>NC_091092.1:117048938-117698699 GCF_032405125.1 Capricornis sumatraensis
GATGCTGTGATCTTCGTTTTTTGAATGTTGAGTTTTAAGCTAGCTTTTTCACTCTCTTCTTTCACCTTCATCCAGAGGCTCTTTAGTTCCTCTTAGCTTTCTGCCATTAAGGTGGTGTCATCTGCATATCTGAGGTTAGTGATTCCATACATATGCCTTAAAAAATGATACTTGTTTTACTCTTTCTGATTTACTTCACACTGTATAACAGGCTCTTGGTTAGGGTTAGGGCAGCCTAGATGTCCATCAGTGGATGAATGGATAGAGAAGCTGTGGTAAATATATACAATGGAATTTTACTCAGGCGTAAAAAGGAAGAAAAATGAGTCAATTGAATTGAGGTGGATGAACCTAGAGCCTGTTGGCTTTAAAATTATGGGAAAGATAAACTGAGTAGCAAAGTAAAAGAGGAGGGAAGAAAATCATACAAATGTGAAATGGCCCCTGATATTAATTCCTGAGAGTCTATTTGGGAAGACAACAGTGTGTTAAATGAATAATTAAAGATAACAGAGAAAATTTATAGGCATAGATGAACACCTACCTAGGAAGAGTGGCCCTGAATGGTCTTCCCTAGGCCCATATTTATTTTCCCTTTATGGAATATTCTGGGCTTCTTTCGTAGTTCAGTCAGTAAGGAATCTGCCTGCAGTGAAGGAGACCTGGCTTCAATTCCCGGGTCAGGAAGATTCCCTGGAGAAGGAAATGGCAACCCACTCCAGTATTCTTGCCTGGAGAATCCCATGCACAGAGGAGCCTGGCAGGCTGCAGTCCATGGGGTCGCAAGAGTCAGACAGCACTTAGCAACTAAACCACCACCTACAGATTCATTCTGTCTTCCTTTTGGTTGCTTTAGAGGCTTCCCTTTCCTTTCACTGTAGTAAGAGTTATGGAGAGGGTAAAAAGGGGAGAGAGTTTCTCTTGAATTCTTCATAAATGCTCTGCAATAATTCACTGTACTGCAAAAAACCCATGAGCAAAATAGGAATTGCAGGAGGGGGAGGGGTTTTCAGTCATTCTAGTGATTATGGAAAGAATTGATGAAATAGAATTCATATTTTATGGCAAGATGAGAAAATTTTAAACAAAATTTTCCTTTGCCTTTTTGGGCCTCCTCCCTTCCTTTTAGTTTTATTTTGTGTGTATTGTGCATCTGCATTAACTAGATCTCCTTAGGAGATAACCTCCCTTCTTAAACTTGTAAGGGGTCATGATGTCCCATAGCCCACTACTCACTTTGTACCTGTAGATGTGGATTGTGTAAATGGTCAATAATATGTCATTTAACATAGAACCATTTATCTCAAAAACTTGTATAACTGCTATGTCCTGTAATGGGTGGAACAGTCCTCAGAGCTTACTGAAGGACAGTCTCCTAGGTTATAATCTTTAGGTTGGCTGGAATAAAGTTTTCCATTTCTTTCTTAGATTAATAGAAATGGAATTTTCTGTTCCGTTTCAATAATGACTATTGATTAATTTTTTTCATCCATAGAATCAGTAGAAAGAAATAAGGATTAAAAAAGCCAATAGGTATCCCTCCTCCCAACTTAAACTGGGTGCATCTTCACAACAAAGGAGCCTCAAACCTACCCTCACTCAGTGGCAAGTTTTTCTCACTCTCAGCACATCTGGCCTAGCTCACATCCTGTTTCTCACTTTTTAGAAGTGTCAACCTACTTTCCTATCCATTCTCTCTTAGCCCTTCCCCTCTGGGTACTCTTGAGTTACCACCCAAAAACTTGTCCTGGGAAATTATAACTTTTTTAGAGGTAGGGAGAACAAAAAAAATTCTATTTCTACTAACAAACTTCTAGAGGTGGAGTAGGAAGTATGGTGGAAGGGGAAGTTCTTTTAAGCTTTCTCACAGAAATAGCAAAAGCTACAGGTTATTTAGTGGTTTCTGTGTACAAAGAGCTTTATATGTATTTGAGATTGTGAACCATAAGAAAATTGCCCATTTTTTAGGTTCTCAAAAGTTGAATCTTAGAAATAGTCATGTGGTTCAACCTACAAATATTGTATTATGCTTTAATTCTTATACTAACTTTCAGAAGAGGATAATATTAACTTTTTGCACTTTATACATTCAACAAACGTGAGGCCTTGAGAGTTTAAATAACCTGCTGAATATCACATATATAGTAAGAAATGGAGTCACCGTATTAACAGTTTTATTCCATTCCCAAACCATATCTACTATCCCCATTGTACCTTGTGTTCCATTGAGACTCACTGGCATTTTAAGTCAAGTATATTTTGCATACTTTTGGAAAAGCTTCCTTCTATCTTAAGCATATTTTCTATACTATGTATAGAGAATCTTACTAGTTGAACATTTTGATTCTAAACAGTCTGTGAATATAACCTACTGAAGTCTGACACTGCTTCATACAAGGAAGTATATGAATCTTGCCAAATGAGTTCAAACAATAACAAAGTCACTGAAAGATAGATAAAAATATTGGACATAGGTACTGAAAACTTAAGATTCCTGCTTAATCTGGGATATATGATTATATAATAGAAAAGCATCGTGTCTGCTGAGACTCAGATTAAGTTATCAGTTCTTTAGGTCAAAATAATGTCCGTAGGTGGCTGAGCTCTGGCATTCTGAAAGAGGGCAGAAATATCTAAACTATATGTGGAAATCCATTTAGATATAATCTCATTAGGATAAGGCAATGTCCTCTTCATCTTTGAATCTCCAACACAGTTGTTTGTTCATAATGGATACTTAATACACAGATGATGAACTGAGCTGGTTTCTAGGCTGCAAATTGTTCATGACAGCAGAGATTAAAAATTAACTACCCTGTACATACATTTTAGGTTCCAGAAGCTTGGTAAGATGTGAGAGACAAGAGATAAGAATTAGGAACTGAGTGCCAACTAGTTCCTGTAACTGGTCCTTGCTCCACATGCTGCCTAATTGAATAAAAATGTCATGAGGACAAAGAAATAGAATATCTAGCTTCTAGCTATTATAACTGAGTTTCCATTTAAGTTACAGTTCTGGATAAACAGAAAAGTTTGTAGTGCCAGCATTCAGAAAGAATGACTTATTTAGATAATGTGTGTTAGTCTCTCAGCTGTGTCCAACTCATTGTGATGCCATGGACTGTAGCCCTCCAGACCCCCCCGTCGATGAGATCTCCCAGGCAAGAATACTGGAGTGAGTTGCCATTTCCTTCTCCAGGGGAAATCTTCCTGACCCACGGATTGAACCCCGGTCTCCTGCATTGCAGGCACACTCTTTACCATCTGAGCCACCAGGGAAAATATTTAAAATTATTTATTTAAAACCAATACTTTAATTCATGTCATGTTTTAAGGCCAGGTTATGGTTCTCAAAAATTTTGCCATGAACAGACATAAACCAGATCTGCGAAAAACTCTAAAGCTTGATTTAAATAAAAGAATTTTATGGAAAGAAAATCTATATCTGAAAAAATGAGCACGATTATTAAATTATTTAAGGGAGTTTAATGCTGGAAGAAGCACAAGCTGGAATCAAGATTGCCGGGAGAAATATCAAGAACCTCAGATATGCAGATGATACCACCTTTATGGCAGAAAGTGAAGAGGAGCTAAAAAGCCTCTTGATGAAAGTGAAAGTGGAGAGTAAAAAAGTTGGCTTAAAGCTCAACATTCAGAAAACAAAGATCATGGCATCCAGTCCCATCACTTCATGGGAAATAGATGGGAAAACAGTGGAAACAGTGTCAGACTTTATTTTTCTGGGCTCCAAAATCACTGCAGATGGTGACTGCAGCCATGAAATTCAAAGATGCTTACTCCTGGGAAGAAAAGTTATGACCAACCTAGATAGCATATTCAAAAGCAGAGACATTACTTTGCCGACAAAGGTCCATCTAGTCAAAGCTATGGTTTTTCCAGTGGTCATGTATGGATGTGAGAGTTGGACTGTGAGGAAAGCTGAGTGCCGAAGAATTGATGCTTTTGAACTGTGGTGCTGGAGAAGATTCTAGAGAGTCCCTTGGACTGCAAGGAGATCCAACCAGTCCATTCTGAAGGAGATCAGCCCTGGGATTTCTTTGGAAGGAATGATGCTAAAGGTGAAACTCCAGTACTTTGGCCACCTCATGCGAAGAGCTGACTCATTGGAAAAGACTCTGATGCTGGGAGAGATTGGGGGCAGGAGAAGAAGGGGACGACAGAAGATGAGACGGCTGGATGGCATCACTGACTCGATGGACATGAGTCTGAGTGAACTCCGAGAGTTGGTGATGAACAGGGAGGCCTGGCGTGCTGCGATTCATGGGGTCGCAAAGAGTCGGACGCGACTGAACTGACTGACTGACTGACTGACTGGTCTATCTCATGATATAAGTCTTAGTTTGCAAAAAAGCTTTCTAATTTATATATATTATCACACATATATGCCTCACATATATGATGGTTGTTTATTAAAATAAACATGTTTTTGGAAATAAAAGCAGGTTTTTCCTCATAATCAAATATATATCCCCGGATTCTATAGATGTCCTATTAATAGAAGATACATAAACCAACAGTTTCTGCTGCCAAGGTTATCATCTAGTGCTAGAACAAACAAATGCAAAGACACGACAACAGGAAAAAAGAATATAAGACTGATAATCCAACTGTATCTCTATCTCATATAATACAGTTCAAATTTATTCCTATACTTATTTTTCTTAAGAGTAATTATTTCAATGTAAGTTGTAACCCACGTTTTATCTCAACTTAGAAGTAGAGGAAAGAATAGGAAATCATAATATTTCACTTAATAAGAGTCACCTCTCTTCAGGATTTTGCCAGGACTGAAAAGGATTTTGAAGAAAGTGTGCCCCCAAGTTACTAGTAGTTGAGTTGTATGGATAGCTGTGCTCCCACAGGGGAAGTTTACCATTCTGTTCTTTAGCAGCAATTTTTTTGAAGCCTTTTAAGATGAGAAGTAATCCTGTTATTCTGGTAGCTGAGATACACCCATCGGGCCATTTCTAGTGTCTCTCTTAGTCACTGTGATAAATTCTATACAGGAAAAGAAAAAGCAAATAAACTCCCAGATGTCTTGATACAGCACAGAAGCCCATGTTGTATGTGTGTGTCTTTCTCTGTGTGTGTATGTGTCTGTCTGGGTCTGTGTGCACTTCAGTTGTGATAAGAACTTACCCACTCTTTCTCATGCTAAAAATTCACTTTCGGTTGTCTTGCAACTCACTGGAATTCAGAATTTTCAGATGATATACAGACATATCGAAGTTAAAGTGTTGAAAGCACAGACCAGTATAAATTACTCATAATAAAAGACAGACAGTGGATCCTCTTTAGTTAAATAAATACACAAGCTATTAAAATACAGAAGCCATTAGAGCATATCAAATGAAATGTCTGCTTGTTGAGAAAAAATAAAGTACTTACTGTATGAGAAAGTCATTGACTAAAAAGCAATATATAAATGTATATTAAAAGGATTTGTTCTTGTTATTCACCTCTACATAAGCATATTTGAAACTACTTTGTAGTAAGTATAAATGGGTAGTGTACCTGCCCCTTAAGGTAGGAATTACAATACAGTTTGCCTTTTATAAATAAATTTCTTTCTTGTAACAAAATGGCCTAAATTGATTTAGACTCTTCAAAGTGTGTATTGTATTACATTTTATTTCAGTCAATTTGATACCCAAGAGTGAATGTCCAAAGTATAAAAGATCAGTGCATTTGCCATATAACAATTGAATATTGCAGGAGTCATGTTCTAACATCAAAAGGTCAAATTATAGAAAAGCCTAGAAAAATGTGAAGAATATGACTATGTTTCTCCCTCAAGGCTAGTGGAACTCTGGGTAAAATTTTACCTTTCAGTTTGTGATAAACTTCTTTGCCATGAAATTAAGTGCCTGTTGCAGAACAAGAGTTTTCAAATGAGAGAAAATCAATTTGAGTAATATCTATATTTAAGAAAAAAAGGGATGCTAATGCTAACCAGTAAAAACTACCATAGTTTAGTTTGTGTCTGTATGAGTATGTGTATGTGTGTGTGTGTGTAAATAAAGACAGTGATGGGTTGTTTTCAATTAGTACCAAGCAACTCTCTGCTGCTGCTGCTGAGTTGCTTTAGTCATGTCCGATCCTGTGCGACCCCATAGACGGCAGCCCACCAGGTTCCCCCGTCCCTGGGATTCTCCAGGCAAGGACACTGGAGTGGGTCGCCATTTCTTTCTCCAATGCATGAAAGTGAAAAGGGAAAGTGAAGTTGCTCAGTCATGTCCGACCCTTAGCGAACCCATGGACTGCAGCCTACCAGGCTCCTCTGTGCATGGGATTTTCCAGGCAAGAGTACTGGAGTGGGGTGCCATTGCTTTCTCTGAAGTAACTCTAGGGCTATGCAATTTTATGTGTCATCAGGAGAAAACCAGTTTGTACTTCTACAGAATGATAAATAAGCATGAAAATACAAATACATGCAAATAAGTAAATAACTGAAAGGAGGAAATTAACCCCTGCACATGATATCTGTCAACATTTCATATTCATCCCTTAATTATTTGATGTTTGGAGATTATTCAAAATGAGTAAAAGTTACTGAATAATATACAGCAATTATTAGGAAGGCCTCTAAGTTGTATCTAAGTATAACATATGTGGTAGACATGGTGATGTGACTCCCAGATCACAATAGAAGTTTTGGGGAGGGAAGTCATCAGGCAGCCTCCAGCTGTCCATTCCTTATGATTTTACCTCACCTGCAGTTTAGTTCAGTTGAGTCACTCAGTCTTTTCCGACTCTTTGCAATCCTATGGACTGCAGCGTGCCAAGCTTCCCTGTCCATCACCAACTTCCAGAGCTTGAGCAAACTCATGTTCATTGAGTCAATGATGCCATCCAACCAACTCATCCTCTGTCAGCCCCTTCTTCTCCTGCCTTCAGTCTTTCCCAGCATCAGGGTCTTTTCCAATGAGTCAGTTCTTTGCATCAGGAGGCCAAAGTATTGGAGTTTCAGCTTCAGCATCAGTCCTCCCAATGAATATTCAGGACTGATTTCCTTTAGGATTGACTGGTTGGATCTCCTTGCAGTCCAGGGGACTCTCACAAGTCTTCTCCATCATCACAGTTCAAAAGCATCAATTCTTTGGCACTCAGCTTTCTTTATGGTCCAACTTTCACATCCATATATGACTACTGGAAAAACCTTCGCTTTAACTAGATAGACCTTTGTTGGCAAAGTAATGTCTCTGCTTTTTAATATGCTGTCTAAGTTGCTCATAGCTTTTCTTCCAAGGAACAAGCGTCTTTTAATTTCTTGGCTGCAGTCACCATCTGCAGTAATTTTCTTGGAGCCCAAGAAAAGAAAGTCTGTCACTGTTTCCACTGTTTGCCCATCTATTTGCCATGAAGTGATGGGACCGGATGCCATGATCTTCATTTTTTGAATGTTAAGTTTTAAGCCAGCTTTTTCACTCTCATCTTTCACTTTCAAGAGTCTCTTCAGTTCCTCTTTAGCTTCTGCCCTAAGGGTGGTGTCATCTGCTTATCTGTTCAGTTCAATTGCTCAGTCGTGTCCAACTCTTTGCAACTCCATGGACTGCAGCATGCCAGGCCTCCCTATCCATCACCAACTCCCAGAGTTTACTTAAACTCATGTCCATTGAGTCGGTGATGCTATCCAACCATCTCATCCTCTGTCATTCCCTTCTCCTCCTGCCTTCAATCTTTCCCAGCATCAGGGTCTTTTCAAATGAGTCAGCTCTTCTCATCAGGTGGCCAAAGTATTGGAGTTTCAGCTTCAACATCAGTCCTTCCAGTGAATATTCAGGACTGATTTCCTTTAAGATGGACTGATTGGATCTCCTTGCAGTCCAAGGAACACTCAAGAGTCTTCTCCAACACCACAGTTCAAAGGCATCAATTCTTCTGCACTCAGCTTTCTTTATATTCCAACTCTTACATCCATACATGACTACTGGAAAAACCATAGCCTTGACTAGGCCACCTGCTTTTGTGAGGTTATTGATATTTCTCCCAGCAATCTTGATTCCACCTTGTACTTCATTCAGCCTGGCATTTCACATGATGTATTCTGCATGCAAGTTAAATAAGCAGGGTGACAGTATATAGCCTTGACATACTCCTTTCCCTATTTGGAACCAGTCCGTTCTTCCATGTCTGGATCTAACTCTTACTTCTTTACCTGCATACAGATTTGTCAGAAAGCAGGTCAGGTAGTCTGGTATTACCACCTGAGTTTAAGTATTTGCACAGGTTATTGTGTTCCATAGTCAAAGGTTTTGGCGTAGTCAATGAAGCAGAAATAGATGTTTTTCTGGAATTTTCTTGTATTTTCTATGATCCAACAGATGTTGGCAATTTGATCTCTGGTTCTTCTGCCTTTTCTAAATCCAGCTTGAACCTCTGGAAGTTCTCAGTTCATGTTCTCTTGAAGCCTGGCTTGGAGAATTTTGAGCATTACTTGGGTATAAGATGAGTGCAATTGAGCGGTAGTTTAAATATTCTTTGGCATTGCTTTTCTTTGGGATTGGAATGAAAACTGACCTTTTCCAGTCCTGTGGCCACTGCTGAGTTTTCCAAATTTGCTGGCATATTGAGTGCAGCACTTTCACAGCATTGTCTTTTAGAATTTGAAATAGCTCCACTGGAATTCCATCACCTCCCCTAGCTTTGTTCATAGTGATGCTTCCTAAAGCCCACTTGACTTCGTATTCCAGGATGTCTGGCTCTAGGTGAGTGATCACACCATCATGGTTATTTGGGTCATGAAGTTCTTTTTTGTATAGATCTGTGTATTCTTGCCACCTCGTCTTAATATCTTCTGCTTCTGTTAGGTCCATAGTGTTTCTGTCCTTTATTGTGTCCATGTTTGCATGAAACCTTCTCTTGTTAGCTCTAATTTTCTTGAAGAGATCTCTAGTCTTTCCCATTCTGTTGTTTTCCTCTATTTCTTTGCACTCACCTGCAGAGAATGGCCTTATTGAGATACCCCCTTCTCAGGGCTTCTCAGTCCTTTCCAGGACTTCCCTGGTGGCTCAGATGGTAAAAGCATCTGCCTACAATGCAGGAGACCAGGGTTTGATCCCTATGTCAGGAAGGTCCCCTGGAGAAGGAAATGTCAACCCACTCCAGTACTCTTGCCTGAAAAATCCCATGGATGAAAGAGCTTGGTAGGCTACAGTCCATGGGGTCACAAAGAGTCATACACAACTGAGTGACTTCACTTTCTTTTCACTTTCTTCCCAGAGCAGTCCACATCTGGTGGCCGAGTCAGACAAGGATGCAAAGACTTGACCGTTTGGGCCCCAAATAGGACACTATGATGCACAATTGTTTCAGAACTCTCTACCAGGTTAGCCAAGTTTGCCAAGCCTGCATCTCAGTTTGATTTCATCTTCTGCCTAATCCTCCTCTATCTCCCTTTACAAATGTTGATTCCTAATAAAATAGCTTGTAACACAAACTACTTCTCACATCTGCTTCTGGAAAATTCAATCAGCAAGAGTAGACACAGGAGTGATTTGAGAAAGCAGTCAATAAGATGGTATTTTGGAGCTAGACCATTCACCACCCAGCTTGTTAGGAAGACTTCTGGTGCCAAGCAGATCATAGCAAGCTCTTCTTTCAACGTGGCTGTTAAATTGTTAAAACCTTCACTGCTGGTGAATTAGTCATGTGTACCAGTAGAAGGGAATGTCCTAGAAGGTGTAATGTACTAGGTATGTGATAATTATGAAGAAAATATTAAATAAAAGGATAGAGAAGCATAGAAAATGTGCTCATCATCATTATTCACTAGGGAAATAAAAAATTAAACCCACAATGATATACCACTTCATATCCAGTTAGGATGGCTGTTATGAAAATAGACAATACTAAGTACTGACAGGGATATGGAGAAATAAACCCTCATATTTTGCTGATGGAATGTAGTTGGCCTAGTCTCTTTAGAAAACAGTTCCTCAAAAATTTAGTCATAGAGTTACTATGACTGAAATCCCATTCCCAGGCATATACCTAAGAGAAATGAAATAATATGTCTACTAAAAAACTTGTACAGAAATGTTCATAGCATCATTATTGATATAGCCAAAAGTGGAGCCAACCTAAATGTCTACCAACTGATGAATGAATAAAGAAAATATGATGTGCCCATACTGTTGAGTTGTATGGACAATTAATTGTAATTTTACATTTAAATTTTGCAATTTAAAATTTGAGCTTTACAGTTTAAAATTTTACATTTAAAATTTAACTTTTACAGTTATTTAATTGTAATTCAAGAATAAACAGAAATGAAATACTGATACATGCCACCACATGAATGAAACTTGAAAAAAATTATACTAAATGAAAGAAGCCAGTCAATTAAAATCACATACTCCATTATTCCATTTATATTAAATGTCCAGAATAGGTAAATTTATAAACATACAAAGTTAGCTAATGGTTGTTAGGGCTAGGAGTAGCAGGTAGGGTGATTGGTAATGGGTATGGTTTTCCTTCAGGATGACAAAAATATCATAAAGTTAGATCAAGGTGATCATTGCACAACTCTGGGGATATACTAAACAATATTGAATATAGACTTTTTTAATTGGGGTATGATATTGTATGTGAATCATATCTCAATAATGGTGTTAAAAGGTTAAACCCACTCTGATCTGGGAACACAAGGGTCTTTTTCATGGAGAAAAAATATAATGGGACTGGATGGCTATAGCTAAGTGCCACTGTTGCAGCAGAAAATGTTAACAGACAGCTGAGGGAGAGTACCAGACAGTTGAAAAACAGATGTGAAAGTCCATGAACTTCTTTGGTAGCATATAAAGAAGCAAGAAATGGCTAGAATATAGAGGCCTTGGAAAAACACACAAACTCAAAGAAATGGGAGATAAACCCTGCAAAGATGCAGAGCCATTGACAGCCATAAAATTTTAGAAGTCCTTTAGTCAGGGCATGCTGAAACACTCCGTTCAATGTAAAACTCAAGCAGGTCTCTTCAGGTTCTAAAAGCATCATATTCCACAGTTAGGAATACTGCTCCCACCCAAATACTGTGTAACATGAAAAGGCTGCCGGCTTTGAACAGGAACCAGAGAATAAGAGGGCTTTGCAGCAGTTCAGTGCTGCAGTGCAAGCAGCCTTTCTGCTTCAGCCATAAGACTGTGCAGACTCTATCATGTTAGAAATATCAATAATAAGAAAAGATGCTGTGTAGAAATTGTGGTAAGCCCTAGTAAGAGAATCACAATGCAGGATCCCGGAAGTTCTGAAACAAAGCGTTGCTATCAGCAACAAATAATTATATTCTTTTGGGAAAAAACAGCTTCTAGTGTGCTACTGGTCCCTGTTGTAGATGGAATGGTTGCTCATAGGACACCAAGTCACCATATGGCCAGAGCTGTTCATCATAAGTTAGAGCCTGCAAAAGTCACCAAATCATAAGGTTGGATAAAGCCACCAAAAATCCAGTGTAAGATGCCAGTGGTACCTACAGCATTGATCATGAGAAGGAGTAATGGCCAGAAGTAAGCTGCATGACAGGTAACCCAGCCCCCTAATTACTGTCAGAATCACTCTCCTAGCTCACTCTTATGGCTACATGGGAGAAGGCTATACCACCTGAAGAAAAACCCAAAGATGGTGTACACATTGCTTAACTTAGTATGTGGGCAGAAGTTGAAAAGTGGATGGTAACTGAATTACCACCTTACACAGTAATGACCTTCACAGACAGTGGTAAGGAAAAATCTTCCCAGAGAACAGAGCTTAAGGCAGTTCACCTAGTCATACTTTTTGTGTAAAAAGAGGAGTATCCCAAGTTGAAAGTATATACAGACTCATGGATAGTAGCAAGTATTCTGGTTGGCTTGTCAGGGACCTAGAAGGAAAAAAGAGTGGAAGAAGTTCTAGAATAGAGGCACAAGAGTGGGCATGAAGTATAAACAGGAGGTCTTTGTATCACATTTTGTTGTTGTTCGGTTCCTCAGTTGTGTCTGACTCTTTGCGACCCTATGTACTGTAGCATGCCAGGCTTCACTGTCCTTCACCATCTCCCTGAGCTTGCTCAAACTCATGTCCATTGAGTCAGTGATGCCATCCAACCATCTCATCCTCTGTCATCCCTTTCTCCTCCTGACTTCAATTTTTCCCAGCATCAGGGTCTTTTCCAATGGGTCAGGTCTTCACATCAGGTGCCCAAAGTATTAGAGCTTCAGCTTCAGCATCAGTCCTTCTAATGAATATTCTAAGATTGATTTCCTTTAGGATTGACTGGTTTGATCTCCTTGCAGTCCAAGGGACTCTCAAGAGTTTTCTGCAAAACTACAGTCCAAAAAGCATCAATTCTTCATATCACATGGTAACACTCAAAAGTAATCATCTGCTGTGGTAGAGGCTGCTGCTGCTGCTGCTAAGTCGCTTCAATCATGTCCGACTCTGTGCGACCCCATAAACAGCAGCCCACCAGGCTCCACCATCCCTGGGATTCTCCAGGCAAGAACAGTGGAGTGGGTTGCCATTTCCTCCTCCAATGCATGAAAGTGAAAAGTGGAAGTGAAGTCGCTCAGTCGTGTCCAACTCTTCGCGACCCCATGAACTGCAGCCTACCAGGCTCCTCCATTCATGGGATTTTCCAGGCAAGAGTACTGGAGTGGGGTGCCGTTGCCTTCTCCGGTTGTAGAGGAACTAAACAGCAAAGTAAACAGTGACCTACCCAGCCAGTTATGGTGGGCAGTCCTTGTCATCAGCCATCCTGGTGCTGAAACAATATAGCCAAGGTGACAGAGGTAAGGTGACATTTTCCTAACAACATGGACTCCCACAGACCAAGATTGACCTTGCTACTGCAACCAATGATTATCCAATCTGGCAGCGGCATAAACTAGTTACTATCCTTAATATGATCCCATTCCTTAAGGAGCACAATTGTTCCATTTGGTGGCATGTTAACCCTTCCTAGGCCCCTGGGCCCTTTTTAACCTGAAAAGGCTAGTGGCTTGTTTTCATAGGAATAGACACTCTGGATACCGGTTGGCCTTTCTTCCTGCAGAGCCTCAGCCTGCACTGTTGTCCAAGGGTTTATATAGTGTTTGATTTCTTGTATGTGATCCCACATAACATAGTGACAGACCAGGGATCTCTTTTTACAGCAAAGGTGATCTAGAAATAGGTCCTTGATCTTGGGATCCACAGTCATATTTTATGACTCAGAATATGTGGCCCTGATAGAGTGTTGGAACAAGCTACCAGAGGTAGACTACCTGGGAACCAAAAAGTGGAACCAGGAGTTTCCATTCACTTACCATTATTCCCAATGACCCACTAGGAATGAGTCATTGGAAATAATGTGCTCTCCATTTCTGCAACTCGGGGCTCTATATGGTTAGACAAACTTGTCTCAAAATAGGGCATCATTTCCCCCAAGGATGCAGCAGTGTCACATTGAATTATAAAGTACACAAGAAAAGGAGTCACTGTCTTAGCAAGAGTAACTGACTCTAATCAAGAGGATAAGTAGGGCAGCTTACATGATGGGGGCATAGAGAAATGTGTGTGGAATGCAAGTGACTCCCTTGAGTGCGCCTTAGTATCCCCTTGGCCGACTGTGAATGTAAAGAAACAGGTATGGCCACCCCCTTATGAGAAGGACTGAGTGACCAGGGAACTCAGGAGTGAGGATCTAGGTCATGACACCAGGTAAGTCACTGAGGTCAATATATGTGGTAGCAGATGGTGGGTTATGTAGAGTGAAAATGAAGGAAGGAGATAAATAAAGATTGTAGCCCTAGAGCTCAACTGCAGTGCCAGGGACTGTAGTTTATCTCACTAGCCTCCTCCTTCTAAGTGTTCCCACAGAAAAGAGATGCCCACTAGAATTTTGTAGGCTGTTCTCCAAACACACATAGAGATGTGAATTTATGAGGCATAGGGTGTGGACTGTGGTAGACATGGAGATACACCACCCAGATCCATTTTCAAAGAAAGACTTGCTGCTCAGCTGGGGGGAGTATCTGCATGCAGCCTCCAGCTGACAGCCTCTTCAGAGTCTCTTAGCTGTAGAGAACTTGCTCATCTGAGGTCACATCCTCCCCCAGAATAGCCCACATCTCTCCCTAAGCAAAGCAGGAATATAAAGGTCCAGCCACTACAACCCAAGATGACACATTATGAAAGGCATTGCTCACTCCAGAGCTTCCTGCATCACTGTTTAATTGCTTCCTCTCCTCTCATAAACATCTTGTCTCCAAACTCTGTGGCAGCAACTGCTCCTGCAGAATTGAATTTGAAACAACAAATTTAATAGTAATTTTTATTTAGATCCAGACACTTATGGTAGTAGTGCACACTATTATATTCCTTTCAATTGGTGAAATACTCTCCTAGAACATGAAAATATCACTATTAATCTAAATTATGATATTGCCAAAGGTAAACATTCAATTTTCACATTTTCACTATCTATGAGATACCAGGAAGGACATTAAAAATTATTTGATAGCAAGATAATTTAATCAAAAATACGTATGATATTTTGACCATTCAAGTTAATAGAAGTAGCTTTGTTACAGAAAAAGTTATGTTTGACTCTTTTGGCTGTTTTTATTCTTTTTTACACCTTTGAATTGAATACTTAGAAATATTTCAAAATCACTTTGCACAATTCGTACAGAAGGACTTACATCTCAATTGCTTGACTCAATTTTTTCTACACTACTAATTTGAATACTTGATAATATTTCAAAGCCATTTACCCAGTAAAAAATATGCTAAATTAT
The DNA here is from genome assembly GCF_032405125.1 of Capricornis sumatraensis. Lineage (NCBI taxonomy): Eukaryota > Metazoa > Chordata > Mammalia > Artiodactyla > Bovidae > Capricornis > Capricornis sumatraensis. Next base: position 117,063,716 of record NC_091092.1, read on the forward strand.
TTATGTATGTGTTATTTAGGTCAGAGTATCTCCAGAAGTAAGACAAAATTAATATAGGTATTTAAACTCTCTGTGGTCCTTTTCTCTCCAAAGTTCATCATGGACTCCCTTTAAAGGATGCATTTGGCAGATGAAAAGCACAGATGACCTGTCCCAGAGCACATTCCTAATAGTTACATCTGGAGCTGATGTTATTTTCCTGGATGCATTAGCATTCAGCTGTGTGATAAATATCAACTGCCTGGAATTTCTAAGCTTTATAAACTAGCTTAGGTGATTTTGCACTTCTAGTCTTCAACTTTTTATCATATTCTTATGGCACTTCAGGCGGAATTCTTTCCTCTAAGTAAAATTTTATGATAGAAAAGGGGAAGTTTCATCATATCACAGTCTGAATTTTCAACTTTTCTGCATGAGTGAGAATGATAATTTGGAAGTAATCCACAAACAACTAGACAATTTTTCAGAATCAGTAATGGTGATGGCATAATAACCAAACGGTTGTATCAATAATCAGATATGAAGTTTGCAAAGCCAGTCATTTACCATTATTATTAATATAAAAATAAAATTGCTTATATTTATATTGCATATTGCACTTAACAAATGGTTGTGCATACATCATATCAATTGATCCTCAGAAACAACATGTGATCTTTGTAGGGTTTTTGTGCCTGTTTTATAGAAGGAAATACTGGGACCCTGAGAAACTGTAATTAAAACAGGAGAATTTAACATAAATAACTATTAAACTATGATAAAATAATAATTATGAGATGTAAGAGAACTTAATATACTACCCTATGACTGAGAAGAGAGTATCCCAAGGAGGTACCAACTTGGAAGGGGACCTCCTACCCCAGGACAAGCATGCAGATTTCACTGGAGGAAGGTAGACTGGCAGCTTACTGGATGGCATGAACGTTTGCTGCTTTCTCTAGGCAAAGCTGGGTCAATAGTCACTGGTCAATCAAGCAAGCATCGTAAGGTGGTGGGTGCAGTGGGTGTGCAGAAGAGAGTGTGAGCATCCGTGCCAAAGAAAGGCTGGGACCATTTGATCTTACTGTTAGGAGGGCCGGGGAAAATGATCAACAGGCAGAACCAGAACTATGAGGTTGCCAGGAGACCACATGTTCTTCACCCCTGGATGGGGTAGAATAACACCTGAGGTCCTCATACTCGCATCTGGGACCAGTGGCACAGCAGCAGGAATCAGTAGAAATGTTTCCCTTCTGCAGTGTCACTACAGCGACCTCTAGTGAGAAAACGTATCATCGTGTTTGCCACAAAGGGGAAATGCTTAAAGAATTATGTCCATCATTGTAAGAGTAGATATTGAAGGGTGAATCTGGAGCTACTAAATAATAAATTAACGCAGTCATGACCTTGGGTAAGGCAGCTTTTTTCTGGCAGAGAGTAGCTCTAGGAGAGGGACTTGGGTGTCTCTGTAACACTTCCAGCCCCTGGGGAAATGAGTGCCTCTGTTCCAAAGGGAAAATCTGAATGGCTTACCACAGTAACCATTACAATCATTAATCTATAAATCAGTGCTAAAAAGCTGTCTCAACTGTGATATATATATGTATGTCTCCTTTAACTAAGGTAAACTAATAGGCTTTTAATTATTGCCCTCAGTGGTGTTTTCTCAAACCTTCTTTTATTCATTAGTGTTGCCATTAAAATCTTTAGCCTGAATATGGAATGTATAAAAATGTAATAATAGTACTAATAATTATCAAATTGAATATTCTTTGCCCATTGCCTATTTTTAGGCAATCCCTAAATTCTGTAATAAACTTTCACCAACATTTTCTTCCTTAAAGTTGTCCTTCCTATGGAAAACTTGGTATAGATACTGTGCTGCTATAGACCATTATTTTCAACTGACTGGGCTGAATGGCAATTAACCAGATACCATCATAAATATTTTCAAGGTGCCTGTGATCAGTAATCTTTTTTTCACAAACTGAAAAAGGAATCACTGTGTATTCTGTATATATTATAACTGTCCTGTTTCACCTATTTTTCAGGTTAAGGAGATTTTTTTCCAAAAAGAAAAGAGTGATTATTTCAGAATTTGAAGGGGATAAACTAGAGGGATATTTCTCTTATGTACTAATTAAGGCAATTTACTCTGAATGATGCTGCCTCCCACTGGTTCTATAATAAAAATAATTGTCTGTGTTCACTCCTGCACCTTCCTCTGTAGTCAGCCAGAAGATTAAGGATACATTCCACTCTGCAAACATGGGGTTACAGCCTTGCATTTTGCTTCTGTTCTGAATCTCTTTTGGTGTAGGCACACATATACTATACTTATTTCTCTCTTCGGTTTGTGTGAGCACTCTTCTTTGGCTAGAATCCTTAATTCTTACACACCACTTTGAAGAAAGAGTCCAAATATCCAAGCATAATAATAATAAAGACTCTCTTTAGTTAGGGTAACTTTTTCAATTTTAGCTCCTCAAGAAACTCTCTTCATTTTAATCCCTGGTACACCCTAAATATTCTATCACTCCTTTAGGCCTCTATAAAAATTATTGCTTCTGTTTTGATCATCTTTCTCCATCTGAGAATATTCATTGTTATTGTTCAGTCCCTAAGCATGCCACACTTCCCTGTCCTTCACTATCTCCCAGAGTTTGTTCAAGTTCATGTCCATTGAGTCCGTGATGTGATCCAACCATGTCATCCTCTGTCGTCCAGAATCTTTACCAGCATCAGAATCTTTACCAGTGAGTCAGCTCTTTGCATCAGGTGGCCGAAGTACTGGAATTTAAGCTTCAGCATCAGTCTTTCCAAAGAATATTCAGGACTTATCTCCTTTAGGATTGACTGATTTGATCTCCTCGTTGTCCAAGGTACTCTTCAGAGTCTTCTCCAGCATCACAATTCAAAAGCATCAATTCTTCAGTGCTCAGCCTTCTTTACTGTCTAACTCTCACATCCATACATGACCACTGGAAAAACCATAGTTTTGACTAATGGACCTTTGTCTTCAAGGTGATGTCTCTGCTTTTTAATATGCTGACTAGGTTTGTCATAGCTTTTCTTTCAAGGAGCAAGTGTCTTTTGATTTCATGGTTGCAGTCACTGTCCATAGTGATTTTGGAGCCCAAGAAAATAAAATCTGCACTCTTTCCCTTTTTCCCCTATTTTCCATGAAGAGATGAGACCGGATATTATGATTAATTTTTTGAAAGTTTTAAGCCAGCTTTTTCATTTTCCTCTTTCACCTTCATCAAGAGGCTCTTGAGTTCCTCTTCACTTTCTGAAATATTCATACACATATTCAATGATCAACTTCAATATGATGTCCTTTATGAAGTCTGCCAATCTCCCCTTATGTACTCCTTACTCCACACTGTTCTCATGGTGCTTAAAAACCATCTCAGCTTTAACATTCCTCATGCCGTTTTGTATACTTGGCTACTTCCCCTATTAATTTCTAATCCCTTTGAACACAGGATGCAGCATATTCTGTGGTTGTCCAGATTGCCTCTACCAAGCCAGAGACACAGCTGTGGTGTTGGTGTGGACTTTCATTACTCTTCACTAGAGCCAATACACCTGAAGACACTGGGAGGTTATATTCCCCCACTTCAGCAGCTCTAACAAATGACTACTGAGATACAGTAGTTCACCCCGCCACCCCGTCTGTAGACTGGTGAAGCCATGTGTTGAGATTCATCCTCCTCATGGGATCAGGCTGAGGCTAAAGTTTCCATGAAACCATGTCTTTGCCTAGGTTCTTTATCTTAACGTATTCTGCTTTCCTCTCCTCAAAATTTTTCTCCTGAAATCACTCCCTCAACAAGTCATCTTGCTGAAGAATCTCCATTTCTAGTACACTAACACACAAGGATTTTCATCTACAAATATTTGTAAACCTGGACTTGAGCTTGTGATGTGCTATGCTTAGTCACTCAGTCATGTCTGACTCTTTGCGACACCATGGACTGTAGCCTGCCAGGCTCCTCTGTCCATGGGATTCTCCAGGCAAGAATACTGGAGTGGGTTGCCATGCCCTCCTCCAGGGAATCTTCCCAACCCAGGGATTGAACTTAGGTCTCCTGCATTGCAGGGTGGATTCTTTACTGACTGAGCCACCAGGGAAACCCAAGAATACTGGAGTGGGTAGCCTATCCCTCTCCAAGGGCTCTTCCAGACCCAGGAATTGAACTGGGGTCTCCTGTATTGTAGGCAGATTCTTTACCAGCTGAGTTACCAGGGGAGCCCAAACCTGAGCCTAGGCAAATGTTGTTAAGGCATAGCACACTCAAGAAGTGTTTGCTTAGTGGGAGGAATTGAGTAATAATTTAAGTATATTTGATTAAAATTCTCCTGTCTTTCCTGCTTCATTGCCATGCTGCCTGGCTTCTCTCTCTCAGTTCCTCGTCCTGAGAAAAGGGTGATGCCTCAAATGGGCTCCTAATAAATACTTAGTTTCAGTTGAAGTTACCAGTCTTTGAGATCCCAAGCCATATATTTGCTTCTTAGATTTTGAATTCATGATTTTCTTAACTTCTTTTCTATCAGTTAGGCCCAGAGCTATCTGGATTGTGTGATCAATATGTAAGTCACATATAAGCAAACATTTACAGGAAGTGCATAAGAGTAAAAAAAACATCATATTGTAAATGGCTTACATCAGAAGTCAAATTCGGTGGTCTTAAGCTTTTATCCAGTCCACAAATGTTTTAATACTGGATTGGGTTGCCATTTCCTTCTCCAATGCATGAAAGTGAAAGTGAAGTCACTCAGTCGTGTCCAACTGCTAGTGACCCCATGGACTGCAGCCTACCAGGCTCCTCCGTCCATGGCATTTTCCAGGCAAGAGTACTGGAGTGGGTTGCCATTGGTTTCTCCCTACTGTATTCATAGAGTGTTTAAAAATTTTTAGATTTATTGCCAACACAAAATTTCAAATTCAAGATTTTCACTGACACATAAATTGAAAGATCTCTGATCATTTACCCTCATGACAACAATCTTGTTTGCCATAGTCCTGGTTACTCATTATTGTCTTCAATCCAGTCCACTTCTTTTCTACAGACTTCTCTGACTACTTTAATACTTTGATTTGGGACCCCCTAAGCTGTACGTGGGTGCATATAGACAGGGACCATATTCAATCCATTTTTTAATCCCTAGCATTTAGCACAGTATCTGCCAGAATAGGCGCTCTGTAAATGTTTATTAAATGTACTGTTAAAGGGGAGGGGAAATGTCTTTCAGGAAAAAAATTTGCTTTTCAGCCCCTAGTAAGAGTCCTATAAAATATCTTTACTGCAGAAGAAAGGAGGAGCAGTAAAAAGGCAGGAGTAATTGAGAGATGTAACAGAGGAGTGGTGCTTGGTTTACAGTGGCAGTGGCAGTTCCAGTGTCATACAGATGAGCACAACGGCAATTAGGAAGAGAAGTAGTAACAGTGCTTGACCTAATAGTACAGTTGATTAATTCTACATCCGGGAAGAGAGATTTAAGGACTGAAATGAAAGCAACTGCAAGCAGAAGGACACTGACAAATTACCACAATTAACATTTCTGATAGCCTCAAGCAACTAGCACAGCATGATAAAATGTGGAACATAGAAGTTACAACAGGTGAGAGATACAGACCTCAATTGAAGACTGAGACCTCAACCTAGATAAAGACTCTATAATGCCTTCTGGATAAGGCAGCTATCAACATGCCATTAAGAAACAGAAAACAAAACCAAAAAATGATTTAGTTCAGGCCTTACACCAGATGTATATCGTATAATTTTCTGCACTTAATTATGACTAACTTTGGTGGCTCAGACCATAAAGAATCTGCCTGCAGTGCAGGAGACCCGGATTCAATCCCTGGATCGGGCAGATCCCCTGGAGAAGTAAATGGCAACTCACTCCAGTATTCTTGCCTGGACAATCCCATGGACAGAGGAGCCTGGCGGGCTATAGTCCATGGGGGTCACAAGGAGTCAGACACGACTGAGCGACTAACACTTTCACTTTTACTCCTTAAGTATATGCATGTGTATATACAGACAGACATATGCACACACAAAATAAGGGTTCTCTCAACAAAACTTTTAATGATTTTATTTTCAAATAAATATTGCAAGGATCAGCTTCAGGTATTGTTAGGGGAATATAGTTAAAATAGATGAAACCAAATGTATATAGCATTCAGTTGTTGTTTTTTTTTTTTTTTTTGAAGTTGCTCAATCGTGTCTGACTCTTTGCAACCCCATGGACTGTAGCCTACAACACTCCTCCATCCATGGAATTATGCAGGCAAGAGTACTGGAGTGGATTGCCATTTCCTTCTCCAGAGGATCTTCCCAACCCAGGGAAGATCCTGGAATCGAACCTGGGTCTCCTGCATTGTAGGCAGATGCTTTACCATCTGAGCCACCAGGGAAGTCCTATAGCATTCAGTAACCTGGTGCTAAATAAGACACACTAGGAAGTACATCACTGATAAAAAGGCACCAGTGTTACACTGTCTCTTCTTCTAATTTTTGCTCCTTATACTATGTTCCTTCTGATTATACTGGATTCTTTTTCTGCTGTCCAGCCATCATCTGCCATAGTCATAGTCTGATTTGAAAGTCATAACCAAGACCAAGTTGCTTATTTAGCTATCTATCAAATTCTGAAGCTCCTTTTTCAGAGAGAGGCATGAACTTCTTTTTTATCACACAGATACCAAAAATATATATAAATTAAATACACTTATAATTAAGAAAGAAGTTCATGGGTAGACATGGGTAGTGTACAAGTCATTAGTGCAGTTTTCTAAGCATTTCTGTACCTTCAGGTACATGTTAGAATTACATTTCCCTGACACTGGTTAAGTTTGGCATAGATTCATGGATTCATCTGGCCAATAAAATGTGAAATGGAAATGAAATATACCTCTTCTGTGGCAGAGTTAAGAGGTAAATTCTCTTCTCTCTGTCAAGACTGTCATGGAAGAAGTTGTTGAGAAGGTGGTTTAATCATTCAGGGTTCCTGAATGTTTACTGTGAGCAGAGTCTTTAGGTCCCTGTGTCATACAGCATGTATGAAAAATAAATTTTGTTGTCTTAAGCGACTAAGGCTTGGGGTTTGTTTGTTATAACAGTATAACCTCACCCATTCTGCCTGATAAAGCTAAGTGTAAGCTAGGCTGCAAATAGCTGTGGTAGCAAAACTCTGCAGTGATGTACAGGCAGTTAGAAAACAAACTGTTTGATGTCTCAGCTTGGAATCTGACAAACATGTAAACTAAAGGTGACAAACATGTAAACTAGAGGGAAATCAGCATACAAATAATATTAGCCAGACAACCTAGGGAAGTGAACTTCAAACTGTGCTGGGGTGGTGATCTCTAGGGATTTTTCTGCATCTCATCAGAAATCACCTGAGGGAGTTGAGGGTGGAAGGGAGTTCTCTGCAGACTAATCTAACAAAGCATCTGTTTCTTAGATTATCTGAGATAATTTGTTTACAAATGGGTTTTCCAAATACTGCATCTGAAGAAAGGATCACTTGGTGAAATGATATTGGGAAAACATTCTTTTGAGAATAATGGATAACATAAAATGTTGTCAGTGGTATATAACAAATTTCTCACTAATTGCTCACTATACCATGCTCATTCATAACTTAGCGTCTTTGTGTGAGTTGAAGCACACTTCTTCCAATCTCTGTCTCACAAACTGCTGTGCACTCTTTAACATGCACATAAAATAGTGCCTTCTCTGTAAAACCATCCCAGATGCACTTTTGAGAATGTGAGTGTGCATGTGCACACATGTACAGACTGACCTATGCCATTCTTTCCAATCTCTCATTGCATTTTGGTGTTTGTATGTTGCTCTGCTTTACTAGATTATGAGAAGTTGACAGAGTCTAGAAAGATGTAAGTAGTTTGTAATTGCTAAAAGAAAATTTAAGCAATAAAATTTAGTTTGCTGTATTGTTTTAAGCAAATTGATTAACTTTAAAACTTGCAAGTCTTTGGCATATTCTGTCTTAAGCATTTAACTTAAATCCCCCATAGGCTATAAAATTCAGTGCTATCCAGATGATTTACTACCACAATTTCATAGTTCAAAGATACTTTTGCCATTCGTTGTTTGAACTATAACTACCAAAGAGGATAAACAACCTGGAATAACAAAAACCAAAGCCTTTGTTTTTATTATATTGCATACTCACTTTTCCATATCAACAAGAAGACCTCTAACCAATTCTTTTTACCTTTCTGTTTTGACTTTTATAAGTTTCTGCTCTACTGTAAATTCTTTGTACATTTAGCAAAAACACACTCAATGTTTTAAATATACCAGCTATACAAATTATCACACTGAATTTCATCTATAGACACCTCTACAGGTAAATAAAATGTTTTTAAAGTAATGATTATTTAGGAAAAGGTGTAACAATAAGTTTAATAAAGATAAAGATAACAATGTTTAATAAAGATATTAAGTTTAATATGCACCTATCAAATGAGAAAGGCAAAAAATAATTTTTTTTTAATTCCTAAGTACTTATAGGAATAAAAGCATGAGCAGACTCCCAACAGTTTATTTTCATTGCAAAATATAACAAAGAAAGATATTATGGTCTGTACTCCTCCTTCTTCCTTAGAAGTGATTCCATCAGTGGAATTTTTATCTTCTACTCTATATGGAAAAATTAAAGGAGGTCAAGGTGCTATATTTTAACTCAGTTTCAAGAAGTAAACACCCGTTCCAAAAGAACACCAGAAGCCTATCTCACCTTCAAAATTGTCTTGGCCTAGGGCCAAACTTCAAGTGCATTGGTCAAAACCGAGAGTTTAAAAACACAGGTAATTAATATATTGATTTATGTGTTTATTGAGTCTGGTTTTTCTGAAGAAATAAATAAAATGTCAAATTATTAAGAATTTAAAAGTTGAATAAGAGTACATTTTTTCAAATTATGTGACATTGGACATCACTAATTACATTTGTCCCCTCAAGACAATGTAATTATTGGTAATAACAACTTGCAATGACTAAATTCTTAAAATTCAGAATATGTTTTGTTTATTCTATACTCTTTGTTATAGAATACTTTGTTATTCTATACTCATTAATTATTTCAGTAAATATTGTGGATATCTACTATACATCAAGTATGGTAAGTACTGGTAACTTAAGGATCTTAATAGGTCTTTTCTAACTTCAGGAGCTCAGTAAAGAAAGACATAAATAAAAATTTCCAATTAGGTGAGATTTCGCATTGTAGAAGTATGCACCAGGTCCAATGGCATTCCAGCAGAGTATGAAAGAATGTAATATAGCACTCTGGCAAAATCTTCCCTGGTGTCTCAGACAGTAAAGAATCCTTCTGCAATGCAGGAACCCCAGGTTGGATCCCTGAGTCAGGAAGATTCCCTGGAGCAGGGAATGGCTACCCACTCCAGTATTCTTGCCTGGAGAATCCCATGGACAGAGGAGCCTGGCAGGCTACAATCCATGGGGTCACAAAGAGTTGGACACGACTGAGCAACTAACAAACACACACTGGCAAAGTCAAGTTATTCAAGATGACTCTAGAAAAAATGTGAGGAAGGTTGGGGTAGTGAGAGTAGGACAAACAAGTGAAAAAAACTTTGGGTAAGCAAAGGCCAGTGTGTGTAAAGTAACGTGAAGCCATATCAAGGTGTTTAGAGGTGATCCAATTGCCACTGGAGGGTTACTGAGGAATGTTAACCAGAGGAGTGGTGATTCATGATCCAGATGCTTTTTCAAGGGATCACATTAATGACAGTAAATGTCCCAATATAAGATGGCAGTGGGATAGAGGTGATTTATCTTTTTTCAGATTTTCTATACTGAATCTGTATGATACTTAGTAATACAAATTTCTTTACCTGGTAAAGAGGACTTGCACTTAATTGTCCTACTTTTCCCATTAGAAAGCAAGCTTAATCAAAACTAGGCTATGTGCATCTTCTTCAGTGTTCTAGTCCCAGTGCTTAACACATAGAAAATAAATATTTGTTGAATGAATGAATGTCAGTTTGAATGGGGACAAGAGAGATTAGTGTGTTCTCAGTATATAACTTGGTGAATATGATTTAAGATGTTCGGGTGACTGATGCAATTAATAAGTATGGAAACACAGAAGCAGCAATTGGGTTTCAAGAGAAAACATATATAGTTTTGAACATTTTTTGAATGAGTTGCCTATAGGAAATTAGGATGAATGCACTCAGTGAGTAATTGGTTAAAGAAGCAAAGAATACCAGGGAAAAACTAGGCTTGAGATATAAATTTGGAACTCTTTAACTTCCAAAGTCGAAGTGTAAGCCATAGAACTAGATGCTACTAGTTAAGGATGTCTAGAACAAAAAGACCAGAAACAATAGGGAAAAGCAGTGTTTTCATAACAATCTAAAGACGTGCGTCTAACATCACAAAATTCAGAATCATGCAGTTCAGGGACTAGGAGTTTTCAAGAGGAGTGGTGAGCAACGTCAAATAAAATAGCACTCAAATAAAATGAGGGCATGAAAGAAAATTTTGACCTTGCCGTTTTTTTTTTTTCCTTTTCTTCTTGTATAATTTCAGGCTTAGAGCAAAAAATAGTATAAAGCTCTCCCAAACGTTAAATTTTCAAAACATTGTTTTTTTTTATTCTCTGCTTATCTGTAAGCCTGTATGTATATATGTGTGTATCTACATACAGTAGACCTTTGAACAATGTGAGAATTAATCTGCATATAATTTATACTTTATTCATATACCTAGATTCAGCCAACCACAGACATTTAGTATTATGGTATTTACTACTGAAAAATATCCAAGTATAAGTGAACCCTCACATATCAAACCCACTGTGTTCAAGGGTCAACTGTATTTTTCTTCAAACATTTGAATCAGTTGCAGTTATAATGCTTTTAAATAATTACAGTATGTTTCCCCCCAAAAAAAAGCATTCTTTTATATAACTGTAGTAAATTTATCACACTCAAGATATTAACATTAATAATCATAAAAAAACCCTTTAAACAAATAATGCCAATTACCACTTAGTGTCCATTATACATTTTAGGAATCAGCAAACTAAAACAAACTGGAATGGGTGAATTTAACTCAGATGACCATTATATCTACTACTGTGGACAAGAATCCCTTAGAAGAAATGGAGTAGCAATCATAGTCCACAGAAGAGTCCGAAATGCAGTACTTGGGTGCAATCTCAAAAAACGACAGAATGATCGCTGTTCGTTTGCAAGGCAAACCATTCATTATCACGGTAATCCAAGTCTATGCCTCGACCAGTAATGCTGAAGAAGCTGAAGTTGAACGATTCTATGAAGACCTACAAGACCTTTTAGAACTAACACCCCCAAAAGATTTCCTTTTCATTATAGGGGACTGGAATGCAAAAGTAAGAAGTCAAGAAACACCTGGAATAACAGGCAAATTTGGGCTTGGAGTACAGAATGGAGCAGGGCAAAGGCTGATAGACTCCTGCCAAGAGAACGCACTGGTCATAGCAAACACCTTCTTCCAACAATGCAAGAGAAGACTCTACAGATGGACAACACCGAAATCAGATTGATTATATTCTTTGCAGCCAAATATGGAGAAGCTCTATACAGTCAGCAAAAACAAGACCGGGGCTGACTGTGGCTCAGATAATGAACTCTTGACTGCCAAATTCAGATTTAAATTGAAGAAAATAGGGAAAACCACTAGACCATTCAGGTATGACCTAAATCAAATCCCTAATGATTATACAGTGGAAGTGAGAAATAGATTTAAGGGACTAGATCTGATAGAGTGCTTGATGAACTATGATGGAGGTTCATGACATTGTACAGGAGACAGTGAGCAATACCATCCCCAAGAAAAAGAAATGCAAAAAAGCAAAATGGTTATCGAAGAGGCCTTAGAAATGGCTGTGAAAAGAAGAGAAGCGAAAAGCAAAAGAGAAAAGGGAAGATATACCCATCTGAATGCAAAGTTCCAAACAATAGCAAGGAGAGATAAGAACACCTTCCTCAGTGATCAGTGCAAAGAAGTACAGGAAAACAATAGAACTAGAAATCTCTTCAAGACAAGTAGAGATACCAAGGAAACATTTCATGCAAAGATGGGCACAATAAAGGACAGATATGATATGGATCTAATAGAAGCAGAAGATATTAAGAAGAGGGGACAAGAATACACAAAAGAACTGTACAAAAAAGATCTTCACAACCCAGATAATCATGATGGTGTGATCACTCACCTAGAGCCAGACATCCTGGAATGTGAAGTCAAGTGGGCCTTAGGAAGCATCACTACGAACAAAGCTAGTGAAGGTGACGGAATTCGAGTTGAGCTATTTCAAATCCTGAAAGATGATGCTGTGAAAGTGCTGCACTCAGTATGCCAGCAAAGTTGGAAAATTTATCTGTGGCTACGGGGACTGGAAAAGGTCAGTTTTTATTCCAATCCCAAAGAAAGGCAGTGCCAAAGAAAGCTCAAACTACCACCCAATTGCACTCATCTCACACACTAGTAAAGTAATGCTCAAAATTCTCCAAGCCAGGCTTCAGCAATACATGAACTGTGAACTTCCAGATGTTCAAGCTGGCTTTAGAAAAGACAGAGGAACCAAAGATCAAATTGCCAACATCTGTTGGGTCATAGAAAAAGCAATAGAGTTCCAGAAAAATATTTATTTCTGCTTTATTTACTATGCCAAAGCCTTTGACTGTGGATCACAATAAACTGTAGAAAATTCTTCAAGAGATGGGAATACCAGACCACCTGACCTGCCTCTTGAGAAATCTGTATGCAGGCCAGGAAGCAACACTTAGAAAGAGACATGGAACAACAGACTGGTTCCAAATAGGAAAAGGAGTACGTCACGGCTGTATATTGTCACCCTGCTTACTTAACTTATATGCAGAGTACATCATGAGAAACGCTGGGCTGGATGAAGCACAAGCTGGAATCAAGATTGCCAGGAGAAATATCAATAACCTCAGATATGCAAATGACACCACCCTTACGGCAGAAAATGAAGAAGAACTAAAGAGCCTCTTGATGAAAGTGAAAGAGGAGAATGAAAAAGTTGGCTTAAAACTCAACATTCAGAAAACAAAGTTCATGGCTCCAAAATCACTGCAGATGGTGACTGAAGCCATGAAATTAAAAGACACTTACTCCTTTGAAGAAAAGCTATGATCAACCTAGACAGCATATTAAAAAGCAGACACATTACTTTGCCAACAAAGGTCCATCTAGTCAAGGCTGTCGTTTTTCTAGTAGTCATGTATGGTTGTGAGAGTTGGGATATAAGGAAAGCTGAGTGCCGAAGAATTGATGCTTTTGAACTGTGGTGTTGGAGAAGACTCTTGAGAGTCCCTTGGACAGCAAGGAGATCCAACCAGTCCATCCTAAAGGAAGTCAGTCCTGAATATTCATTGGAAGGATTGATGAAGCTGAAACTCCAATACTTTGGCCACCTGATGCGAATAGCTGACTCTTTGGAAAAGACCCTGATGCTGGGAAAGATTGAAGGCAGGAAGAGATCGAGGATGAGGTGGTTGGATGGTATCACTGACTCAGTGGGCATGAGTTTGAGTAATCTCTGGGAGTTGATGATGGACCGGGAAACCTGGCATACTGCAGTCCATGGGATCAGAAAGAGTCAGAGATTACTGAGCGACTGAACTGAACTGGACTGTCCATTATAGAAAATCAAATCTGGTCTAGAATCCAATCCTGGATTACAATTTTTATTCAGTTGCTCTACCTCTTTTGGTTCGAAACCATGACAGTTTTCTGGGTAAAATCTGAAAGTGGTCCCAGTACAGGGAGGGCAAGGAGAGAGGAAGAAAGAGACAGGCACTTCACCTCGGTAGGTGGCAGGTTTAAGCAGCGAAGTGATTATGTAGGAGGCTTGTCTTGGGTGCTGCAATAGCCCACCCACCAGAATCTTAAGTCTATATAGAGGTCTTAGCAGATTTCAGTCATGTATGCTGTCTGGATGGTCTCAACGACACGTTGCTCTTTTAAGTCTACGCCCTTCAAAATGGTTCCCACAGTGGGCAGAACATTCCAAAGATGGGGGTCGGGGGGGTTCTAATTACCCGGGTTCAGCTTTCAGGTCACCCGGCGGCCACATTCTCTTAATGCAAACTTCCTCCAACCGTCTCAACTATGTTGACATTTTTGAGGAATATAAATCATATATTTTCCAGAATGCCCTTCAGTTTGGGTTTCCTCTTGCTTAGATTGAGCTTGTTCATTTTTGGCAAAAATATAAAGAAAGTGATGTATTCTTCAGCATGAAACACATGGTGCGTATTTGCCCACTAGTGACAAAATTAACATTAATGATTTAATAAAAGTGACATGTATTAGGTTTCTCATCATAAAGTAGATATTTTATAAATAATAAAATATTAAGACTATATAAAGTATTAATACATTTTTCCCATAACAGGTTCATCCTGATTTTAACATCCACTGATAAATCTTGACTGAGATAAGTACTGCTATGATAGTTGCCAAATAACTCTTTTCAGTTATTTATTTATTTAACTATTTAAAAAAACTCTTGGATTCTTATTTTCCTCTGTGAATTATAGTTCACTGCTATCATTATTTATATGAATTCTCAAAGTGTCCCAGATTTGGCTAGTGTAAGTGCCTTCAAGTTGGTGGCTGTGTTCCTTTGACGAGTTCTTATCAATTCTCTGAGCAATCTTTTACTTTATGGCACAACAGGATATTCCAGGCTCATTTTTACTTTCCCATTCCTAGCCTTGCAATCAGCCATTCAGTTAAGGAAACCTTACTCTTCTTAGTTGATGATGGTATTTAGGAACCAAGTGTATGTGTATGCTCGGCCGCTCAGTCGTGTCTGATTCGTTGCGAGTCCATGACTGTAACCTACCAAGCTCCTCTGTCCATGGGATTTTTTTCAGGCAAGAATACTGGAGTGGGTTGCCATTTCCTCCTCCAGGGGCTCTTCCTGACCCAGGGATTGAACCCATGTCTCCTGCATTGGCAGGCAGATTCCTTACCGCTGAGCCACCAAGGAAGCCCTCAAGGAACCAAGATCTGGCCCTAAATGTGGTCATTGCTACTACTCTAAGTATGCTTACTGCTACCTAGTTCTCTAGAAGCTTATTGCTTCTGGGTTCTCTCAGTAGATATTATTAAGTCATATGTCTATGTTATATCTATTAATATTTATGTCTGTTTTGTTATCTACTAAATACTTATGTTTCTTCCTACCTACCTGCCTGTCTGTCCATCTATCCATGCAGCTATCCATCCATCTATGTATATTTAAAACTATGAGCTTGTAATTTAATTTCTAATTCCTTGATCAGGTTAGTGATCTAACATTATATAATAACCTGAGAGCTAGATTGAAAGAATTTTTAGCTAATAGCTCATTCATTGTGATAAGAATTCCTTTTCCATATATAATACATAGAGAAATCTAGGTAGACAATGTCCATTCCCTAGTACAGCTGAATATACAACCATAGGTTTAAGCCTCCCATTGTTGGTTCAACACTTTTTGTAGGCTTTAAGACCAGGGCCTGTTCCCAAACACATAGATGGAAATTAGATGGAACCCCTCATATATTGTATGACTTTTCTTTGTCTTTGACTTTATACCCCTTTGAGCAAGGCAATGTTAGTGTGGACGTAATGGTTTCTATTCCTCAGTCCTTCTGTTTTTCTTGGTATTATGAAATTAAGGCAATGCATTTCTTTGCAGATTGTTTTTCATAAATCTTTCCAAGTTTCTAGTGCTTTGATGTTCCCTATTTTTTTGCTGATTTGTTAGAAAGAAAACTTTCTATATGGCCTTGATTATTTTAATGGAGTTGGTTCAACATACTTCTTATGCATTTTCTTAATCTGTCATTTTATCCAGGTTATGCTGCAGCAACAACCCTTAAATATTTATGACTTAACATAACAAACTTTAATTCTTACTCAATGTGGCCAATATGGGTCATCTGGGGGTTTTCCTCATTGTATGCATTCAGCAAACCAGATTGAAAGACTCTTCATTTCATCATAGTGCATCATCACCTCTAAGAAAATGTGCAAAATCATACACTTATTCTTAAGGATGTGATATATATATACACATACACACACACTCACACACATATACCCCCACATACTCATACACCATGGAATATCACTCAGCCATTTAAAAAGAAAAGAAAAGAAATCTTGCCATTTGTGGTAACTTGGATAGATCTAGTGGGTATTATACTAAGTGAAATAAGTCAAAGTCAAATATCATGTGATTTCACTCATATGTGGAACTTTAAAAAACAAACAAAACAATGTGAAAACAGATTCAAAGATACAGAGAACAAATGGATGGTTGCCAGAAGAGGGGGCTGGGTAGGGAAGGTGAGACAGGTGAAGGGGATTAAGAACAAACCTCTAGTTATAAAATAAATAAGCCATAGGAATGTAATATACATCACAAGGAATATGGTTAATGATATTATAATAAATTCATATGGAGACAGATGATTACTATATTTATCATGGTGATCATTTCATAATGTGTGCAAATGTCAAATGATTACATTTGAAACTGGCATAATTTGTATGTCAACTATATAGCAATAGAAAATGAATAAATGCATACATGCATAAATTAAAAAATAAGACCTACACATAGAATGGAATATCATTCAGGCATTAAAAAGAAGGCAATCCTGTTATATACGACCACTTGAATGAACCTGGAGGACATTATGCTAAATGAAATAAGCCAGTCACAGAAGGCGAAATAATAGTTCATGAGTCTACTTATATGAGGTATCTAAAATAGTTTCATGGCAAATAGATGGGGAAACAGTGGAAACAGTGGCTGACTTTATTTTTCTGGGCTCCAGAATCACTGCAGATGGTGATTGCAGCCATGAAATTAAAAGATGCTTACTCCTTGGAAGGAAAGTTATGACCAACCTAGACAGCATGTTAAAAAGCAGAGACATTACTTTGCCAACAAAGGTCCATCTAGTCAAGGCTGTGGTTTTTCCACTGGTCATGTATGGATGTGAGAGTTGGACTATAAAGAAAACTCAGCACCGAAGAATTGATGCTTTTGAGCTGTGGTGTTGGAGAACACTCTTGAAAGTCCCTTGAACTACAGGAGATTCAACCAGTCCATCCTAAAGTAGATTAGTCTTGGGTGTTCATTGGAAGGACTGATGCTGAAGCTGAAACTCCAATACTTTGGCCACCTGATGGGAAGAACTGACTCATTGGAAAAGACCCTGATGCTGGGAAAGATTGAAGGCAGGAGGAGAAGGAGACAACAGAGGATTAGATGGTTGGATGACATCAGCAACTCAATGGACATGGGTTTGGGTGGACTCCAGGAGTTGGTGATGGACAGGGAGGCCTGGCGTGCTGTGGTTCATGGGGTCACAGAGTTGGACATGACTGAGCTACTGAACTGAACTGAATTGAAAATAGTCTAACTCACACAAGCAGACAATGGAATGATGATTGCTGGGGGCTGGGGGGAGAGTCAAATGAGTTGCTGTTCAATGGGTATGAGTTTCCAGTCATGCAAGATGAGTAACTTCTGGATATCTGCTGTACAACATTGTGTTTATAGTTAACATTACTGTACTATTGGGCTTCCTTGGTGGCTAAGCTGCTAAAGAATCCACCTGCAATGTGGGAGACCTGGGTTCAATCCCTGGTTTGGGAAGGTCCCCTGGAGAAGAGAATGGCTACCCAATCCAGAATACCCACGCTATTATGGCCTGGAGAATTCCATGGACTGTATAGTCCATGGGGTCGCAAAGAGTCGGACTCTACTGAGTGACTTTCACTTAACTCACTGTACTATACCTTTAAAATTTGTGTAAGATGGTAGATATAATGTTGTGTGCTTGTTGCCATGTTAAAAAAAATATAGCAGTCACTAAAAGAGCAAAGAAATATTACAAAACTGAATGATAGCAAATATAAAACACACACACATACATACACACATAAATACATGTGAGGTTCTAAACAGCAGTGCTTCTGAAATATTTATTCAGAGAGGAGAAGCATTATTTGGCAAATCTGCATAAAAATTTCCCAAAGATATGAGGCTTTTTCCACAAAACAAATCTTTCCAAAGAGAGATGTCCTGAAATCTGTTATCCTGCATATATTAATAACTTTATTCATTTTCTTTAGAAAAAAGGCAAATATGTTTAATTTCTCTCGGCTTTTTTTCATTCCAGTAAGCAAAGATGTATTTTCCAATTCTAAAATTGTACTTTTATCACAGATTTTCCTATGCCAAGTATTTTTGAAAAATAGGAAATATTTGTCTGGTATTAATATATGTCAAAATAAGGTATTAGTTTTTATTTTCTATAGTTATGAGTTAAAATAATTTTGGATTTACGCATAACTTCGTAGTTTATCCTGTACATATAGCTATAAAACTTCACAAAGAAACAATCTTTAACTCAAGACTGAAATCATGCATTTCTGTATTTCACTGTGTTCTCCATAGTTTTCTGTACAACTGTTCAAGTGTTCCTTTTTTATCTTCTGTTGAAGTGTTTTATGGAGATTAAAGCTTAACTTTGGGACTTCAGGTTAAGCAATAGAGAATGAAATAGCTTGAAAGAGATAGAGATGTGTGAAAACATAAGCTGTTTCTACAGGAGTATGGCAAAGCATGATTGAAAATTGAAGTTGAATGTGGCTTCTTAACTGACACAGTAGAGTTGTGCTTTATACATCCAAATCTCTTTCGGAAGATGTTTTCTGAGCGAGTTTTGGTGTCAGAAAAATTACTTGAAACTTAGATATAAAGGGAAAATATAGACAGCCATGTGTTCTCAATGTCATATGATGCTGAAGACAATCCAACGATTATGTCATGGTATATACTTAGTTCATTTTTAATATTTTAAAAATAAATTTATGTGTATGTGTGGCGTGTGTGAGTAAATTAGTTGAATAAAATTAAGTTTACAATTATTATTTTATGTTTTTGTGAAAGACTTATATTTACTTGTTGGAAATTTATGCCAACACTAGTGATCATCAGAATAATATTGTTGAAATATTCATATGGAAATAAACTCCTGATTTGTTTCTCCCAGGGGATTAATGGCTTTGTATTTCTCCTAAAAATTCTATGTATTCTTAAAAACTCACATATTAGTAAAGTATTCATACTTTGAGAATGAAACTTAATTGGTTAAAATTCTTAGGAAGAGGGTAGCTTGCAATTCTTGTCATCCCTGGCTGTGAGTTCAGATATTTAGAGACAGTGATATATTCAGTTACTGAGGGAATTATTTCTCATCACCTGACCTTATCTTAATACTTCAAGATAAGAAGTACTAAAATATTTCTTTATTACTTAACAGATACATTATTATTATTATTTGCAACTAACCATACACTCACAAGGACAGAAGTAGGCCTTTCTATTTTGCTAATGTTTTGAACTCTTTTTTTATCTTTGAACATATGACAAATGATTCACTCCTTCAACTTAAAAGGCATTATACACAGGAGTACTAATTGAAAATAGAAGACACCTGATGAAAGATAAGATTCAAATAATTCATACTTAACTATAATTTAGTTCAGTTCAGTCACTCAGCCATGTCCAACTCTTTGTGACCCCATGGACTGCAGCACACCAGGCCTCCCTGTCCATCACCAACTCCTGCAGCTTGCTCAAACTCATGTCGATCGAGTTGGGGAACCATCCAACCATTTCATTCTCTGTCATCCCCTTCTCCTCCTGCTTTCAATGTTTCCCAGCATCAGGGTCTTTGCCAATGAGTCAGTTCTTCACATCAGGTGGCCAAAGTGTTGGTGTTTCAGCTTCAGCATCAGTCCTTCCAGTGAATATTCAGGACTGATTTCCTTTAGGATGGACTAGTTGGATCTCCTTGCAGTCCAAGGGACTCTCAAGAGTGTTCTTCAACACCACAGCTCAAAAACATCAATTCTTCAGTGCTCAACTTTCTTTATAGCCCAACTCTCACATCCATACATGACTACTAGAAAAACCATAGCCTTGATTAGACAGACCTTTATCAGCAAAGTAATGTCTCTGCTTTTTAACATGCTGTCTATATTGATCATAGCTTTTCTTCCAAGGAGTAAGCATCTTTTTATTTCATGGCTGCAGTCACCATCTGCAGTGATTTTGGAGCCCCAAAAAATAAAGTCTGTCACTGTTTCCACTGTTTCCCCATCTGTTTGCCATGAAGTGATGGGACTGGATGCCACAAGCTTAGTTTTCTGAATGTTGAGTTTTAAGCCAACTTTTTCACTCTCCTTTTTCACTTTCATCAAGAAGTTCTTTAGTTCTTTATTTCTGCCATAAGAATGGTGTCATCTGCATATCTGAGGTTATTGATATTTCTCCTAGCAATCTTGATTCCAGCTCGTGCTTCATCCAGCCCAGCATTTCTCATGATGTTCTCTGCATATAAGTTAAATAAGCAGGGTGATGATATACAGCCTTGATGAACTCCTTTCCTGGTTTGGAACCAGTCTGTTGTTCCATGACCAGTTCTAACTGTTGCTTCTTGACCTGCATACAGATTTCTCAAGAGGCAGGTCAGGTGATCTGATATTCCCATCTCTTTCAGAATTTTCAACAGTTTGTTGTAATCCACACAATCAAAGGCTTTGGTGTAATCAATAAAGCAGAAGTAGATGTTTTTCTGGAGCTCTCTTGCTTTTTCAGTGATCAGTGGATGTTGGCAATTTGATCTCTGGTTCTTCTGACTTTTCTCAATCCAGCTTGAACATCTGGAATTTCATGGTTCAAGTACTGTTGAAGCCTGGCTTGGAGAATTTTAAGCATTACTTTGCTAGTGTGTGAGATATTAAGCGTTACTTTGCGATTGTGCGGTAGTTTGAACATTCTTTGGCATTGCCTTTCTTTGGGACTTAACTGTAACCTTTTATGAAATTTTTAAAATGCACTGTTAGTTGACAGGAATCAGTTAATTCTACACTTGCCATTGAATAGATTAATATTCTCTCCGTACCTTAAGATCTCTCAACGTAATTCTAAATATAAATCTATAATACCAAATATTGATTATGAGGAATCTTAAATTCATGTTGTGTGTCTTTCATCTTTTTATAAAATTAGAACTTGAAATAAAATTGTCTCTTTCAAAAAACATAATTTAGGAAGAAAACACTTTTCGAGAATAAAATGATCAATTTGCTTGAACTTTTAAACAATTGTGTTATTATTCTATAATGATAGAATTTTCCAATTTAATGTAACAAAATACATAATATAAAGAAACAATATCTAAAGGGAAAGAATGGATTATTTTTAAAAACTAACTTTTATATAAATACATGAACTGTAAATTTCATCTAACTTAATAATTTTAATATACTCTATAGTTGACAGTTTGGTTTTAAAAAGTTTGGTATTATAATAAAAGTATATAATGAAAATATCACAAAAAGGAAACATTCAAAAGCTTTTTTTAAAAAAAAAAAACTGTACTCTTCTGCTTTCCTCACAGCTGGCAAATTTCTTCCAGATTCAACATTTTTATCCCCCAAGCAATCCATTCGTTTGGAAGGAAAAATTATAATCATTTTTACAGTTCGGATAAGTTGGGTCAGGGGCCAAATGTATAAATGGCTTATCCCAAGGTCACTGAGCAGTCAAGTAGCAGAGAACTTACTCTCTGATTCAGATTTCATATAGAGGGGCCTAGAACACAGAACTGAGGCTTAGAAAGGTTTTGTTATCATAGCCTGTTACCTTCTTTAAAGAACTGGTAATTCATCTTTCCCCTAATACATTAGAGCATGCAGTTCTTCTATTTTATGCAATTTACTAAAAATATTTCATAAGTTATAACTAATGAATTTATATGGTGTCAAACTGTTCTATTCCACTTATGCTTGGAAATATGAACAGCTGTTTAAATGCACATGTGAAATTTGTGTATAAGGGAGAATTTTGGTGATTAAGGATAAGAGAATTAAGTCAATTTACCTTTACAAAGGGAGACTGCTCTGGGAATTATTTAAGGTGGTTAAATTACATAACTTACCCCCACAAGCTGTCAACAATAAAGAGATTAAGACTTCATTTGCAAGCTTTATCTTTAATGTAAAATGACAGTAATTGACATTTTAAAACTGTATGGTACAGTGCGGTACATGACATAGGCAGACACTTGCACAGGCTTTGGAGCCTGCCTCCTGCACATACTGCTTCACTTATCTATTACAAAATCTAGACTATTTTTAGTAGTTGAGTCTTTTAAATATTATCTATGAGAATCCAAAAACATTACTTGAGATAATACTGTAGAAAAACAAATTAAGGACAGAATATATATTACTTTTTACTTCTGGTTCTCCTTTAAAACCGAGTTAATACTCCCAACGTGTAACATTATGTGAATCAGTTACCCTATTTGCATAATTTGCTTTCAGTGCAAAGTAACAGACCCTGACCCAGATTATCTCAAAGTGAATTGTCAGCAGGCCAATAAAAAATTGAACAGATGGATGTCATTTTTCAAAATTAGACTTTCTTTCACAATAATCATTCTTGATGTTCTAAGATAATAAAAATCAGTAAGAGGAATGCATCAGGCATTTTCTTACTTAAGCATGTTTACAGTTTACATAGAAGCAAAGAGATAATTGACAAAAAGATGAAAATTCTTTCTAATTTCATGAAGGATTTTGAGTATAAATACACACACACATACATCACTTGCTTGAAGTCTAAGAATATAATATATTTCTCTTTGCTAACCATGTTAGAATATCTCTTATTTTTATCTTGTGTATAAGTTTGGACAATTTTTATGTCCATTCCCAGTTTCTATATATTGTATTTTTGAAGGCACAAAAAAGATAATCATATTTTATAAAGAATAGTGTGCCTCTTCAATTAATGCCTCATGCTAAATTTGAAATTTACATCCTACACACCAGTCTGGTTACAAAATAATTTGATTCAGATGTTTAATTAAGCATGACAAGGAGGCTTTAGTTTTAAGTTAAGAGGGAAAAAATGAAAGAGTTGCCTTGGAAAAGCCTGGAGCATATTATGCAGAGCATCTTGGAACAAACAGTTTTAACTAAAGACTTAGCCTGTTCCTTTGATGATTTCATTAACAAGTCAACGTCTTCAGACCCACGAGGCCTATGACAGAGAATACTCTAGTAGCTAAGATGTAGGACACATAGAATTTTGATTTTTTGATCAAGTTGTAATAAATATCTTTAATTAAGCAGGCTTTTCCTAGGGAATTAAAGGAAAGAAAAAAGGTGCTTCATTATTTATTTTTGAACTATTGCTTCCTCATTCTATGTTCATTGAATATATCTTTTATCTATAGATATTATGACTTTCATAAATATTCAATATGTATATCATGCACATATTCACTTTCTTTGTGTTGTATGGTGTTCCACAAACTCTTTTCATTAATGCTCAAAACTATAATTAAAGCCAAGCCTTAATTTTTCCTTTCATTAACACATGTTGTTGTAAGCAAAAGAACGAGAGTTGAACTTATTATGATGTATTTGATCTTCATTTCAGTGATAAGTTTACATCTGTTCTCACAGAGAATGAAATCAGTAAACATTCACAGAAATAGTGTAAAAGCAAATTTAAATGTTCTGAAATACAATAATCATTAGACAACCTGCAATTGCTTTTCTTTTTTAAATTTTCATTTACAAGAATATTTTGTGTAGAATTATAGTGTCTGTTAAGTCAAGAAATGTCAAATTGACTGACAAATGTTCTCAAATGCCAGATTTACAGCAATATCTATCCTCAGGTTTTTTTTTAACAGGCAGCAACCCTTACAAATTAATCATGGATACCAAGTCAAGGGCTGGATCTCATTCAAAAATATTCAGCTAAGAGAAGGAAGGTGAACACCTTGGGGAAGATGGAGAGGCATGACATGGTGTCAGAATACGAGGGCTAGGGGAGATGTTTCAAATCTTAGAGTTTCTGAGTTTCTTATATGCTCCATGTTTTCACCTTGACTTCTCTACAAGCCAATGAAAAGCCACCTCAGCTATTAATAATAGCAATCTGATACCTAATAGGGGAAAAAACATAAACTATTATTCTAGTAGAACAGCTATTCTTGGTATGACAGTGGGTTTTAGGTTTTCTATCTTCAAAGATGTATAAGGATTTGATCCTAGTTCGGTCTTCTTGCAACACTAACTCAAGTAATTTATGGGGGCCAGGTAAAATCCAAGAAAGTCCTCTTAAATGCTATTTATCAGACTAAATGTGTTCATTGTCAAAGTGGTTTATCAAGTGATGTGTGACTCATTATTGATGACATACAGTTGCACTGAGAATGGGAGGTTCTTTTTCACCTTGAAGGAACTACATTGCTGGCAAGTAACAAAAGCTGAAAAGTACTCAGAGACACTGAATTTCCTGAACTGAAATAGTCTGTGCCAATCCATTCTCATCTAGTGTGATCACACATGTTTTAAGCCTGAAGTGACTGGGACACTGAAAGTTGTGTTTATGAATCCCAAGATCACCACAGTGTTTCTGGGCATGCTGTGTTGCTGCCCGCCCAGTAACCCTTCTCAAAGAGTAACAGTGTACTGTGTCTCATGAGGGTGATTGTCAGTCCATACTTAGATCACTCCCTCTGGTTGACCACATCTATTTCACCGAGCTTCTGCTTCATGTTCAGAATATATCTCTGGCTTCCCTATTACGGTATGATCCTAGTTGTTTCTTTGTTTTTTTTGTTTTTTTTCTCCTGCTTCTCTTACTATACTTTTGATTTTACTTCAAAAGCCCCTACCCTTTCTTCCATCCCTAAGTGTATAAATGTGGCACTGAGGTGGATTGATCAAAATTGTCAGGCTTATACACATCTGGATTTGCACTCTAGCTCTGAAACTCAGTGGCTATTTTATCCTGAGAAAATCAGTTAACTTTTTGAAGCTTCACTTTCTTATTGGTATTCTTCTATATCTCATAACATTATTTAAATTATACAACACATATAAGGTTTTTGTGAAAGGTAAATGGTTTCATGAATGAGAAAAAACCTAGTAAATATATGATAATATGTGTTACAAAAATAAAGAATAACTGTACGCAGTCGTTGTATCTTATACAACCTGTGATGGAGGATCCCAGTATATATTAAGGGTATATGCTGTGCCATATATTTACACAGATTATATAACACAAGCCATCAGTAAAGACACTCAATTCATTTTACATAAGAAAATCAAAAGCTATGAGTGGTTATTTCTTGGTAATTTGCATTTTATTAAGTATAACTGCTAGAAACCAAAGATATTTTATCAACTTTATCAAAAGCATTGTATTAATACTATCATATTTAATATTTAAAACAAGTCTATAAGATAAATACTTTTATTATCCTACTTCATAGATAAAAGAAATGGGTATTTAAAAGAATTAGTAGCATATAGTGAAGCAAGTCAGAGAAGGCAATGGCAACCCACTCCAGTGTTCTTGCCTGGAGAATTCCAGGAACGGTGGAGCCTGGTGGGCTGCCGTCTATGGGGTCGCACAGACTTGGACACGACTGAAGCGACTTAGCAGCAGCAGCAGTGAAACAAGTATTGAAATATAAATTTGTCTGACTCTGTCACCTAATCTGTGACAAAGGAGGCAAGAATATACAATGAATGATAGCCTCTTCGATAAGTGGTGCTGAGAAAACTGGACAGCTACATGTCAGTCAGTTCACTTGCTCAGTTGTGTCCGAATCTTTGTAACCCCATGAACCACAGCACGCCAGGCCTCACTGTTCATCACCAACTCCCGGATTAAAAGAATGAAATTAGAACATTCTCTATAACCATACACAAAAATAACCCAGAATGGATTAAAGACCTAAATGTAAGGCCAGACACTATAAAAACTCTTAGAAGAAAACATAGGCAGAACACTCTGACATAAATTGCAGCAAGATCTTTTTTGATCCACTTCGTAGAATAATGAAAATAAAAACAGAAATAAATAAATTGGATCTAATTAAACTTACAAACTGTTGCACAGCAAAGGAAACCATAAACAAAACAAAAGACAACCCTCAGAATGGGAGAAAATGTTTCAAATGAAGCAACCAACAAGATCTCCAAAATATATAAACAGCTCATGTAGCTCAATATCAATAAGACAACCCAATCCACAAATGGGTGGAAGATCTAAATACACATTCCTCCAAAGAAGACATAGATATGCCAAGAGGCACATGAAAAGATACTCAACGTTGCTAATTATCAGAGAAATACAAATCAAAACTACAATGAGGTTATCACTTCACATAGGTCAGAATGACCATCATAAAAAAATCTGCAAATAATAAATACTAGAGAGAGTGTGCACAAAGGGGAAACCTGCTACACTGTTGGTGGCAATGTAAATTGGTGCAGCCATTATGGAGAACAGTATGGAGCTTCTTTAAAAAATAAAAATACAACTACTGTATGACCCAGCAATCCCACTCCTGGGCATATACCCAGAGAAAAACCATAATTTGAAAAGATATATGCATGCCAATGTTCAGTGCAGCACTATTTACAATAGCCAAGACATGGAAGCAACCTAAATGTCCATCGACAGAGTAATGGATAAAGAAGATGTGCTACATAGTCACAATAGATTATTACTCAGCCATAAAGAAGAACAAAATAGTGCCATTTCCAGCAAAATGCGTGGACCTGGAGATTGTCATAGTGAGTAATGCCAGACACAGAAAATGATATATCATTCATATGATATTGCTTATATACAGAATCTTTAACAAAAAAGGTGCAAATGAACTTACTGACAAAACAGAAGTAGGGCCACAGATGCAGAAAACAAACTTATGGTTACCAGGGGATAAGGTGTGGGAGGGATAAATTGGGAGACTGGGATTGACATATACACACTACTACATATAAAATAGATAGGTAATATAAGAACCTAATGTATTTGTTGTTATTCAGTCTCTCTGTTGTGTCCAACTCTTAGCAACCCTGCAGACTACAGCACACCAGTCTTCCCTGTCCTTCACCATCTCCTGGAACTTGCTCAAACTCTCGTCCAATGAGTCAGTGATGCCATCCAACCGTCTCGTCCTCTGTCATCTCTTTCTACTCCTACCTTCAGTGTTTCCCAGCATCAGGGTCTTTTCCAATGAGTCCACTCTTGGCATCAGGTGGCCAGAGTATTGGAGCTTCAACCTCAGCATCAGTCCTTCCAATGAATATTCAGGATTGATTTCCGTTAGGATTGACTGGTTTGATCTCCTTGCAGTCCAGGGGACTCTCAAGAGTCTTCTCCACCACCACAGTTCAAAAGTATCAGTTCTTTGGCTCTCAGTCTTCTTTACGGTCCAACTCACATCCATACGTGACTACTGGAAACATCATAGCTTTAACTACAGACCTTTGTCGGCAAAGTAATGTCTCTGCTTTTTAAAACACTGTCTAGGTTTGTCATAGCTTCTCTTCCAAGGAGCAAGCAGCTTTTAATTTCATGGCTGCAGTCACCATCTGCAATAATTTCAGAGCCCAAGAATATAAAGTCTGTCACTGGTTTCCTTGTTTCCCCATCTATTTGCCATAAAGTGATGAGGCTGGATGTCATGATCTTACTTTTCTGAATGCTGAGTTTTAAGCCAGCTTTTTCACTCTCCTCTTTCACCTTCATCAAGAGGCTCATTAGTTCCTCTTCACTTTCTGCCATAAGGGTGATATCATCTGCCTATCTGAGATTATTGATATTTCTCCCGGCAGTCTTGACTCCAGCTTGTGCTACATCCAGCCTGGCATTTTACATGATATACTCTGCATGTAAGTTAAATAAGCAGGATGACAATATACAGCCTTGATGAACTACTTTCCCAATTTGGAATCAGTCCATTGTTCCATGATCAGTTCTAACTGTTGCTTCTTGACCTGCATACAGGTTTCTCAGGAAACAAGTCAGGTGGTCTGGTATTCCCAGCTGAATTTAAGAATTTTCCACAGTTTATTGTGACCCACACAGACCAAAGGATTTAGTGCAGTCAATGAAGCAGAAATAGATGTTTTTTTTCTGGAATTCTCTTGCTTTTTGTATGATCCAAGAGATGTTGGCAATTTGTTTTTTTTTTTTTTAAAGATGTATTTTATTGAAGTATTTTTTTAAAAAAATAGATATATTTTATTGAAGTATTGTTGACTTACAATATTTCAGCTGCACAGCAAGGTGATTCAGTTACACAAATACACATATGTTATTTTTGAAATTATTTTCCATCATAGGTTGTTATAAAATACAGGCTATAGTTCCCTATGCTATATGGTAAACCTTTGTTGCTTGTTGCATGTCTATTTTTCAATTAGAAATCTATCATTTTATTTACAATAAGTCCAATCAATATGTTATAATTTTTTTAGTTAGGCAAAAATTCATGTTTTCCAAGATGTATATATTATGCATTTGTATATGTATGTATACAAAAGCTTTTCTACTACACTTGATAAAGGCTGAAGATAGAATATCAGAAAAAAAGAGACATTAGGGAACATAAAGTAAATGAAATGGGAGCACTGAATATGAAATAGAAAAAGTGAAACAAACTAGATAAAAGTAAAAGATCATGATATAGTCCAGTTGTTTTGATCTCTGGTTCTTCTGCCTTTTGTAAATCCAGCCTGAATGTCTGGAAGTTCTTGGTTCACATACTGTTGAAGCCTAGCTTGGAGAATTTTGAA
The DNA here is from genome assembly GCF_032405125.1 of Capricornis sumatraensis. Classification (NCBI taxonomy): domain Eukaryota; kingdom Metazoa; phylum Chordata; class Mammalia; order Artiodactyla; family Bovidae; genus Capricornis; species Capricornis sumatraensis. The sequence continues at coordinate 117,092,482 of NC_091092.1, forward strand.
CATTACTTTGCTAGCATGTGAAATGAGTGCAATTGTGTGGTAGTTTGAGCATTCTTTGGCATTGCCTTTCTTTGGGATTGGAATGAAAACTGACCTTTTCCAGTCCTATGGCCACTGATGAGTTTTCCAAATTTGCTGGCATATTGAGTGCAGCACTTCCACAGCATCATCTTTTAGGATTTGAAATAGCTCCACTGGAAGTCCTTCACCTCCCCTAGCTGTGTTTGTAGTGATGCTTCTTCCTAAGGCTCACTTGACTTCACATTCCAGAATGTCTGGCTCTAGGTGAGTGATCACACAATCGTGGTTATCTAGGTTATTAAGATCTTTTTTGTATAGTTCTTCTGTGTATTCTTGCCACTTCTTCTTAATCTCTTCTGAAAAATTTATAAAAAATAAATTTGTCTGACTCTAAGGTCTATAATTTCTCAAATATTAATGCCACCACTAATTAATTCAGTGACTAGGACACAGTATGTAAGTAATATACATTTGATGAATGCATATAAATTACATATAATGCATGTAAATAGGAGTGGGTAGCCTGTCCTTTCTCCAGTAGATCTTCCCGACCCAGGAATTGAACCGGGGTCTCCTGCATTGTAAGCATATTCTTTACCAGCTGAGCTACCAGGGAAGCCCTATATAAATTACTTTTATAGTTTGCTTTATTGGTATAATATTTTATTGTCTCACCCTGTAGAGGGGGTACAATGTCACTGAACTTGTGGATGATAGGAAAATAAATGGCTGATATTATAGCCAACTTTTATATTAGCATAATCTATGATAGAGAATTTCATGACACTTGGCAACTCCTAAAATTAACATAAATTTCAGAGTGTTAAGATCAGCTGTAACAAAGGGAAAAATACTCTGATTTAACAGGTAAGCTTTTTAAATGCTTCTTTGAGAAATAAAGCTATTATTTAAATGGGTTATATAAAGAAAACTGTGCTACAACATTGACCATAATCTCTTGAAGCATACAACAATTAAACTATTGCAGGGAAAATAGCGTAGTAGACAATTACATTTCAGAAAGGAGTGAGATGACAGAAAGTATAATTTGACTGTCATAGAAAAAGTTGAATGTTGTAAGGAAAAAAAAGGATAAATGTTTAAAAACAAAGGATCTTATTATAAGGCAAAGGAAAAAAATACCAATTGTTATGGGTTGAATTGTATCTCCCCCAAAATTTTGGTGAAGTCCTCAGCCTAGGAAACTTTGAATGTGACCTTATTTGGAAACAGTCTTTGCAGTTGTAATCAAGTTAAGAAGAGTTTGTTAGGGTGAGTTTTCATCCAGTATTTACTTGTAAGAGGGAAATTTCAGACATGCACAGTCAGGAGAATGACATCTGAAATCTCTGATGTACAAGAGAAGAAAATTATTTTAAGAGGAAGGCAGTGATTGGGGTAATCTACCACAAGCCAAGGAATAGCTGGAAGTAAAGCGGAAGGGTCCTTCCTCAGAGGCTCAGAAGCTTCATGGGAAGTAAGACCCTGCCAAGATCTTGATTTCAAATGTCTAGACTCCAGAACTTACAGAGAATAAATGTCTGTTGTTTTAAGCCGCCAAGACTAAGTACTTAGGAAACTAATACACTACTTTAAAAATCTTCATTATAAAAAAAAAGCAAAAGCCAAAATAAAAGTGACAGAAACCCTCCACACTTATCTTTTTATAGGCCATAGAGTATACAAAGTTATTTTGGAGTGGAGAGTTGTGTGAAACTCTCAATTTTCACTCTGTAAATACCTGAACATGGCTATGTTCTCATTCTTGACAAAAATTTGAAGTGAGAATGAAAGTTTTCTCACTGTTTTATAAATCTGTGATTACAAGAGTTTTCCTTATCTTCAATGATAAATATGATTTTATTCTTTATTGCTGTTTGTTCAAATCTTGATGAACTAGAACAGAGATTGAGCCAACCTATATTTTCATCTAAATTATCAAGAGTATTTGAAGCTTTAGCCTCACTTATTTGATAATTGCCTCAAGATCGTATTTCACTTTGATATGGGGCCCTGGCCACAGCATACCACCAGAATACCACAGTTTTAAAAAGCATGCTAACTTATTTGTATGAGTCATTCATTACCATGGAACAAATTACATACAAAATTAATGGTTTAAACCAATGACAGTTTTTATCTCAGTTACTGTGAGTCAGGTATCCAGACATGATTTAACGGGGTCCTCTGGCTTTAGGTTTCTCTCAAGGCTGCTTTCCTTTATAGGCTTGGCTGAGAAGAATCTGCTTCCTACTTTATTCATGTAGTTGTGGCAGGACTCAGTTCCTTGTGGACTATCGGATTGATGCCTTAGGTCCTCATGAGCTGTTAACTGGAGGCCTCCCTTATTCCTTTGCCATGTGGGTCTCTCTTTAGAGTATCTCACAGCATGGAAGCTTGTTTTATCATCAGGTGAGAGGGCAAGTAAGAGTACCAGCAAAAAAAAAACCAAGTTCCAATATGATAGAAGGCACACACTTTTGGGACATAATCACACAAGTGACATCTTATCAGTTTTGCCATATTCTATTCATTAGAGTAAAATATTCTAATAATTATAATTCTGTTTATTAAAAGTCACTAGGTCCAACCTATATTCAGAGGGAGGCGATTACACAAGGGTGTGAACATCAGGAAACTAGAATCATTGGGAACCATACTAGAAGCTGCCTACATACAATTGTGGGGTCAATGATACATATGCCCACTACCATTAAATGATAATATGTCTGTTTATGGCAATAAGAAGTAAATAATAATAACAGCTTCTCATAAGCTGAAATCAATAACTAGGTAAAATAACCTTATAAAAACACTTTGGAATCAAAATAAAGAAATTACATAAATTATAATGAGAATGTAAACGAAAATGAGAATTGCAAGTTAGTATTTTGGAAAATTCATATATCAATGTGAAATATTTAGCCAGCAGTTTTGTACATTCTCTAGTGGACAAGAAGCAAAATCTTTGAAGCCATATATGCATGTGCATTATACGCTCAGTTGCTTCAGTTGTGTCCGACTCTTTGCAACCCTACGAACTGTAGCCTTCCAAAGTATTCTGCCCATGGGATTCTCCAGGCAAGAATAGTGGAGTGTGTTGCCATTCTCCTCAGGGGATCTTCCCAACACAGAGATTGAACTCGGGTCTCCTGCGTCTCCTGCATTGGAAAGAGGATTCTTTACCACTAGCACCACCTGGGAAGCCCTAAGTCATATATAGGGTCTACCACTTCCTAGTTGTGTGTCTTGGACAGGTTATTTAAAGTTTTGAGTTTCTATTCTTCATTCATAAAGTGAGGGTACTAATGCCTGCATATTAGAGATTTAAATCTGACTTTACATGTAAGATATTTAACGTGAATAAATAATAACCACTGTTATTTTATGAGTTTTACTACTTTAAGATCATTTGCTCTGCAATGAAAGAGAATTATAATTAGAACAGAAAGAGTGTTTCAATATCAGTTAGAATATAATTATTGATATCAGGAGTACCAGTGGTCAAAGGTATAAGCTTCATTTATGTCAAGAAAAAATACAAAGCAATCAGTGAACTGGTAAAAAATAATCTGCATATAAACTGAAGCAAAATGGACTCAAAGTACAAGGAATAAAGTTGGGGAATACACTATACATTCAGGTATAAAAAGACAGGATTGTGAAATTTGGTAGTGATTCCTGGCAAAGATAGCTTTCACCCCAGGGACTGGTTTTACTGATACTCACATGTGTATGACAATTTTTGACCTATTCCTTGCTGAAGATTCAGCTTGAAGTCTGTGGTATATTGGTTGCCTTTATGCATGCGTGTATACTAAGTTGCTTGAGTCATGTCCAACTCTTTGCCACCCTATGGACTGTAGCCCACCAGGCTACTCTGTCCATGGGATTCACCATGCAAGAATACTGAAGTGGATTGCCATGCCCTCCTCCAGGGGATCTTCCCAACCCAGGGATCAAACCCATGTCTTTTATGCCCCCTGCGTTGGCAGGTGGATTCTTTACCACTAGTGCCATCTGGGAAGCCCATGGTTGTCTCCATGAATCAGTCCAGTTCTTCATCTTCCTTGAATCCACATTGAATTTCTTTCACTAATAATCAGTGGAACTTTAGGTGATGCTGTAAACATTCTGGATGATGATACAGTACCAGAGAAGGATATCTACCCACTTTCCCCTCATATGTGCCCTTTGTTTGTTTTTGCATGGACTTATTGGCCCGTGAACATAAGACTGTTAAAAAGAATAAGTACATATGTCTTACTCTTTGCCAAACACTTTCATGAACAATACACACACATGTGCACCCTACATATTATTTCTGACTTTGAGTTGTTATATCATTTGTATAGAAGAGAAATCTGAATTTGAAAAGATATGCCTAAAATCACAGAGCTATGTAAATGGCACATACTCAGTTCAGACACAGGTCTTCTGAAGGCAAAGTAAATGAATTTCCACTATAATCCTCACTGTCAGTAAAATGCTAGAATTAGTGTCAGATTAGTTTGATCCAAAATAGAATCAAATCATTTAAATTAATGAACCTTTTATATGACTTTGTGTTCATTTTCATTTTATTTGTTTTTCCATGTTGAAAAAAGTATTTTCACAAAACACAATATTGCAACACAATGTAATGGATGTTGCACACTAATTATTGCAGCTTATCTGGCGAAGCCAGAAAATTCAGGTTCATAAGCATAATCATTAGGTCTGTTTCTTCACATGTAGCATGATGAGCAGGAAAATAAATAATAAAATTCTCTGATTCTAAAACTCTAAAGAAAATACTATTATATTTTTCAATCTACTTTTTAATATGTTTAGTGAGGAACAGGGAGGCCTGGCATGCTGCAGTGCATGGGGTCACAAAGAGTCAGACACAACTTAGTGACTGAACAACAAAATGCTCTTTAAGGTAAAACCAGGAATGAGTAGTCTATACATGTACGTAATGCTATGTGCTGGCAGTATAAATAAAGCACAAACGTATTTGTTGGGACTAAATAAATTAAAGTGAACTAGAATAGCTAAAATGATTTTGTAAAAAAGAAGAACATTGGAAGAATCATGTGCTTAATCACTTAGTCATGTCCAAGTCTTTGTGACCCCATGGAGTGTAGCCCACCAGGCTCCTCTGTCCATGGGATTCTCTAGGAAAGAATACTGGAGTAGGTTACCATGCTCTTCTCCAGGGGATCTTCCCAATCCAGGGATCGAATCCAGGTCTCCCGCATTACAGGCGGATTCTTTACCATCTGTGCCACCAGAGAAGCCCAAGTATACTGGAGTGGGTAGCCTATCCCTTCTCCAGGGGATCTTCCCGACCCAGGAATCGACCAGGGTCTCCTGCCTTGCAAGTGGATTCTTTACCAGCTGAGCTACCAGGGAAGCCCTATACTACTCAATTTTAAGAATTGCTATGTAACTACTGAGTGACATTGACAGAATCTCCTAGATCAGTGGGACAGAAGAGAGCCAAAAGATAGACCCGCACAAATATTTCCAATTGATTTTTCTTTTTTTTAAATTTAAATTTGTTTATTTTAATTGGAGGCTAATTACTTTACAATATTGTATCAACATGAATCTGTCACGGATGTACATGTGTCCCCAAAGTGTAAAAACTGTTCAGTGGAAGAAGGATAGTCTTTTCAACAAACAATGTATGAATAGACATCCTTGGGCAAAAACCCAAAAATAAAACCCCAAACAAAAACAGAATCTTTACCTAAACTTCACATCTTATACAAAAATTACCAAATGTACTGGTAATTGTATAAATGTAAAACTGGCAAAATTTTAGAAGAGAACAAAGGAAAACAATTGTGAGCTAGGTTTAGGCAAAGAGTTCTTAAACATGACCAAAAAAAAAAAAAAATCACAAAGTATTAAAAAAAAAAAAATTGGATAGACATGACCAAGTTAATTTTTTTCTTTTTGCTTTGCAAAATACCCTGTTAAGAGGACTAAAAGACAAGCCACAGCCACACACTGGGAAGAATATTTGAAAAAAAAAATCACATATCTTACAAAGGACTCATTAAGTATATAAATATATAAGATCAACACCTTGTACACCTCAAACTTAACACAGCGTTTTGTATCAGTTGTTGTTCAGTCGCTAAGGTGTGTCTGACTCTGTGACCCGTGTCCTTCACTATCTCCCTGGTTTGCTCAAACTCACGTCCTTTGAGACGGTAATGCCATCCAACCATCCTGTCCTCTGTTGTCCCCTCCTCCGGCCCTCAATCCTTCCTAGTATCAGGGCCTTTTCCAGTGAGTTGGCTCTTCACATCAGATGGCCAAGTATTGGAGCTTCAATTTTAACATCCATTTTACATCAATTATATATTTATAAAAGTAAAAATAATATATAAAGCACACTCTAGATGCAACAATAAGAAAATGAACAATCCAAGTAGGAAATGGGCAAAGGCTTGGATAGACACTCCACCAAAGAAAATGTCAAGCATGGGCTTTTGTAAAGAAGATGATTAGGTTATGAAATATAGGTGAAGCTCATAGGATTTGTTAAGGACCAATAAGTAAGCAAATGTCTTTTAAGTCATAAACTTCATAAGATGTGTTAAATTTAAGTAGTTAAGTGAATGACTGGCTGAAGTGTCCAAAACGTGCTGTGCAATGTAGTGCCTATCATTAATACTGCGCACTTAATCATTTGTTAAAAGAATAGACTTCATGTTGTGTTCTTACCACAATAAAAAAATGAAAAGGCAAAAATACAGAGACAGTGAAAAGATTAATATTTGGCAGGGGTTTCAGAGTGGGGAGAAGGGATGATTAGGTAGGGGATTTTTACGGCTGTGAAATTATTTTGATAACTGCAGTGGTGGTTGAATAACATTATGCATTTGTTTGTCAAAATCCATGGATATGTACAGCATAAGAATGAACCCTAATATAGACTATGGACTTCAGTTAAATTTTTTAAAATATTGTGTCATTGGTTGTAGCCATTGTACCACACCAATGCAAGATGTTAATAATGGAAAACTGTGGATGGAGAAAAGGAGAGAGGGGATGTATGGGAACTCTCTGTCCCTTCTGCTCCATTTCTGTGTTAATTCAGTCTGCTCTAAAAATAAATTATATTAAACTTTTTTCTATTAAATATTTTAATGAGGAATATGGCAACCTTTTTTCCCAAAGATGCTGCATTTGAATATCCACAATGAGAAAGATGAATATAGACAGCTCACTGACAATAACTTAACTCAAAATACATTATATACATGAATAGAAGGAAAACAATGTCTAAAATCTTAAATAAAACCACTGACTAAACACACGTGATTCTGGTATAGGCAAAAACTTTTTAAATACAACAAAAAATACAAATAAAAATTAATCTACACTTCAGTAAGTTAAAAACCTTTGCACTACAGAAGTCTTCATTAATAAAGGTAAAGACAAGAAACACACTGGAAAAATATTTGCAAGTCACATAACAGGTAATGAAAATGAGTTCAGAATATATAAAGATTATTTTCATCTGAGGAAGTAAGTGGAACACAAATAATCAAATTTTTTAAATGGGTCAAATTTTAAAGAGTTATTTCACAAAGGCAGAAATATGAATGATCAAGAAGCACATGAAATAATGCTCCAAACTGTTTGTTAACGTGAAATGCAAATTAAAATGAAAAAGTATAACACTTTTGTCTTGAAGAGTTGCCATAATAAAAAAAAAAATAGAAGAAATAACAAGCATATGCAAATGTGAGTCACAGGAACCCTTTTATATTGATGATAGAAATGTAAAATTTTGTTGCTACTTTGGAAAACAGTATGGCAGTTTCTAATACTTATTTTTGATAGGAAAATTATCCAGCAATAGGAAGATTACTAAACTACACAAAAGAAATGAAAACTTACATTCACCTAACAACATGGACACAAAGTCATAGCAGCATTATTTATAGCACCAAATAAATGAAAAGGAAAAAATGTCATTCAACTAGAAAATAAATATAAAAAAGTTGCAACCAAACAATGGAATATATATCTGTGGAATAGAAAACCATGTTCATGGATTAGACGATTCAGTATTATTAAAATGCCAGTAGAATCAGGTCTACAGATTGAAAGATCACTGTAACTAGTGTGAGGAACAGTGATGTGAAAGGAAAGAACTTAGATGCTGAAGCCTTACACCCAGGATTCCGAAATGAGATCTACCACTTACTAAGGAAATCAGGGAAATAATATTTCTAAGTCTCTATTTTCCAACAAAGTTGAATAGGATCTATTTTTGTGAAAAACAAAGAATAATATACTCAGAGTACAAATAACTCAATAAATATGGACATTAATAGACATTTCCCTCAAGAAGATATACAAATAGGAAAGAAGAACATGCAAAGATGCTCATCAACATCATTAGTTTTTTTGGAAAATGCAAGTTAAAATGCCAAGTAGATACCAATTCATACCCACTGTAATGTTAATAATAAAATAAAACATGTTGAGGATGTAGGAAAACCAGAAACCTCACATATTGCTAGTACAATCACTTTGGAAAACCTTGCCTGATAATAAAATGTTAAACAAATGTTTAGTATAGGATTCTGCATTTAAAAAATTAATTTCTATCCAAGTTAAAGCCTTTCACCAGAAGTTTTATAGTATCTCCATTCATAATAGCCAAATATCCACAAAAGGAAAATCAATGGATATGTAAAGTAGCATGAAAGAAACTGAAAGTCATTAAGTGAAAGAAGCTACTCAAAAATAGCAAGTATTTAAAATGTCTGAAGAAGGAAAACATACTGTGAATTAGTGTTTGCTTAAAGCTGTGAGTAGAAGTGAGAAGTGACTGGGAATAGGTCTAACGTTTCTCTTTGATATGGTAGCATCATTAAAAATTAGATTTTGGTAATGTATACAGCTTCCATATTTATTAAAATTCATTGAATTTTACACTTAACAGTAGTGAATCTTGGACTATATAAATTATATCTCAATAAAATTTCTAAAATATAAATTCCATTTCTTTCTGCCAGCAATGTATAACAAAATCAGAAATACAAATTGAGAAGAAATTACCAATATCAATAGCATGGATCAGAAGAGAATAATTGATATATAAAATAAATAAGTATAGTGAAATTTATACACCGAAAACTATAGAACATTACTGGTAGAACATAAAGATCCAAATTATTGGGGAAAGATTTTATGTTAATGGATTCAAAGAGTCTCTATGGTTAGATGTCAATAAGCCTAGTGAAAAAACTGGCTTAAAACTCAACATTCAAAAAACTGAGATAATGACATCCGATTCCATCAGTTCAGTTCAGTTCAGTTCAGTCGCTCAGTTGTGTCTGACTCTTTGCAACCCCATGAATGACAGCACACCAGGCCTCCCTGTCCATCACCAACTCCCAGAGTTCACTCAGACTCACGTCCATCGAGTCAGTGATGCCATCCAGCCATCTCATCCTGTGTCATCCCCTTCTCCTCCTGTCCCCAATCCCTCCCAGCATCAGAGTCTTTTCCAATGAGTCAACTCTTCGCATGAGGTGGCCAAAGTACTGGAGTTTCAGCTTTAGCATCATTCTTTCCAAAGAAATCCCAGGGCTAATCTCCTTCAGAATGGACTGGTTGGATCTCCTTGCAGTCCAAGGGACTCTCAAGAGTCTTCTCCAACACCACAGTTCAAAAGCATCACTTCTTCGGAGCTCAGCCTTCTTCACAGTCCAACTCCCATATCCACACGTGACCACAGGAAAAACCATAGCCTTGACTAGATGGACCTTAGTTGGCAAAGTAATGTCTCTGCTTTTGAATATGCTATCTAGGTTGGTCATGACTCATCTTCCAAGGAGTAAGCGTCTTTTAATTTCATGGTTGCAATCATTATCTGCAGTGATTTTGGAGCCCCCCCAAAATAAAGTCTGACACTGTTTCCACTGTTTCCCCATCTATTTCCGGTTCCATCACTTCATGGCAAATAAAAGGGGGAAAAGTGGAAACAGTGACAGATTTTATTTTCTTGGGCTCCAGAATCACTGTGGATGGTGACTACAGCCACAAAATTAAAAGACACTTGCTCCTTGGAAGGAAAACTATGACAAACCTAGACAGCATATTAAAAAACAGAAACAGCACTTGGCTGAAAAAGGTCCCTGTAGTCAAAGCTATGGTTTTTCCTGTAGGCATGTACAGATGTGAGAGTTGGGACTCTAAAGAAGACTGAGCGCCAAAGAATTGATGCTTTCAAACTCTGGTCCTGGAGAAGACTCTTGAGAGTCCCTTGGACAGCAAGGAGATCAAACCAGTCAATCGTAAAGGAAATAAGTCCTGAATAGTCATTGGAAGGACTGATGCTGAAGCTGAAGCTGCAATACTTTGGCCACCTGATACTAACAACTGACTCATTAAAAAAAAAACCCTGATGCTGAGAAAGATTGGGCGCAGGAGGAGAAGGGGACAACAAAGGATGAGATGGTTGGATGGCATCACCAACTCAATGGACATAAGTTTGGGCAAACTCCAGGAGGTAGTGAAGGACGGGGAAGCCTGGCATGCTGCAATCCTTGGGGTTGCAAAGAGTCAGACGCAACTTAGCAACTGAACAACAACAAGCCTAGTAGATCTGAAGTTTCAACTACATTGTTGCCAAAATATCACTAAACTTTCTTGCAGAAATTGACAAATGAAGGGTAAACTTCATATGCCAATTTAAAGGACACAGCGTAGCCAAAATACCTTGAAAATTAGGATGATTTAAAGAATTTACTCTATAAAACTTACTACAAATGCAGTTACAGTGTAGTAGTACCGACCTTAGGATAGACATGCAGATTGATGGAACAGAATTCAAAGTCACAAATAAGTCACAGCCTGAGGAAAATAAGTGGTAATCTTGTATCAGATAAGAGAACTGTATCCAGAATACATAAATTACTCTTTCAACTCTAAAAGAACACAAATAACTCATCTAAATGTGGGCAAAGATGTGAATAGAAATTTCATCCAAGAAGACATATGAATGGACAAAAAGCACATGAAAGAAACGAGGTGATAGATACATGAAAAAGATTAGGTTTTAGTAAAATTTTTACAACTTACTATATTTATGAAAAGTCATTGAACTGTACACTTAAAATTGGAGAATTTATGGCATATAAATAATACCTCAATAAAATTTTAAAATAATTGTCTTTCTGTTCACTAGCAATCTGAAAATGAAATGGAGAAAATGCTGAAATTTAGAGTTAGAAATTTTTGTTATGAAGCTCATACATATCTGCTACTTTCATTTCCAATATTGGAATCGCAGTTCTGACTGTGTGTCTGCTTCATTCATCTGTTGCTTTAAAAAGAAAAAGCGTTAGAGTGGAACACAATAAAATATTTTACTATGGCCTAGATTTTATTAAAACTGAATTCCTATGACATTGAATAAAGAAAATAGAGGTTTCATATGTGTCAACACTTTCATTTTAATGAGATGTATATGATTTTAAACTGATACAGGTTTTGTAACCGGGCACATACCCTATAGCTACTTCAAATATTAGGATGTGAGATAGTGCTTAGTACATGTATTTCTGATTACCAGTAACATTTGATTCAGGATCTTTTGGTGTCACAAAATTAGCATTTAACATTGCCCAGAATTATACATGTTAAGAGGTTAAGTTATATAAGTTTAGGATAATTCAAAGATTTACCTGTAAAAGGCTTTATTGATTCAGTTTGTTTTATCAACTATTACTTTGTATGGTTAATCATACTATAGAATAAGAAATATTTTGGGTTATTTTTATTTTATTCTTTGGATCCCAGATAATGATAAAATCTCTACAGACTGCTCTAATACGAAAGGATACTGAACTTCAACTCTAATCAACTTTTATATCAAAACCCACCTAAAAGTGAAAGAATTAAGCTAAAAACTTCTGGCCCATAGCATGCCCTTTCTGTGGTTGTTTTTTTCTTCACCATCCTTCCTCAATGGCAGTTCACTAATAGCTATAAGCCTTAAAATTGATTTTTTTTAGAATATGTGGAACTTTTGACTACAACATGCATGCTAGTGATTCAGTACAGTCACATATTAGCTCAAAAGTTTTACTTAGTAAAGCTTTTTACATGACTTTACCTATCCAGTTCTGACCCCAGGACTGAGAATTGCTGTGTCTTTTTAATCTCATGAACACACCCCAACATCAACAATATACTGTATTACCAACAGACTCAGTTTGTAAGAAATTGTATACTGTTTGATCATTTCCACTGCAGGTTCTGCATAGTCATTTAAACTATTCCTCAAATTGTGAAAATCCTTAGTGCTCATGGCTTAAAATCTTGAAGTAAACTCCTCTTTCTCAAAATCAGGTTATATTTGCATTTCTATTCTCTTTATCAAGAGATAACTCAAATGCCTTCTGATTTCTTTTTTACAGTGGATTTTTTTCATTTTTTCTGCATTTATGCATTTGTTCATATTTTCTGCCTTGGTGCCTTGTTGAGTCTATGCTTCTTTTTCTCCTTTCAATACACAATTCAACGAACGTAAGAATTTTTAGAACTTTTATATATAAATGAACATTCAGTAGTCCGTGGATCTAACAGAACAGTATTTTTGCACAAAAGAGAAGGGGACTTGAGACATACAAGTAATTGGAAATATTTTATTTTATTTTATTTTAATTTTTTAATTTTTTATTTTTTTAATTTTAAAATCTTTAATTCTTACATGTGTTCCCAAACATGAACCCCCCTCCCACCTCCCTTCCCATAACATCTCTGTGGGTCATCCCCATGCACCAGCCCCAAGCATGCTGTATCCTGCGTCAGACATAGACTGGCGATTCAATTCTTACATGATAGTATACATGATAGAATGCCATTCTCCAAAATCATCCCACCCTCTCCCTCTCCCTCTGAGTCCAAAAGTCCGTTATACACAGCTGTGTCTTTTTTCCTGTCTTGCATACAAAGTGTAACTTCGATTATGTACTCATTGTTTCCAAGCACGACTGATCTGATTCTAACTCATTATCAGTATCTATAAAGTATACAGGATATATTTTATTTAGCATAAAAATAAAACCACAAGTTGTTTTGCTTTTGTTTTTGAAGTTATTATTATTGTAATCTTGTGTAGTAGTCATTTGACATCGCTGCTGGATGGGGAATTCCTACAGTTCAGGGGTCATGTTTTCTGTGCTTCTTAAGTTAGTAAAATAAAGATTTTACAAGTTTTAGTAGAAGAGGATTTGTGAAGCTCTGTAGAAGGATTTGAATTTAATCTGAAAATCACTATGAGACCAAAAATAATTTTGAAAGATTTGAATTTTCACTGATTACTAGTTAAGACATTGTCAAGAAATGTGTAAACACTATACACTTTCTTATCTCTAGCAGCTTTTTGTTTGTTTTGCTGTCCCTGAACAGATGAATGATGTTTAACAATCCTCCAATTCTATTTGAAATCGTTAATACTTGTTAATCTTCCCACTTTTAAGGTCAGGAGGGGTGGCGGTGAGGAGATACCACTCGTCCAAGGTAAGGAGCAGCGGCTGCGCTTTGCTGGAGCAGCTGTGAAGAGATACCCCACATCCAAGGTAAGAGAAACCCAAGTAAGATGGTAGGTGCTGCAAGAGGGCATCAGAGGGCAGACACACTGAAACCATATTCACAGAAAACTAGTCAATCTAATCACACTAGGATCACAGCCTTGTCTAACTCAGTGAAACTAAGCCATGCCTGTGGGGCCACCCAAGACAGGCGGGTCATGGTGGAGAGGTCTGACAGAATGTGGTCCACTGGAGAAGGGAATGGCAAACCACTTCAGTATTCTTGCCTTGAGAACCCCATGAACAGTAGGAAAGGGCAAAATGATAGGATACTGAAAGAGGAACTCCCCAGATCAGTAGGTGCCCAATATGCTACAGGAGATCAGTGGAGAAATAACTCCAGAAAGAATGAAGGGATGGAGCCAAAGCAAAAACAAATACCCAGTTGTGGATGTGACTCGTGATAGAAGCAAGGTCTGATGCTATAAAGAGTAATATTGCATAGGAACCTGGAATGTCAGGTCCATGAATGAAGGCAAATTGGAAGTGGTCAAACAAGAGATGGCAAGAGTGAACATCAACATTCTAGGAATCAGTGAACTAAAATGGACGGGAATGGGTGAATTTAACTCAGATGACCATTATATCTACTACTGTAGGCAGGAAACCCTCAGAAGAAATGGAGTAGCCATCATGGTCAACAAAAGAGTCTGAAATGCAGAACTTGAATGCAATTTCAAAAATGACAGAATGATCTCTGTTCGTTTCCAAGGCAAACCATTCAATATCACAGTAATCCAAGTCTATGCCCCAACCAGTAACACTGAAGAAGCTGAAGTGGAACGGTTCTATGAAGACCTACGAGACCTTTTAGAACTAACATCCAAAAAAGATGTCCTTTTCATTATAGGGGACTGGAATGCAAAAGTAGGAAGTCAAGAAACACCTGGAGTAACAGGCAAATTTGGCCTTGGAATGCACAGTGAAGCAGGGCAAAGACTAATAGAGTTTCGCCAAGAAGATGCACTGGTCATAGCAAACACCCTCTTCCAACAACACAAGAGAAGACTCTACACATGGACATCACCAGATGGTCAACACCAAAATCAGATTGATTATATTCTTTGTAGCCAAAGATGGAGAAGCTCTATACAGTCAACAAAAACAAGACCAGGAGCTGACTGTGGCTCAGGTCATGAAGTCCTTATTGCCAAATTCAGACTTAAATTGAAGAAAGTAGGGAAAACCAATAGACGATTCAGGCATGATCTAAAGAAAATCCCTTATGATTATACAGTGGAAGTGAGAAATAGATTTAAGGGCCTAGATCTGATAGATATAGTGCCTGATGAACTATGGACTGAGGTTCGTGACGTTATACAGGAGACGGATCAAGACCATCCCCATGGAAAAGCAATGCAAAACAGCAAAATGGGTGTCTGGGGAGGCCTTACGAATAGCTGTGAAAAGAAGAGAAGTGAAAAGCAAAGGAGAAAAGGAAAGATATAAGCATCTAAATGCAGAGTTCCAAAGAATAGCAGAAGAGAAAAGAAGGCCTTCCTCAGCAATCAGTGCAAAGAAATAGAGGGAAAGAACAGAATGGGGAAGACTAGAGATCTCTTCAAAAAAATTAGAGATACCAAGGGAACATTTCATGCAAAGATGGGCTCGATAAAGGACAGAAATGGTATGGACCTAACAGAATCAGAAGATATTAAGAAGAGGTGGCAAGAATACACAGAAGAACTGAACAAAAAAGATCTTCACAACCCAGATAATCACGATGGTGTGATCACTCACCTGGGGCAAGATATCCTGGAATGTGAAGTCAAGTGGGCCTTAGAAAGCATCACTACGAACAAAGCTAGTGGAGGTAATGGAATTCCAGTGAAGTTATTTCAAATCCTGGAAGATGATGCTGTGAAAGTGCTGCACTCAATATGCCAACAAATTTGGAAAACTCAGCAGTGGCCACAGGACTGGAAAAGGTCAGTTTTCATTCCAATCCCAAAGAAAGGCAGTGCCAAAGAGTGCTCAAACTACCTCACAATTGCACTCATCTCACACACTAGTAATGCTCAAAATTCTCCAAGCCAGGCTTCAGGAATACGTGTACCATGAATTTCCAGATGTACAAGCTGGTTTTAGAAAAGGCAGAGGAACCAGAGATCAAATTGCCAACATCCACTGGATCATCGAAAAACCAAGAGAGTTCCAGAAAAATATCTATTTCTGCTTTATTTACTATGCCAAAGCCTTTGACTGTGTGGATCACAAGAAACTGGAAAATTCTGAAAGAGATGGGAATACCAGACCACTTGACCTACCTGTTGAGAAATTTGTATGCAGGTCAGGAAGCAACAGTTAGAACTGGACATGGAACAACAGACTGGTTCCAAATAGGGAAAGGAGTACGTCAAGGCTGTATATTGTCACCCTGCTTATTTAACTTATATGCAGAGTACACCATGAGAAACCCTGGGCTGAAAGAAGCACAAGCTGGATTCAAGATTGCTGGGAGAAATATCAATAACCTCAGATATGCAGATGACACCACCATGGCAAAAAGTGAAGAGGAACTAAAAAGCCTCTTGATGAAAGTGAAAGAGGAGAGTGAAACAGTTGGCTTAAAGCTCAACATTCAGAAAACAAAGATCATGGCATCTGGTCCCATCACTTCATGGGAAATAGATGGGGAAACAGTGTCAGACTTTATTTTTTTGGGCTCCAAAATCACTGCAGATGGTGACTGCAGCCATGAAATTAAAAAAACACTAACTCCTTGGAAGAAAAGTTATGACCAACCTAGACAGCAAAGTTAAAAGCAGAGATATTAATTTGCCAACAAAGGTCCATCTAGTCAATACTGCGGTTTTTCCAGTAGACATGTATGGATGTGAGAGTTGGACTGTGAAGAAAGCTGAGCACCAAAGAATTGATGCTTTTGAACTGTGGTGTTGGAGAAGACTCTTGAGAGTCCCTTGGATTGCAAGGAAATCCAACCAGTCCATTTTGAAGGAGATCAGCCCTGGGATTTCTTTGGAAGGAATGATGCTAAAGCTGAAACTCCAGTACTTTGGCCACCACCTCATGCGAAGAGTTGACTCATTGGAAAAGGCTCTGATGCTGGGAGAGATTGGGGGCAGGAGGAGAAGGGGATGACAGAGGATGAGATGGCTGGGTGGCATCACTGACTCGATGGACGTGTGTCTGAGTGAACTCAGGGAGTTGGTGATGGACAGGGAGGCCTGATGTGCTGCAGTTCATGGGGTCGCAAAGAGTTGGACAAGACTGAGCAACTGAACTGAACTGAATCTGCAGTGCTCAGATAATCAAATCCTTTAATACCATTATCAAAAAACAATACTTAAAAGAATTCACCTAGAGACAAACAATATATCTTTACTCTTGAAATGACATTGATTAGAAATGGCAAACACCAGAACTATTTATTTGAGTTTCTTATGTGTGTGGTTGCGTGCATACTCAGTCATGTCCGAGTCTTTGCAACCACATGGACTGTACCCTGCCAGTCTCCTCTTATCATGGGATTTTCCAGGCAAGAATACTGGAATCGGTTGCCATTCCTTCTCCAGGGGATCTTCCCAATCCAGGGATCAAACCTGCGTCTCTTGCATCTCCTGCATTGGCAAGCAGATTCTTAACCACTGTACCACTGGAGTTTGTTATATGTTGATTTAAATTTTAACTTATTCACATTAATTTTCTGCATACTAGAATACTATACAACAGAGCATCTAAATCCATTGAAATCACACATTCTTTCCTCTACAACCCCTGTACATTTTCTTGCTCAACTTAGGTCAGTTTGTTTGAAGCAGAGAATCACTTTTTGATGAAGGTTCTCTGAACACATGGCACCTCGAAACTTTTAATAATGACTTACAAATGGGAGTGGGAAACGGAAAGGGAAGGGAGCCAGTTATCACTTGCAACTTGTCACATCTTCACTTCGAAAACCCAAACCATGGTTGTGCACAATAATATTCTCCTTCATGCTTTAAACCTAAGTAAGCCCAAGGAGACAAAAGTGGAAATGAGTCTATTCAAATCTAGGTAAAGGACTTGATTTTTTTTTAATTTTTATTTTTACTATATTTTACTTTACAGTACTGTATTGGTTTTGCCATACATTGACATGAATCTGCCACAGGTGTACATGAGTTCCCAATCCAAAACCCCCCTCCCGCCTGCCACCCCATATCATCTCTCTGGATAATCCCCTTGCACCAGCCCCAAGTATCCCGTATCCTGTATCGAACATAAACTGGTGATTCGTTTCTTACATGATAGTATACATGTTTCAATGCCATTCTCCCTAATCATCCCACCCTCTCCCTCTCCCTCAGAGTCCAAAAGTCCGTTTTATACATCTGTGTCTCTTCTGCTATCTCGCATACAGGGTAATCCTTACCATCTTTCTAAATTCCATATATATGTGTTAGTATACTGTATTGGTGTTTTTCTTTCTGGCTTACTTCACTCTGTATAATCGGCTCCAGTTTCATCCACCTCATTAGAACTGATTCAAATGTATTCTTTTAATGGCTGAGTAATAATCCATTGTGTATATGTACCACAGCTTTCTTATCCATTCATCTGCTGATGGACATCTAGGTTGTTTCCATGTCCTGGCTATTATAAACAATGCTGCAATGAACATTGGGGTACATGTGCCTCTTTCAATTCTGGTTTCCTCGGTGTGTATGCCCAGCAGTGGGATTGCTGGGTCATAAGGCAGTTCTATTTGCAATTTTTTAAGGAATCTCCACCCTGTTCTCCATAGTGGCTGTACTAGTTTGCATTCCCACCAACAGTGTAAGAGGGTTCCCTTTTCTCCACACCCTCTCCAGCATTTATTGCTTGCAGACTTTTGGATCACAGCCATTCTGACTGGTGTGAAATGGTACCTCATTGTGGTTTTGATTTGCATTTCTCTGATAATGAGTGATGTTGAGCATCTTTTCATGTGTTTGTTAGCCATCCATATGTCTTCTTTGGAGAAATGTCTGTTTAGTTCTTTGGCCCATTTGTTGATTGGGTCATTTATTTTTCTGGAATTTAGTTGCTTGTATATTTTTGAGATTAGTTGTTTGTCAGTTGCTTCATTTGCTATTATTTTATCCCATTCCGAAGGCTGTCTTTTCACCTTGCTTATAGTTTCCTTTGTTGTGCAGAAGCTTTTAATTTTAATTAGATCCCATTTGTTTATTTTTGCTTTTATTTCCAGAATTCTGGGAGGTGGATCATAGAGGATCCTGCTGTGATTTATGTCGGAAAGTGTTTTGCCTATATTCTCCTCTAGGAGTTTTATAGTTTCTGGTCTTATGTTTAGATCTTTAATCCATTTTGAGTTTATTTTTGTGTGTGGTGTTAGAAAGTGATCTAGTTTCATTCTTTTACAAGTGGTTGACCAGTTTTCCCAGCACCACTTGTTAAAGAGATTGTCTTGACTCCATTGTATATTCTTGCCCCCTTTGTCGAAGATAAGGTGTCCATAGGTGTGTGGATTTATCTCTGGGCTTTCTGTTTAGTTCCATTGATCTATATTTCTGTCTTTGTGCCAGTACCATACTGTCTTGATGACTGTGGCTTTGTAGTAGAGCCTGAAGTCAGGCAAGTTGATTCCTCCAGTTCCATTCTTCTTTCTCAGAATTGTTTTGGCTATTCGAGGTTTTTTGTGTTTCCACACAAATCCTGAAATTATTTTTTCTAGTTCTGTGAAAAATACCGCTGGTAGCTTGATAGGGATTGCATTGACTCTGTAGATTGCTTTGGGTAGTATACTCATTTTCACTATGTTAATTCTTCTGATCCATGAACATGGTATATTTCTCCATCTATTAGTGTCCTTTTTTATTTCTTTCGTCAGTGTTTTATAGTTTTCTTTATATAGGTCTTTAGTTTCTTTATGTCGATATATTCTTAAGTATTTTATTCTTTTCATTTCAGTGGTGAATGGAATTGTTTCCTTAATTTCTTTTTCTACTTTCTCATTAATAGTGTATAGGAATGCAAGGGATTTCTGTATGTTGATTTTATATCCTGCAACTTTACTATATTCATTGATTAGCTCTAGCAATTTTCTGGTGGAGTCTTTAGTGTTTTTTATGTAGAGGATCATGTCATCTGCAAACAGTGAGAGTTTTACTTCTTCTTTTCCAATCTGGATTCCTTTTAATTCTTTTTCTGCTCTGATTGCTGTGGCCAAAACTTCCAGAACTGTGTTGAATAGTAGCGGTGAAAGTGGGCACTCTTGTCTTGTTCCTGACTTTAAGGGAAGTGCTTTCAATTTTTCACCATTGAGGATAATGTTTGCTGTGGGTTTGTCATATATAGCTTTTATTATGTTGAGGTATGTTCCTTCTATTCCTGCTTTCTGGAGAGTTTTTATCATAAATGGATGCTGAATTTTGTCAAAGGCCTTCTCTGCATGTATTGAGATAATCATATGGCTTTTATTTTTCAATTTGTTAATGTGGTGAAATACATTGATTGATTTGCAGATATTGAAGAATCCTTGCATCCCTGGGATAAAGCTCACTTGGTCATGGTGCATGGTCTTTTTAATGTGTTGTTGTATTCTGATTGCTAGAATTTTGTTGAGGATTTTTGCATCTATTTTCATCAGTGATATTGGCCTGTAGTTTTCTTTTTTTGTGGCATCTTTGTCAGGTTTTGGTATTAGGGTGATGGTGGCCTCATAGAATGAGTTTGGAAGTTGACCTTCCTCTGCAATTTTCTGGAAGAGTTTGAGTAGGATAGGTGTTAGCTCTTCTCTAAATTTTTGGTAGAATTCAGCTGTGAAGCCGACCTGGGCTTTTGTTTGCTGGAAGATTTCTGATTACAGTTTCAATTTCCGTGCTTGTGATGGGTCTGTTAAGATTTTCTATTTCTTCCTGGTTCAGTTTTGGAAAGTTGTACTTTTCTAAGAATTTGTCCATTTCTTCCATGTTGTTCATTTTATTGGCATATAATTGGTGATAGTAGTCTCTTATGATCCTTTGTATTTCTGTGTTGTCTGTTGATCTCTCCATTTTCATTTCTAATTTTATTGATTTGATTCTTCTCTCTTTGTTTCTTGATGAGTCTGGCTAATGGTTTGTCAATTTTATTTATCCTTTCAAAGAACCAGCTTTTGGCTTTGTTGATTTTTGCTATTGTCTCTTTTGTTTCTTTTGCATTTATTTCTGCCCTAATTTTTATGATTTCTTTCCTTCTACTAACTCGGGGGTTCTGCATTTCTTCCTTTTCTAGTTGCTTTAGGTGTAGAGTTAGGTTATTTATTTGACTTTTTTCTTGTTTCTTGAGGTATGCCTGTATTGCTATGAACTTTCCTCTTAGCACTGCTTTTATAGTATCCCACAGGTTTTGGGTTATTGTGTTTTCATTTTCATTTGTTTCTATGCATATTTTGATTTCTTTTTTGATTTCTTCTGTGATTTGTTGGTTATTCAGAAGCGTGTTGTTCAGCCTCCATATATTGCAATTTTTAATAGTTTTTCTCCTGTAATTGAGATCTAATCTTAACGCATTATGGTCAGAAAAGATGCTTGGAATGATTTCAATTTTTTTGAATTTATCAAGGTTTGACTTATGGCCCAGGATGTGATCTATCCTGGAGAAGGTTCGGTGCACACTTGAGAAAAAGGTGAAATTCATTGTTTTGGGGTGAAATGTCCTATAGATATCAATTAGGTCTAAACTGGTCTATTGTATCATTTAAAGTTTGCGTTTCTTTGTTAATTTTCTGTTTAGTCGATCTGTCCATAGCTGTGAGTGGGGTATTAAAGTCTCCCACTATTATGGTGTTATTGTTAATTTCCCCTTTCATACTTGTTAGCATTTGTCTTACATATTGTGGTGCTCCTATGTTGGGTGCATTTATATTTATAATTGTTATATCTTCTTCTTGGATTAATCCTTTGATCATTATGTAGTGGCCTTCTTTGTCTCTTTTCACAGTCTTTATTTTAAAGTCTATTTTATCGGATATGAGTATCGCTACTCCTGCTTTCTTTTGGTCTCTATTTGCGTGGAATATCTTTTTCCAGCCCTTCACTTTCAGTCTGTATGTGTCCCTTGTTTTGAGGTGGGTTTCTTGTAGGCAGCGTATATAGGGATCTTGTTTTTGTATCCATTCAGCCAGTCTTTGCCTTTTGGTTGGGGCATTCAACCCATTTACGTTTAAGGTAATTATTGATAAGTATGATCCCATTGCCATTTACTTTACTGTTTTGGGTTCGGGTTTATACACCCTTTTCGTGTTTCCTGTCTAGAGAATATCCTTTAGCATTTGTTGGAGAGCTGGTTTGGTGGTGCTGAATTCTCTCAGCTTTTGCTTGTCTGTAAAGCTTTTGATTTCTCCTTCATATTTGAATGAGACTTACTGGGTACAGTAATCTGGCCTATAGGTTATTTTCTTTCATCACTTTAAGTATGTCTTGCCATTCCCTCCTGGCCTGAAGTGTTTCTATTGAAAGATCTGCAGTTATCCTTATGGGAATCCCCTTGTGTGTTAGTTGTTGTTTTCCCCTTGCTGCTTTTAATATTTGTTCTTTCTGTTTGATCTTTGTTAATTTGATTAATATGTGTCTTGGGGTGTTTCGCCTTGGGTTGATCTTATTTGGAACTCTCTGGGTTTCTTGGACTTGGGTGATTATTTCCTTCCCCATTTTAGGGAAGTTTTCAACTATTATCTCCTCAAGGATTTTCTCATGGTCTTTCTTTCTGTCTTCTTCTTCTGGGACTCCTATAATTCGAATGTTGGAGCGTTTCATATTGTCCTCGAGGTCTCTGAGATTGTCCTCATTTCTTTTAATTCGTTTTTCTTTTTTCCTCTCTGATTCATTTATTTCTACCATTCTATCTTCTATTTCACTAATCCTATCTTCTGCCTCTGTTATTCTACTATTTGTTGCCTCCAGAGTGTTTCTGATCTTATTTATTGCATTATTCATTATATATTGACTCTTTTTTATTTCTTCTAGGTCCTTATTAAACCTTTCTTGCATCTTCTCAGTCCTTGTCTCCAGGCTATTTATCTGTGATTCCATTTTGCTTTCAAGATTTTGGATCATTTTCACTATCAATATTCAGAATTCTTTCTCAGGTAGATTCCCTATCTCTTCCTCTTTTGTTTGGTTTGATTGGCATTTCTCCTGTTCCTTTACCTGCTGGGTATTCCTCTGTCTCTTCATCTTGGTTATATTGCTGTGTTTGGGGTGGCCTTTCTATATTCTGGGAATTTGTGGAGTTCTCTTTGTTGTGGAGTTTCCTCACTGTGGGTGGGGTTGTATCAGTGGCTTGTCAAGGGTTCCTGGTTAGGGAGGCTTGTGTTGGAGTTCTGGTGGGTGGAGCTGGATTTTTCTTTGCTCTGGAGTGCAATGAAGTGACCAGTAATGGGTTATGAGACGTCTGGTTTTGGAGTAACTTTGAGCTGCCTGTATATTAAAGCTCAGGGGTGTGTTCCTGTGTTGCTGGAGAATTTGTGTGGTATGTCTTGCTCTGGAACTTGTTGGCCCTTGGATGGTGCTTGGTTTCAGTGTAGGTATGGAGGCGTTTGATGAGCTCTTATCAATTAATGTTCCCTGGATTCAGGAGTTCTCTGATGTTCTCAGGATTTGGACTTAAGCCTCCTGCTTCTGGTTTTCAGTCTTATTTTTACAGTAGCCTCAAGACTTCTCCATCTATACAGCACCAATGATAAAACATCTAGGTTAAAGATGAAAAGTTTCTCCACATTGAGGGACACCCAGAGAGGTTCACTGAGTTACATGGAGAAGAGGGAGGTGGTAGTTAGAGGTGACTGGAATGAGATGAGGTGGGATCAAAAGAGGAGAGAGCAAGCTAGCCAGTAATCACTTCCTTATGTGCACTCCACAGTCTGGACTTCTCAGAGGTGTTCATGGAGTTATACAGGGAAGAGGAGAGGGAGGAAGTAGACAGAGGTGGCCAGGAGGATACTAGAGGGAAATGAAAAGGAGAGAGACAGATCCAGCCAGTAACCAGTTCCCCTAAGTGTTCTCCACCGTCTGGAACACACAGAGATTCACCGAGTTGGGTAGAGAAGAGAAGGGGGAGGGAGGAGACAGAGGCCACCTGGTGGAGAAAAAGGAGAGTCCAAAGGAGGAGAGAGTGGTCAAGCCAGTAATCTCGCTCTCAGGTAAAATTGGGTACTGAAGATTGGGTTTTTAAATGTACAAAATTGACAACAAATACCAAAAACAAAGATTAAAAATCTAGAGTAGACGTTGGATTTTCAAAACTACAATATTAAAGAAAAGAAGAAGAAGAAAGGGAAGAAAAAAAAAAGCCACAGGAATTATTAAAAAACGACAACCACAAAAAGACTATATACAGCGTTTGCTTTAAAAA
This sequence comes from Capricornis sumatraensis, assembly GCF_032405125.1. Taxonomy (NCBI): domain Eukaryota; kingdom Metazoa; phylum Chordata; class Mammalia; order Artiodactyla; family Bovidae; genus Capricornis; species Capricornis sumatraensis. The sequence continues at coordinate 117,116,460 of NC_091092.1, forward strand.
TAGGGTCTTTTTTTTTTGAAAAGTAATAGTAGGTTATAAAAATAAAAATTAAAGGAGAAATATAGGACTTAAAAATTTAAAAAGGTTAAAAAAAAGAAGAAAAAGAAAAGAGAAAACAACCACACAGCAATATCAACAACAACAACAACAAAAAAAGAATGATTGTAAAAATAGTAAAGATATATCTGGCCCTTTCTCTGGTGTTGTGGGCCGTGTGGGGTCACTTCCAAGGCGGTTCCCTCTGTTTAACTTCTTCTGTTTGCTGGTCTCTTTAGTGTCTGGTTTCTGCCCTGACACAGCGGGGGCGGTGGTGGACACTTTTTTTTTTTTTTTAGGCTCACTTGTTCAGTTGCGCTGTGGGGAGGGAGGGATGCTACAAACAAATAACACTGTCATGTGCTCACAGTGTCTCAGCCCCGCTGGGCCTGCCCCTGCTCACAGCGCACACCACTCAGGCTCTACGTTGCTCTGCCGGGAACCGTCTGAGACCAGCCCTAGGCTGCATGCACCTCCCCGGTCTAAGCCGCTCAGGCTTGGCGCTCAGGTAGCGCTCAGAGGTGCAGATTTGGTTGGGCCTGCGTTTTGTGCCCTTCCCAGGACTGAGTAGCTCGGGTGTTTGGTGAGCGCAGTCGCTAAGACTTATCACCTTTCCCGTCTCTGCTGCTTAGTTTTCTGGGTGTATCGCTGGCATCCCTTCTTGGGCGAATGATGATTGTCCAGAACCCCAGAAGTCTTAGTTAGCAAAGAAGCCTGCTTGCGTTTTGGTAGGTAATGCCTCTCTTGGGCTGCGATTGCACCCTTCCAGCCCTTACGGCTCTGGCTGCCTGTCACCAGAGGGGGATGGTCTGCAGCCGGCTATTTCTGTTCCGTCCTTTGTTCTGTGTATGGTCCTGGCGGTGTCTTATGTTCGAGCATTTCGTGTGGTAGCTATCCCGCAGTCTGGTTTGCTAGCCCACATTAGTTCACTCTGGTTACGCACGGGGCATTCTGGCCTGAATCTTACAAAGCACTGCACCCCGGGCCTCCCGCGCCTCCCTGCCCAGCCCCCACTTGCTAGTGGCGGATGCAGGCATCTGGGCTGCTTCTCCACTGGGGGAGTTACTGTTGGACTTGTAATCTGTTGGGTTTAATTATTTATTTATTTTTCCTTCCTGTTATGTTGCCCTCTGTGCTTCCAAGGCTCACCACAGACTCGGCAGCGAGAGTGTTTCCTGGTGTTTGGAAACCTCTCTTCTTAAGATTCCCTTCCCAGGACGGAGCTCCCTCCCTACCTCATTTGTCTCCTTTTTCGTCTTTTATATTTTTTCCTACCTGTTTTTGAAGACAATGATCTGCTTTTCTGGGTGCCTGATGTCCTCTGCCAGCATTGAGAAGTTGTTTTGTGGAATTTACTCAGTGTTGAAATGTTCTTTCGATGAATTTGTGAGGGAGAAAGTGGTCTCCCTGTCCTATTCCTCCTCCATCTTAGGACCGCCCCCCCTGATTTTTATATTAAATGACACAATTAGATGTGCTATAACAATACCGAAGTATGTCTACAATGGTTTTATTATAACCTTATGCAAATTAAGCCAGTTTATCTGGTTTTCTTCCCCAACACCAATTACACAGTATTTTACAAAAAGTTATATAACCTTTATGCATTAAGCACTTTAAAAATCACCCTTTCATCATGTCTTGTATTAATAAATGATGAATATTCCAAGTCCGTCTTGCATGCCTTTTGTGAAAATGAGAACATACTGTCCTGCACTATGCATAGAGATGGTCGAACAGTTTGTGCTCTTCTATTGGAAGTAGAACACTCTCTCTTATGATGTGATTTTGCATTACTCACAGAAGTTTTTACCAAAATCAATATGATAAACTGATATAAATTTTTAAATATTGTTTTAAATTCTCTCTGAAACATATAAAACGTTTAAAAATTGTCTTAAATTCTCTCAAAAAAGCAGCTGCTAGATTACTGATGATAGTTACTTGAAGGTTTATGTTATCAATGATTTAATCAAACCACACCTAGAATGAAGACACCAAAACACACACATACAGAGAAAAATAAGCCAATTTGAAATTCTTCTTTTGGGTACAGTAGACTTGCTTGAAAGATAAATTAGATACTATTATAAATACAGAGTGGTAGTCTCAAAATAACAGATTATGTGATCTTGAGAGATGTCTTTCTTGACATAACGAAAAGAGCTTAGAATGTTAATGAGGTGATACTCTAATAACTTATATTCAAGAGAAGTTGTCCACCACATTTTCTCTACAAGTTCTTCCCACTAATACTCTACAAAACTTTAAGAGAGTTCATTTAAAATACCCTAAGATTTTTTAAAGAGAGTGTTCTCAAAGTACCAAGTATATATATTAAAAAATCAATTTTTTCCTTCTGGTATTGTTAAATTTGTCCAGTGTTTTTAGTGATGACCCAAATAGATGTCCACATTTTCATTCCATATACTTTGAAAATATTGCAATAGCATTTTTAAAGGTGAGTTTTGAAGGAAGATTAAAGAGGAAGCTATGTCAAGAACTTTAAATGAGTAAAAATAATTAGCTCTTTTTCAGGGAACCTAAAGGAATTCATATTTTCTGAACTCTGAAATTTGAAATTAGCATTTTATCTCTTGATTTACCTCTGAAATGTAGAAAATGTTTGGCATTGTATTTTTTCCCTCATACTCAATCTTCAAATAGGACCATATTTATCACCACAAACTAAAATAGTTATTGCATTTCTAAAATTCATTCAGTTTGCTAAATGATGGACAATGTTAGTCTGGGAGGGAAAAGCAGTGGGTGTCATTTAGAAAAACATATTTCTAGTTTCCAAAACTTTATTAAGTCTCTAGTATATGTCAAGGGATGGAGGAAATAGACACACTAAAATGAATATTATGTGCTTAAACTAAGGTTTCCAGTTAAATTATTTAAAAGATTTCAGGATGGAAATGCTTATCTTACCAAGATAGCAATTAAAATGTTCATCTAACCTGTAATATGTCCAGATCAGCTTTTGGCTAGCTGATCACCCAAGGCAAAAGTAGGTAAATCCAGTTAAGAGGATTTTTAATGGTAAATCCAATGCTGCCATCCTAACAAATAAGACTTTTATGTTTCCAAAAACATTCAGATTAACAGATCCACAATGAACTTGTATTATCTTCCTTCTCAAATCTATTCTTTCTCTAGTTTTTCTAACCCACTAAATGGCATCATCATTCACATTTTTGCCAAGAAGAGTCAGTTATGTCACTTCCCTTACCTCATCTGATTTGGGCTTCCCTGGTGGCTCAGTGGTAAAGAACTCACCTGCAATGCAGGAAATGCAGGAGACACAGGCTCTATCCCTGAGTCAGGAAGATCCCCTGGAGGAGGGCATGGCAACCCATTCCGGTATTCTTGCCTGGAGAATCCCATGGAGAAGCCTGGTGGGGTACAGTCCATAGGATTGCAAAGAGCTGGACATGAATGAAGTGACTGAACATGCACGTATCCGATTTACTCTGATATCAAAAGCATCACAAGTACTTTGAATAGCTTTAGGATTTTATCCAACACTGCCCAAACTTGAGCCACTCTTTACTACAATAATCTTTTATCTGTTGTACCAGCATCTACTTATACTCTCTTCTAATTTACTCTCTATATGTTAAAACTTCACACATTTAAAAGACACACATATTTAAGGACTTCCCTAGCAGTCCCTGACAGATTTGGGAACCAGGAGCCTTTTTTAGTAACACGAAAGTCATGAATCCTTTCACTAGAAAAACGCACAGAAACAGTCAACAGTTGACATTGATTTTTTTGACGAGAAGGCCCATAGACAAGCTGAAGCCCATCCAGAAATTTCTTGTACTTCTAATCTAGAAACAATATGGTCCTCTCCAGGTGGATGTTGAATTACTTGGTGCATTTTTGTTGTCCCAATATCTGAGACCCACTGCTGTCATTTAGTGAGAGGAACAGGCATTATAAACTTCTTGCAGAGAAAAAAAATTCTCACTCAAAATGTCTGTAATAACCTGTCATGAATCTCAGGACCTCAGATTAACATTATAGTGGAGAGGAAAATTACTTGTCCATCAGATCCCAAATAATGTTTCCTCTTTCTTTAGTGACAAAGAAATTCACCATGAAAGTGGCCTGGTTTAAAAATGGCTTCTGGGACTATGAAGATGTTTCATATTTATAAATGTTGAATTTACGTAACAGCTGTCATTGAGCTTTGATAAATTTACACACTATAGAAATGTAAATATATAAAATGCAGTATAGTAGTGAATATTTATTTGGGGTTTTATTAATTACTTAATTCTCCACAGCAGATTATTCCCAAACTTAGTGCTTCAAAACGGCACACATCTATTAGCTCACAGAATCTGTAGGCCAGGAATCCAGGTGCTCAGGAACTACGAGGCTGTAATCAAAGTGTTGTACAGGGCTATGATCTCATGTGAAAGCTGTCAGGGAAGAATCTGCTTTCAAGTTTACTTACGTGGTGGTTTTCCCAGTGCAGTTCCTCGAGGGCTGTTGGACAGAGGACTTCTGTTTCTTGCTGGCTGTTGGTCAGAGGCTACCTTCAATTCCTTGCCACATAAGCGTCTCCATATGGCATCTTGTTTCATCAGAACAAGCTAGAGAGGGAAAAGCCAGAGAGAGTGCCAAAATGAGGGAGAGAGAGTAAGCAAAACAGAAGTCACAGTCTTTTATAGTTTGATATTACAGTTGATGTCCCCCCACTTTTGCCATATTCTATTTGTTAGAGGTAAGTCAGTAGGTTGAGCCCATATGCAAATGAGGGGGGTTCACAAAGGCATAAATCTTTGGCAGTCATCATAGAAGACTCTGTACTACAGGGATGAAACCATAAAGGCCAAAGGAAATCAGATTCTTGAAAACATTTAAGTTATATTTGAGCTGCTAAAAGGTCTATGCTTATATATCTAGGTTTTTTTTTTAAACAATTGAATTTCATCTTCATCAAAAGACAAATACATACATACTGTCTTAAGATTTCTCTCCATTCTCATTCTAGTAACTCTCACCTTCTCTGTATCTGAGTATTGTTTTAATTGCACATTTAAAAAGAACAGATTACATTTTAAATGTTAAGATAAAATAAACTTCAATTAGTTATTACAGAATAGTTTGACTATCTTACTCTTGGGAGTGATACTATAATTTTACTTGTGAGAAGACCTTTATAACTCATTAGCTTATGAATTATGCATCTTTCATGCAAAGAAAGGAAATATAATCCTAACTCTTTATGGGTGAGAACCCTATATTTATTTCTCTTAAAACTAAGTATAGATGCCTTCAGATACTTCATTACTCTTAAAGAATTAAACGGCTCTAGCAAAAATCAACTTCCTCTTCTCAATAAGCAGATTTTTTAAAAAAGCAGTTATTAATGCATGAGTCCACTCTCCAACTTGTATATACTTTAATAACAAGAGGAGGGAATTCATATTTTCAAAATGATCTTAATTTTTGTACCTCCTCCATAATTAAAAGTGCTACTGTGCAAAGAAGGAGTGAGTGCTAATATTTTATTTTAGTTCAAATTGTCTGCCTTTCCTGGAGGTAAAGGATTAACAATATTTAAAGCTCTGTATATAACTGAGAAAGAAATTGACTTGCTGGATATCAAGTCTAAAAATATTCATCCCCAAAGTAAGCGAATGACAAAGCAGAATTGAATACATGAAACTAAAGAGTTATCAAAAATCATAGTTGGGAGTGAACTCAAATCAATGGGGCCATTGCAACCAGACCGTATATCTCTACTTGGTGAGCTAACAGTCCACATTCTAGGCATTTTCATCCTAAAAATAACTGAAAGATTTATAATAGAAGGCTTCCTTGCAGTTTAAAATGTGGGGCATTTTTTAGACTTGTTAGTTGTCTTCAAATGGTGTTATATAGGCTAATTTGACATTGCTTATCACTAAAAGTCTATTGAGCCCCCTTCTCCATCCACTGTATAACTTGAAATACAGTGTCTAGGTTTTGATGGCAAAATGCATTTGGGGAACTTCTCAAATAAGGATTTGAAGAGGAGCACTGGATTTGCAGAAGAGTACTGAGCAAATGCCTGCACAGGAAAAAGTTAAAATAAAGTCCAAGCAAGACAGCTACACAGAGAGAGAGAGAGAGAGAGATTGAGACTGAGAGAGAAAGAAGCATTGAAAATAGGATTCTCCCCCCCACCCCCCGCCCAATTTAGCCTGGAATCATTTTCATTCATTTGAGTGTGCAGATCACAACAAACTGTTGAAAATTCTTAAAGATACAGGAATACCAGACCACCTGACCTGCCTCCTGAGAAATCTGTATGCAGGTCAAGAAGCAACAGTTAGAACTGGACATGAAACAACAAACTGGTTCCAAATCAGGAAAGGAGTATGTCAAGGCTATATATTGTCACTCTGCTTATTTAACTTATATGCAGAGTACATCATGAGAAACACTGGGCTGGAAGAAGCACAAGCTGGAATCAAGATTGCCGGGAAAAATATCAATAACCTCAGATATGCAGATGACACCATCCTTATGGCAGAAAGCGACGAAGAACTAAAGAGCCTCTTGATGAAAGTGAAAGAAGAGAATGAAAAAGTTGGCTTAAAGCTCAACATTCAGAAAACGAAGATCATGGCATCTGGTCCCATCATTTCATAGCAAATAGATGGGGTAACAGTGGAAACAGTGGGAGACTTTATTTTGGGGGACTCTAAAATCACTGCAAATGGTGACTGCAGCCATGAAATTAAAAGATGCTTGCTCCTTGTAAGAAAAGTTATGACCAACCTAGACAGCATATTATAAAGCAGAGACCTTACTTTGCCAACAAATGTCCATCTAGTCAAAGCTATGGTTTTTCCAGTGGTCATGTATGGATGTGAGAGTTGGACTATAAAGAAAACTGAGTGCTGAAGAATTGATGCTTTTGAACTGTGTTGTTGGAGAAGACTCGAGAGTCCCTTGGACAGCAAGGAGATCCAGCCAGTCCATCCTAAAGGAAATAAGTCCTGAATAGTCATTGGAAGGGCTGATGCTGAAGCTCCAATACTTTGGCCACCTGATGTGAAGAACTGACTCATTGGAAAAGACCCTGATGCTGGGAAAGATTGAAGGTGGGAGGAGAAGGGGACAACAGAGGATGAGATGGTTGGATGGCACCACTGACTCAACAAACATGAGTTTGAGTAAACTCTGGGAGTGGTTGATGGACAGGGAGGCCTGGCGTGCTGTAGTCCATGGGGTCGTGAAGAGTCAGACATGACTGAGCGACTGAACTGTACTGACCTGAGACCTCCCCAGACCAATCACCATGCTATTTTAAGTCTACTCAAAGAAAGCAGGAAGGTTATATATATTGTTCTTGCAACTTTTCAGGAAAGGAAAGGTAAAAGATCTGGGAAAACAAATCTAGTTCCTGTCCACTGTTACTTCCAGGAATTTAAAGATGAGAAGAGAACACAGGCTGTGTCATCCTTCTTTCAATGAGTTGCCTGGTTTCCATTTGTTCTAGGTAGTAACTGTTGACAGAAGAAGAAAGAGAAGGGCTACAGTTCTTAATCTCGCCCTTCACAACCTGTGAAACACGTTTATCCGTTGATACAGTGATGAACTTTGGCAAGAATTAAACAGGAGCAAGTCTAAATAAGAAAGAAAAGCAATGTTGCAAGAGGAAAGAGAAGCACAGGAGGCAAAATTTATCTCACTTGCCAATTTGCAGTAGCTTTTTTTTTGACTATGCATTGACATCTCTTCCTCTAGCCTTGAGAGTTACCTTGAGCTTTCTGGATGGAATAGCCATGAAAACATTCAGTTCATCATTTCTAACGTCCCTCCAAATACTCTCTGCAGAGCATTACTGTGTCATATCTGCATAAATAGAATAAGAAGATTAAATCATTTAATCATACCACAGACTTATTATTGAGGTATTCTTTCTTATAAGTTCAACTTGTCCAAACTAACCTAACCTAACCTAACCTAAACTTGCTCTTGTTTTTATTGAAAGACATCACCAACCACCAAGTTGGTAATTATTTTTTTTTTCATTGTGTCTCTACTTGCCCTGATCTCCCTCATTCTAATAAATCAATTAACAGAAAATTCTGTTAATTAAAACCATTAAGTGTCTCTTGAATTTATCAATTTTCCTTACCCTCACTACTGAAACTTTAGTTCAGATCACAACCATCTGTCACTAAGATTTCTGCAGCATTCTTTATTAAGATGACTGGCTTGTTTTCCATCTCCATTCTCCACACAATTCTAATATAGATAAGGTACTGCCATGGTCATCCTTTCAGGTTTACTTCGTTTATGATTTTCATGAGTTACTAGTTACTTACTTTTCCTCTTCCCCCCTTGCCACCTTCCCACAGACACATCCATAATTCCATGTAGACTTCAAGCTATAATTTAACCATTATATGGAATGATTTCCTGATATGTCTAGGTTATCTTTTGTGCCTTATAAGGTACTTATAGTAAAACTGTTTAACTGTCTCCCTTTCAAGGCTAAAAATTCAAGAGAGATGAAGAGTAAGCCCTCTTCTTAACATTTACCTTTGAGTTACTAGCATATGTCCTGGCTCATATTAGGCAGTCAGTATTCACTGGATACTTGAAATAACTTCATTTTTCATTCATAAATATCAGTTCCAATTTTAAATGTCTAATCACGACAGTGTGTTGCTTTGCATTTAAACACTACTGCAATTAATTTTGTTAGTTGAGCATGAAATTCATTCTCTGGTATTTTCAGCTCTTATATGCCAAAACTTAGGGGCTCACATTTTTAAACTTTTATTTCCCAGGTCCAGTCTCAAAAGAGAAATCTCATTATTATTCCAATCACATCACAAAGGAATCTGAAGCAAAAAGAGGAGTTACGTGACCTACCCAATAAATCTGGGTCTAATTCTCAGAATATTCCTGAGTGCAATATGATTGCTTAGCTCCTGAGTGTGCTCTTTAACATTCTTGGGGGGAAATGTATTTTGCAAAACTGTTACACCCTTGAAGATGAATGTTATTTTTATTTATAAGAGACAAGTAAATATCTTCAAATATAAAATGGCTTTACACTGGAAACATCTAGACATCTAGGAAAATTTAGATATTTTGAACAGTGAATAGGTAACTAAAGAAAATATACAGGAGTTAGGAAATGACTTTGGTAATGAAAATACCATTGTAGGAAATTTTACAACTCAGGGTAGCATACTTACCCAAGGGAAGCAGGTATCTGGATCCTAGCATTCTCAGCAATTTAAATTCCTTTTGTCTAAGTAATAACCCATGAAAAGGTTGAGACTGCACAGATTGACTCTGCTCTGGACTCAAGCTGTAAGTGAAACCAAGTGACTTGACCTGTTTTCATAAGAAAATTAATTAACAGCAATGGTACTGAGAAAGGGCAAGATTACATGGAGCTCCGTGGGCTCCTGGAAGGAAGACTCTTACACAGCACTCACCATCTCAGTCCAAATGTTCCTTAGACTAGCCTCTCCTCAATAGCCACCCGGGTAGGGAGCCAATCCTCAGGTCTCTTTCTCTGAGCTTTTCCTTTGCTGCCTTCATCTCAAATAGTGCCCAGGCCAGGGACATGAGCAGAGGGACTTTCTGTGTCTAAAGCAGTTTTCTGAGGTCTCTAAACAGCTCAATCTTTTGTTACATCAGGCACACATCCAAGCCTTAATAAATTTACATTTAACACCTAGGCACTCAGCTAACCACAACAAAAAGCCTTCAGTTTCTTGGGCCCATTCACCTAAAAGGCATTGAAGTGTGTTATAGAACACTTATGTCGTTGTTGTTCACATAGAAGATTTGTAAATGAAACAACATGTTTAAATAATAACTTCATCTGGCACTGGATTAAGTATCTTATATCTGTTATTTTTTTGATCCCATAACAACCAAATGAGGTAAAGTTTCCACTTTAAAGATGCATAAATTGAGGCCCAGACATAATAAGGTATCTTGTCTATGTCACATGACCTGCCAGAGCCTCAGTGTCAACTTGCAGTATCTGTTTTTGTGTTTGAGTTCTTAACCACCAGGTCTGCTTCTTCCCACTTACAGACTGAATATATGGGCATATATGGGTAAAATATAAATATGGATGCAGATATAGATATAGATGAATATAGCTATATGTCACTGTATCTATACTTATCTTTTGACTATAAAATAGTAAATATACATCATTGTACTTTTTTCAATGTGCTCCTTTATTTTCTCTTTGAATTTTCTTCTTTCAGTACTTTGTTTCATTAACTAGGTTTTTTCCTTTCTTTCCTTGACCTATTTTCTGGGTGGGAATAATTGCTTCTTGTACCATAAGCAACTGACACTTCCCTGAAATAACTGAAAAGACCTGAGGGACAGATTTGTAGTCAGAGGACTTAGGTGTTAAAATACCCTTGGGACTCCAGTTGAGCTTGAACATTAAAGCCCTAGGGAATGGATATGTCTTATCATTTTTCTTTGCTTTCCTTTGCTGATTATTCTTAATAAATGGCAAAGACTCCTGTATATGCCCAGAGCAACTTCAAGAACACTGCAAAAAGGGGGGGAGGGCACATATTCTTCCTTCTCATTATTCCATTGTAGAATTAAAGTGAAACACAGACTTATATTGCTGAGGGCAACCTGAGTACACATGACATGGAGACTGGATAATTAGGCATATAAAATTTTAGAATAATGGAGGATTTCTTTAAAGATATTTGAAATTGCTATATATTCAATGATATTTCTCTTTGAGAGATACAACTAGAGTTAGTTGTTGTGAAGAGACAAAATGCAACCTCCCCAAAGCCAAATTAACAGTCTGTTATAAAAGAGATCATAAATGTCATGGGGCGATCAGGATGTGTGGCCTGAAGAAGACTGGCACTTACCTTCAGATGAATGAAAGCAATTCAGTATATGTGAACCCTCATTCTTACCTCTGCCATTGAACGGAGAATAGTAAGAAATTAAAATAGTAAGGCTTATTTGAGAGAAAAGGCAAGAAAGTGTCCCGTTGGTACATGCTGAATGATATTAGAAAACATTTATATGAAAATTATCTCTTTAACTAGAAGCCTTTAAAATTAAAGCAAAAGGAATAGCCGCTCAGGCTAATACAGCTATTTAAGTAATCCAGTGCTAGTTGTCAATGGCCTGTGTTTGCATAGGAGAGAAGAGAAAGGTATCAGATACTCTCAAATAGAAAACTGTAAAAGGGGTTCTCCATATACAACTGCATTAAAAGGGATGTTACTGGAAAAATTAATGGCAGGCTCCATAATATAATTAGTACAAAAAATGATCTTACTGAATAATAATTTTAAAAATGGCTATAAAACCTATGTTTACAAAGATCTCTTAAGAGTTCAAAGTAGAAAGAAATACAGAAAGAGGAAAAAAGACATATGGAGAGGAAAAAAAGGGCAAAAAGTAAAAGGGATAAGATATGGCTGAAGAGGAAAGCATTTCAGTTGGAGCTTAATGCAATCAGAGGTATGAGAAAAAAAGAGAATGAAAAGTAAACTTTGTTTATCTCTCTTTAAAGCAAAAATAATGCCTACAATAAGAATGTTTCTATTTGGGAGGCAAATACTTTAAGGGAGAGACACGACCAAGTAAAAGCACTAGATATCTAATTGTTCTTAGTGCCTTCCATTAAAGAGAAAAAGAGGGGAGTGAGGGATAGGAAGGGGGATATAGACATATATTTGCTTGTCTCAAAAATATACCATAAATACATAACATAGCTTCAGCATCCATTTAAAGAAAAGGAAAAAAGAATGGTGACCTGCAGTGTGGCAAAGAGCTTAGAGTGCACAGATTCTTGAGTCTAACTACTGGGGTTCAAGTCTAAATTATTGAAAACTATGAAAACTCATGCAAATTTATTAGCATTGTTGTCCTCATGCAGAAGGAAGTTTAGGAAAGAACTTGAAAATGTCTGTTTAATGAAATCAGATACTAAAGCAACAGAGGTTAATAAAATGAGGGGCTTAATTATTTTTATAATGAACTGTGTCCACCTAGGATTGAACGCTGTTTAATATAATAGAGATAGAAAGATAGAGATGTCTATCCATGCATCCATCTCTTGCTGCAGGTGAGTGAGTGAAGTGAGTGAGTGAAGTCGCTCAGTCGTGTCCAACTCTTTGCCACCCCATGGACTGTAGTCTATCAGGCTCCTCCGTCCACAGGGTTTTCCAAGCAATAGTACTGGAATGGGTTGCCATTTCCTTCTCCAGGGTATATTCCCTACCCAGGGATTGAACCTGGATCTCCCTCATTGTAGACAGACGCTTTACCATCTGAGTCACCAGGAAAGTTCTTGCTGCAGGTACTACTATCTATTTATAATTGAGAGACAGCAAGTCTAGAGATTGAGTGCAAGGTATCTGTGACCTTGAAGAAATTACTTACTTTTGATGTATCCTGGTTTCTGTATCAGTAAGGTGAAACTAATAATTATATTTACCTTATGAAGAGTAAGTGAGTACACCTATGGAGTACTTGGACTGATAATTGCTACAAAGCAAACATGAGCAATTGTTAAGAGCTGGTTTAATGTCTTTATATTGTGTGTCTGCTATATACCAAGCTCTTCTCTAGATCTTGGGAACAAAGAAGTGAACATCACAAACATTTTTGCCCTTGTTTTAGGGTAATCAATATTAGGGCTAAACTTATGAATGTGATTCTTGTTTTGAGAGTCTGTTTGACTGTTTTAAGATGGAAAACACTTGAACACATTTAATTGAAGGGGGAAAAGAAATTATTCCGAGGCAGAGTTTAAAGATTGAAATCACAGAATAATTTGTGGCATAAGGTTTCAGAAAGCCAGAAAAGGGCATGATATGTAAAGTGCAGATTAACAGGTTAGCTCAGTTGGTAAAAAATCTACCTGCAATGCAGAAGATCTGTTTTCAATTCCTGGGTCAGGAAGACACCCTGGAGAAGGAAATGGCAACCCACTCCAGTATTCTTGCCTGGAGAATCCCATGGACAAAGGAGCCTGGCAGGCTACAGTCCATGGGGTTGCAAGAGTCGGACACAACTTAGCAACTAAACCACCACCACCACCTGAAGGCTCACTCCCCGATGGAAGGAGAAGAGACAGAAATTGCTAAACATAATATAAAGTTATTTAAAAATGGAAGGTGAACCTTGGGTTGGTGTCTATTCTCTTGGGAAAGATTAGATGAAATCTTCGCTGAAAGATAACTGGAGTAGAATGGAAGAGCTGAGAAGAAAGTGTTGATAATTAAACTATCAAATGTAGAAAGAAGAGAGTTGACTGTAAACTTCTAGGAGGGCTAAAACACAAACCCACTGACAGGCAGTGACATCTCAATGAAGATCTATTTAATGAGAAATTTTCTTTCAAATGTTATTCATGTCTCTGTGGCACATAGAAAGAGTGATCATTACATATTCTTTAATGTGCCTATTCATCAAACATGTGCTAAATGCTTATCAATCTTCTAGGCAATGCAATACAGAGGAGAATAAGACTGACTGAGACCCATATTGGCCTTTGATGGGCTGGGGGAGTAGAGTGGGTATAGAATAAGACAATAAAAATATATTGGCCTTTGATGGGCTGGGGGAGTAGAGTGGATATAGAATAAGACAATAAAAGTAAACAAATGATGTAGTGAAGGAGGAAACAGACAGAAGAGGCTCCATCTTGAAAGCAGGACTCCATCTTGGGCTGGACTGTGGACTTTGAGCTATATGCCCAGTATCTATGGAAATGACATACCAACTGGAAAACCAGAGCCTCTGGATGGAAGAGCCCCAGGGCACGTACCTACTAAAAGAATACCCCAATTATCTGTGTAACCAAATAGAATCATAAATTTTATTATGCTTATTGGGGTATGACCACAGGCCCATTGATAATTGCCCATTAACTACTTAGGCTTAAGGCATATGAATCATGGGTTAACTTTGATTGATTGTATCTTTCTTTTCCTTTGTTCAGACTAGTTTCAGAGAATTTGGGGAGGTGGGTTTGAGCACGTACACTTGGGGTATATAGGTTTTCACAAAAACTGGTCGGGGTCCTTGGCTAAGAGGAGTCTCTGCCTTGGGCCCTCCGGTGTAATAAACTGCACTCCACTATCTGCATTGTCCTTTTGAGTGAGTTTGTTTCCTGGAACACGTGGCTACAACAGTAGTAATTCTAGATTATGACAGTGCTGCTGAGAAACTAAAATAAGGCAATGATAGCATGAGAAAAGAGAGGGGTGCCTTTCTTATAAGTAACTGTAAAGAAAAACTTGGTATTTTTCTGAATGATGTTATCATGTCATTCAAAAATACATTCCTACACCACCATGCCAGTTCTCCTGCCTAAGGAAGTGATAGCAGACCACTTGGCAGTAACAAAATACAAAAGGTTATTTTTCAGGAGGAATGAACCAGATATTCACACTTGCAAGTAGTAGTACATCCAAATTCAGTATTATTCAAAGTGTTTAAGATTTTCCCTTTCTTGTCATGAAGACACTTTTTTTCTGTTTCCAACTCAATCCAGTTATCTCATAAAAATCAAATATATTCAAGGCATGCCTTTAGATGTTAATGGGATTAAGGCCAAAATGTTAAGTTGAAATTAATTGCTGCCTACAAAGTGAAAATGTATGTTTTATTATATAAGTATATATAATGCAATACTGAAGAAATGAAGATGATTACTATCTGTAAGCAAAAACTGATCAGCTTTTAACTCCAAATTATGCTTATTGCCATTACTTTTATAACATGGTTATAAGATAATTAGTTAACTTGACAGCTAATGTTATTCCTGTAGATCTAGATAGAAACAAGAAATAGTATGTTCTATCTAGACAAGAAGACGAATCTATGAATTATGGAATTTAAAACAAAACCCAAAAAGAGTCTACAAGTAACTGTTGAAACAAAGGGCTTCCTTGGTGGCTCAGCACTAAAGAATCTGCCTGCCAATGCAGGAGACCAAGAGATGTGAGTTTGATTCCTGGGATGGGAAGATTTCCTGGAGGAGGAAATGCAACCCACTCCCATACTCTTGCCTGGAAAAATTCCATGGACAGAGGAGCCTGGCAGACTACAGTCCAGTGGGTCCCAAAAGTGTCTGGTACGACTGAGCAACTGAGCACACACACACACACGCATTGAATTAGAAAAAGAGGAGAGTACGGAACTTACAGTCAAAGAACACATTTCCTTTTTTCTTTCTCCCTCTTTTAAATCCATGCTGTATAAGTAAAAGATGTTAGAATTTCCAAGGAAGCCAGGCACATAGTGAAGAATGTGTTACTGTTAT
Source organism: Capricornis sumatraensis (assembly GCF_032405125.1). Classification (NCBI taxonomy): domain Eukaryota; kingdom Metazoa; phylum Chordata; class Mammalia; order Artiodactyla; family Bovidae; genus Capricornis; species Capricornis sumatraensis. Next base: position 117,131,815 of record NC_091092.1, read on the forward strand.
TAGAAACTGCTTGTGGATCCAAGTAAATATTTAAACTGATTCTTACCTCTGAGCATTGGGAAGATAATAGCTGCTACTCCAGCAATGCACACAACAGGATGCTGTTTTCAGCTGAAAATAAAAATGTGTAAATATCCATACATTCTATAATTATAGTATTCATGCATATCCCTCTTTCCCCATTAAAGTTCTGAGTTACAGCTGTCTTATCCAAGATTGTGGAAGATTGCATTAAATGTCCCCAATTCTTCATCCTTCCTTTTACCCACACCCTTTGTTTGCAATTTTGCTATGATTCCTGCCTTAGCGGGGACATACTTTCCCATCACCCCAACTCTAGGCTTGGCTATGGACTTGCTTTGGATAAGACATGACCCAAAAAGAAGTTTGAAATGAGATTTTAATGTTAGAAAATTAGGATTCTTTCAATACCTAATTATTGATTGCAAAGCTGTATTCTACCTGAGATTTAACTCAGAGTTGGGGGAAAAATGTTTGGCAGAACATGAAGGGCTTATTCAATAAGTTTTTCATGCAATTAAAAGCCTAAACAGGAGAATATTACTTTCGGTCACCATCAATAAAAAGAAAACTATCCCCAAAAATGGAATTAGAGTAGCAGAGGAAATGCCAGATATGTCTTGTAAATTTGAAATATCTCCTGTTGTAACTACCTATCTATTCCATGAGATGACTGGAAATAAATTTCAAATTCAGTGTTTTATCCCCAGTGCTTGATATAGGGCCTGTACATAGAGGTTTGTTATATAAGAATGTGAGGAATAAATAAATTAATTATTGGAAGTCATCCTTGAAATGATGTACATTCATTTATGTATTTATTCAATAAATTATTGTTGAGAAACTATGTATTGTGCCCTATGGTAGGTCCTAGGCACACAGAAGTGAAAAAAATCACAGCCCTCATACAACTGATAGTCTGAATTCAAAAGAAAGAAAGAAAAAAAACAATAAATAAAGTATAAAATAGATGATGCTAAGTGCTATGGAGAAAATGGATGGATAAAACTTGGGATGGAAGATCTTTGTAATTTTAAAGAGACAGTTAGGGAAAGTCTCACTGGAAAAAAAGAGCATTGGGGAATTCCATGGTGGTCCAGTGGTTAGGACTCGACCCTTGCACAGCCAGGGCCCAGATTCAATCTCTGGTTGGGGAACTAAAAAGAATAGCAAAAGATTGTGTGGAGTCAAGAGGTCCAATAACCTGGAACTCCAACTGATCCATAAAAAATAAGTAAACTTTCACTTTATGAAAAAACAATAACAACAACAAACAAGCATTTGAATAAATTTTTGAATGAGTTGAAGGTATAAGCCATGTAGATATTGAGAAATAGTGTTCCAGATAGAAAGAAGAAAGGGCAGGTACAGAGGCTCTGAGGCATGAGTTTGCCTGGTGTGCTTCAGATATAAAAAGGTGGCTAGTGTGGCTAGAGCAGAATAAGGGAGAGAGAGACTACAAAATGAAGAGCTCACACATGTCAAGGGGGTCAGGTCCTGTTAGGCCTTATAAACCATAGTTAGAACTTTGGTTTTTATTCTGAGTAAGGTGGAAACAGGTTGATTTGGTGTAGAAGTGTGTGAGGATATGATGTGTTTTAAATGGATCCACTCTGGCTATTGTGTGGAGAACATACTATTAATAGTTGGGAGAAAAAACAGAAGCTAGGGGAGAAGATTGTTACAGATTTCCAAATCAGAAATGATGGTGGCCAAAAAGGCAACATTTCACTAAATAAGCTACCTGGAGAAGTTGTAGAGAACATGCATGTGTTTTTCACTAATGTTTTGAAGTTGAAAATTTTAGAGTGGACACATTTGAATACTTGTATTTGAATGCTGTTTCATAAAATTAAAGAAAAAAACCTTGCTCTTCCCACTATAAAATATTCTCTCCTCTTATAGATAGAATATTTAGATATTTAAGTGTTCTATATGTATGCATGTGGTTTGAGTCACCAATAACTAAAATTCAGAAATGTATGACTAACTTTGCCAAGAGAACGCACTGGTCATAGCAAACATCCTGTTCTAACAACACAAGAGATGAGTCTACACACGGACATCACCAAGATGGTCAATACCAAAATCAAATTATGTTCTGTGCAGCCAAAGATGGAGAAGCTCTATACAGTCAGCAAAAACAAGACCAGGATCTGACTGTGTCTCATATCATGAACTCCTTATTGCAAAATTCAGGCTTAAACTGAAGAAAGTAGGGAAAACCACTAAGCCATTCAGGTGTGATCTAAATCAAATCCCTTATGATTATACAGTGGAGGTGACAAATAGATTCAAGGGATTATATCAGGTAGACAGAGTGCCTGAAGAACTATGGATGGAGGTTTGTAACATTATACAAGAGGCAGTGACCAAAACCATCCTCAAGAAAAAGAAATGCAAGGAGGCAAAGTGGTTGTCTGAGAAGACCTTACAAATAGCTGAGAAAAAAAGAGAAGCGAAGGGCAAAGGAGAAAAGGAAAGATATACCCATCCAAATGCAGAGTTCCAGAGAATGGCAAGGGGAGATAAGAAAGCCTTCTTAAAGGAACAATAGAAAGAAATAGAGGAAAACAACAGAATGGGAAAGACTAGAGATCTATTCAAGAAAATTGGAGATACCAAGGGAATATTTCATGCAAAGATGACACAATAAAAGCCAGAAACAGCAAGGACTAACAGAAGCAGAAGAGATTAAGAAAAGGTGGCAAGAATACACAAAGTATACAAATAAGGTCTTAATGACCCAGATAACCACAATGATGTGGTCACTCACCTAGAGCCAGGCATCTTTGAGTATGAAGTCAAGTGGGCCTTAGGAAGCCTCACTATGAACAAACCTAGTGGGGGTGATAGAATTCCAGCTGAGCTTTTTCAGATCCTAAAAGATGCTGTTAAAGTGCTGCACTCAGTATGCCAGCAGATTTGGAAAACTCAGCAGTGGCTACAGGACTGAAAAAAGTCATTTTTCATTTCAATCCCAAAGAAAGAAAGGCAATGCCAAAGATTGTTCAGACTACCGCACAGTTGCACTCACTTCACATGTTAGCAAGGTGATGCTCAAAATCCTTCAAGCTAGGCTTCAACAGTGCATGAACCGAGAACTTCACAAGCTGGATTTAGAAAAGAGGAACCAGAGATCAAATTGCCAACATCCGTTGGATTATCAAAAAAGCAAGAGAATTCCGGAAAAACATCAACTTCTGCTTCATTGACTATGCTAAAGCCTTTGACTGTGTGGATCACAATAAACTGTAAAATTCTTAGAGATGGAAATACCAGAGAAGGAATAAGAAACCTGTTTGCAGTTAAGGGAAGAGCTAGGATATACAATTTTGCAACAAAAACCAGGGAGTCAGAACATCAAAAGATTACTGTTAATTAAAGGAATTTAACACTTTTCTGTGTAGGGGAAGATGCAAAAGTCTGGGCTCATTGAAATCATTCCTTTGATATGCACCTCAGGTATATGCAGCCAGTTTCCTGTTTTTCTCTATCCTGAATCCCTTCAGGGTGCACATTTAGGGGTGACTGTGGTGGCTGCTGGTGTAAAGGCCACAAAATCCTTTGGTTAGTGACATGGCAGGTGACATTCTTCCTCCACATTATAAACATCTGCTATGACAATTTAGGCATAGCCTAAGAGAAAGCATTGCATATTGGGAATAGTCAAGTGGGGGGTCAGAACTACACAGGCCTACTTTCAAATCCTAGCATCATCATATATTGTAGAGGTTTGAACCAAATCTTTAATTCAGTTTTGTAGTTTCAAGTTTTTTTCTCTCCCTAATATGGTAGTAATGATACCTTCTTCAGGCCATTATTGTATGAGGATTAAATAAAAGATAAATAATACCTATAAAAGGAACTTACACAGCTTCTAAAATCTGACATCGGTTTATTCACATTACCTTGCTCTCTGTAAAACAACAAAACACACACACACAAATAACAACAACCTTAAATAGCTAGATCTACTGAAGCAAGTGAGTGTTAATTGCTCAGTCATGTCTGACTCTTTTCGATCCCATGGACTGAAGCCCACCAGGCTTCTCTGTTCATGGAATTCTCCAGGCAAAAATACTAGAGTGGATTGTCATTCAAGGGCATTATTCTACTTCCCAAACCAAATAAGACAGGAACTAAAAGAATCAACTGCCAAAACAGCACTAAGACATTTGAACTTCAGGCTCTTTTAGATTGTAAAGAGATTCTAGTTAACCTAATTAAGATAGAAGGTGAAAGTGACGTTGCTCAGTCCTGTCCGACTCTTTGCAACCCCATGGAATGTAGCCTACCACGCTCCTCCATCCATGAGATTTTCCAGGCAAGAGTACTGGAGTGGATTGCCATTTCCTTCTCCAGAGGATCTTCCCGACCCAGGGATTGAACCTGGGTTTCCCACATTGTAGGCAGATGCTTTACCGTCTGAGCTACCAGGGAAGATAAAGGGACCTTAATTGGCCTAAGGGAAACTTCCTGTGATAAAATTGTGAGAACACATAGATTTGTGCTGAATATCTCTGAGAATGGAACCTGATGGAACCATATTCAGACAGTTGCCGGTATTATTACTGATTCTGAGAGAAATTTTAATATAACCAACAGCAGTGAAAATAAACTGGACCATTACTATGGTCTAGCATCATTGTTGTTGTTATATATTTGCATATTCTCTTTTATTGAAATAAGGCAGGAAGAGTTTTTAACTATTACTCATGTCAATTTTGTAGTTTATAAACGTTTCTAAAGCAACAGTATCCTAGCAGTGATTTGAATTTTCTCATGAAATGATTGTCATTTGTATTTAGTCCCCCAAGAGCCCCAGCTGTACTGTTCCAGGGAATATTCTTGCACAGTAATCTCCTGGAGGCTACATTGCAAGAGAGGTGTGTGGAAGAGTATTTCTGTGCTCTACTTGAGAATTGTCACACATCTCCAATGCTATTAATATGTAAAATGAAGTGATTGTTACAAATAGGACTCTTCAATTACAAATATGCTTGATATGGTCCAAGTCTCAGTTTCTCCTTTGCAATAACAGGGTTAATGTTTTGGGGAAAAGAATTTTTTTTTTTTTAAAGAAAACTGCAGAAGTTGCTGCTACATCAAAAATCAACTTGGTTACTATTAAAATTATATTTAACAGTTGCCATATACAAGCTTCTATTTTCCATTGGCTATACACAGATGTGAATCTAAAGGAGGAAGTGCATGCCTTTCATCTTCTCTTGATAATTTTATGTTGATTACAAATTATATAGATGGAAGGAGTGTAAAATAAAGTGTAATGAAGGCCAAGAAAAGCAGAGGATAGCATAGTTCGATGGCTGAGAAAACCAATATTTCAATCAGAAAGATGTGTTCAGAGCTCCTCAACTTACTAGCCATATGATCTTTGGCAAGTTAACTTCTCTAAGTTTGTTTCCTGGTCTCAAAAGGACACTTAGTACTCCTATTTCACTGGGTTATTATTAAAATTAAATAAGAAAATACATAAATGTTCTTACAGTATCTTGAATTTAATAATCACTAAAGTACTTGATCAATTATGTTATTACCTTTCTTTATAATAATAATAAGCAGTCAAGTATTGTTAGTTATTGTGGTTGTTGTTATTACCATAATTATTAAGAAAATAAGAACAATTGATTTGTGATGTTTGTACCTCCTTCTGGCTGACTTCAACTCAGTTTCCCACTGGCCCACTCTTTCCCTAAGAATAAGTAGTGTGGTTATAGATTGGGAAAATTTGAGGAAATTTTTTCATTGTTGTGCTAACATAGAGAGTTTTAGGCTGAACTGAACAGGGTAAAGGAATTAGTTGCCAACTCCCTCTTGGAACAATAGCCTCTCCCAAGGATTGGTAGGACTTCCCTGGTGGCTCAGATGGTAAAGCTTCTGCCTACAATGCGGGAGACCAGGGTTCAATCTTTGGGTTGGGAAGATCTCCTGGAGAAGGAAATGGCAACCCACTCTAGAATTCTTGCCTAGAAAATCCCATGGACGGAGGAACCTGGTAGGTTACAGTAGGTCGCAAACAGTCCAACACGACTGAACAACTTTACTTTCTCTTTCAAGGAGGGGTAAGTGAGTGATACTGACATTGGCTGGGCTTCCTAGGTGGCTCTAGTGGTAAAGAGCCCGCCTGAAAATGCAGGAGGTGTAAGAGACAGGGGTTTGATCCCTGGGTTGGAAAGATTCCCTGGACAAGATATGGCAATCCACTCCAGTATTCTTGCCTGGAGAATCCCATGGACAGAGGAGCTTGGTGGGCTACAGTCCACAGGGTTGCAAAGAGTCTGACACAACTGAGCGACTGAGCACCATACCACCTATGAGGAGATGGGGCATACCACCTTTGAGGGGAGGGGGCATAGAGGGCGGTACCACCTTGGAGGAGAGGGGACATACTACCTATGAGGGGAGGGGGTTTACCACCTTTGAGGGGAGGGGGCATAAAGGGCGGTACCACCTTGGAGGAGAGGGGACATACCACCTATGAGGGGAGGGGTGTACCACCTGTGAGGAGAGGGGGAGTACCACCGGGAGGGGGCATACCACCTATGGGGTGGGGGGGGGGGACGAGGGTTTTCTTGACACTGAGTGTTAGGTGTTGACTTGGGCGGGATGTAAGTGATTAAGCTTTCTTTTGTCTAAGGTCCTAAGTCTCCATCCCCACACACATGATGAGTGAAAATGTTAATGGAGGACAGAACCTTTTATTGAAAGAACAGTGCTTGGAGGCATTAACAAGCATAGAACATTCCTTTGGCGTAGAATCCTGGGGGAGTCATAATTATCAAGGCTGTCATAGATAGCCACGAGCAGGCTCAGAGGCTCACTTCATTTTGCATTAAGAAAGCGTTATGGGGGGTGCAGAGTGGAAGGAGGGGAGCAAGGGATGGTAGTGAGTAGTGGAACTGTGGGGAAGCCTTATTGATTTGAGGCACCACCGGAATTCCTGTGGCCTCAACTTAATCAGCCATGTTTTCTCACAATTTTTCCGACCAGCTACTTCAGCGGCCACCGTTGTTGGGGCCCCAACGTCAGCTGCTGTTATCCCTGAGCTTACGCGAGACACAGTCACCTGCCGAGACCAGGGCCAGGGTGAAGAGAGAGGTCGCCATGGCGGACAAGCAGAGCATAGTGAAAGCATTCTTCCTGAATGATGACCAACAATGGGAAATGCTAGGCAAGGGACATGTCTCCACTCTTTATGTGGAACGGCTTCAGGGCTTGTGTCTGCTAGTTCGATCTGAACTTAGCGGCTTAGAGATCTTGGAGTCAAAGATAAATCCAGACACGCCCTATCAGAGACGACAAGGGACATTAATTGTTTGGTCTGAAGCTGAGAACCACGGTATGGCGATAAGTTTCCCGGACGCAGCAAGTTGTCACGAGATATGGAAAGACATCTGCCAGGTTCAAGGTAAAGACCCATCTACCGATATCACACACGACCCCTTAGTTGAATCCGATGAGGAGACATTGGATGACGTGGCAGATGACGTGCTTGAGCTGCCTAACTGTGAACTCGGTAAGCTTGACCAGATTGCTCACTTAGTTGCCTCAGTTCTCATCTCACCTATGCATAAGGAAAAGCTGGCTCTGTTAGTAGGAAATGAGGACTTTATTAAAAAATTACTGCAGTTGTTCCACACGTGTGAGGACCTACAGGACACTGAAGGCTTACAGAATCTGCATGACATTGTTAAAGGGATGTTATTTCTCAACCAGGCATCTCTGCTTGAGATCCTCTTTTCTGATAAGTATATCATGGATGTGGTGGGATGCCTTGAATATGACCCTGCCTTGGCTCAGCCAAAAAGGCATAGAGAATTCTTAACCCAAAAAGTGAAGTTCAAGGAAGTTATACCAATAATGGACAATGCACTTCTGCAAAAAATACATCAGACATACAGGGTACAGTACATTCAAGACATCCTTTTTCCTATCCCATCTATATTTGAAGAGAATTTTCTTTCTGCTCTTACAAATTTTATTTTATTAAACAAGAGTGCGATAGTCAATATGCTGCAGGAAGATGATAAGTTTTTGTCTACCGCTTTTGCACAATTAAGGGATAAGACCACAGATGATGATACACGGCGTGAGCTGTTATTTTTTTTCAAGGAATTCTGTGCATTTTCTCAGACATTAGTAACTGGAAAGAGGAATGCACTGTTCAAAACACTGACACAACTGGGAATTCTCCCTGCTCTTAAAATTGTAATGAATATGAATGACTTGAAAATAAGGGAAGCTGCTACTGATGTATTTACTTATCTAGTAGAGTATAGTCCATCCAGGGTTCGAGAATTTATAATAGAAGACCACCAAAGTGAAGACAGCATTCTTTTCATTAATTTAGTAATTGAACAAATATTCTGTGATACTGACCCTGAGCTAGGAAATGCTGTTCATTTAATGGAAGTCCTTCGTGCCCTGCTTGATCCAAACAACATGATGACAGCATCTAGTCACTGTGAAAAAAGTGAATTTCTACATTTCTTCTGTATGCATTGTATGAATAACTTCATAGAACCACTTTTGTCAACTACTTCAGCATATATACATGACAAAGATAATATAGTTGGATCTGACGATAATAACAAAAACTGTCTCAATAATTACCGCACAGCACAGCTGCTTGCCTTAATTTTAGATCAGCTTTCATTTTGTGTGCAACATCATGCATATTACATGAAAAAATATATTTTGAACAAAGACTTGCTAAGAAAAGTCTTGATCTTGATAAATTCCAAGCACACTTTTCTAATCTTGTGTGCTGTTCGTTTTATGAGAATGATGATTGGCCTTAGAGATGAATGTTTAAATCATTACATCATCAAGGGAAATTTTTTTGAGCCAGTTGTAAATGCTCTTTTAGAGAATGGAACTCGGTACAATATGTTGAATTCAGCTATTGTTGAGCTGTTTGACTACGTAAGAATGGAAAATATCACATCTCTTGTTGCCCATATAGTTGAAAAGTTTTATGCAACGCTTAAGTCAATTGAATATGTTCAGACATTCAAAGGATTGAAGGTGAAATATGAGCAAGAGAAACAGCTGCAAAATCAAGTAACGAAGAATTTATGTTCTGTACTGTATAGTCAAGTATTTTGCAGAGATTCCGGTGTCTTGGAGGAGGAGGAGGAAAGGAGTATTAATGAAAATATAAAGGAAGAAGCAGTTGAGCCACCACCGGAAAGTGGTTTTGAGATTAAAAGAGCAAAAGAAAATGAAGACAAGGTAGATCTTCCCTCTCAAACATCTTTTGGTGACTTTGAATTTACTTCATCTCATTCTGCTGATGCTGCTGATGAAACAAGTAACCCAAACCGCAGAAGGGTGATTTGCTTAGTGGATTATTCAGATGATGAAGAAGAAGAGGAAGATGAAACACCTCCCAGCAAAATACCACATCTTAGCCCATAAAGTCTTTATGGAAAACCCATGACATTACTAAATTCTGGTAAAACTTTGTAACATTAGCTGAAGAGTCTGAATCCAAAGCTTCCATATATGAGCACATGTATTTAATAAATAGCAAAAATCTTCATTGTTATTATCATCTAAGAGAATTTAGTTTTGTTAAAAAAAAAGAATTTCAGGGTTGATAATCAAATATTAATGTAATTCTGTTTCAAGAGTATATACTAGACATAGCTATTAACAGTGCATTTGCAAAGCTTGTAACATCATTTGCCCGGTGGTTCTGGCTATGGTTTTCTTTTTTCAGTTCCTTCTTTGAAATAAAAGTGTATGTTTATGTGGAAAATAGAGTCAACTGTAATAAAAAGTAAAGCTATTCACTTTTTTGTGAAGATTTGACAAAAATTTAGTCTTATGAGTAATTGGAAGGAAGTGACTTTTGGTGTGTATTTTCATGAAAATAAAGGAAGCTGAATTCAAAATGTTCAGTTGTTACTATAATTTTTTGTCTGGTTAGATGGGATGCAAAGAACTGGCCCAGCAGTATTCTAAAAGACCTTGGGAGTGGGTAGAAAAAAACAAATGCTTTCAGCTGCCAAATTGTGAAAGATACTTGGAAGTCATTTCCTGATTCATGAATAAATTTGTGTCTGTCTCCAGAGCAGTAACTTTTTTTTAAAGAGTATTTATTTATTTGCTGACTGCTCTGGGTCGTTGTCACTACACTTGCTTTCTCTTGTTGAAGTAAGCAGAGGCTGCGGTGCGCAGGCTTCTCACTGCGGTGGCCTCTTGTTACAGAGCAAGGGCTCTGGGACCTGCAGGCTCTGTAGTGGCTCACGGGCTTAGCTGCTCTGAGGTATGTGGAATCTTCCTGGATGGGGGATCAAACCAGTGTCCCGTGCATTGCAAGGTGGACTCTGAACCACTGGTAACTTTTAAAGTGTAATTTACAAAGACTAACATACCAAAAAATAGTGCTGAATGGTGTGGCACTTAATATCTAGAAACCATTTTGCACAGTTTTGTAAGAAAAAGGTACTTAAGTGTTAGGTTACACACACAATACTTGAAGTTTTTTCTGTAAATGAATGGGTGTAACATGAAAGGTGCTTTATTAAAGAAGTGATTGCAAGTGAATTTCTAACAGTAAGATGTAACAGAGTTAAGAGGGTTTTTTTTTTTTTTCCAGAGTTGGGTGTAAACTGGGTCCAGTTTCCCTGGAATTGCTTGAAGCCATTTCTCCTATTTGAAGATTTTAGAGTTAATTTTTTTATGACCATTGTTTGAACAAGATGATCTATCTGTGTAGATAGGAAGTATAGTTTTCCAGAAGACAGATATTTAGCTTGTATTAAAAATATCACTGTAGTTTTTTTGTACCATTTGCTGATATTTATGCTGAACTATACAATTCAGGAATTAAAAAGTGACCCTGTAATTCAAAAAATAAAAGAGACCATTTTAAAGTGCCAACAGGGGATGAGTCTTATGTAAAACTGAGAGATTGTTGTTAGTTACAAAAACATGTATTCCTAAAATAACAAATACTGATTTAATCATCAAATATAAAGGCTGCTGAAGTATGGACATGACATCAGAAGATATAATCTGACATGATTGAGGATGTGACACAATAGGGAAACTTCATTTTCACATCTCTCAAGCCAAGCTATTTAAGTGTTGTAATGGGATGATTCAGATTGTGAGTGCATGTCAAAAAAGCAAGTTTGTTTGAAGAGCATTTCATATTTTCCTTCCCACTAGAATGTCATGGGAATGTTCTCCATAGTACACACATTTGCATGCATGCACAAGCTTTTGTTTTAAAAAATATCCTTAACTCTATTTTGGTGGGAGAAGTTCCATTTCCTTAGCAGAACAGATATTTACAACCAGATAGAGAATAACAATTCTTTGCTGCTTTCTCTGCTTATTCTCTTCCCTTCAGCTGGCCATAATGGGAGGTTAATAAAAAGTAAAAATAAAAACAAGGAGAAAAGAAGAAGAAAAGAAAAAAGGACAGGCATTCTCTCAGTGTAACCTCTGTGAGCCCTTTTCTAGTCTCAGCAACTTAATGTTAGGGAAACAACATGACAAGCAAAATGGTGCAAAGGCAAATTGCCCATCAGATGGCAAAACCTACTATTAAGGGAACATTTAAGAGGGCAACAAAACACAGAAGAGCAATCCTTACTGTCTGCACACTGAGTGAAAAATTGACCAAAATGTTCAGTCTCTATAGATAGTGTGTGTGAGAGGATACCATGTCAAAAATGTTTACTTTCATCTTTAAGTTTTTTAGAAGTCATTTTAATAGGCCCCTTAAGTAGATTGTTTATAAAAAGAAGAAACAGTGTGGAATGGCCTTGTACTTAAAACGAAATTCAGGTAAGCATTTTTGAAGAGGTGCCCTGAATTTGTCAAGGTTTTGACTTTAGATATATGACTTCCAGTCATTTTTATGGCTTAGTGACTTTCTAAACACACCAACAAAGTGGGGTGATATAACAGATAAAGCAAAAGCTTCATTAGACAGCCCTTGATGACAGTGCAGACTCTGATGCTTACTAGTTCCAGGACCTTAGACAGTTTACTTGTGTTTTATTTCAACCACAATCTCTCCAACTTGCCTTAAAAATTAGAAACTATACAGAAATCACCCAGAAAATATTTAGTACTCAGTAAATAACTTTCAAAACTCGTTATCATCATCAGGAGCAGTATAAATCATTTCCAAGAAGGGGGAGGATAAAGCCAGATATAAGTAGTTACATCAGAAGTTATGCCCATAAATCAATAATCTATATTCTATGATGCATTAAAATCTAATGAGTTCATTTCTGGTTAGCAGACAGATCTATGTATATGTATCATGCCTTACTGAGACACAACTGAAATAAGTATAAAAGTAGACAGAAAAATAAACCTTCATAGCAATGAAGACACTCTAGTGGAATGATGTCTGAGGTGTTAACAAAGGAGTGGGAGATGTCAGGAATGAAAGGTGGGATTGAAATTAGAAAAGGAGGGAAGGTGGGACAGCATTGAAGATTTGTGGCAAGTCACTGACCCTGTTCCCCTTTGTCCCATCCCAGGAAGCACTGCGGTAACTAGAATGGGTCCTTAGATAAGAACCCAGATGTCCTTGCCCTAAAGCAGTTGAGATAACAGGCAAAGCTGGGGGCCTTTTATGGATGTGCTTGCCTCTTTGGGGTGTTGGAGGATCCAGGATGCTGAAAGCTTACCACCCAAAGGTGCAGGAGAGGGGCATGTTCAGTGCCTGGTTCCCACCCAGTAAGTACAATTTCAAGAGCACAAATGGAACCCCTGGAAAGAAAGTCTTTACAACTGGCAGACCTGTCAGGTAGTCCCAACACTATAGGAGACAGGAAGAATGAAAGAATAGCAGGCCCCCGCAAGGGCCACAAAAGAAATTTATAATTATTGATAAACTCAATTATTGATAACTCATATGCCTTATAACATGAGACTCTTGCAACAAGTCCAGAGGGAACAGTTCATAATCTTGAAAACAAGATATGATCCTGGGGTCCCGACCCCAGACTGTTTCTCAACTGGAGTCTCAGAGTCACATGTTTTACGTATCTGGTGGAAAATTTATAGATAAAAATATTAGTCTTAGTTACTGATTTGTTATTGATTACTGTTTCCTAATTACTCAATGGTTAATGATAATTTTGTTCTTTGGCCCTGAAAGCCACATGAGTTATAGTTTAATTCCCTGCATATTTTTTCATTCACGGCTGACAGTATAATAAAGCTGGCTTGGATTCAGTTTCAGCACCTTCACCTTTGGAGCGGTGTTGGTCCCCTGATCCTCGCTTTTCTCTGAATTCTTGCGTCTCGTTTCTCATTCTCTCGCCATATCGCGCTTTCGGAAACCCTGCTTGTCGGTCTAGTTTTGACAAGTGGCTCCCGAACAGGGACCCAAAAGTGAATCCAGCCTCCGCGGCTAGCTCCTAGCGGCAGAGAACACAGAGAAATCCGGCCAGCTCGGCGGACGAGGAAAGTACTTGGTAAGTACACCCCTGCAGATTTGTCAATCAGTAACAATGGGACAAAATCCCTATAAACATAGTGACTATATGCAAGTGTTAAAAAGTTTGGCGGTTGAGATTTTTCACTCCTCTTTTAAAAATTTGTTTTCTGCCATTAAAAAATATTGCTACTGGCTAGACATGAAAAATGGCAAAAAGTTATGCGTTGCCTGCTCCGTGCCTACCAACGCAGCGAAAAGATTCCTTTGTCTGTATGGTCAGTAGGAAATCTTATTAACACAGCTTTAGGACCGCTACAATCCCAAACCTTGGATTCAGGAGATTCTGTAGAACAAATACAAAAACAAATGGAGAAAATGAATTTATATGATAACATAGGTGATGAGAAACAAAAAAACAATAAAAGTGAAAAATAAGAGCTGAAAGAATGACAGAAGTCAAGAACAGATCTTTCTCTCTCGACCAACTGCACCTTTGGTCGAGCCCCCTCCTTTCAATCCTGAAACCCCTTGGGATGATGTATTTGCTTTTAAACCACAGATAACTGTGCCTAATAAAATGACCCCTTTACAAAAAGGAGTTCATATAGCACAATTGCAGGGGGATAAAGATGCTTTAGTTCTCCCTGTGGCAGTAACTCAAATCCCACCAGATCCTCAATTTCCACAAGGAGGAATACATTGTGATTATAATGCCATACCATTTAAAACCATAAAGGAGATAAAACAGACATGTACCCAATATGGAACTAATTCTCCTTATACCATGGGACTAATTCAGAGACTTTCACAAGCTGAACAGTTAATTCCTTATGATTGGGAAATGATAGCCAGAATTTGCCTATCCACCTCAAAATTTTTACAATTTAGGACTTGGTGGCAAGATAAATCAAAAAGCTCACAAAAATGCGACAGCCAACTGGCCAGGTGATATAACACTTGATCAATTAATGGGTAGTGGGGCACATTTTGACATTCAAGCTCAGTTACAATTTGAAAAAAGAAAATTCAAAAGAAATTCATGATTATTGATAAACTGGATCCTATAAGGTATGAGACTCTTGGAACAAGACCAGAGGGAACAGTTCATAATCTTGAAAACAAGATATGATCCTGGGGTCGGAAAACCGACCCCAGACTGTTTCTCAACTGGCGTCTCAGAGTCACACGTTTTACGTATTTGGTGGAAAATCTATAGATAAAAATATTAGTTACTGATTTGTTATCGATTACTGTTTCCTAATTACTTAATGGTTAATGATCATTTGTTCTTTGGCCCTGAAGGCCACATGAGTTATAGTTTAACTCCCTGCATATTCTTTCATTCACGGCTGAAAGTATAATAAAGCTGGCTTGGATTCAGTTTCAGCACCTTCACCTTGGAGCGGTGTTGGTCCCCTGATCCTCGCTTTTCTCTGAAATCTTGCATCTCGTTTCTCATTCTCTTGCCATGTAGCGCTTTTGAGAACCCTGCTTGTCGAGCTGGTTTCGACACAACACTGGTCAGGGAACACGGGTTGAGAATGCTAGCAGATAAGCCTTAAAGTTCCCAGCTCATGTTATAAAAACAGCCTAGTCCTTGCTTTTGAAAGTTTTCTCGGTGCAGTGAATCCAGTTTTCTTGTTTGTCCATGCCACCAGCATGGTGGCGTGACCTTAGTCCACCCCATGGGATGACTGTGATTAGAAGCAGGAAGATACCCAGAGGGGTATGTGTGATCATGCCCTGCATCTCCTGACAGGTCTCTCAGGAGGGTTAAGGGAGAGGTGCTCAGAGCTGCCTAGCTGGGGATGGCAGGCCCAGCAGTCAGTTAGAATGAAGGTGCCTGCTAGAGTTTGAGAGAACTGTACCAGGATATTTTCTTTGGTGAGGAAGTCTCTAGAGGCACTTCTTAACTACAGGGCTCATCAACGCCCCTCTCTTCTCTGTGCAATCCTGGGTGCTGGGTTGTTACTCTTCCTCTACCTCTACAATACCTGAGTGCCTCTTTCTGATGACTATAACTTTGCCTCTTTTTGTGCTCATTCCCTACTCTCACCCAAACTTTTCATCTAGGAAGATCAGGTGTCAGAGGCATGGGACATGTGTATAAAATCAGAATGAAGTTTGAACCATGTAGATCCCGTTTTTGCCTGGCTGCCACCATGGCTATACCAGCCAGGCTGGTCTGGGAAAAGAAATGTGTATCATGCTGGGGAATGGTCAGGACAGAACCCTACAGTTTCAAAAGAGGCCTGTATAATTCCCCATCCCTTTAGTCTTGATTTAATGACCAAATTGCCTTACTCTGAAGTAGGGCTTCTCAATCTTAACACTGTTGACGTTAGGGGCCAGATCATTCATGGTCGTAAGAGGCTTTCCCGTGCATTGGCACAATATTTAGCAGCATTCCTGACATCTACTCACTAGAGGCCAGCAGCACACCTTCAGCTGTGACAACCAAAAACTATCCAGAAGAAGCTAAATATTCCTCAAGGGGGCAAAATCACCATTGACTGTGAATCTCTAGCCCAAATATGTGTATAACTTGATTCAGGGGCTTCTCTTTGTGGATGTCGAGTCCATATCCACTGGGGTGAGTCACGTTCTATTTTTCCTTCTCCCTGAAAGAGCCCAGTACATACAAGGGTCAGGTGCATACCACACTTTCATAGAAAGAGAATAGACTTTACTTGGAAATACAGAGATCCCAGTTCTGCTTTGCATTACAAGTGTAATCACAGCATCTTATTTGACACCTCTAATCTCAGTTTTCTTATCTGTAATTATGGATAACCACCCTGTTATGGCTGAATTGTGCATCCCCACCCCCAAATTCATATGTTGAAATTCTAACTTCTGATATCTCATATGGGACTGCATTTGGAGATTTGGTCTTAGAGATTATTAAGTTAAAATGTGGTCATTAGGGTGGACCCAAGTCCAGTGTAACTGGTATCTTTAAAAGAAAGAAATCTGGACACAGGCATACATACAGAGGGAAAACCATGTGAAGACATGAGGAAAGATGGCCATCCATGATACAAGCCAAGGAGACAGGCCTCAGAAAAAACCAACTCTGTTGACACTTGGTCTTAGACTTCTAGCTTTCAGAACTGAGAAAACAAACTTCTGTTGTTTAAGTCATTCAGTCTGTGGTACTTTATAATGGCAGCCTTAGCAAGCTAATACAAATATCTAATAGAAAGTTTTACAGAAGTGAAAGAATGCATATCTTAGGAACATCAGAGTTACAATAAGAAGTTTGAAAATGACATATGACAATAGCTGTTCTTTATTGAGTATGTATTATATGTCAAGCACATTTTCTTAGGCAATGTACCTAGATTATTTCTAATTTTACTGTAAACCTACAGGGTTGATGTGATATCGTGAGACTCCACTTTGTGGAGAGGGAGAATGGCTGAGTGAACTCAAGGGCCCCAGCCACTGCGCTCTGCAGCCATTGCCTCGTTTTCTCCCAGGTTACGCTTGCTAGGGACTGCTGCCAGCCAGTGGTGGGTACAGGACGAGCACTAAGCAAGCTTGCTCCTGGAAGAAGAGAAACTCCTCTGATCAGGGACTTTGATTTGAAGACTTTCTGAAGGCCTTCCTAAACATTCTTTAAACTGTATGGTGATCTAGGATGCGGCCATCATCCTGTCTCTCCTTCCCTTGATGTCAGAGTGTGTTATGATCTGACAGCTCTACTAACATCCTCTAACTTGCTCTCCATTGCCTCTCATCAACTTGTCCCCTAAAGAGATCCTTACATACTAAAGCCTTTCATGCTAATGGCTTCTTGGAATGGACTGACTTAGTATGTATTTTGACTCTATTTTACAGGGAGAACAAGCACACAGAAGTGTGTTCCCAAAGTTGCATAATTAGTACTAGTACAAGGGTATTCAGATATGATTATCTAACTCCATAGACTGATTCTTCTACATATTATAATGTATCTTGAAATATATGGTGAAAGTACTTTAAACATTAAAACCATTATATGCACCTACCATATAAAATATGTTTATTAATAATAAAGTAGAAATCTGAGATCAATATCTCAGGTCTTTGAACAATCTATGCACATAAATAGTAACAATGTCCCTATTTTTGCTTTACCCACCCTTCAAAAGGTCATGTCAAGCTAACACTGCTTGAATTCTCCTCCACAAAACACAGCACTGTGCAAACCACTGTCATCACACTCACCACAGGAGTTGCTAAAGAGGTGACTAGTGAAATTTTCCCTCTTGCCTCAGAAGTCGAGAGATAAAATAGCTAAATTTCACTGTGTGCTAAGTGCCAGGCTACTTAATTCTTTATTTGGGTGATGGGACACATTGACATTAACAGTGGAGGTCCATATCACCACTTCACCTCATGCATGCACCCACGCTAGAATTTAGTTGCTAATCTAAGAAAACTGGTGGACATACAGACATACTTGATGTACTGAGATTAAATTTCAGCCCCAATGAAAAATAGAGGCTGGAAATAGAAATTATGTCCAATTATATACAACCTAAAATTTAATCCCTTTTATATTTCAGAGTGTGTAGATTGAGTTTCCTAACCGCTAGACTTGCATAAACTCATGTTCCTTTCTATGTTTCTATTGGATTGTTTTCGTGTTTGTTTTTCTTTTATTGCTTTGCAAGGTATTTTTTTCAGTTCTAATCTGGTAATTAGTTACCTTTAAATTGTAACATACACACTTTATTTTACAAAGACTAAATTTAATCAATCTGTCCTTCCCTGGGATAATTAAAGGAAATTGGTTTATATGTATCATCTCTCCATAGTATTGCACATGATTGCTGTTATACTGTATTTGACACTTTGGGCTGTTTTTACTGGAAAGATTTTCATCTCCAAACTGTTGGAATCAGAAGCAAACCAAATTTGAGATACATTATTTCTTGCTCTCATGGCAATGACTGAACAATTATGGAGGTACTATTTGGAGAACTCTGCAGAAAACTGCTTCGATTGGAGAGTTACTAGGGCAACCCTTTAGGGAACTAGGACATATGAATGGGCTGAAGAGCCTGATAAGCTACTGAATAATATTGCATTGTTTTTGCTGTACACATTAGGTACCTGAATAATCTAAGATCTGTTGTTGCTGCAGTTTGCTCAGGAGCTCATCCTTATCAATTTGATGAGCATGAATTTGGTGTTCAGTGGATTTTATATGACTATATTGTAGGCAGATTCTTTACCATCTAAGCCACCAGGAAAGCCCCAATATACTCATAAAAAATTCATATTATAGTTATGTATGTATGTACATGTATACTTTCTATGTAACATTAATAGATATTTACTCTTTGTCTTTTCCATTCTTCCTCCATTTCCTTGAGAAATATTTTATAGGAAATTCAACTGCCAATTCTTAGCCAAGCACTTTGAGTGAGAGTGTCCCTACGCCATCACCAGCCCTAGGGATGGTATTATGTATTATGTATTTCTTGACATTTGCCACTGATACTGAGTAGATATACAAAAGAGACAAAGCAAATGAAATGCATACATTCTAGGAATTTTATTATCTTATTTAATGAGATCCACTTGAAAATAATTTCTTTGCTGTGAGATACAAATGAGCAATGTGCCACTTTTGGAGCTGGTGGAAGCCATAGTTTGAAAACAAGGGAAGAAACACTACAGAGGAAACCAGCCTAAGCTCTAGATCAAGCTGCCCCTGAGCTTTATCTTTGGATTATTGAATAACCAGAGAAAATGTTTCCTTTGTATCAGTAATGTAAGCTGATTTTTACTGGGTTTTCTATTACTTGAAATATTCTGAGAATATTATAGGTGACCTCTATTTAACCGTCAAAAATAAAAATTAAACTACCTTGCTATTTTAATGACTTGAGAGCACCACAGATAAAAAGAACATCCAAACACTTCAAAAATTGGATTGGTAGCCTCTGTGGTGGCTCAGTGGTAAATAATCCACCTGCCAATGCAGAAGACACAAGTTTGATCCCTGATCCACAAAGATCCCACGTGCCCCGGAGCAGCTAAGCCTGTGCGCCACAACTATTGACCCTGTTCTGTAGAGCCCCAGAGCCACAACTACTAAAGCCTGCATTCCTAGAGCTCATGCTCTGCAACAAGAGAAGCCACTGCAATGAGAGGCCTGTGCACCACAACTAGAGAACATCCCTCACTGGCCACAACTAGAGAAAAGTCCATGCAGCAAAGAAGACCCAACATATCCCCCCTGAAATTTAATAAATGAAGTTATTTTTTTAATGGATTGGAATTTTACTAGGAGAAAAGCAAAGCGAGTCCCCAAAGAAAATTTTAATTCATATTGAGCAAATTGCTGAAGACAATATCACCAGTTATAGCTTATCAGTACATCATGATTATTTTTCTAGTGAGTAGAGTTTTTCATATTAATATCACAAATACTCAATATTACAAATACTCATTTGTAATTAATATTACAAGTAATACTATATATGACAAATATTCATTTTGTAGAATGCTAAAATAATTATAAAATTTAACACATACCCATGTCTGATAAAAAGTTCACTCTTTCTTAACCGTGTGTAGCATGTATCCTTAGAGCTGATATGTAGCCAGTACACACACACTGGTAAGGCATACTAGGTAGTGTACAATTTGACTGCTTGCTCGGTGCTCATTGATAGAGGTCAAAGTCTGTTGGGTAGATGCTGTAGTATGTTTTGGGTTTCATTCCATTATACTAACTGGTGTGTGTATTAATGTAAAATATGTTCTGTATGTGTATATTGAAAATCAGAATCATATTTAATGGTGAATATTTAGGGAATATCTATTATAGTCAAGAGTAAGATAAAGCCAATTACCAGTCATTATTGAAAAACATCTATTTCTGCTTTATTGACTATGCCAAAGCCTTTGACTGTGTGGATCACAATAAACTGTGGAAAATTCTGAAAGAGATGGGAATACCAGACCACCTGACCTGCCTCTTGAGAAACCTATATGCAGGCCAGGAAGCAACAGTTAGAACTGGACATGGAACAACAGACTGGTTCCAAATAGGAAAAGGAGTATGTCAGGGCTGTATATTGTCACCTTGCTTATTTAACTTCTATGCAGAGTACATCATGAGAAATGCTGGGCTGGAAGAAGCACAAGCTAGAATCAAGATTGCCAGGAGAAATATCAATAACCTCAGATATGCAGATGACACCACCCTTATGGCAGAAAGTGAAGAGGAACTAAAAAAACCTCTTGATGAAAGTGAAAGAGGAGAGTGAAAAAGTTGGCTTAAAGCTCAACATTCAGAAAACTAAGATCATGGCATCTGGTCCCATCACTTCATGGGAAATAGATGGGGAAACAGTGGAAACAGTGGCTGATTTTATTTTTCTGGGCTTGAAAATCACTGCAGATGGTGACTGCAGCCATGAAATTAAAAGACGCTTACTGCTTGGAAGGAAAGTTATGACCAACCTAGATAGCATATTCAAAAGCAGAGACATTACTTTGCCAACTAAGGTCCATCTAGTCAATGCTATGGTTTTTCCAGTGGTCATGTATGGATGTCAGAGTTGGACTGTGAAGAAAGCTGAGCCCTGGAGAATTGATGCTTTTGAACTGTGGTGTTGGAGAAGACTCTTGAGAGTCCCTTGGACTGCAAGGAGATCCAACCAGTCCATTCTAAAGCAGATCAGTCCTGGGTGTTCTTTGGCAGGAATGATGCTAAAGCTGAAACTCCAGTACTTTGGCCACCTCATGGGAAGAGTTGACTCATTGGAAAAGACTCTGTTGCTGGGAGGGATTGGGGGCAGGAGGAGAAGGGGACGACCAAGGATGAGATGGCTGGATGGCATCACTGACTTGATGGACATAAGTTTGAGTGAACTCCGGGAGATGGTGATGGACAGGGAGGCCTGGCGTGCTCCGATTCATGGAGTCACAAAGAGTCGGACAGGACTGAGCGACTGAACTGAACTGAACTGATTTTACATCGAACTGTCACCCCTAGCCTATTCAATTAGATAAGAGAGTAAGAAAATAGAGCCATAAATTTGGGGAAGAAGGAGGACATGTTATCTTTTCCAGATTTTATTATTGTATACTTTGAAGACCCAAAAGAATCTTAAAAACAAAAAGAATTCAGTAAGGGTGTTGATTATGCAATTAGTAAATGACAACCAGTAACCTTCCTTTATCCAAGAATAAACACAGTAACTACTTAAAATTAAATGCTTATAATAAATATGGCAAGAAATGTTTAAGACCTATATGAATAAAGCATTAAAGTTTCTTAAGACACATTAAATCCTTTAATAAGATTTTTAATATAGATCCTTTAATAATAACACACTTTGATTTATGATAGGAAATTAGCATTGTGAGGAATTCCATTTCCCAAACAGAAACTCAGTAATGTAATTCAATCCAAGGAAAAGTACTATAAGGATTTTATTTTGTTTTTGCTATAATATTATTCTGAAATTTTTCTAGAAATATTACTAGTTGAGAGTAACAGACTTTTATGAAAAAGAATAATGTTAGAGGATGACTTCTACCAGATATCAAAATGTGTAAGTCCAGTTTAATAAAAACCTTACTGCATTGATGCAGTAAGAAGGAAACATTTCAGCGGAAAGAATAAAATTTAGAGATTATATTTATGGGGTTTCTTATCTGCAAAATACAGGGTAAGCTAAATTATGCAAACATGGTATTGGTTCAGCAGTCTAGAAACTAATAGATAAATTCAATTTCATTACATTACTTCTCATTAAAATAACTTTTTAGAAATATAATATCTCAAGAAAATAAATCACAAACTGACTATTTTATGAAGATTTTACTAATCGTAGATGGTGAAGTTTTTTTTCTTCTTTTCTTATAATGACAAGAAATTCAAGTGGTGACAAAGAGAAAGACTGATGATGACACAAAAATGTTCTGTACTGGTGGGAAATATATATCCTTTTTTTCTGTGGGTTATATTTTATTTTTTACAATGAAAGCAGAAAAACATAAATGACTAAATTTGCTGGTAGAAAAAACATAAATTAGCAGTTCACAGGAAATGAAATGCCAAACATCAGTAAACATGAAATCATGTACTCTGTAGCAAGCTGTAAAAGATATTTGCATCTCAATCCCTGGAACCTGTGAATATTACTGTATATAAGTCTTTACAGATGTGATTAAGTTAAGAATTAGGGAATGGAAAGATTTTCCTGGATAATACAGGTTGGCCTTAAATGCAATCAGATGTATCCTTATAAGAGGAAGGCAGAGGGAAAGTTTTTTTTTTTTTAATTTTAATTGGAAACTAATTACTTTACAATATTGTGGTGGTTTTTGCCATACATTGACATGAATCAGCCATGGGTGTACATGTGTTCCCCATCCTGAACCCCCCTCCCACCTCTCTCCCCATCCCATCCCTCAGGGTCATCCCAGTGCACCAGCCCTGAGCACCCTGTCTCATGCATTGAACTTAGACTGGCAATCTGTTTCATATATGATAATATACATGTTTCAATGCTATTCTTTCAAATCATCCCACCCTCTCCCTCTCCCACAGAGTCCAAAAGTCTGTTCTTTACATCTGTGTCTCTTTTGCTGTCTCGTATATAGGGCCATTGTTGCCATCTTTCTAAATTCTATATATATGCATTAATATACTGTATTGGTGTTTTTCTTTCTGATTTAATTCACTCTGTATAATAGGCTCCAGTTTCATCCACCTCATTAGAACTGACTCAAATATATTCTTTTTAATGGCTGAGTAATACTCCATTGTGTATATGTACCACAGCTTTCTTATCCATTTGTCTGCCAATGGATATCTAGGTTGTTTCCATGTCCTGGCTATCGTAAACAGTGGGCAGAGGGAGATCTGACACACACACACACACATAGGAAAAGACAATGCAAAGGCTGAGCAGAAAAAGACTCGAAGTCTTAGCCTTGAAAATTGGGATATTGTGGCCACAAGCCAAGGCATGTCAACAGTCACCAGAAGCTGGGAGAAGCAAGAAACAGATTGTCTCCTAGAGCCTCTGGAGAGTATACAGCTCTGCTGGCACATTGATTTCCCCTCACAATGCTAACTTTTGAAATTTTGTCCTCCAGAACTGAGAGAATTTTTTAGTTTAGTTTTTGTTTGTTTGTTTGTTTTGCTTTTTTCCATTTATTTATTTATTTTGGCCTCACTGTATGGCATGCTGGATAGGATCTTAGTTCCGTGACCAGGGATCGAATCCAGGCCCTTTGCAGTAGAAGGATGGAGTCCTAACTAGTGTACTACCAGGGAATTCACATTTTGTTGTTGTTTTAAGCTACCCAGTTTGTGATAATTTGTTACAGCAGCCACGGTAAACTAATCCATATTCTAACAGTTAAAAAAAATATAAATTAGAATAATAATGAGATTATTCCACACTTACGGGCAAAGATTTAAAACCTTGGAGAAGTACGGTAATGGAAGAAAAGTGGGGTACTTTTATTCTATTCTCTTGCAATTTCAAAATATGCATAGAAATAAATAAACCTTTGATTCATTTATCTTTTTGGAATTTTTCCTACTAACTTATTCAAAAATCATGAAAAGACTTATGTACCTTGATACTTACTGCAGCGTTGTTTAGAGTAATAAATTCTGTAGCCAGTGTAAGTGTCCATCACCGAGTGACTAGAATTACATATTACAGCATAGTATGCATGTCTATGATATTATTTTAAATGAGATTTTTTTTTTCTGAAAGGTTTTTCTTTAATTGAAATACAGTTTATTTACAATGTTGTGTTAGTTTCTGGGGTATAGCAAAGTGATTTAGTTATACATATATTCTTTTTCATATTCTTTTCCATTATGGTTTATTGCAAGATATTGAATGTAGTTTCTGGTGCTATACAGTAGAAATGAAATGAGATTCTTTTGTCTGAGTTCCAGCAGAGGTTCTAACATTGGACAACAAAACAGTAATTGCAAAAGTGAGGCACTAGTCCATTTATACAGTTCGCATAAAAAAGTTACATGAAAAAGGTTTTGTGACTTGTAGCCTACACTTGAGACTTTAAATTGAAGTAAGATAAAGAGAGAATTTCTTTGGAGATGTTTGCAATAGGACTTTTGTACTTTCTCTTATTTCATCATTACACTTAACTCTTGGAAGGAGAGGACGAAGGTGTTTTTCGTTGCTAGTCTAGTAGAAGGGGCTTTATTGAAGGAAACCAACCTAAGATTTTGAAAAGTGTCCACTGGAATTTGAGGAACACAGTGTCCTGGTGTTTGATTCATACCTGAGAATTCTAAAGAGGCTGTGGAAATATCCAGAGAGAAAAAAGCATGATCTCAGGAACAAACTGAACTTCCACCTACAGAATGAACAAGACTGTGAGTGTGGTTTCCACAAACTGGTACATTGATATGCCATCAGAGAGATAGAGAGAAAATAGCCTGAAGCCATCTTAGCAGGAACTTGGCCCAAAATAGCTACCTGAAAGAGAGCAGGGGCTCCAGTCTGGAGAGTCTGTGGAGTAGCTTACCAGACACCAAGGAACTTAAGAGCCATCACACATCATGTGGATGAATTTCTCAGAAATCCTTAACATCATCCCAGGACTGAATAAACTATCTTCAAACAGCTGCCAAACCCCAAGATTGCTGGCTGAATACATCTGTACTCTAACCCCACTCCCTTCCTGCAATGTCCAGAAACTGTATAGTTCATTAGAAAACTAAGAGGTGTAAGAGAAAGAGAAATAATTGGTTCTCTTTGCAGATATCCCCCCTGAAATCAAATCAAGTTAAATCAAACTTGGAGGTTCATCTTGAGAAATTCAAAATTTATTATGTAAATGTGATGGGAATCATATCTAAAATGTACCAGAGGAATATTGCTATTAGTATCTGAAAGTGATTGGAAAAGTTATTACTATTATCTAAGAGGCAGGCAAGAGAATCCATAAAGCAGGTAGGGCAGTGTCAACTGAAAAAAGAAAATGAAAACCTAGAAGTTAAGAATTACGTTTTATTTGGGAGACAAAACTGAGGATTTCAGCCCAGGACACAGCTTCTCAAATAGCTCTGATGACCTGCTCCAAAGAATTAAGTGGGGAATGGGGGAGGGTATACAGGAGTTTTGCAACAAAGATCAGGTGGTCAGATCATCAAAAGATTACTATTAATTAAAGAAAACCAGACATCTCCACTTAAGGAATTTAGCACTTTTCTGTGGATGGGAAGATGCAAGAGTCTGGGCTCATTAAAATCCTTCCTTTGATATGCACCTCAGCTGTCTGTAGCCTGAATCCTCTGCTTTCTCATTCTGAGTCTCTTTAGGGTACATCCTCAGGGGTGACTGCCGCAGCTGACTGCTGGGCAGCTGTTATGTGATGGTTTGATGGCTGCAACATCCCTTCTTTACTGATATGGCAGGCAACAATTTCCATTGATAATGGCTCCATGGTAATGCTTGCATCCTATCAACCTGAACATATTCAACAAGGCTTAAAAACAATTACAGAGTAAAGTTGATTTCAATATGTAGATCCAAGAAAATACCTCAAAGATACATTTTAGGTACTATAACAAAAATGCATGTAGAAGAATATGAATAGTAAGATCCTACATATGAACTTTTATAAAAATACATGTCTCTGAAGATTTCCATAAGGAAGACAATAATGATGATGGAGGCTGGCTGCTATGAAGCTGAGGACAGAAAATGAAAAAGAGGCAACAGAGTCTACCTTTTGCTCCTACAAGATTGTCCCTTGCTCTGTTTTCATAGCACCATCTTTACTGCTTCTGCTTTAAGAGGCTAGCCGATAAAAATGCAGTTTATCCAGACCTTACATGGATTGAATACTAAGAGCTGTTCCTGCTAATCCTTCTTAGTGGTTCCTTCCCCAGCCTTGAGTAGTATGCGTGCACGTGAATCTGCTGCTCAGGAATCTGCTGAATACTTTAGGGCCACCCCCTACAGAACTCCAGGATACTCTCTTTGTAGGGCTCTCTCATCCAGTAGCCACCCTAGTCTCTCTGGACTGTAAGCTCCATCCCAGGGACCCTCCAGGGCCCTGCCTGGAAACTAAGGCCAAGAAACTCTCTCTCAGGACTAAGCTCAGGCAGTTCTAGGCCTCACTTCATTTATGTCCCATCTTTGAAAACTATTAGTTACAAAATAGGCTAAAAGAATATATTGTACAATATAGGAAATATTGCCAATATTTTATAAAAATTATAAGTGGAATATAAACCTTTAAAGTTGTGAATCACTACATTATACACCTGTAACTTTTCTGTGTGGGAGGCGATGCACTGTGTGGCCTGTGAAATCTTAGCTTCCCAACCAGGGATTGATTGAACCTCAGCTGCAGCAGTGGGAGGACTGAGTCCTAACCACTGGACCACCAGGGAACTTCTTATACACCTGGAACTTATATAATATCATACAGCAAATGTGCATGCATGATAAGTCTGTTCAGTCATGTCTGACTCTTTGTGACCCTCTCAACTGTAGCCTGCCAGGTTCCTCTGTCCATGAGATTCTCCTTGTAAGAATACTCGAATGGGTAGCCATTCCCTTCTCCAGGGGATCTTCCTGACTCAGGGATCAAACCCGTGTCTCTTTTGTCTCCTCCATTGGCAGGCAGATACTTTACCACTATTGCCACCTGGGTACCACTATAAGCCCACAGCGACTATACTTCCATTAACAAAAATGAAATCAGTGTCCTTTATTGCTGATGTTTGGTATCTTTCATCTTTTGGCTGTTTGGGGTTGTTGCAGGTGAGAGGACGAACCAGTCCCTGTTATTCCACATTGGTCAGAAGTGTGACTCTAAAGTTGTTGAAGAAGTGTCAGGCAAAAATATATAATAAAATTCTAAACAAAATGTAAAATGGAGTCAAATCAAGCACATATGTCTTCCCTCTCATCCAGAAGGCTTTTGAAATGACAAAAAAAAAAAAAAATCTCTCTCAAAGACTGAATCTCTAGTCCTCACTTAGTTAACTCTTTCTTCTGATTTCAGTTCACTCTTTCAGATTTATTTCCCTCATCTCTCATTCTCAAGGCTCTATATAGTCATACTTCACCACACAGGCTTCAGATACACATTTATCTTTAGGTAAGCAATCGTTTGGTTAATCTCAGTTTCCCTTCCTAGAATGCAATCTCGATGAGGATAGATGCCTAGGCTTTTTTCGCTCACTCTTCTGTTCTCAGTGGCTATTTGCTATAGTGCTAAAGAACAAAGAACTGGGTGTGTTAGATAATTTGAGGCACTGTAGGAGTATTGAATGTAGTAGACTCATAATGATGGAGAAATTTCAGCAGAGAAAAATATTTCCTAAAGATAGGCCATCAAACATATCTGTGCACATCCTCCCTAGAAGAACTCTGAGAAATTATGCATCCTCCATATATTTTAAGTGGCACCTATATTTTTCAGCCTAGTTTGAAATCATTATGAGAGATGGAATTTCTGATATACTGTAAAAATTGTAACTTAAAAAACCCATGACATTTTTGTAAAAACTGTAACTAATGAAACAATTATAGTTATGAATTTTTACTCACCATCACCCATTGAAAAAAATTTAGGAACTAGATTTTTACATTTAAAGGTTCTAGATTTTCTTATTTTCCAAAATTGTCCTTATCTCCTTCATGTTTGAACATAATTTGTTGATTGCTGTTAATAGAAAAAAAAATTAACTTCCCAGATGACTCAGTGGTAAAGAACCCACCTGCCAGTCAGGAGACATGGTTTGATCCCTGGGTTGGGAAGAGCTGCTGGAGAAGGAAATGGTAACCCACTCTGTTATTCTTGCCTGGGAAACCCCATGGACAGAGGACCCTGGCGGATTACAGTCCATGGGCTCACAAAGAGTCGGACACGACTTGGCAACTAAACAGCAGCAGCAGTTAGTGGAAAATTACAAAAAGCTTAGGAATAAGACACTTGACACTGCAAAGGACTTCAAGTTGAAGTTAGGAACAAGAGCATGCTTCTCTTTTTCATACTGGAGCATTGCCTAAAGGTTCACTTTGGATTATTCGATTCTTTGGGAAATTGTATCTTTGTTTAGTGTACTGCTGCTGCTGTTTAGTAGCTAACTCATGTCCAACTTTTTGAGACCCCATGAACTGTAGCCTGCTGGGCTCCTCTGACTATGGGGTTTTCCAGGCAAGAATACTGGAATGGGTTGCCACTTCCTTCTCCAGTTTAGTGTACTATTTACTAGAGTCTAGGCTAGGAGAAGGAAATGGCAACCCACTCCAGTGTTCTTGCCTGGAGAATCCTGTGGACAGGGGAGCCTGGTGGGCTGCTGTCCATAAGGTCACACAAGAGTCAGACACAGCTGAAGCGACTTGGCATGCATGCATGCATTAGAGAAAGAAATGGCAACCCACTCCAGTATTCTTGCCTGGAGAATCCCAGGGACAGGGGAGCCTGGTGGGTTGCCTTCTGTGGGGTTGCACAGAGTCAGACACGACTGAAGCGACTTAGCAGCAGCAGCAGAGTCTAGGCTTGGTGAAGTTATATGTTAACTTATACTGATGTTATTCTGTTGTTGTTGTTTAGTCGCCAAGTCGTATCCAACTCTTGGCAACCCATAGACTGTGGCCAACCAGGCTCCTCTGCCCAAGGGATTTCCCAGGCAAGAATACTGGAGTGGATGCATTATTTTTCTCAGAGAAAATAATCCTAGTCCTAATAACTTATTTTTCCAGTAAGACGTTAAATACCTTTGACTCAAACTTAGAAAATGTATTTCAGCTTGCTTCTCTTAGACTGACAACATAACCACTGTTTGAAATCTCCTTTGAAGCACCTTTCCCACATGTTGTTTTCCTCATTATTTCCCTCATTATTGAGTCAAATAAATATTTGACATGTGTTCACTTTATAACTTTAACTTTTGAAAGTTATTTTTGTATAACATCTTACGCTAAGAAAACAAAAACACTGGATGTATATGGATTGGAATTTTTAAATTTTAATTAATTTATTATTTAATTGAAGGATAATTTCTTTGCAGAATTTTGTTGTTTTCTGTCAAATCTCAACATGAATCAGCCATAGGTGTACATATATCCCCTCCCTTTTGAACCTCCCTCCCATCTCCCTCTCTATCCCACCCCTCTAGGTTATTACAGAGCCCCTGTTTGAGTTTCCTGATCCGTACAGCAAATTCCCGTTGGCTATCTACTTTACATATGGTAATGTAAGTTTCCATGTTACTCTTTCCATACATCTCACCCTCTCCTTCCCTCTCCCCATATCCATAAGTCTGTTCTCTATGTCTATTTCTCCATTGCTGCAAAAATTGAAATTTTCACATGTGCTTTATGCCTACAGGCACAAAGATTTAAAAGCTAAAATATGTCTTATAGATCTACTTTTCTTACAATGATGGTTAGTATACAATTGGTCAAAACAATCTATGTGCATTATACGTTTCTATAATTTTTACAAAATAGAATTTTGGGGCTGGTGCACTGGGATGACCCAGAGAGATGATATGGGGAGGGAAGTGGGAGGGGGGTTCAGGATTGGGAACATGTGTACAGCCGTGGCGGATTCATGTTGATGTATGGCAAAACCAATACAGTATTGTAAAGTAAAATAAAGTAATAAATAAATAAATAAAATAAGACTGCTAGGAACACCTGTGTACAAGGTTTTGTGTGCACATGTTTAAAAAAAATTTATAGAAACTATACTTCATAAAATAAAATATAATAGAAATTATCCTTGTTATTTAATATCTGACAGATAACATTTTATTTTTTATTTATCTTTTGTTAGTGTTATTTCATCTTGTGAAATAAGTGCTATAAAAATTAAAATTAAATGTAAAGGGAATAAATATTTCATAATATGATGATAAAATAGGTTTTAACTTCATTATCAAAAACTTGAAAGAAATCACATAAAACTTTCTCCCTTTAATTTTAACCAGTGTCTCAAACATATTCTTTGTGAACCTCCTGTTTCATATGACAGTATTAAGATCACTAACCAGTATTGCTTTGGCCCTGGAAGGTACTTTTCTTTCTGGCTAATGACTCATCCTTAGGAATGAAGAGCTAAAAAGAGTTGTTTATATTTATGTATGTGGAAAGATATCATTTTGAGCATTCAATATGTCTTACTAAATCTTTCTTTACTTTTGTGTCCCTCCTTCATAGGAGATGCATTCCTTCAGTTCAGTTCAGTTCATTTCAGTCACTCAGTCATGTCCGACTCTTTCTGACCCCATGAATCGCAGCATGCCAGGCCTCCCTGTCCATCACCAACTCCCGGAGTTCACTCAAACTCACGTTCATCGAGTCGATGATGACATCCAGCCATTTCATCCTCAGTCGTCCCCTTCTCCTCCTGCTCCCAATCCCTCCCAGCATCAGAGTCTTTTCCAATGAGTCAACTTTTTGCATCAGGTGGCCAAAGTATTCAGCTTCAATATCAGTCCCTCCAATGAACACCCAGGACTGATCTCGTTTAGGATGGACTGGTTGGACCTCCTTGCAGTCCATGGGACTCTCAAGAGTCTTCTCCAGCACCACAGTTCAAAAGCATCAATTCTCCAGTGCTCAGCTTTCTTCACGGTCCAACTCTCCACTGGAAAAACCATAGCCTTGACTAGATGGACCTTTGTAGGCAAAGTAATGTCTCTGCTTTTTAATATGCTATCTAGGTTGGTCATAACTTTCCTTCCAAGGAGTGAGCGTCTTTTAATTTCATGGCTGCAGTCACCATCTGCAGTGATTTTGGAGCCCAAAAAAGTAAAGTCTGACACTGTTTTCACAGTTTCCCCATCTATTTCCCATGAAGTGATGGGATCAGATGCCATGATCTTCGTTTTCTGAATGTTGAGCTTTAAGCCCACTTTTTCACTCTCCTCTTTCACTTTCATCAAGAGGCTTTTTAGTTCCTCTTCACTTTCTGCCACAGTAGTCTAACAGAGGCAAGAAAGCCATTAAATAAAAATCATCACTCCTACCACCACCCTGTATCACATATCTGGATTCTGAACATCTCATCATGGGGCAAAATACTAAGTTTCTAACATCTCATAACTGAAATATGTAGAAAACAGGAAAATACAGGAAACTTTCTATGTTTATGCTTCCTTGATTCAAGTTTAAAGTGGGCTTTCCCTTTTGGGCACCCAAAAAGGGAAACTCAGGCTCATGGAGGGAGGAGCCTGAGCTTCCCTTTTTGGGTGCCCTGGAGATTTTCACACCCTGAAGCAATGATCCATAGCAGGACCAGGAGTGAGTGAGAATTGCAAAGAAGACTTAATATGTAATTCTGACATAAAAAGAGATGTATTCTACTGTGAAGTGAGAGCTTTCTCAGTCAAATCAGTTTCAAAAACAAGTTCATACAGAAGGTGACTATTTGTGGATTTATGCCTTTAAAATTATTTACTCAAAATTCTCTACCTCCAGAAAAGGTTTGGCTAACCTCCAAGGATGGATGATCTCCAGATAGAAGGCTATTTGTCCAAATCATTTAGTGGGAGCTTCAAGCATGAAAGCAGAAATTGGCTCCTGGGCAGTGTTTTCTAATTTTTTCTCATGATAAGAATTACCTGGGGTTTCTGCTAGGTTTTGCAAATCCACTGCCCTTCCCTGGAGATTCTGATTCCATAAGTCTGTAGTGGGACTTTGTGATCTGTAGTCTTAACAAATGCTCCAGTGATATTTGCACCATCCAAAATAACACAGCTACACTTTGAGAAACTGCCTCAAGGCTGTGGTTTTCAGATCTGGCTTCTCAATTACTGATTTAAGGGAACCAAAAGAAAAAAACAACACATAGGTGCCTGGCTTACTTCAATTAAATCAAATTTTCTAGGGGACAGAGCATAGCCATAACTTTTTAATAAATTAAAACTCTTTTTAAAAGCAGCATGAAGTTCATAGAAAAATTGAAGGAAATACACAGAAATTTCCCATATACCACCTGTCCCCACACATGCATAGTGCCTCCTATTATTAATATTCCCCACCAGAGTCAGACATTTTAAAGAAAAATTTTTTATTGAAGTATAGTGGATTTAAAGTGTTAGATTAATTTCTGCTGTACAGCAAAGTGATTCAGTTATACATATATTTATATATATATTATTTTTCATATTCTTTCCATTGTGGTTTATTACAAGATATTGAATATAGTTCCCTGTGCTATAGAGGAGGACCTTGTTTATCTATTTTAAGAGTTTTTTTTTTAACTTTTTGTTTTATATTATAGTTGAATAACCATGTTATGTTAGTTGTAGCTGTGCACCGAAGTGATTCAGTTATATGTATACATACCTTTATTGTTTGTTGAATTCTTTTCCCATTTAGGTTGCTATGTAATATTGAGCAGGGTTCCCTATGCTATACAGTAGGTCCTTATTGATTATCCATTTTAAATATAGTAGTGTGTACATGTCCATCCCAAACTTTTTGCAATTGGTGAACCTGCATTGGCACATCATACTTAACCAAAGTCCTTCGTTTACCTTAAAGTTCACTCTTGGAATTTCATTCCTTGGGTTTGAACAAGTATATAATAACATGTATCCATCTAAATTATTGTATCATACAGAGTATTTTCACTGCCTTAAAAGTCTTCTGTGTTCCACCTATTCATATTTGTCCCTCTCCCCCAACTTCTGGCAACCAGTGATCATTTTACTGTTTCCATAGTTTTGCCTTTTTCGGAATGTCATGTAGTTTGAATCATATAGTATGTAGCATTTTCAGATTGGCTTCTTTCACTTAGTAATATGCATTTAAGGTTCTTCCATATCTTTTCATAGCTTGATAGGTCATATATTTTTAGAGCTGAATAACATTCCATTATCTGGATGTACCACAGTTTATTTATCCATTCACCTGCTAAAGGACATTTTGGTTGCTTCCAAGTATTGGCAGTTATGAATAAAGCAGCTGTAAATATCCATGTGTAGGTTTCTGTGCAGACACAAGCTTTTGTTTCCTTTGGGTAAATATCAAGAAGCATGATTACTAGATCATATGTAAGAGAATGTTTAGTTTTGTAGCAAACTGCCAAAGTTTCTTCCGAAGTGGCTGTACCATTTTGCATTCCCACCAGCAGAGAATAAGAGTTCCTGTTACCCCACATTTAGTGTTGTCAGTGTTCCCAACTTTGGCTATTCTAGTAGCTGTTTGGGGGTATCTCACTGTTGCTTTAATTTACATTTCCCTGATGACATATGATGTGAAGCATCTTTTCATATGCTTATGTGCCATCTGTAAAGACATCATTTGAAGTTTCTTAGATATTTTAGTGCAAAATCTGAAATGGAGAAGGGTAGCAGACTAGTTCACATGTGCGGCCAATTGCCTGGTTTTATAAATGTCAGTTTACTGGAACAGAGCTGCACCAATTTGTTGCTACATTGTCTATGGCTGTTTTCATGCTACAATAGCATTGTTGAGTAGTTGTGACAAAGCACACATGGCCTATAAAGCCTGAAATACTAGCTGGCCCTTTAGGGAAAATGTTTGCTTATCACTGAGTCAGATTTAGAACAATATTCACGATCCTTTAAGAATTACTTTAGAAAGAGCAAGGGTAGCTGAGGACTTGTACTCCGACTCAAAGAAACATGCTGATAACTCCAGGTTCTCTCTCAATATTTTTCTTCTTTAAGAAGCAAATGTTTTACCAAGAAAGGGCTCCTAGTGGAGTCTGAGGGAAACAGAACAAGGTTTGAGATAACTCCAGACCTCTACAACACAGAAAAATACTTCTTTATGAGATACATGTTTGGGATTGCAATTTTCATTATGGCAACTAGTATATGAATAGAATTCCATTATTCAAAGCAAAGGAAGTTGGCTAAATACTTAGATTTGGAATTAATCCACAGCCAAGTTCCCAACCATAATGTAAATGCTACAGAAAATGTTCAAAGTCTATATGAATAAGCTATAATCTCTGCTGAAGCACACTGTAGGGGTCTTGCATAAATGGAACCAATTTTCTTATATGGGAAGACAATATTTGTTGTCAATTTCTCCTGTACTGATCTATAACTTCAACATAATTTAAAATGGGTTTACTTTTATCAGTTAAAAACAATCAAATATAGAAAAATCAAGACAAAAGAATTTCTAGAGGAAAAATTACAAAAACAGAAATGAAGCGGGAGTTTCTCCCCAGATACTCATTTTTAAATAATTGTCTACAATGGAATATGTTGTTGACTCAAAAGAGACAAATCACTGGAATATATTAATATATGAAAATTAGCTTTCTATATCAATTGGGGAAAATAATAGATTTCTCTCATTGTCTCTCAAATATCATGAAAAGTGTTTAGTAATCACAGGAGTTTGAGAGAAGCCATATTAGAAACTGAATTCTATACCTTTAGGTTTCCTGGATGATGTGTGACAACATAAAGGAAGATAAACAAGGGCCTGGACATCAACAGACAGCATTTGCCTATGACATGGTCAGTCTCAGACTGTCTAATGAATGATATTAGAAAAATCCATATTTATAAAAAATAAAACCTGATCTATGCTTTAGCAAATATAAAAAGATGAGTTCCAGATGGTTTAGGATACTACATATGAAAGAAAAAATTATTAAGTTAGCATTGAACAATTTAGAAGGATATATTTGCCAACAAAGTTTGAATAAGCCTCAAAAAGCATCAGTCATAAGGCCCAGAAAAGAATTGATTTTATTACATCAAAATAAAAGTTTCAGATTTTTTTTCTCCCCAATGAGGAACACGCAGAATAAATCTAACAGACAGATAAAAGATGAGGAAAAGATATTTCAACATATAAAACTTATAAAAAACATGAACAGAGGCTATAGACAGACAATTCAACAAAGAGGATATCCAACAGGTGAGTTAATATATGAAAAGATAATCAAACTCATTTGAAATCAAGAAATGAAATTACAGTAATAAGAACATACCACATTACACTGGCAGGGAAGAAAAAAAGAACACATATTGTAAGTATTGATGTAAATATGGATAAAGGGACCCCTGAGTCCTGGTTTTGGGTGTATTGACTGTTGCAAATCAATTTGTCACTATTTAGTCAAATTAAAGTTGAATGTAGTCTATGGTTTAGTGATACCACTAAGCCTGTTACTAGCAAAAATACAAATGTCCTCAACAGGTGAAGGGATAGACAAATTGTGATATAGTCACAAACAGAATGATACTCTGATACATAATCTATTGATTTCGTAGGGTTTCTATAACAACGTCGGAGAAGGCAATGGCAAATCTCCAGTACTCTTGTCTGGAAAATCCCATGGACAGAGGAGCCTGGAAGGCTGCAGTCTGTGGGGTCACTGAGAGTCAACACAACTGAGCGACTTCACTTTGATTTTTCACTTTCCTGCATTGGAGAAGGAAATGGCAACCCACTCCAGTGTTCTTGCCTGGAGAATCCCAGGGACGGGGGAGCCTAGTGGGCTGCCGTCTCTGGGGTTACACAGAGTTGGACACGACTGAAGCAACTTAGCAGCAGCAGCAGCAGCAGCAGCATAACAACGTACCAGAAACTGTGTAGCTTAAAAAACAGAAATTTATTGTCTCACATTTCTGGAAGCTAGGCGTCTGAAATCAGTGTCAGCAGGGCCAGGCACCCTCCAAAACCTGTGCAGGAGAATCTTTCCTCACCTCTGAGTTTCTGGTAGTTTCCAGGCAACCTTTGCTGTTCCTTGACTTAGAGATGCATCACTCATCATCTGTCTTTACGTGGTTTTCTTCCTGTGTGGATCTTCACATAGACTTCTCTCTGTGAATATCTGTGAAAACGTTAGTTGCTCAGTTGTGTCTGATTCTTTGTGACCCCATGCACTGTAGCCCACCAGGCTGCTCTGTCCATGGAATTCTCCCTGCAAGAATACTGGAATGGGTAGCCATTCCTTTCTCAAGGGGATCTTCCCAACCCAGGGTTCGAACCCAAGTCTCCCACATTGCACACAGATTCTTTACCCTGGTGTCTGAGACACCAGGGAAGCTCGTGAATATCTATGGATGTGTTCAAATTATTCCTTTTTATAAGAACATCAGTCACGTTGGATTTAGCCCCACTTTGCTGCTGTAGTGCTTCTATCTGTGCCTCTGTCATCACATGACGTCTTCCTCCTGCATGTTAGTGTCTGCATATCTTCTCTTCTTATGAGGACACTTGTCATAGTGGAATAAGGGTCTACCCTACTCCAGTACAACCTCATTTCAACTTAAATAATTACACCTGTTATGACACTATTTGCAAATAAAGTCACATTCTGTGGTACTTACTGGGTTTTAGGACTGTAACATATCTTTTAGGGGGACAAATAATACAAGCTAAAACATGAGTGAATTGTAAAACATTAATTCTGAATAAAAGAAGCCTGACAAGAATATATATATATATATATATATATATATATATATATATATATATATAACATGATCTATTCAAATAACATTTCAAGAAATTCAAAAATGTATGATAGCATAAAAAGGTTACCTACAAAGTGGGTGGGAGGCGTTTTTGAGGGTTAATGGA
This sequence comes from Capricornis sumatraensis, assembly GCF_032405125.1. NCBI lineage: Eukaryota > Metazoa > Chordata > Mammalia > Artiodactyla > Bovidae > Capricornis > Capricornis sumatraensis. The sequence continues at coordinate 117,168,835 of NC_091092.1, forward strand.
TAGCTCATAAAGGGCCATGAGGACACTTTTGGTGATAATACATATGTTCTTTATCTTGATAGGTTTATGGATGTGTACACATGTGAAAATTTATCAAACTATTCACTTTGAAGTCGTGCAGTGTATTCAATGAGAATTATACCTTAATATATGTTAAATAATAAGCCTAAGTTTTCAGATTCCTACATGAAGTATTATGCATTTCATGATTCTAAATTTTAAGTAGGCTTTGAAACTTTGATACAAAGAAAAAAGACATTATGATGTCTTAACTCACAATTTTGACCCAATATTCTTGTATTTGAGGGAAGTATGTATTATTTTGGGGACTTCCCAGCTGGCGCTAATGGTAAAGAATCTACCTGCCAATGTAGGAGATATAAGGTTTGATCCATGGGTTGGGAAGATCCTCGGGAGGAGGGCATGGCAAACCATTCCAATATTCTTGCCTGGAGAATTATATGGACAGAGGAGCCTAGCGGGCTACAGTCCATAGGGTCACAGTCAAACATGACTGAAGTGACTTAGCATGCACATGCATTATTTTATTAATAACTCTAAGTAGTATGTAATGTTTTTTTTTAGTCATATTATAATGGTCTAAATGGTATGGACCTAACAGAAGCAGATGATATTAAGAAGAGATGACAAGAATACAACAAAGAACTGTACAAAAAAGATCTTCATGACCCAGATAATCACGATGGTATGATCACTCACCTAAAGCTAATCATCCTGGAATGTGAAATCAAGTGGGCCTTAGAAAAGCATCACTACAAACAAAGCTAGTGGAGGTGACGGAATTCCGGTTGAGCTATTTCAAATCCTGGAAGATGATGCTGTGAAAGGGCTGCACTCAATATGCCAGCAAATTTGGAAAACTCAGCAGTGGCCACAGGACGGAAAAAGGTCAGTTTTCATTCCAATCCCAAAGAAAGGCAATGCCAAAGAATGCTCAAACTACCACACAATTGCACTCATCTCACATGCTAGTAAAGTAATGCTCAAAATTCTCCAAGCCAGGCTTCAGCAATACGTGAACCATGAATATCCAGATGTTCAAGCTGTTTTAGGAAAGCCAGAGGAACCAAGGATAAAATTACCAACATCTGCTGGATCATAGAAAAAGCAAGAGAGTTCCAGAAAAACATCTATTTCTGCTTTATTGACTATGACCAAGCCTTTGACTGTCTGGATCACAATAAACTGTGGAAAATTCTGAAAGAGATGGGAATACCAGACTACCTGACCTGCCTCTTGAGAAATCTGTAGGCAGGTCAGGAAGCAACAGTTAGAACTGGACATGAAACAACAGACTGGTTCCAAATAGGAAAAGGAGTATGTCAAGGCTGTATATTGTCACCCTGCTTATTTAACTTCTATGCAGAGTACATCATGAGAAACGCTGGACTGGAAGAAGCACAAGCTGGAATCAAGATTGCTGGGAGAAATATCAGTAACCTCAGATATGCAAATGACACCACGCTTATGGCAGAAAGTGAAGAGGAACTAAAAAGCCTCTTGATGAAAGTGAAAGAGGAGAGTGAAAAAGTTGGCTTAAAGCTCAACATTCAGAAAACGAAGATCATGGCATCTGGTCCCATCACTTCATGGGAAATAGATGGGGAAACAATGTCAGACTTTACTTTTCTGGGCTCCAAAATCACTGCAGATGGTGATTGCAGCCATGAAATTAAAAGATGCTTACTCCTTGGAAGTAAAGTTATGACCAACCTAGATAACATTAAAAAGCAGAGACATTACTTTGCCAACAAAAGTCCATTTAGTCAAGGCTATGGTTTTTCCAGTGGTCATGTATGGATGTGAGAATTCGACTGTGAAGAAAGCTGAGTGCCGAAGAATTGATACTTTTGAACTGTGGTGTTGGAGAAGATTCTTGAGAGTCCCTTGGACTGCAAGGAGGTCGAACCAGTCTATCCTAAAGGACATCAGTCCTGGGTGTTCTTTGGAAGGACTGATGCTGAAGCTGAAACTCCAATACTTTGGCCACCTTATGGGGAAAAGACTCTGATTCTGGGAGGGATTGGGAGCAGGAGGAGAAGGGGACGACAGAGGATGAGATGGCTGGAAGGCATCACCAATTTAATGCACTTGAGTTTGAGTGAACTCCGGGAGTTATTGATGGACAGGGAGGCCTGGCATGTTGCAGTTCATGGGGTTGCAAAGAGTTGGATACGACTAAGCGATTGAACTGAACTGAACTGAGACCTAAGATACCCTTAACATGTGTTTCCAGGAAAGGTTTGAACCAAATGTAGTTGTTAAATTCAAATGAATACCAGGCACTATAATTGTTTATAAACAGACCATCTGTTGTGCTGTTGTGCTTAACCACAGTGGCTGGAATGGAATCCATTTACATCACAAACCTAGAGAAAATTAAATGCTTTTGTTTTAACAAAGGGTGCTGTTTGACAAGGAGTTTGCCCTTTCTGCTTTCCTTTAACTACCCTTAAGGACTTAGGGGTAAAGGGAAAAAAGGAATTACTCCAAATCTTTCTGCTTGCTTTCTGTCCTTCTCTTTTCCTATTCCCCCTTGATTATTTTATCTCCCCCTACTTTTTTCTCTCCTATTCTATTGAAATCCCTTCCTCATTAAAAATGATCTAGTAAAATGACAAGAAGATGAAGTATCAAAAAAGCACCTGAGGGTTTTGTATTATTTTTTAAAAATGATATACAAGTTGGTCTAAATGATTAAGTCAGCTCCTTTTAAACATTGTCATTGTTGCCTTTTCTAAACAACTGCTTTTGTTTCTTTTTTTAGATTTCAACTTTGAAAGTTTATGGTCACACAAGGTATTTGTTACAAATATACTCTGTAAATGGCACATTTAAAGAGAGGGATTGAGAATAAAATTTTAGGTTCCATCTAATGAATATTGTTTATTTAGTAACATGTTTTACAAATACAAAAAATCTTGATGATAAATTAGGTTGCATGCGTGCATGCTAAGTCACTTCAGTAGATATGACTATTTTTAGAACTGGAATGGTCAAAATAATAATGAATAGGATTATATTGTACAGATACTCTACAACTTGCTTGCATCTCTTAACATTATATTTTTGAGATCTGTTTATAATATGTGCATGCATGCATGCATACTCAGTCACTTCAGTCATGCCCGACTCTTTGCACCCTCATGAACTGTAATCCTCCAGGCTCCTCTGTCCATGGGTTTCTCTGGATAAGAATACTGGAGTGGGTTGCCATGCCCTCCTCCAGGGGATCTTCCCCACCCAGGGATCAGACCCTCTTCTCTTACCTCTCCTGAATAGGCAGGTAGATTCTTTACCAGTAGTGCCACTTGAGAACCCCCTAAATTAGGTTAGGAATTGATAACTTGTGTGAAAAATGATCATTTTCTGATATCTAAAATATCTAGCAATTTATAGAATATTCTAGATATGCCACCAAAAGAAAAATAACTATGAATTCAGTCTTATGCTTTTCCTAGCTCTTTATTTAGTAAGACAGTATAACCTTTAATTTTTTTTGAACTGAAACTAAAATAAATTATCAAAATAATTCAAAAGTCAAAGATAAAATTTCTCACAAAAAAAATACAAAAAACCTACAAAAAACATAAATTTAATTTCTTCAGGGTTTATAGTTATCTTTGCCAAGTATAGTATATCTTATCTCTCATATTTAACATATCTTAGATAAATAATCCACTTACACTCTTTAAAGACTCCTTGAACAGGTGTTAGAAGTTTTCTTTAAGAGTAATTGGTCTTTTTATTCCTCTTTAAGTAGTTTGTCTGATGAAACTTGATATATAGCATGTTATATTTTAGTGTAGAAATCTTCCAGCTTTCTTTTCTTTTTTTTTGAGGCATCAGAGAGCAGTTATTAACCTAATTATTTTTCTCATTTCTTCCTAGTTATATTTCTTTTAAAAATATTTATTTTTATTTTCTTATTTATTTGGCTGTGCCTGGACTTAGTTGCAGCACACAGGATATTCGATCCTCCTTGAGGCATGAGGGATCTTTAGTTGAAGCATGTGGAATCTAGTTCCCTGACCAGGGATGGAACCTGAGCCCCCTGCATTGGGAACACAGAATCTTAGCCACTGGATGACCAGATAGTCCCTCTAGTTATATTTCAATCCAACTTGCATGATGTTTCATTCTTTACTAATCTTGCCTCATTTTTCCATTGAATGTTTGCTGCTTTTTTTTTTTTTTTTTGGTGAGTATTTTGCCCTCATAAAAATGTATGTATACATATGTATACAGCTATTGTAGAGACTTATATTGTAGTTAAAATGGTGAAAGATCGATATATGAATGAGCAAAAATGTCACTGAATCTGAGAGGTCTTATTATAGCATCCTGGTTCATATGGCAGGCAAATTTATTCATACCCTCTACTGAACTCAGTTTGCTCTTATTATGGTATAAAATATTTCATTTCTTTTAAATTGGTTTTATATATGTGTATTTCTCGTGTTATGTTCTGTTCAGTTCAGTCACTCAGTCATGTCTGACTCTTTGCGACCCCATGAATCGCAGCACGCCGGGCCTCCTTGTCCATCACCAACTCCCGGAGTTCACTCAGACTCACATCCATCCAGTCAGTGATGCCATCCAGCCATCTCATCCTCTGTCATCCCCTTCTCCTCCTGCCACCAATCCCTCCCAGCATCAGAGTCTTTTCCAATCAATCAACTCTTCGCATGAGGTGGCCAAAATACTGGAGGTTCAGCTTTAGCATCATTCCTTCCAAAGAAACACCAGGGCTAATCTCTTTCAGAATGGACTGGTTGGATCTCCTTGCAGCCCAAGGGACTCTCAAGAGTGTTCTCCAACACCACAGTTCAAACGCATCAATTCTTCGGCTCTCAGCCTTCTTCACAGTCCAACTCTCACATCCATACGTGACTACTGGAAAAACCATAGCCTTGACTAGACGGACTGTAGTTGGCAAAGTAATATCTCTGCTTTTGAATATGCTATCTAGGTTGGTCATAACTTTTCTTCCAAGGAGTAAGCATCTTTGAATTTCATGGCTACAGTCACCATCTGCAGTGATTTTGGAGCCCCAAACAATAAAGTCTGACACTGTTTCCACTGTTTCCCCATCTATTTGCCATGAAGTGATGGGATCGGATGCCATGATCTTCGTTTTCTGAATGTTGAGCTTTAAGCCAACTTTTTCACTCTCCTCTTTCACTTTCATCAAGAAGCTTTTTCGGTCCTCTTCACTTTCTGCCATAAGGGTGATGTCATCTGCATCTCTGAGGTTATTAATATTTCTCCCCGCAATCTTGATTCCAGCTTGTGTTTCTTCTAGCCCAGCATTTCTCATGATGTACTCTGCATAGAAGTTAAATAAGCAGGGTGACAGTATACAGCCTTGATGTACTCCTTTTCCTATTTGAAACCTGTCTGTTGTTCCATGTCCAGTTCTAACTGTTGCTTCCTGACCTGCATGTAGGTTTCTCAAGAGGCAGGTCAGGTGGTCTGATATTCCCATATCTCTCAGAATTTTCCACAGTTTATTGTGATCCACACAGTCAAAGGCTTGGTCATAGTCAATAAAGCAGAAATAGATGTATTCCTGGAACTCTCTTACTTTTTCCATGATCCAGCGGATGTTGGCAATTTGATCTCTGGTTCCTCTACCTTTTCTAAAACCAGCTTGAACATCAAGAAGTTCACGGTTCATGTATTGCTGAAGCCTGGCTTGGAGAATGTTGAGCATTACTTTACTAGCGTGTGAGATGAGTGCAACTGTGCAGTAGTTTGAGCATTCTTTGGGATTGCCTTTCTTTGGAATTGGAATGAAAACTGACCTTTTCCAGTCCTGTGGCCACTGCTGAGCTTTCCAAATTTGTGGACTAAGTCTAGATTTTACCAATATTTAGGAGAGCCTTAATAAATGTGTATTGAATTAATGTAGAAATACTCCATGGTCTTCCTTAAAACATACCCATTAATGACACATTTTAATTTTTATGGGAGGTTATAAATGTATTATTTTGAAATGCATATATAGTTCCTTTCCTTTCATGGAGTTTTAATCAGAAGTTAGCGAGATACATGTGCTCTGACAGCAGACGTATTTTTGCAAAAAGTATTACCAAAATGCGAATCTTGGAAATAAATTATTTTTCTTGTAGATTTTTACTTTAAATGTATGGAAAGGGAAGGAATGTATTTATAGAGAAAATAAAAGAAACATCATAAATAGCTTCTTAAGTAGTCTACGTTTCATTATTACTAATCTGGATATGTCCTCTTGGAGAAGGAATTATGTAGTATACGTTTGCAGATGCAGAATTTATTTATGATACACGTAATATGATGAAAGTAAAAGTGTATGTTTGTGTATGCGTGTGTGTGCATATATATATGCATATGTGCATTTAGTTGTACCTCTGCATGTAAATCATGCAATTTTCCAGGGACTCAGTGAGTTGCAGAAGTTAATCATACTGGGGTATGGCAAGTACAATATGATTTTGCATTACACACTGCCTGTTTCCTCACTGTGTGCTTGAATAAAGAGTATGACTACAGCCATATAGACATACTTTGTTTTTCATATCCACCAAGAGAAGATAAATATGACAAGTTATTATTTTACCCATGCATACATCATATACTCCCTTTCTACAGTCTTTTTTTCTACACTAATTTCCTTCTCACCACCTGTGACTTAGTGGAAAGTGCCACTTTGGACCTTTGAATTTTTTAGAAAATACGATGGTCATTTGGATACTTTTGTGCCAGCCTCACTCCAGGCTAGAGGGAGTCAGAGTTGTACTTAGTCTTTTTCCCAGTCTCACTTTAACTTCCCCCTCATCTTGGACAGAAGATAAGACCTTCTGAATTTGAAGTCCATTGAAATCAGAGAGGTTTAGATCACCGTTAGACTGTTGACTTATTTTCATTCTTTTCTTTTTTTTTTTAATAGTTTTTAAGTCTTAGAAAGCAGATCATGTTTGTATGTGGGAAAATTGATTAGAAATCACTATAGAGGCTGGATATCAAATACATCTGTTTTGTAGTAAATGGGAGGAAAATCTATGAATGATTTTTGAGTCAGCCTGGAGCACAGTGCCACCTAACAGCTGCACCAAAGAAATAATTGGTATCATAATCAGTTATTCTCCTGGTAAATGATGTGAAATTGACATGTTGCTTCAGGGCCACCTCTAATATCACCTTTTGTTTGTTGATTATGTAAAGAAAGGGAACTGACATTTGATGGTTGTCTAATATGAAATGCTATCTGTGCATTGGAAGTATTTCATGGGAGAACCTGTGGATTAATTTATAAAACATTACCACAGAAATAAATAGCTCTCACATGTGGGCATTTGCTTCCCCTCTGTGATGCTCTGTCCTTTGCTTTACCCCAGCCCAGTTCCGCCTTGTCTACACTTGCCTGGGATCCACTGATCCCGATCAGTGGCCAGATTCTCCTTTTGTCCTTTGAGCAGAGAAACAAAGAAAAGCTGACGATATAGGCCACATAAAGACCGTTTTGGACCCTGGTGGCAGTAGATCCTGTCAGTGATGCAATTTCCCCAGTTGTGCACGGGGCATTGTCATTTCCACCCAGGGACTGGGTGTCTGACTAGGCCACATTCATCATTGAATGTACATATCTCTCGGTTCTCCAGTGTTCTTGGTCACACAACTATGGACTGTCCAGGAGGCAATAGGAATTACTGATAGGCCCAGTCCAACTTCTGTGCAATCCAGTGAATTCCAGAAAGTTGTTACTACCTGAGAGTGAAAATGAATAACCTGCATAGTGAAGAGCTGAACTGAATAGCAGACCATTTTGTAAGAATTCTGCCCTGAATGGGGGCAAAGCTGAGGGTACTGGTTTTCAGTATTACTGTACCGAAACATTGATACTTTCTTGTTTTGTTTGAAGGTTGGTTTCATTTCTTATTACTCCTAACTTCATATTCAACTTAGAATTTCAACTGGAGTATTAATACTTTGAAATAACCTCCAGTTCTTTATATCTTTTCTGTATTTTAAAATTTTAATTACTTTCACATGATTGGGGTGAACTACCCTGCTCCTGTAGAGATGGCATACAGGAATATGAGATTTCTGATCACCCAGAGCCCAAGAAATGAGTCCTTAGACAAATTCTTACAGGAACTTAAGAAGAACGGAGTTACCGCCATAGTAGGAGTGTGTGCAGCAACTTACAACGCTTGCCATTTTAGAGAAAAAAGGCATCTAGGTTCTGGGCTGGCCTTTTGATGATGGTGCACCACCACGCAGCCAGATCATTCATAAGTGGTTAAAACTTGCAAAGAAAGAAATTTTGTGAAGATCTTTGTTGTTATATTGTGGTCCACTGGACTGCAGGTCTTAGGAGAGCTCCAGTGCTGGTTGCCCTAGCATTAACTGAAAGGATAATGAAGTATAGTATTCAAAAGACAAAAGCAATGTGGAGCTTTTGACAGCAGGCAACTTTTGCATTTGGAGAAGTACTGTCCTACAGAGTGCTTGTGGCTCAGAAACATCAGATACAACCATTATACCATTCAGTAAAAGAGCACTGCATGATGCTATGGTCTTAGAAAGGAAACTTGAGATGGAACTTCATTTATTTCAGCCATTGTGAGAGCTTGGTGATACCAAGTCCAATGAAGCTTGCACAGGAACATTGATAAGCAGTTTTGGCAGGCCACAGGCTTGCCAGAATGAGAGCCCTCTCTTTGTTTTATGTTATTTTGACATTTAGTAAAAGATTCTATCTCGCCAATATTTAAAATGTGTTTTTTGTTTGTAGCAATTGTATCTTATCAATATACAAGAAATTTAGAGTAGTGAGGTGCCAAAATACCCAGTGCAATACTCATATACTTTTAGTATCATATACTCCTTCAGTTCAGTTCAGTCGCTCAGTTTTGTCCAACTATTTGCGACCCCGTGGACTGCAGCACGGCAGGCTTCCCTGTCCATCACCAACTCCTGGAACTTGCTCAAATTCATGTTCATCGAGTCGGTGATGCCATCCAACCATCTCATCCTGTGTCGTCCCCATCTTCTCCCGCCTTCAATCTTTCCCAGCATCAGGGTCTTTTCCAATGAATCAGTTCTTCCCATCAGGTGGCCAAAATATTGGACTTTCAGCTTCAGCATCAGTCCTTCCTTATGAGGTTTATTCCTTAAGTCATTTCACACATTGAAGGTGGGGCCTATGTGATCACCTGCTCAGTTTACGTTTATGTCTTCCATATTGGAATCAATATATATTAGGGGCTTCCCTGGTGGCTCAGACAGTAAAGAGTCTGCCTGCAATGCAGGAGACACTGGTTTAATCCCTGAGTCAGAAAGATCCCCCGGAGAAGGAAATGGCAACTCACTCCAGTAATCTTGCCTGGAGAATCCCATGAACAGAGGAGCTTGGTGGGCTACAGTCCATAGGGTCGCAAAGAGTCAGACATGACTGAAGCAGCTTAGCATAGCACACAGCACAGGATTTATACAATCGTTCATTTTGCTGGATTTGTACAAAGTCTCAGGTAATTTTGAATTTGTTTCAATGAACTCAATGTTTATGCTGTTCTAAAAATTGCATTTTGAAAAATCAAACACACAAAACTCTTGTTGATAGTTCAATCTCTGTTGCACAGAGCATATAGTTTCCAGACAAAAGAGAATTATAGTTAAAGTTTGCACTTTGGGGTGCAGCTTAACAGAGAGGACCTAAGAAAGAATGGGCAGCTTTTGCGGGTGGGCTATATTTCCAGTAAAATTTTTCAAAGTGTTTTTTTAAATTCAGTAAATATTCCTAAAAGGTCGAAGTACTTTCTAATTGTAGCTATATGTCTTATAATAAATATTCTGGAAATTCTGTAATGTTTTGTTCCATACCTATTAGAAGTTATTTACCTACTATTCAAATAGGAAGTTAGTTAAAATTAATTAATTAATTGTAGTAGAGAGAAGAGTAATAATTGAATTAGTATTACATGAAAATATCCCTGGTGGTCCAGTGGTTGAGACGCATGCTCCCAATGCAGGGGACACAGATTCCATCCCTGGTTGGGGACTAAGATCCTGCATGCCACCTAGTGAGGCCAAAAAAAGAAATTAGTTATTACACATGTTTTGTTTCAGATAAATGTCAGAATTCATAGTACTTTTTTTAAAGCAGTTTCAAATGAGGTAGGTACCAACATTAGTAGGGAAGTTAATGACATACCTTTCAATAAATAAATACTTGTGTTACTTTTATAAAAAGTCTCACTTTACTATTTGGAATGTTGGGTATTGAATGCTTTGTAAACACTAGGCTAAGAGAAATGTCCTGGTACTCCAAGAGAAGATAGGGCCTTCACAAAGTAACAGTCTTGTAAAGTTAATATAACTTTGTGAAAACTGTAAGTGCAATGATAGGTAGAAAAATATAAACAACTTCAGGAACACAAAGGTGAAACTTAGCCATCCCTTCAAGAAAGAGTGGTCAGACGACTTCCCTTGATGATGTAACGATTTAAAAGTTCATCTCTAAAGCCAATCATCCTTCTCATAAAACAAACAGCACACAAGATTAGAAAAGTGGCATCAAGGACCAACTTTTACAGAAAAGGACAATACCAACAATTGTGGTAGATTGAATTACTGGTCTCATTTGTCACTATCAGTAGAAGTAGTCTTCCATTCTGTTACCAGGGCCTCACGGTGGTTGAACTGCATTTCCATGTTTTTTTGCCTTAGTTATTTCATTGCCCATTTAGTTGGGGTTGCATGGGGCCATGCATCTTGTTTTAGTCGATGGAATGTTAAGTAAGGACCAAGCCAACCTCTGATGGTTGATTTCAATTTTTTTGAGCCAGTTGTAAATGCTCTTCTAGAGAATGGAACTTGGTACAACATGGGGTTAAAGAATGATACACATAGAGCAGACTTAAATTTGGTATTACTTATGTGTGCATGCTCAGTTGCTCACTCGTGTCCTCTTTGCAACCCCAAGCATAACCTACCAGGCTTCCCTGTCCATGGGATTCTCCAGGTAAGAATACTGGAATGGGTTGCCATTTCCTACTCCAGGGTATCTTCCTGATCAGGAATTGAATCCATGTCTCTTGCATTGGTAGGTGGGTTTTTTGCCACTGAGCCACCTGGGAAGTCCCAATATTACCTGTAGCTAAGTCCAACTGAACTACTAGGTAGCAGCTAAGCCATGCCTCGATCAGCTAAACCCCGAATCACTGAAAAATTGATGTGTTTTATTATGCAGCATTATTGTAACACTAACTAACTAGTATAGTTAGCCTTTCAGCAGCTATTTTTAAAAAGTGTTAAATGCAGAAATAATAATTTGTGGGCCAGTTGAAAACTCCAGAATATTTGATTAATTAATTGAACCTTATTATTACTGTAATATAATGTATGCAGGACTTAGTATGCTTTAATACAAAGTTTGAATTTATTTAAATATATTTGAAATTGTTTCCTAAAAGGTAAAAATCATGTCTCTATTTTCATTGTATGTAAACACTTAGCACAGTACCTGATAGAGGGTAATCAACTTCATTGAAATAAGTGAATTTAGACACTCTATAAAGTCATCACCTATAATTGTTATAATTGAACATAATCCAGTGTAAAATCCTAGACTGAAGCTTCCCAAAATCATGTTTTGTGATCCATACTATGGTCAACAAGTCTTTGTTTGGCTTTTTTAAAATATTAGAACCAAATCCAAAGATGGGAGATGACAAAATTTGTTGTCTAAGAACTGATGTACTACTACTGAACCAGTTCTGGTTGCCCACGGTGCAGCAAGCCAAACCCTGAGAAGCCCGGGTTTTATGGCCAAGAGTTTATTCACAAGGCAACCAAGTAAGGAGATGGAAAACGAATCTCAGATCTGCCTCCTGAAAGCAGGGAGTTGGGGGAGGGTGGGGGGGTGGTTAGAGCTGGACTGTTTCTAGGATAAGCAGGGTGATCTTCAGCATGGTGAAAGGTGATTGGAGGTAGGGGGAAAAGTGAGGTAATTGGTTTTCTGGGCAGGTACATCTGGGTTACATGCTTCTGCAGATTCTAAGTGGAGGCCCTTAGCATGATCTGAGGGAGGAGTCTCTGAGCCTCTGACATCAACAGGCCATCATCCCACAGCTGCACAGGTGCAGTTTCAGTGTTGGTTTCAATCTGCTTTAGCTGGATTGCACTGGACAACAGCTAACTCCAAGTTCCTGTAAAATAGCTGGGCTACCGTGAACCTGGGAAGGTATGCAATTAAAGAGGGGGAAAAAAAAGTAAGAAAAATAAAATAACTGAAGTGAGCTTGCTCTTTGAAGGAAGGCTACAGGCAGGGGAGTTTTTAGCTGTTCCCTTAGATGCTGTTCTATAAGACAAGGTCAAGAATTCCTATTAGTCGGCGGTGGTCCTAAGATGATGGAGAATAGGACGGGGAGACCACTTTCTCCCCCACAGATTCCATCGAAAGGTCATTTGAAGGCTGAATAAATCCCACAAAACAACTTCTGAACGCTGGCGAAGGACACCAGGCACCCAGAAAGGCAGCCCATTGTCTTCGAAAGGAGGTAGGACAAAATATAAAAGATAAAAAGAGACAAAAGAGTTAGGGATGGAGACCTGTCCCGGGGAGGGAGTCGTGAAAGAGGTTTCCAAACACAAGGAAACCCTCTCACCGGCAGGTCTGTGGGGAGTTATGGAATCTCAGAGGGCAACATAACTGGGAAGAAAAATAAATAAATAAACCCCACAGATTACGCGCCTAACTGCAACTCCCAGCAGAGAAGTAGCCCAGATGCTCACATCTGCCACCAGCAAGCATGGGCTGAACAGGGAGGCGCAGGCTGCATTGCTTAGGGTAAGGACCGGGCCTGCATGCCCTGAGGGCAATCTGAGGGAGCTAACGTGAGATACCAACCCAAACTGTGGGACAGCCAGAGAGAGAAAAAAGAAGAGAGAGAACTTTCCCGCGAAAAGCTCTAACCCAAGGCACTGCCAGGCCACTCACAGAACAAAGGACTGAACGAATACTAGAGGAGAGCTAGCCGTCTGTGGACTGGACCATCCCCTGCCAGAGGCAGGGAGGCAGGCAGGTGCCAGCCAGAGCCAGAAAGGGGCAATCTCAGCTCGAGACAGAATCCTCTACTAAACTGCAAGCAGGCTCCCAGTTGCTAACCAAGTCTTCCTAGAATCCTCGACTGTTGACATCCGCCAGGAGGGTCGCAGCCAGAGATCAGCTCCCCAGAGGAGACAAACAGCACACTTGAGACGATGCTTCTGCTGCACACCCAGGAAACCGACAGGCTGGGACCAGAGAGGTGATAAGACACACCGCACACCTGGGGAGAGTGTGCTCGCCAAGCACCTGGTCGCCTGAGCTACTCAGACCTGGGAAGGGCACAAAACACAGGTCCGACCGAGTCTGTGCCTTTGTGGAGTACCTGAGAACCTGAACCTAAGCGGCTTAGACCTGGGAAGTGCACGCAACCCAGGGCCTGCTTTAGACAGTTCCCCTGCAGAGCAACCTGGAGCCTGAGCAGTGTAGACAGGGAAAGCACACACACCGTGAGCAGGGGCAACCCCAGTGTGTCCCAGACACTGTGAGCACTCCCCACACATGCCAGTGATATTTGTTTGCAGTGTTCCTCCCCACAGCACAACTGAACAAGTGAGCCTAAATAAGTGACCACCTCCTCCCCCTTGTGTCAGGGTGGAAATTACACACTGAAGAGACTTTCAAACAGAGGAAGCAAAAATAAACAAAGAAGAGGGAACTGCTTTGGAAGTGACAGGTGCAACAGATTAAAACCCTGTAGTTAGCACTGACTACATTGGAAGGGGCATATGGACCTTGAGAAGAAGTATGAGCTGGAACAAGGAACTATCTGAAACTGAACTGACCCCATACTGCTCACAACAGCTCCAGAGAAATTCCTAGATATATTTAAATATTATCATTTTAAAAACAATTTTTAAGTCCTCTATTATTCCTTTAATTATCATTTTAATAACCTACTATTACCTTGCAAAAAATAAAGGCCCTGTTTTTAAAGCAAAATTCATATATATATTTTTTATAATATTTGACATTTCCTTTTACTTCTAATTTAAAACATTTCCTTTTACTTATTTACAACAGTTGTACCCATGTAACTATAGAAATGGGGCTTCCCTGATGGTTCAGTGGTAATGAATCCACCTTCAGTGCAGGAAACACAGGAGATGAGTTCAATCCCTGGGTCAGGAAGATCCTCTGAAGAAGGAAACGGCAACCCAACCCAGTATTCTTGTCTGGAGACTCCCATGGACAGAGGAGCCTGGTGGGCTACAGTCCATGAGGTCGCAAACAGTCGGACATAATTGAGCGACTAAGCACATCTATAGCAATATATAACATTAGCTTTGTTATTACAAATACAAGAAGAAACATGATAGATCTTGGAGTTAGGTGTTCTTTTTTTAATGTTAGCATTTTAGGAAATAATTATAATGAATTAAAATAAAAATCAAATTTAATCTCTTCAATTTTATTTTCAGAAATTTGTATACTCTTCTCATTGAGTCATTAGCTATTATTTTGTCTTGATACAACTCTATTGTGTTTAAGATTGTTTGCAAGTATCAGCAAGTTTGGTGCAGATAATTCTCTCTGTATCACCTTGTCTCTCTCCCTCTTTTTTCTCTCTCTCCCTCACACACACACACAGACAGGCATATACCTCATTCCCTTAAAACATTTTTGCCAACTCATAGCATTGTGATGATCTATATTTAGATGGATAGACAGTTTTAGTCCAGTACTTTATTTGTATATAATGTGCTGTAACACAAAGACAATTTCAATGTTTTGTTTTTTAGCTACAGAAAGATTCCCTGTTGGTAATACATGAGCTTTAGAGCTTGAAAATACCTCACAGAAAGCATCACCTTGAGGAACATAAACTGTCCTACTACTTCTTTGGCAAATTTAAATGCTGTGATCAAACCAACAATTGTCTTTCTTTATTAACAGCTGTAAAGGGTCTTTTTGTTTCCATGCTGGTGCTTACTAAATTGATATCGGTTTTATTGAGTGCCAAGATATGAACATGTTAATGCCTCTCCATATTAGTATAGTATACAATTGCAGAACTAGATATGGTTCTTCTTGCGGAAAAGTTAAATGAAATTTTTGTGAGCTATCAGTTTATAGACCCTAAGTCATATGGAAAATTAACAGATTTACTGATATCTTTTACAGTTTCCTTTATGGAAAACATGGTCACGATGATTAAATGAGCAAAGATAATGGCTGTAAGGGGTAATATCAGTTGCCTGTTATTGCAGCTACCAAACACTTAGATAGCAGGAAAACATGTAAGCACCATTACTGTGAAACTAATGCTTTATAGTCTGAGTTTTGCATAAATTGAAATGGACTCGTCTATAAAGGACAAGTCAGTCTCTCTATGTGTATAGTGAATGCTTACTTGCCTTTTGGGTTAAACATCATGAAGTACTTACTAATCAAAGTGCAAACTAATGGGAAGCCCTGAGAAGTCATCATATTAAATTCAATTTAATGAAGTTGATGCATATCTTTCCTTTTGGTCTCTCAGGGATTTTTTCCAAGATAATTTTTTTTCTGATAGTTTTATAGAAATATAATTCACACATCAAACAACTCATTTAATGTGTACAGTTCAGTGTTTTTTTAGTATATTCACAGAATTGTACAACCATCACCACAATACATTTTAGAACATTTTCATCACCTCAAAAGGAAAGCCTTTACTATTTGGCTATCACCTGTTAGTCCTCTAGCCCTAAGCAATCACCATTCTACTTCTCTCTCTCTATTTGCCTATTTTGAATTTTTCATGTAAATGGAATCATATAATATTTAATCTTTTGTGACTGGCTTCTTTCACTTAGCCAAAATATTTTCAGAGTTTATCTATGCTGTGGGATACAGAACATTTCCCTTTTATAGACAAACACTATTCTATTGTTGAATATACCACTTTCTACAGAGGATGAGATAGTTGGATGGCATCACCAACTCAATGGACATGGGTTTGGGTAGACTCCGGCAGTTGATGATGGATAGGGAGGCCTGGTGTGCTGCAGTTCATGGGGTTGCAAAGAGTCGGACATGACTGAGCGACTGAACTGAACTTGCTTATTCATCAGTTGACAAATGTTGGGTTTCACCTTTTTGGCTTTTATGAAGAATGATGCTATGAACAATAAAAGTTTTATGTGGACATGCATTTTCATTTCTTTTCATTAGAAACTGAAGGGTGAAATTGCTGGGTCAAATGGTAAACTGTTTAACTTTTTAAGGAACTGCCAGACTGTTTTCTAAAGTGACCTCACCATTTGCATTACCACTAGTAGTGAATGAAGATTTCAGTTTCTCTACGTCCTCACCAAACCTTGTTATTATCTAACTTTTTGATTATCATCTTACTGGGGGTGAAGTATCTCATTGGTGTTTTGATTTGCATTTTATGAGGACTGATGATACTGAGGATCTTTCCATATGTTTATTAGCCATTTGTATATCTTATTTCGAGAAATGTCTATTCACATTCTATGCCTATGTTTGATTTGGGCTATTAGTCTATTTACTATTGAGTTGTAAATTTTTTAAAATTTTACTTGCACTTTATTCTTTGACTGAGAAATCATATATTTTCATTATTTCCAGCTTTATTAAGTTATGATTGACAAATAAAAACTGTTCATATTTAGATTGTACATTCTTTTTTAAGGTGTACAAAGTGTTGGCTTAGTATACTTATATATTGTGAAATAATTACGAAAATCCAGTTAATTAACACATTCATCACCTTTTTCTCTTTTGTTTTGCCATGAGAACACATGCTTTACTCTTTTAGCAAGTTTTAACTATAGAATAGGCTTCCCTGGTGGCTCAGTGGTAAAGAATCTGCCTGCCAATGCAGGAGACATGTGTACTATCGCTGGGTTGGGAAGATCTCCTGGAGGTTGCATGGCAACCCACTCCAATATTCTTGCCTGGAAAACCCCATTGACAGAGGAGCCTGGAGGGCTATAGTCCATGGGATCTCGAGGGATCAGATACAACTTAAGTGACTGAACAACAACAACAAGCTATACAATACAGTATTATTAATTATAATCATCATGCTGTATATTAGATCTCTAGCACGTTCACCTTATAACTGGAAGTTTGTACCAACTTTGCCAAGATCTCCCCCAGCCCTTGACAATCATTCTACTCTCTTCTTCTATGAGTTTGAGTTTTTTAGATTCCACATATAAGTGAGATAATACACTGTTGGTCTTTCTGTGTCTGACTTATTTCAGTTAACATGACGTCCTCTAATGTGATATTGTAATTTATAGTAAGAAATACATATTTGACCTTCATCTTCTTTTCTGGCACGAAGCTTCTAAAACCCTTAGAATTTTTGAAGTGAGGAGAGCATTAGAAATATCTTTTGTTATGTTAATGAGGTGACTGTTGGAAAGCACTTGAGGATGGGGCTGGTTGCCAGGGAAGTCAAGCTTGTGATTAGAGGGTTGGAACTTTCAATCCCACCTCCAGGCCTTGGGGGAGGGGAGAGGACAAGTGAAGTTTGAATTCAGTTGTCAGTGGTCAATAATTTAATCAATCATGCCTGTGCAATGAAGCTTCCATAAAAATTCCCAGTTCAGTTCAGTTCAGTTCAGTCGCTCAGTCGTGTCCGACTCTTTGCGACCCCATGAATCGCAGCATGCCAGGCTTCCCTGTCCATCACCAACTCCCGGGAAGTTCACTCAGACTCTCGTCCATCCAGTCAGTGATGCCATCCAGCCATCTCATCCTCTGTCGTCCCCTTCTCCTGCTCCCAATCCCTCCCAGCATCGGAGTCTTTTCCAATGAGTCAACTCTTCGCATTAGGTGGCCAAAGTACTGGAGCTTCAGCTTTAGCATCATTCCTTCCAAAGAATCCTGAAAGATGATGCTGTGAAAGTGGTCTGGTATTCCCATCTCTTTCAGAATTTTCCATAATTTGTTAAAGGCTTTGGCATAGTCAATAAAGCAGAAATAGATGTTTTTCTGGAACTCTCTTGCTTTTTCCATGATCCAGCATATGTTGGCAATTTGATCTCTGGTTCCTCTGCCTTTTCTAAAACCATCTTGAACATCTGGAAATTCACGGTTCACGTATTGCTGAAGCCTGACTTGGAGAATCCCCAAAAGAACAGAATTTAGAGAGCTTCTGAGTGAGCACATGGAGATTAGGGAAGAGTGGCAGGCCTGGAGAAAGCACGGAAGATCCATACCATTCCCATATACCTTGTCTTATGTGCATCTTCTGTATGGCTGTCCCTGAGTTACATCCTTTTATAATACACATAAACATAATACAGTAAGTAAAATGTTTCCTGAGTTCTGTGAGTAGCTCTAGCAAATTAATAACCCAAGGAAGAAGAGGGTCCAGGGACCCTCTGATGGATAGCCAATATCTCAGAAGTACAGGTAGCAACCTGGGCTTGCCACTGGTCTCGGAAATATTTGTGGGTATGTGGGGCAGTTATAGGATTAAGCCCTTTATGTGTGGAATCTGATGCTATCACCATGTTGTTCAGTCACTCAATCGTGTCCAGCTCTTTGCGACCCAATGGACTGCAGCATGCCAGGCTTCCCTGTCCTTCACTATCTCTTAAGAGTTTGCTGAAACTCATGTCCATTGAGTTGGTGAAGCCATCCAACCATCTTGTCCTGTGTCGTCTCCTTCTCCTCCTGCCCTCAATGTTTCCCAGCATCAGGGTCTTTTCCAATGAATCACCATGTAGATATTGTTAATTGAATTGGTGTGGTGAAGTTTATGAGAAAATATGTTGAAAATGGTTCCAAAAATCCAAAAGATTAAGGTTTATCCATGTTGTCACAGGGTTTCCCTGATGGCTCATATGGTTAAGAATTTGCCTGCCATGCAGGAGACTTGGGTTTGACCCTTGAGTCAGGAAACCCTAGAGAAGGAAATGGCTACCCACTCCAGTATTGTTGCTTGGAGAATTCCATGGACAGAGGAGCCTGGTGGGCTAGGGTTCATGGGGTTGCAAAGAGTCAGACACAACTGAGTGACTAACACTTAAGTTGTCACAAATGGCAGGTTCTATCTTAGTATTTTCTTCCATTCTGTGATTTGTCTTTTCATGCTCTTTATAATGTCCTTTGGTGTTTTTAATTTTTATGAGGTCTAATTTATCTATTTTTTAAAATTTTGATGATTCTGATTTTGCTATCATATTTAATAATCCATTGTCAAACCCAAGATTACAAAGATTTACCCAAATGTTTTTTTCTTTGAGTGTTATAATTTGACTTTTATATATACGTCATTGATTTATTTTGAATTAATTTCTGTATGTTACTTGAGTAAGGGTGTGTCAACTACAAATTGGCACTTGCCATGGGCACTTGCCATCTGCCTTACAAGGATTAGATCACGTGTTGCTGCAGTTGCTGACTCTCAACACTCCTGGAGAGGAGTTCAGGGTGGACAGCAGAAATAAAGCACCCTATGCTGGGAGGCATGGGAAACTGGCAGGACAGGTAGTTAGATATTTTCAGAAGCTGATTTCATGAGCCCAGTTCTTGTATCTCCTCATATTTAGGCCACCAAGGAACTCCCAAATCAATTTTTAAAATGTTTTTATGAGAGAACGTCAATCCCAGTTTGCTTCATTGTAGGATTATAGCAAAGCATTTGAGGAAAAAACAAAAACAGATTTACACAAACCCTTCCAGGAACCAGAAAGAGCTGGAAGAGTCTATTGTGAGAAATCATACTTTCTTTAAGCACAGGACATTCTCTTTTCTCATTCTCCCAGCTCACATTAAAGGGGCTGGGTTTAACTTCATTTTGTTTGAGGTATTGCTTCACTGTCAGTCTTTTCTATAGCATGGCTTTGACATTATTCTCCATTACCTTGTAACAGCCTCGGAGAGAAATATTTTGGACAATTAAAGAAATGGGAAAATATGAGACTGTTTATGTTCTTTCTTTTAAAAATATTTTTATATAGTTTAATTTATTTATTTATGACTGTGTTGAGTCTTCGTTGCTGTGCAAGTTTTTCTGTAGTCCTGGTGAGTGGGAGCTACTCTCTAGTTGTGGTTCTAGTTGCAATATGGGAGCTTCTCATTGTGGTGGCTTCGCTTGCGGGCTCTAGGGTGTTCCGCCTCAGTAGTTATGGCTCCCAGGGTCTAGAGCACAGGCTCAGTAGTTGTATCACATAGGCTCAGTTGTTCTGGAGGATGTGGGATCCTCCCAGATCAGGGATGGAACCTACGCTTCCTGCATTGGCAGATGGATTCTTTACCGCTGAGCCACCAGGGAAGCCCCTGTTTATGCTCTTTCTTATCCCTTATTCATTCCAGTCTTATTATTATTTTTAATTTGGATTTGCTATTAAGGATTTTTATGCTACGGCCCTAAAAATTGTATATCTGTTTTGTAATGCCAGGGCAACACAAGTACATTGAAATATTAACTCTGATTTACTTTCCATTCCCTAGTCAAATTCAGCCAATAAAATACTGAGCCCATTAATAATTGGAACAATTCCCTAAGTCATTTTTGCTTTGGATATTCTTATATAAGAGCTAGAAAAAATAAAATAACCCAATAATTAAGAAATATATCACCAAGATTCCTATTCTAGGAGCTGGTGGAATTGTTTTGCCTGCTTTTAATCCATCGCAGTTTAAGAAGTTAAATTTAATAATCAATGTAAAAATGATTTTCACAGTTATCTAAGGAAGTAGTTATAGCTAATAAGGGACTAACATGAAAAAATTGGCTGCTATTTGCCAGCATAACCAATGATAAAAATAGTGAGCTCTTCAAGTGCCTGCTATTATTAATCCCACAGGTTCTGGCAATGAAATTTTTATAATGATGAACAGTCATTGTTAATGAAAATGAAGATTATACAGTAGCTTCAACAAGGGAACTATTTATGTGATAGAAAGATTAACTTAAATCTGATCAATGAACACCAGGCATGAGAGTAAGAGGATAGAGGCTGGCTTATAAAATTTAATTATTTGATTTCTCAGATTCCAGATAATGTTCTGGAAATTTGGGTTGTATAGCCCTCCGTGGTTGAAAACAAACAAACAAAAAAACTAATAAGGTATAGGAAGCTATCTCTATTTCTTTTAAAATCAAGCCATAAAAATAGTACACAAATATATTCTTTTAAAATTACACATGATTAGTTTGAGGAAGTAGATTAATTTTGGAATCATGTCATAACCAGAAGACTGGACTCACTTTCAGAAGCTATATAACTTCCATACAGAGTTATTTTAGTATGTGAAATATTGTAAAATAAGGAAGCCATGACATTTCAGTGGATGTCCACTATAGACAATGTGAAGCAGTTTGCTCTCTAAGGACTTGGATAAATGATACTGAATTGTGCAAATTCAATCATTTATGATTTAATTAGCTGGCTTTATTTTTGTTAGTGTATTAATATGGGCACGTTCTTCAAGATTAAGGTTCAACTGTAACTTATTTTGAAATAATGATTTTGAAATATTGTCTCAGGATGCCAGAGAGTTTTCCTTTTTTTACATTTAGGTGTTGGTTGCTCAGTCGTGTCCAACTCTTTATGACCCCGTGGACTGTAGCCCACCAGGCTCCTCTGTCCATGGGAGTCTCCAGGCAAGAATACTGGAGTGGATTGCCATTTCCTTCTCCAGGGGATCTTGCCAACCGAGTGATTGAACCTGGGTCTCCTGTATTGCAGGCAGAGTCTTTACCATCTGAGCCAAGACCCAGGTTATTTTTATTTTTAGATTCTGGTATAGATTTGTGTAAGCAAATTTTACAGAGGGGGAAATCATATATAGAAACAAAGTGCAGTACAATCATTAATTATGTGTTTATAATCATGTGTATGTTACTTGTCTATACTGAACTGAATCATTATATAGCTGATGACTTTACAAGATTTTTAAGGTTCATTTGACGTGTATTGAATATACCCAGAGTGACAAAGACTCAAATTAGGAACTATAATATGCTTACTTTAAAATTAGAAATCCATTTTATTGCTAGAGTCCTTGATCAGACAGAACTAATTGATATTTCAGAACAAGAAAGTGAATTTAAGGTTGAAACCATAAAAAAAAATTACTTTAACATAGTAGGTACTTAATAAATATCTATTATGTGAGCCAATTACACTATAATTATATCATTGGTGGTTATGCCTGATGAAATATTTTTCATGTGGTAAATAATGAGAATAATTTATAGCTGCCAAATATATCTATCCATAAATATGTATAATTTAATATCTAAAATTGAAATTTTTATAAACAGTTAAGAATTGATCTTATTTTCACGTTAAAAATATTTGAAATATTACCAACCCTTTTTGCTTTCCCTAAGTAATTAGCTGTAAAAGAGATTTAAAATGTAAATCTCAAAAACTTGACATTCAAGACCATATAAGAACACATCCATGATCTCAGACTGAAAAGCTCATAAGGATTTTGAAGAATGAAATATGTCAACTAAAGTATAATTTGCAGAAGGTATAGTGTATTAAAGCTAGAAGGTTGCTTGTCTAAGCATTCATTCCAGGCTGAATAGTGGACTGGCAATGGGGCAGCTTCTGGCAATTCAAGTGAGCCTTCAATCCTATTACAAGCTCACTTATGGGTCTCAGCTCTGGGATGTATCCAAAAGAACAATTCATAAACTAGAATAGGTAAAAATAGCCTATTGTGTCACTGAGCCTGATCTGGGAACTGCTCAGGAAAACAAGCCCCAAATCTTTGTTTGAACCTTGGATATCTTACACCATCCTATATTGTGAGAATTTCACTGATATTTCTCCAGGAATCTTCTATACATATCCTATTTGCAAGAAATGGGCCTTTGTTCATATCATTTTAGATTTGTGAAATGTCTTCTATTATAAAATCCAATTCCATATAGCTTCTTTCATTCTTGATCCATATTGAAAGTGAAAGTAAAGTCACTCAGTCATGTCCGACTCTTTGCGACACCATGGACTGTAGCCTACCAGGCTCTTTCGTCCATGGGATTTTCCAGACAAGAGTACTGGAGTGGGTTGCCATTTCCTTCTCCAGGAGATCTTCCCAATCCAGGGATTGAACCAGGGTTTCCTGCATTGTAGGCAGACGCTTTACCATCTGAGCCACCAAGGAAGTCCTGAGCCATATTGATGACTTATAAATGAGAATTTCTGGTAAAACCTTTAATTTACCACTGCATAAGTGAAATTATAATGGGAGGTGGGAGATCTTCTAAAGATAATAGTGCATATTAAACAAATATTTCTTTTCTTCTAAATATTCTCCTAAAGACTGATTTTAGTACTCTTTGAATCCAAAACATTTTATTTCAAATACATCATATGTCAGGCAGTCTTACATTATTGTAGGGTTAAAGATTACTATGGTGAGTAAGATAAGGTCAATTGTTGCCTTAACAGAGAAAAGGTTTTGTTG
The DNA here is from genome assembly GCF_032405125.1 of Capricornis sumatraensis. NCBI lineage: Eukaryota > Metazoa > Chordata > Mammalia > Artiodactyla > Bovidae > Capricornis > Capricornis sumatraensis. Next base: position 117,192,347 of record NC_091092.1, read on the forward strand.
CAGAAGGAAAAAAAGAATTAAAAAAAATCAACATTTGAGAAATGTTATGGCAGAAAAGTATGAATATTCCAGGAATACCTAACAAGACACTCCATTTGATCAGAAAAATCTTTTCAGAGGAAAATGACATACACACTGAACCTGAAATATCAGTAGGATAGTGTGCAAGGCAGAGAAAAGTCACATATTTGAAGAATAAGAAGAAAAAGAGCATGGTACAGTCAAGTATTTATAAAAATCTTGATCACATGTAAAGATGGGAGATTGAATTTATGAAAAGAACAGGAAATTCTGTTCTATTTTTCATATTTCTATACTCTCTGTATGGCATACACTGTTTATCATCCAGTGAGGGGGAGTGCTATAGCTTACTGTATGCTATTTGCTAATAGATCAGAAAATATGGTCTCTCTCACATTTGTATTAACAAGAAATAGTTTGGGAACACATGTAAGAATTAAAGATTTTAAAATTTTTAAAAAAAAAAGGAAAAAAAAGAAATAATGGTCAAATTAATTATATAAAAGGTATACAATTATAGATAAACACACACACGTGTGTAAATATACTGTAGTGATAGTGGTTTAGTCACTAAGTCGTGTCTGACTCTTGCGACTCCATGGACTGTAGCCTGCCAGGTTCCTCTGTCCATGGGATTCTCCAGGGAAGAATACTGGAGTGGGTTGCCATTTCCTTCTCCAGATCTTCCTGACCCAGGAATCAAACTCAGCTATCCTGAATTGCAGGCAGATTCTTTACTGACTGAGCTAGATATACTAATTAAGTTAAAATCTCAGAGTTAAAGAACTAGAATTTTTTGCCCTTTTGGCCATATTCTTCTTTAGTGAAGTACATGATTTTTCTTTTAGGATAAAAATATATGGCTAAGTCTTTCAATAAAAGTTATAATTAATATATACAGACATTGTTGGTTGTTTTTGCTCTCCAGAGGTCATTAAAACTTGGGAGACAGCTTAAAAGAAATCTTGGTGAACAGATGTTCCAGAAGATTATAAAATATGTGTGCATCATTTCTTACTTGAAATAAATATCCTAGCTAAGTCTCAAGCAGTGTGCAAGCAAATGGCTTCAACTGTCCTCTTCATGGATGGAGGAGCCTGGTGGGCTGCAGTCCATGGGGTCACTAAGAGTTGGACACGACTGAGCGACTTCACTTTCACTTTTCACTTTCATGCATTGGAGAAGGAAATGGCAACCCACTCCAGTGTTCTTGCCTGGAGAATCCCGGAGATGGAGGAGCCTGGTGGGCTGCTGTCTATGGGGTCGCACAGAGTCGGACACGACTGAAGTGACTTAGCAGCAGCAGCAGTCCCCTTCCCCAATTCCTTTTTTTTCTTTTTTCAGCGGTACACTCACACATCATTATATATTGCAACAGTAAATGGAAAATATTAAAATGTGACAGTATTTTTCAGATGATAAAAGGTAGGTATATCAAAGCAATGGAGTGTTAGATAGTATATCTGAAAAACAACATAAATAACAGTGTTTTTTATTCAGCTCAGTTCAGTTCAGTCACTCAGTCGTGTCCGACTCTTTGCGACCCCATGACCCGCAGCACGCCAGGCCTCCCTGTCCATCACCAACTCCTGGAGCTTACTCAAACTCATCTCTATCATGCTGGTGATGCCATCCAACCATCTCATCCTCTGTTATCCCCTTCTCCTCCTGCCCTCAATCTTTCACAGCATCAGGGTCTTTTCAAATGAGTCAGCTCTTCACATCAAGTGGCCAAAGGATTGGAGTTTCAGCTTCAACATCAGTCCTTCCAATGGACACCCAGGACTGATCTCGTTTAGGATGGACTGGTTGGATCTCCTTGCAGTCCAAGGGACTCTCAAGAGTCTTCTCAAACACCACAGTTCAAAAGCATCAATTCTTTGGCGCTCAGCTTTCTTTATACTCCAACTCTCAAATCCATACATGACCACTGGACAAACCATAGCCTTGACTAGATAGGCTTTCATTGACAAAGTAATGTCTCTGCTTTTTAATATTCTGTCTAGGTTGGTCATAACTTTCCTTCCAAGGAGTAAGCCACTTTTAATTTCATGGCAGCAATCACCATCTGCAGTGATTTTGGAGCCCAGAAAAATAAAGTCAGCCACTGTTTCCCCATCTATTTGCCATGAAGTGATGGTCCTGGAAGCCATGATCTTCATTTTCTGAATGTTGAGCTTTAAGCCAACCTTTTCACTGTCTTTCACTTTCATCAAGAGGCTCTTTACTTCCTCTTCACTTTCTGCCATAAGGGTGGTATTATCTGCATATCTGAGGTTATTGATATTTCTCCCAGCAATCTGATTCCAGCTTGTGCTTCTTCCACCCCAGCGTTTCTCATAATGTACTCTGCATATAAGTTAAATAGGCAGGGTGACAATATACAGCCTTGACATACTCCTTTTCCTATTTGGAACCAGTCTGTTGTTCCATGTCCAGTTCTAACTGTTGCTTCCTGACCTGCATAGAAGTTTCTCAAGATGCAGGTCAGGTGGTCTGATATTCCTATCTCTTTCAGAATTTTCCACAGTTTATTGTGATCCACACAATCAAAGGCTTTGGCATAGTCAATAAAGCAGAAATAGATGTTTTTCTGGAACTCTCTTGCTTTTTCCATGATCCAGCAGATGTTGGCAATTTGATCTCTGGTTCCTCTGCCTTTTCTAAAACCAGCTTGGGCATCTGGAGGTTCATGGTTCACGTATTGCTGAAGCCTGGCTTGGAGAATTTTGAGCATTACTTTACTAGCGTGTGAGATGAGTGCAATTGTGCAGTAGCTTGAGCATTCTTTGGCATTACCTTTCTTTGGGATTGAAATGAAAACATAAAATTTTAGTTAGACTGTAACAATTATCCAGCTGGAAAATACAATTGAGGGAATTCTGATTAAGGATAATTTTGTAGAGGTGCATAAAGACAAAGAACATTAATATATTTTAAATGGTTAGACGGAAGAGTGTTTTGGTCACATGGTGGAAGATAAAGAACCAGATATAAGGGGCAGATTATGATAGACTTTCTGTGACAAATCAAGAGATTTCTTCTGAAGGTTTGAGAGAGAGAGAAAACTACTTTTTATGATAATGTGAATGATGATTGGTTAGTGGTAAAACTTTTGACAGAAGACAGTTAAGAAAAGCATTACTATAACTCCAGGAAGATAAAAGGGCTTAAATAAGGCAATGATAAAATGGGATACCAAAGTATAGATAGCACTGACTTAGCTGTTTAAGACTGAAGACATAGTGACATCTGTTTGTCTCTGTTTTCCCACTTTCTTGCTTGTGTTTCTTGAGATCAGTTCCCGAATAACTGCTGGAATCTGCTTTTGAGGCAACCCACAGGAGCTGTCTTGTCAGTTTTCATGTATCAAAACATCCTCTCTGGCCAAGAACGAACTGGTGATCTTATTTTAATTTCATAGCCAAAAGAAAGTTATTGGGATAATACTGCCACTACTCTACACATACACCACCCTACCTGCTTTTTAAATCGTGCTCTTTGGAATTCTCTGATGGTTCAGTGGTTAGGACTCCATGCTGTCACTCATTTGGACAGTGGGCCCGAATTCAATCCCTGGTTGGGGAACTAAGATCCCCCAAGCCACGGGACACGGCCAGAAATCAAACCAAACCAAACCAAACCATGCTTTTTTTTTTTTTTTTCCATTACATGTGATAGAGTCTCCCTTCTCCCATCTGGCATCAGCTCCTCTATTTAATCTCTTAAGGACTTTGCTCTTGCAATTATCTCCTGCACTTTATGCTCCATTATTTGGAATTCTGTATATTGTCATGACTGTTAAAACATCTGTAATATCTTTCATCTAGTGGAAAAAAGGAAAACCTTCCTTGACTTTGTATCCTCTTCAGCTGTGTATCTCTTTCTGCTATATTTCTTTAGAGAAAACTTTGCCAGAGTGATGTCTGTGTTTTCCTTACTTCTGTTCACTGTAGAACACATTCCTCTCAGACTTGGATTCCCACTGTGTTGCTGAGATCAGTTTGGTTAGTTATCCAGTGATTTTTATTAATAAATTAACAAAGTCAAAGTTCTCGTCCCATTCAAACCGTCAATAGTCTCTGACATTTAATCATTGCTTTTCTTCACAGTGCTTAATAATATTTGACATTTTACGGGTATATATTTGATCTATGTTCTCCCACTAGAATGTAAGCCTCATAAGGGGAAGAACTATGTATTTATTTATTTATATTTAGTTTAATATTTAATCCCTGGTGCTTAGGGAAGAGCCTGGTACAATCACTGAATAAACTGCTAAACATGAGTGAAACTATACAATATAAATAGTAGAATAAAAGCTGCAAGAATGTAAACTTTGGTTACTTAATGATGTTGAATAAAAAGTCACCTTGTTTTTTCAGACATTATTAAAATCAGATATAGGAAAATGATGCTTCCCTTCCAGTAGTCATGTATGGATGTGAGAGTTGGACTGTGAGGAAAGCTGAGCGCCAGAGAATTGATGCTTTTGAACTGTGGTGTTGGAGAAGACTCTTGAGAGTCCCTTGGACTGCAAGGAGATCCAACCAGTCCATTCTAAAGGAGATCAGCCCTGGGTGTTCTTTGGAAGGAATGATGCTAAAGCTGAAACTCCAGTACTTTGGCCACCTCATGCGAAGAGCTGACTCATTGGAAAAGACTCTGATGCTGGGAGGAATTGGAGGTAGTAGGAGAAGGCGACGACAGAGGAAGAGATGGCTGGATGGCATCACCGACTCGATGGACATGAGTTTGGGTGAACTCCGGGAGTTGGTGATAGAGAGGGAGGCCTGGCGTGCTGCAATTCATGGGGTCGCAAAGAGTCGGACACGACTGAGCGACTGAACTGAATTGAACTGAAACTTTAACCAAACCAAATTCCCTTAAATATTCAACAAAACATCAGATATTTTCCAGAATTGAAAATTCTAAAAGGAAAAGCCATTTTAAAGAGCTTTTAAATAAAGATTTGGTGATCCCAATGTGGATGACGTTAATGTGATCGCTAATGTATCTTAATACAAACTGTGAAAAATTCTTAAAGAGATGGGAATACCAGACCATCTTATCTGCCTCCTGAGAAATCTATATTCAGGTCAAGAAGCAATAGTTAGAACCAGACATGGAACAACAGACTGGTTCCAAATTCGGAAAGGAGTACGTCAAGGCTGTATATTGTCATCCTGTTTATTTAACTTATATGCAGAGTGAAGTCATGAAGTGAAGTGAAGTGAAGTGAAGTCATGTCACTCAGTCGTGTCCGACTCTTTGCGACCCCATGGACTGTAGCCTACCAGGCTCCTCTGTCCATGGGATTTTCCAGGCAATAGTCCTTGAGTGGATTGCCATTTCCTTCTCCAGGGGATCTTCCCGACCCAGGGATCGAACCCAGGTCTCCTGCATTGTAGACAGACGCTTAACCATCTGAGCCACCGCAGAGTACATCATGCAAAATTCGGGCTGGATGAGGCACAAACTAGAACCAAGATTGCAAGGAAACATATCAATAGCCTCAAATATGCAAATGACACCACCTTAATGGTAGAGAGTGAAGAGGAACTAAAGAGCTTCTTGATGAAAATGAGAGAGGAAAGTGAAAAAGCTGGCTTAAAACTCAACATTCAAAAAATGAAGATCATGGCATCTGGTCCCATCACTTAATGGCATATAGATGGGGAAACAATGGAAACAGTGACAGACTTTATTTTCATGGGCTCCAAAATCACTGCAGATGGTGACTGCAGCCATGAAATTAAAAGACGCTTGCTCCTTGGAAGAAAAGCTATGACAGCATATTAAAAAGCAGAGACATTACATTATCAACAAAAGTCCATGTAGTTAAACCTATGGTTTTTCCAGTAGTAATGTACAGATGTGAGAGTTGGACCATAATGGAAGCTGAGCACCGAAGAATTGATGCTTTTGAACTGTGGTGTTGGAGAAGACTCTTGAGAGTCCCTTGGAGTGTAAGGAAATCAAACCAGTCCGTCCTAAAGCAAATCCGTCCTTAATATTCATTGCAAGGACTCATGCTGAGGATGAAACTCCAATACTTTGGGCACCTGATGCAAAGAACTGACTCGTTGGAAAAGACTCATGCTGGGAAAGATTGAAGGCAGGAGGAGAAGGGAACAAAAGAGGATGAGATGGTTGGATGGCATCACCGACTCATTGGACGAGTTTGAGCAAGTTCTGGGAGTTGGTGATGGACGGAAGTCTGGTGTGCTATAGTCCATGGGGTTGCAAAGAGTCAGACACAACTGAGTAACTGAACTGAACTGAATGTATCTTAATGAAAAATTTAACCATGATGAAGGGGGCACATTACTAGGTCACTTTATCATCATTGCCTCATCATCTTCATTTGAAGTTGATGAGGCTGGAAACAATACCCTGTATTGCAAACCAACATATGTAAAAGCCCAATCATAATAGACCAGTTAATAGCATTTCTATAAAAGAAAGAAAATAAACCATATGTTTATTTTAAATATATATTTGGATTTACTGTCTAAATTGCTTCAGTAGCTGACTGATTTCTACAAAAATAGTGGCGTAGATACATTTGCCTCACTTCCAAAATATCTGTTCAACAAGTATGCATTTTTAAAAAGCTAGCAAAAGGGATAAACTGTTAACTTATATGGAATGCTCATAATTTGAAATCAACAGATATTTGGAAGTCTGCCAAAGCTCCTAGCTATGATTTGAAGAAAACCAAGAAGCAAGAAAGCAAATTCAATTTTTATCAAGTTTTGACAAAATTTGTCTTCTAATTTTCATTTTTATAATCAGCTGCTAAAGGCACTCATTTTCATCTCCTTGATTAGATACTTTAGAGACTGATTACTGGATTTAATAGTTCTTTTTAATGAAAAATCATCATTAGCTTTTCTATGATTACCTTAAAATACCACAAATCACCCATTAGCTTTTTTTTTTCCTATTTCTTTCCAAAATTGTTTGTTCCCTTATTTATTCCCAGTTTCTCCTCCGTACATTCCATATCCAACTTCCAAGCCTTTCATTTCCACCAAACCACTCAGGTTTCCTAGGGTAATCCGTGTTCAACATTCCCTTACCATTTACTTAAGCTTATGTTAAATCCAGCTTGGGCCATAAAGCCTTCCACTAATTTACAAGAAGCAATAATAAGATACCTACTTTTCTTAAAGCAACTCATAAGCTTTACTAGTATTTAATATTTTAATTTAAAAATGTTGAAAAGAAATTATCTTAATTCTCCCTGACACTAAGATTTTTTCCTATTCACAGTAATAATAGCTCATATTTTTTAATGCAATTAGTGGGTTCCACAAAGTCAGTAGGATTGGTATCATTTCCTTTTCCAAGAGAAGAAAATGATTTATGAAAGTCCTTTAACTTATGAAAATGAAAGTCCTTTAACTTATTAATATTATAGCCTTTCTACTAGATTATATTAATAACCAAAATAATTATAAATGATAATTTTGTTTGAATCATTGAATTTGTAATTATTTGATATTTCCTGAGACTATGCATTATAGATGATCAGTTCAATCACTCAGTCGTGTCCGACTCTTTGTAACCCCATGGACTGCAGCACGCCAGGCTTCCCTGTCCATCACCAACTCCCAGAGCTTGCTCAAACTCATGTCCATTGAGTCGATGATGCCATGCAACCATCTCAACCTCTGTCATCCCCTTCTCCTCCTGCCTTCAGTCTTTCCCAGCATCAGGGAAAGATGACTCTTTTCCAGTGTCAATTCTTCACATCAGGTGGCCAAAGTGTTGGAGCTTCAGCTTCAGCATGAATATTCACGACTGACCTCCTTTTGGATGGACTGGTTTGATCTCCTTGCAGTCCAAGGGCTGAGCACTGCAGAATTGATGACTTTGAACTGTGGTGTTGGAGAAGACTCTTAAGAGTGCTTTGGACTGCAGTATATATGAGAGTAGAGGGCTTTTTGGGCTTCCCTTGTAGCTCAGTCGGTAAAGAATCTGCCTGCAGTGCAGGACACCTGGGTTTGATCCCTGGGTTGGGAAGATCCCCTGGAGAAGGAAATAGCAACCCACTCCAGTATCATTGTCTGGAAAATCTCATGGACAGAGGAGCCTGGTGAGCTGCAGTCCACGGGGTCACAAAGAGTCGGGCACAACTGAGGGACTAACACTTGCTTAACACTAACTTAGAGGGCTTTTTATGATTTATTGTTAAACATCACTTCTTCTAAAAAACTCTCACCTAAATAATGCTAACATTCACATGTTGATGATATTTTCTTTCTGATTATAAAAATTACATCTTGAATAAATGCGAGCCTTATTATGAGTTTAGTATTCCATGGCTTTGCAGTCTCCAGTTAAAACTGACATATCTAATAACTGTGCCTCATTTCTGAATGTAACTCTTTCACTGATATTTGCAAAGTAAATATAATTTTATAGAAAATGCAAATTTAAAGCACATTTAGCTGCTATAATGAAAATCTCTACATGGTCTATCAGTTCAGTTCAGTTCAGTTGCTCAGTCGTGTCCGACCCTTTGCGACCCCATGAATCGCAGCACGCCAGGCCTCCCTGTCCATCACCATCTCCCGGAGTTCACTCAGACTCACGTCCATCGAGTCCATGATGCCATCCAGCCATCTCATCCTCGGTCGTCCCCTTCTCCTCCTGCCCTCAATCTCTCCCAGCATCAGAGTCTTTTCCAATGAGTCAACTTTTCGCATGAGGTGGCCAAAGTACTGGAGCTTCAGCTTTAGCATCATTCCTTCCAAAGAAATCCCAGGGTTGATCTCCTTCAGAATGGACTGATTGGATCTCTTTGCAGTCCAAGGGACTCTCAAGAGTCTTTTCCAACACCACAGTTCAAAAGCATCAATTCTTCGGCGCTCAGCCTTCTTCACAGTCCAACTCTCACATCCATACTTAACCACAGGAAAAACCATAGCCTTAGTATAGTATAAATGCATTTTTTATAATGACTTATAGGACTTTTAAAATAATGACTTATAGGTCTTAACACTTATTTATAGATTGTCCTGCTTCCCACTGTCAAATTAGATTTTCAGGACAATGCTAATTGGTGAGTAGGTAAATATTAGCAAAATTTCAACCATGAAGTGACTGAAGTTGGTTAGATATCTTGCCTTATGTTACAGAGCAAGCATGAAAATACAAAAAATAAAAACCGAATTTCTGACCCAAAGGCTTTTTTCTATCGAATAATAACTTTGTAATATTGGAACAGATTTCTATGTAAATTCTATATCTCTAGCTTTACAGTAACTTAGATCCAGATGAGATAGGATGTCTTCTCCTTTACCGATCTTAGCCTCTCTTCATATTAAAATGAATCATTTGGAAGCTTTTCTTTTGCCCCCTCTGCATATTATTTCTTAATGTTCATCAGTTTTTGTTTTTAAACTTTTCTTGACTCACTAATGTTAAATTTTCTTATTTTCTTTTTACTTCCCCTTCCAATTTCCCTTCTTTCTTGTCATCATTTTCAATTCTTCTAATATTCTTTTTTAAAAACTAGGATCTAGTTAATTTTGGTTGTTACCTGAAGCATGGGCTTCCCTGGTGGTTCATATGGTGAAAAATCTGCCTGTATTGTAGGATATCCAGGTTCGATCCCTGGGTTGTGAAGATCCCCCTGCAGAAGGGAATGACAAACCACTTCATATTCTTGCCTGGAGAATTCCATGGACAGAGAAGCGTGGCAGGCTACAATCCATGGGATCGCAAAGAGTCAGACACAACTGAGCGATTAATACTACTACTACTACTACCACTACCTGAACCATACAGTGTGTATCTGTTTGTCTCTATTAAATGTTAGGAATGAGTAGTTTCTTAAATTTCTTAAACTAGCTTGAATTTTGCTAAGAAAAAAAAACAGTAATTTTATAAAATGGTGACAAGCATTTTACTTTAGAAAACATGAGTTTTCATCAAAGTATAACAAGCATACAAGGAAGTACACAAGTCATAAATTACAGATAGATTAATTTTCACAAAATAAAAACACCCATGTGACTAGCATGCAGAAAAAAATTAGCATCATTAGAACTGATGGGATTTTAATTGAAATTATGCTGAATCTGTGACTCAGTGTGGGGAGATTAAAAATATTGAATCTCCTAATCCATAAAATTATTATACCATTCCAATTGTTCATATCTTCATTAATATTTTCTAAGCAATTTTCCACAGTTCACTGCATACATATCTTGCACATTTTTCATTAAAGTTACATTTCAGAATATGATGTTCTTTGATGCTGTCATAAATAATATTTTTGAGTAATGTAATTCTTTAATTAACTGTTTGTCCTATTTAGAATTACACTTGATTTTTTTCTTGAGCTTGTACCTTGTATAGCAAGTAATCTTGCTATATTGACTAATTTATTCTAACTCACTAACGATAGATTGCTTTCAGATATTGTAAATACATAATGATGCAATCTGTGAATAATGTCTGTCGCATTCCTTCTTTGTCAGTCCTTGCAGCTGCTAAGTCGCTTCAGTCATGTCTGACTCTTTGCTACCCCATGGACTATAGCCCACTAGGCTCCTTTGTCCATGGAACTCTCCCAGCAAGAATAATCCTTATGCCTTTGGTTTTATCTTTTCCTTGCTTTATTGCCCTGGCTAGGGCTTCCCTAAAATGTTGAGCAAAATTAGTGATAATAAGCATTCTTGTGTTGTTCTTGATCTCAAGGGAGTAAGTTTTCAGTATTTCACCATTAGTTATTATATTTGCCTCAGTTGTCTGAAGGTTTTTTTTTTTTTTTTTTTGCTTTTAATCATGGTAAATTTTGCCTAATGGCATTTTTGCATATTTGGGGATAAATCTATGATTTTTTCCCTTTTGTTCTGTTAACTTTGTTTGATTTCTAAAAGATACAAAACATAAATTTATCTTGGATTAAAAAGTATTTGTTTATGTATATTACAGTTGCTACATCTTGGATTAAGTTTGTTAAGCATTCCTCCTCTTTTTTTGGGGGGGGGCATGAAAGAGACTTTTGATTTTCCTATGAAAGTCTTGTTGGTTTGATATAAATTTCGAATGCGTCAAATTAAACTTTTTTGGAAGGTTTTCACTGTTTCTATTTTCTGGAAGAAAATCAAATTTCCTAAGTTTTCTTTCTTAACTGTATTTTTCTTGGAATTTTGCCATTTCATTTCATGTCAAATGTATTGGATACAACTGCTTATAGGCTTCCCAGGTGGCACTAGTGGTAAAGAACCTGCCTGCCAATGCAGGAGATATAAGAGATGCTGATTCAGTCCCTGGGTCAGGAAGATCCCCTGGAGGAAGGCATGACAACCCACTCCAGTATTCTTGCCTGGAAAATCTCATGGACAGAGGAACTTGCCAGGCTACAGTCCATGGGGTCACAAAAGTCAGACATGACTGAAGCAACTTAGCATACATGCACACACAACTGCTTTAATTTTACATCTATGTCTCAAGAATCTGTAGGGATGACCCCCTTTATGTTCCTCATATGAATTATGTGTGCCTTCTCATTTTTCTAAATCAGCCTTGCTAGATGTTTTGAAAGGGATAATAAAGATATTAATAAAGATATTAGCCCTTTCAAAAGAGAATTTTCTCAGTTTTGTTGATATTATTTTATATTTTTAAAAATTCATTAGATTTTTATTTTAATTTTATTGTTTTATTTTCTCTACTTTACCATTTTTTTCTGAAGTCTTGTGAGTAATGATCAGATCCTGGATTTTCCAGCATTTTTTCTTTTGCATTTAATGTGGGAAGTTTTCTTTTGGTGCATCCTACACATTTGAAAAGATTCTTGAGGTATAACTGACATACCATAAATTTGATAATTGTAAAATGTATGGTGCATTATGATTTACATATATGTATATATTTATGAAATAAGAGAATAACTATATCTGTTACCTGCCAAATTTTCCATGTGGAGTTGTATAATCACCCCTGCTAACTTTCTCTATGGCCCCAAGTCCAGGTGGTGAACATTCTTATACAAACATGTTTATGGACATATGCTTTAATTTCTCTGGAATAAACACCAGCAGTGGAAGGCATGAATCACAGCATAAATAGGATAGAGTCAATGAGTTTTTCCAAATAATTGAATCATTTAATATTCTGTTAGTAGTGGATGAGAGTCACTGTAGCTCTATATCATTGCTTAGAATGGTCAGTATTTTAAACTGTAGTCCTTAGAGGTGTACAGTGATATTTCACAGTCACTCTAAATGGTATAGGTATAACCAAATCATTGATTTTCCTGTCCTGGCATACATAGTGGAGAAAATGTAGTATAGGCCTAATGCCTATCCTTCCCTTTCCACTTGCTTTGGGCTTCCCTGGTGGCTCAGAGGTTAAAGCAGCCACCTCCAATGCGAGTAGACCCAGGTTCGATCCCTGGGTCGGGAAGATCCCTAGGAGAAGGAAATGGTAACCCACTCCAGTATTCTTGCCTGGAGGATCCCATGGATGGAGAAGCCTGGTAGGGCTACAGTCCACGGGGTCGCAAAGAGTCGGACACGACTGAGCGACTTCACCTTCCTACCTTTGTGTATATATTTATTTTTGACCACAAGCTAGATTTTCTGTGTGAAACACTATGGAGATAACTAGAGGCCAGGGAGCATTTCATTTTGCTTATGAGGGACAGTTAGTGTTGGAGTAATTCATCTCATAGCAGTGAGGGATTGTGTCCTTTTAAGGCTGGGTTTCAGATTTTGTGAAGAGTTTTATATTTCTGATTCAAATTTACATTTAGGGCATATCCTCTCAGAGATATCAAATGATTTGTTGGATTGTTTTCCAGAACGTCTCCTTGGTATTGTGTAGTCAGGTCCAGTTTGTGTTCCCTGCTGGAAGCCCTGATCAGCTGCATAACTTCTCAGCTACAACTTTCTGCTTAGCATTTTGGATCCTCAGTCATCTCTTTTGTATTATAAAAGGACTTAAGAGGAAAAAGTGGTATCAAATTTGGGTCTCATCACTTAGGCTTCTCCTGTCTCTGAGATCCAGTTCTTCCTTTGGTCTTTGGTGCCTTTTAATAATACCTTTAATATTTTCCAGATTTCCTAGGTTTTGTCAGTAGGAGGCTTGAGCTGAAATGGTCTACAAATACTGGAAGCAGAAAGTGAAAAGTGAAAGTGAAGTAGCTCAATCGTGTCTGACTCTTTGCGACCCCGTGGACTGTAGCCTACCAGGCTCCTCCTTCCATGGGATTCTCCAGGCAGGAATACTGGAGTGGGTTGCCATTTACTTCTCCAGGGGATCTTCCCAACCTAGGGATCGAACCCAGGTCTCCTGCATTGCAGGCAGATGCTTTAACCTCAGAGCCACAGACATCTCTCTAAATACAATTTTTTTGAAATATGTATTAGTTTGTGATAGTTTTGCTTCTTGTAGCCAATCAATCCAAACAATATTAAGAAGATAAAGTATTTCAGGGCAAATGTTTCTTGAGGATTCAATCCTTTTTGTCATTGTCTGCCTGATTTCCAATTTAAAATTTGACTGAATCCATAAGCTTTTCCACAGTCCCCAACATGTGCCAAGTGTGATCCATCTGTTGGAGGTACATTGTTGGGTTACTGCTTAATGTGGACTCAATCAAGAAGATTAGGAGATATATTAGAGAAGATATAAAATATGGGTATGTACATGTTCTTTATTGGCATAAATTAATGACACTTGATCACATATTGTCTTAAAATAGATATTAATGATTTCAGAAAAATTTACATCAAACAATGACAATCTCTGTCCAAGTAAGTTTGCCCATCGCTTATCTATCTATATAATTAAAACAGTGTCCGTCATTTGATAATAAATGAACTATAAATTGCATGTATCAATATGAATGACTCTCACAAATAAAATATTGAGCAAAAAAAAAAAAAAAGTCAGTGGCATACCAAGACCTTTAGTGTGTACTCATTTATATATTGGAGATGCTCATTTGATCAAGGAAGACTATTAATCAGACTACCCATACAACTTGAAATACTGAAAGACAGATAGTTGGAGAGAGGGAGACAGAGAAAGAGGGAAGGAAAGAGCGACTGAAGAACAAACAAAGGCAGTGGTCAGCCAGAAAAATATACAAAGTGAAGATCCATAGAATTCAGTTGAATATTTGTAGCTGTCTTTCTCTCTGAAGAATATACAAATTCAGGTAGCTTACTAGAGGTAGAACAATGAGCAGAACTTCCAGTAAACTCACCAGGCCATAAGGGATGTAAGAGGTTGTAAATTTTGCTCGGGATTTTGAATGGGATGTGGAAGCAACAGTAAAGCCAGAAATGACCAACTCTTACCAGGCTCATCTCTGAATCATTTGAATCTCTGTTTGGAATAGATAGGTCTGAAAACGATAGTGTTGCTAGTAGTGAAGCCAGAATGAAGTTTAACTTGAATTATGTCTACAATTTTCATATATAGTTTTGGCATACAATTAAAAATGGCCAGGATAAGTAGGAGAAAAGAACATGTGACCAAAACCCAGTTGAAACAGCAGATAATGGAACTATAATAACAAGTTAACCAGATAAAAGACCTTTCAGATATTCATTAAAAATGCCTATGTTCAAGTAAATAGAAGACAAAATTAAGAGTTTTAGTGGCAAACTGAAAATTATAAAAAATCAGTTCTTGTTTCATGTACTGAAGTTCTGTAATTAGGCACTTAAATATTAGGAAGATTGTCACCTGATAAATGGATTCATTAATTATAATGAAATGTTCCTATATGTCTCCAGTTATACTCTGTTTCTTGAAGTATACTTTGGCATTATTAATACAGTTTGTTTTAAAGTTGATGATCTTGCCATTCATTTTCTATTTTCCCCATCTCTTTATTTTTTCTGTTCCTCTTTTGTGCTTCTTTTTGAATATTGAATATTTTTTATTAATTCAATTTAAATTCCTCTTTTGAATTTTTATTTGTGGCAGTTTATTTTTAAATTTTTTTTTTTAATCTCTGACTTTGTTTTTAATTCTTAAGCCCTATGATTGGATAGTTTACAAATCTGTGCTAATGATATAGCTCCTCTACTTTAACTTTTCTAATGAGTTGGCAAAAGCATCATTACCAATCACACACATATAAGTAGTTCTACAGTTGTGTTTCTGAATTCCTGTTTAAAAGACAATCCTGAATTATAACTTAGTCTGACTTCATGAAGAATGCAAAAGCAAAATTTGCTATCATATCTTGTCACATGAATTTTAAAAGCATCTGACCTTAAAGATTATCTATAAAATGTGAGGTGCCAAATATTCTTTATTTGATGCTATACATAAACCATACTAAAGTGTCTTTCATTAAGTAAAAGGCAGTATTTTAGATAAAGAATTTTAATTAAATTGGCATAGTTAAGACCAAAAAGATACAGTGGACATTGTCAGTGTGTCTTTAGCCCTTGCATAAATAGGCTAATGAGCACAACTTGAAACACAGGTGACTCTCATGCAAGTCTATGAGACAGTGAAGGTACCTTCTCAGCATATATATATATATATATATATATATATATATATATATATATCAGTTATAGAAATCTGAGCATAAAACCAATCTCCTGTAGGGTTTGAGAAGACATTCACCATCTTCCTGAAAAGTTTGACATTTCTGATTCAAGTTCAGTCATCTCTTTAGAAAGGGAAAACAGTGATAATCCTTGTTGAACTGGAATTACTATCAAAATTCAAAAAGCTGACCATATTCATTAAGCCACAAGCCAATCTTATTTAAATCAGGACTGTCCAACAGAAATATTCCATCAGTCATTCATGATCTGAATTCTAGTGTATGAGATCAATTTAAATATGGTACACATAAGAAGTCATGAGACATTTCCGTTTTGTAATAAATAAGTCAGTGGACAACTATTACTCATTAGCAGCTTTTTTGAGATAAACTATCGTCTTCCCTTTCTCCCTTCTTCTTAATCCCAGTGAACATCACTTTTGCTCCAGGAATGCACTTCTTATGATTCTTCAAGTAATCCATCAGTGTCTCCTCTCCCCAGGTGATGCCTTTGTTCTTGTTGGGATTCGTGTAAGAGAATCTAGCAGCTTGACCTGTCTTTCACCCAAACAGACCATGGAGATTTGGCCCAGTCTTGTGCTTGCCTCCCTTTTCCACAATATGGCACGGGGCACACTTCCAAACAGAAATCTTGTCCTTGTCAGCGTCACCCATTTTTAAATCGTTCCTTCTCCTCGGACGGCTGAGAGGTTCCTGCTTCAAGCCGCAAGCGGAATGTCCCACTCTCTAAGCCCAAGGACACACCCCTATGGCCATTTGAAAACCTCTCCACACATTCTTTGACCTCCTTTCCTTCAAGAGATGCGTTTCATGGCTCCTCCCAAGATTCTAGGTCAAGCCTAGTGAATCTTTGTAACCAATACAATGCAACAGTTGTGATGCTATATAATAAAACTGACATTATCAGCCATCACCAGCAGAGGGCGCCGTGTTGGTCCGCCACCCTGTGCTTTTCAAGCACAGATCACAGGTCACTGTGGTTCTCGGTTTCCATATTTCCTTTCATATCCGGTAGAACTTCCGGTAATAACGTAAATTACCGGTTGTCCGCCGGCAAATTGACTCAGGTGTGTTTATATGGATAGGTCTTAATTCACTGTTAGCTTGGAAAGATAATTTTGCCAGATACAGAATTCTACTGACGTTTTATTTTGTTTTTGTTTAGTATCAGAAAGATTCTGCTCCATTATCTCGGTTTTCTATGGATTCTGTTGAGAAGGCCACCACTGTCGTTTCTAGGGAGGTAACGTATTTTTCTCAGAAGTTTTGATTTTTGTACACTTCACTAATATCCTGTATATTTCATATAAATATCAAAAAGACGTTTACTAGTGAAATATTTTAAAATTTAAATAGCTGTTTTGTCAATTCTAAATTTTCCATTTGTGTAAATAAAAGGATAATTTATTGGAATGACAATAGCAATAAAATATAGCAAGAGCAAAAATATCTTATTAAAAATAGCAAAAGGCAATGTATTTTTTTTCTTACTAAAATGCATAAAAAATCTGCACAGACTTTACATAACCAAAATTTGGAGGGCATATAAAATAGTACTGAGTTTTTGGAAATTAATTTGCTATTTTTTAACCAATACTTTAAATTTACCTACCCTTTTCCTCCATAATTGGCTTTCTATGACTGTATCTGACAGAATTTGTTGAAGATATGTATATAAATATGGCTACAAAAAGGCACAACAGCTATTTCTAGTACACTATATTGTATTCATACTATAAATGCATTGCAGATTTTATACCCAAATAGATCTTATACAATTGCAGAAGATATATCCAGGACATATTTTTAATAAAAAGCAAGCAAGTTTATTTCACATGTGTTTACAAGTAAATAAATATTACTTATATAGATGTATATTTATATGTATGTTTGTTCAGGTACACTCTTCGTTGCTAATCATGGTTACTTCTGTCAAAGGATATAGATCTGTGTTTCTTGGAAAATTTACACTGAGCACACATCTTATTTTTAATCAATAAAATAAAACAGTTAGATGGCAGCATATTACTGATGATGCTTTTTAACTGTCTATTTTTATAAGTAGTATGATACAGTGAGAAGTTATGCTTAAAAGCAGAATTATGGCAAAGGTGGATGGGAAAGAAATAATATGAAAAAATATAGAAAATATATGTGGAGAAAAATTTAATTTTTATGTTAACCATTTATAAGAAACAGACCTCTAATTAGTCATTGAAATCATTGTACTGGGGGCGATAAATAAAAGTGTCAGAATGCTTTTTTCATTGTTCTACTGGGATTAAATGTCAGGTGTAACATGTAGAATTTACTTAATATACAGGAGCTTCTCTTGCCATGATATCAGGAAAAGTGACAGCAGTAATCAGGGTCAAAATCCTCTCAATTTTTATCTGATCAGTGTACAGAAAAAGACAAAACTATAATCTTGTTGTATAGAGTTTTCATGCCATTTCTTATGATGTGTATGAAATGTTTAGTGAGAATTGCTGTTCTTTAGAAAAATGTGTTTAGATTTAACTGTGAGGAATCCAGCAATATTGCTAAATGCAGTTATTAATTCTAATTTGTTACATGTAGATTATTTTGAGATATTCTGGAAACATAAATATCCAACTGAATAAAGCTGTGTTCATTTCTTTTCTTGTCAATTATTTATGCATTTTTAACTTTTGCATGCATTGTCCACCCCTGCTGCTGCTAAGTCGCTTCAGTCGTGCCCGACTCTGTGCTACCCCATAGACAGCAGCCCACCAGGCTCCCCTGTCCCTGGCAAGAACATTGGAGTGGGTTGCCACTAGACCTCCATAAAATGTTGAAAAGAACTAGTATTAATAGGCATCCTTGCCTCCATTCTTATCTCAGGTTGTGTTTCTCAATGTTATATTACTAATTATGATATCTGCTTTAGTTTTCTGAGGCTTTTTTAAAACTCATAACTGGATGGTAAATTTGCCTGATGGTTTGTCTATGTTTGTAGTGAAAGTGACAGGGTTATTTGTCTTTTGTTGAGGAGAATTGATGTTAAAATATTAAGTCACTTAAGAATTCAGGTTTGGATTAAACTCAGTTTGTTCATGGGTAGTAACAATTGAAATGTATTTGGATTCATAAGAATTTTTTTTCTTATGTTGTCATGATGCATATCAATCTTCCTTTCCTATACTGCTCTTGTCAGTTTAGTGTAAAATTTATAAGGATGTCATTAAATACTTTGGTTAGTGTTTTTATTATTTCTATTCCATGTAATGGATTGAGCAAGACTGGTATTATTTATTTCCGAATTTTATTGAAAAGTTTACACAATCAGGCATCAGACCATAGAAATCATTTGTAGGAAGGAATTTTATTATGAATTCAATTAAAATCTATAGGATTTTGAAAATTTCTTGTTTTGTTGCAGTGTATTTTTCTGGAATTTTGTCATATCATATAATTTCAAATATTATATAAGGATCTCAAGCATCTACAGTGATGATCCATTCTATATTCCTGGTGTTGATAATGTATGTCTTCCTTTGTGTGTGGTCAGTCTTGACAGGAATTATAATTTTTTAACATTTAACTCCCCTGAAAAAAATTTTGGGGTTTATCAATGTATATATTTTTCTGAATTTCATTAGCTAATTCTAATTCTTTTAAATCCACTATCTTTTTTTGCTTGTTTAAATCAGCTCTTTGCCTCTCCGTTTTTGAGGTGCCTTATCAGATCTCCAAATTTCAGTGTTTCTTCCTCTACTTTTAATGCTAAAATGTTTCTTTAGACACATTTTGGTGGACCCCACACATTTTTAACAGCCTTTCTTAGGTGTGAGTGAAAGTGAAAGTTGCTCAGTCATGTCCAACTCTTTGGGACCTCATGGACTACACAGTCCATGGAATTATCCAGGCCAGAATACTGGAGTGGGTGGCCATTCCCTTCTCCAGGGGATCTTCCCGACCCAGGGATCATACCCAGGTCTCCCACATTACAGGCAGATTCTTGACCAGCTGAGCCACCAGATATAATTGACTTAAAATGAGTTACACAACTTTGAAATGATGTAACTTTTGAGATATTTATGTATTTGTAAAATCCTCACCACAGTTAGGGTCTCCCTGGTGGTTCAGATGGTGTAGAATCTGCCTGCAGTGCAGGAGACCTGCGTTCAATCCCTGGGTCGGGAAGATCCCTGGAGAAGGGAATGGCTAGCCACTCCAGTATTCTTGCCTGGGAAATCCCATGGACAGAGGAGCCTAGTGGGCTACAATCCATGGGGTCACAAAGAGTCAGACATGACTGAGCAACTAACACTTTTACCACAATTAAGATGACAAACACATTTATCCCCCTCCCAGGTTTCCATATACACCTTTGAATTTTTCCTCCTTCTAATCCAGTCAAGTTCTGTTCTCTTTCACTCTATGAACTTTTTCATGCAATTCTTTGTGTGCATATATACTTTCATTTTTTTCTTGTATAAACATCAAGGAATGGAATTGTTGGGTTACATGATATGTGTTTCTTTAAGATACTGTAGAAAATACTAAACTGCTTTGTAATTTGATTATATTATTTTACACACTACTAGCATGCATTGGAGAAGGTAATGGCAACCCACTCCAGTGTTCTTGCCTGGAGAATCCCAGGGATGGCGGAGCCTGGTGGGCTGCTGTCTATGGGGTCACACAGAGTCGGACATGACTGAAGCAACTTAGCAGCAGCAGCAGCAGCAGCAGTGTATCTGGGCTTCCCTGGTGGCTCAGATGATAAAGAATCTGCCTGAAGTGCAGAAGACCCAGGTTTGATCCATGGGTCAGGAAAATCTCCTGGAGAAGGGAATGACTACCCACTCTAATATTCTTGCTTGGAGAGCAGTATATTAGGGACCCAGTTATTTTATATACTTGCAGCACTTATTCTGGTTAGTATTGTTAATGGTAGCATTTCTGATAGGTGGGCAGTGCTCTGTCACTGTCACTCTAAATTGCACAGATGTAACTAAGTCCTTGTTCTTTCTGTCCCAGGAGTCCCTCGTGAGGGGGAAAAAGTGGATTGCAGACCTGATACTAATCCTTTCATTCCCTTCTCCAGGGGATCTTCTTGACCCAGGGATGGAACCTGGGTCTCCTGCCATTGCAGGTGAATTCTTTACTGTCTGAGCCACTAGGGAAGCCCTTTGAATGTACAGTTATAGTTTATTGCTTTCAGAAATTTATCTATGAAATACTATAGAGATAATTGGAGATATGGAGATAACTGGATGCTTTTATCTTCCTTCAGTGGGTATTTCCTTTTGTTTCTGGGAGGCAGCTAGTGTAGGAACAGTTCATCTCATTATAATCAGTGGTTGAGTCTTTTGAAGTTGGGTCTCAGGTTTTATGAATAATTTTCTATTTCAGGTTTATATCGACATTTAGAACATAGACCCTTAAGGATGTTAAATTCACCCCTGGGTTGTTTTCCAGAGCCTCTCTGCCAGGGTGGGCCTTGAACCCAGTCTGTGTTCCCTTCTGTGTTCCCTGGCTTGGTGAGAGGACTGGAAGCCCAGATCAGCTGCTTAGGTTAGCAGCTGCAACTTTTTTCTTAGCATCCTGTGTTGTTAGTCACCTCCTTTGGATTAGCAAAAGGCTTGTGTGGAAGAGGGGTACCAAATTTGTGTCTCATTGCCTGGGTTTTTCTTCTGAGATCCAATTTCTTCAAATGCTTGCTTCCTTTGGGTTTGTGATACCTTTGAACAAAATGTTTAATATCTACCAGCTTTCCTAGTTTTTCTCAGTGGGATGGTTGGGCAGAAATGGCTAGTCTACCATTACTGGAAGAAGACAGCCCTGCACATGCTATTTTTTGAAATACGTTTTAGTTTTAATTATTTTTCCTCCTAGATTCAGTTTTCCTATCTTTTGCCAGAATGTTTCTTGTTTCCTATATGTGCTAGGTATGCATGTGAAGGTACATTATTGAAATGTAGCCTAAAGGAAAAGACAAGTAAATACAGAGTATATTACAAAAGATAAATTTTATAGTAATCTTTTATGCTGTAATAATAGCCAGAATACTTACCTATGGGCTTTCCAGGTGGCACTGGTGGTAAAGAACCTGCCTCCCAATGCAGGAGATGCAAAAGATGTGGGTTCGATCACTGGGTGGAGAAGGTCCCCTGGAGAAGGGCCTGGCAACCCACTCCAATATTCTTGCCTGGAGGATCCCATGGACAGAGAAGCCTGGTAGGCTACGGTCCATAGGGTCCCCAAAAAGTAGGGCACAACTAAAGCAACTGAGTACACACTCACATACGCACTTACTTGTATTATATATACTGGTTACTCAAAGGATTGGCATGTGGATCTTTAAATTATCTTGGTCTATTTAGAGTTAAGATAGTGCCAGTTTCTGTATGTGTAGCCCTACAACAGGATCAACCCATTTATTCTCCCATTTTGCTCTTTTGTCAAATATTTGATTTAAATGTTCTTATTTTAAAACTTAAATTGATTATATACAGTAATTTATTTTCACCCTTTAATTTTCTTAAATATATTGTATATTCAGTAAATGCACAAAGCTTGTTGACAGATTAATTTTGCAAATTATGTGTTTTACATCCAAAGTGCTACTTCATTTTTACTTCAGGGAATCACCTTTTTAAACAGAAATAATGGGAAAAAAGTATTATTTTATGTTTAGCCACATACCTTCCCTATTCAGTGCTCTTCTCTCCTTTTTGTAGTTTCTATTAGATATTTTTCCAGTTGAGCCTAAAGAACTTCCTATAGGGTATATATTATTTTTGGCCAGGGACAAATTGTCTTAAACATTTTTTATGTGTCTGCATCTCATTTCACTCTGTTTGGAAAGGTAACTTTGATAGATAAAGAATTTTGGGTTGATAGTTTAATTTTTCTTTCAGCATTGGAAAGATGTTGCTCTATTATTGCCATTTCTCTAAGGATTCTTTTGAGAGTGCAGTCATCATTTTAATCATTATTGGTGCTTTATTTTTCAGAAGTTTTTTTTGGTATATACTTATAAACTTCACTAATATCTACATATTTCACATAGATGTACCATATATAGTTTAGTGATAAAATATTTAAACATTTTAATTGCCATTTTATCAATCCAACTTTTTCTATTTGTGTAAATAGACAGATTATTGAATTAACAATAGTAACAAAAAAGCTAAAAAAAAATTCATGTTAAGAAATATTTTACAAATATCAAAATATTCATTATTTACTTTGTCTATATATATAAATGTCTACACATATTGATACAGATTAAAATGTTACATACATTCTCATGTGAAGTTAATTTGATGCCAATGTTGACATACATGAGAAATTGTATGAGAACAAATAACACTGTTGATAAACAATAATAAAGTGTTTCATACAACATAAAACAAAATGTTTATAGTAATTATATGCTATGTAACAGCATTCAATTTGGCAGGCAGTCTATATCTGAAATGATTTATATAAATATAGTACATATTGGAATAAATTCATAACAAGCTCTATGTATATGAAAACAACAAGTATATATATATACATATGATTAATATATAATAAGTTTGATTTTAAAAATATTTATGAAATGTTAGACTATTTCTTTAACAAATGGAATAGTAAAATAATCAAGCAATTCTGGAAATAAATGAAGACCATCAATATAAGAACAAGAACACACTACTTATTCAGAACTTACTATAAGGCAGGAAATCAGACAATGTCATTTGTATTTGGCAGAGACATGAAGGCAGGTAGGTGTGTGGGAAAGCTTTATGGTGGAGAAAAGGGAAGACTTCATGTGTGCCCTAACTGGAGGTTGTTAGTCTGGGGAAAGTAGAGTCCAGATAAGTAGAAGTGGAACATCATACATGTTTGCTTAAGGAATCATACTTGTCTTCCTCTCATTCATCCTAAGTTAGTAGTAGGGGCAGAAAATTAAGGAAATTGGCCATTACTGATTAGGTCCTCCCTGTTTTGGACCAGTTAATGTAGAATCTGTGGTTTGGCTTCACTGGCTTCTTGCTGCAGAGCTGTGGGTGACAGTTCTATTTTTGTATATGGTCTGGTCATTGTCAATTTGTACATTCAGTGTCTCACAGTAAAAGCAAATATAAATGGCCAATTACTATTTCGAGTATACTCAATAGTTATTGCATTTTAAACAGATAGTAAGACACTTTTTGTCTTGATACAAACTTATTGAGGGAGAAAAAAATGATACTGGGTAAATTTTTGAAAATTAAAATGGTATTTTAAAGCAAATTTGAAAAATTTCCTACTCTTTTCAAATAGTAATTTTCCTTCTAGTACTATACTCAACAAAACTACTCACAAATCTACATAAAAGTATGGTTAAAAATGATAAAAGATCTATTTTAGGTAAATTATAGTGTGTTCTTACCATGACTATTAGATTGATTTACAACTAGACAGTTCTTGTATACTTGAAGAAGACATCTCCAAGTCATATTCCTAATAAAAAATAAATTGCAATTTATTTCACATGTGTGTACATGTGTATAAGTATATTACATTTGCAAGTGCATATTTGTTTATATACACATTTCACTGTTAGTCATGGTTACTTCTGTGAAGAGATATACATGTACTTTTTGGGAAATTTTATACTTAGTACATGCCAAATTTATAATTAGTAAAAGGAAATCAAAGAAATGCATGAATGCCTATGATTAGTTTAAAATATTTTCCATTTCAGTGTATAACAGGAAAGATTAAAAGTTACGCTAAAGACAAAAATAGAAAACCGTTTGAAAGAAGAGATACAATAAGAAAAACATAAAGAAGTTTTGTAGAAAGAGTTAATTGTGATCCACTTTAAAAAAAAAACAGCAGTTCTGTAAAAAAGCTGAGCTCTAGTTTGTAAATGAGATCAGTGAATAGAGGCTGTTAAGTAAACTTGTCACAGAGTGCTCTTTTCATTTTTCTCTAGGATTAAACGTATTATTGAAAGGTTGTTGCTGACCCATGAAAAGACGCTGGGATTCTTGGCCTCTGGAGGAGAAGATTTCAATCCAGGGCCAGAGACAAGGCTTGAGTGCTCAGAGCTTTTGTGTAATAAAGTTTTATTAAAGTATAAAGGAGATAGAGAAAGCTTCTGACATAGGCATCAGAAGGGGGCAGAAAGAGTGCCCCCCTGCTAATCTTCAGCTGGATGTTATATAGTCACCAGCAGTCTGTTAATGAAAGAAAGGAAATGTCTTAAAACTCAGAATGGCACCAGGCCCCTCATCCACAAGATGTATTTTGGAATAATCTTGGCACCAGACGATTCATTCCGGGCCATAAAATGATTGACTTGAATCTTGTAGAAGGGCAGATTACCATACAAATAATTTCGTTTACATAGATTAGGGGAACAATGTCTGAGTATAACATAGTGGTTTGTCAAGTAGGTTCTGAGCCATTAGGTGGAACTGACTTGAAGACAGAGTCTAGGGTAAATGCATAGTATATTAACATAGCTTAAGACAAATATTTCCATAAGAAAAATGCATTGGTTAATTCAAGGTTTGAGAATAGTTAACTTCAGGTGAAACCCAGGTGTCATTATGGCAACACAGTATTTTAAGAGAAACCTCCTTTTAAATTTGTATAGAGAATAAAAAAATATCGATAGTTGGTTTCCTCCTGCGGCTTAAGTGAGATAAAAATGTCTGACACTTCCAACCTATTTCCTCTGTTTGGAGACCCTTGGCCTTCCTGCATGTTACCCTCTCAGTATACCATCAATCTTACTTTATATTCTGGAGCATCTATTACTATAATATCAGAAAAATTACAATAAAATTGAGGTATAATAACTCTCAAGTTCAATTCAATTGTCTGATAATTATGTTCAAAACACCTTTAAAAATGTAATCTTGTTCTGTAGAGTTTCATGCCATTTCTTAAAATGTATGTAGAGAATTCACTAAGAATTGCTTTCTCAGAAATATGGGTTTCTGTTTGACCATCTGGTTTCCATGAATCTTGATAAATTCAGTTATTATTACCTCGAGATTGCTTTTAACAATAGGAACCTACAAGTTAAAGTACATTACAGAAGATAATTTTGTGGTAATTTGTTTGGAAACATAAATATGCAGTTTGCTAAAAAGGCCAAAATAATTTCATCCTTTTCAATATTTATGCCTTATTTTTTCTCTTTTGTTGTACTAGTGCCCTGGCTAAGACCTCCCTAAAATGTTCAATCATTCCTCATCTCAGGGAGAGGTTTTCAGTGTTTTGCTAGGAGGTATAATATTTGCTGCAAATTCATGAGTATTTCTTTTCAATCATAAATGAATGGTAAATTGCATCAAATGGTATTTCTGTATCTGTTGTGATGAGTTCAGTTCAGTTCTGTTGCTCAGTCATGTCTTACTCTTTGCGACCCCATGAACTGCAGCATGCCATGCCTCTCTGTCCATCACCTACTCCCCGAGCTTGCTCAAACTCATGTCCATTGAGTTGGTGATGCCATCCAACTATCTCATCCTCTGTCATCCTCTTATCCTCCTGCCTTCAGTCTTTCCCAGCATCAGGGTCTTTTCCAATGAGTCGGCTCTTCACATCAGGTGGCCAAAGTGTTGGAGTTTCAGCTTCAGCATCAGTCCTTCCAATGAATATTCAGGACTGATTTCCTTTAGGATTGACTGGTTTGATCTCCTTGCATTCAACGGGACTCTAAAGAGTCTTCTGTAACACCACAGTTCAAAAGCACCAATTCTTTGCCGCTCAGCTTTTTTTATAGTCCAACTCTCACATCTATACATGACTCCTGGAAAAACCATAGCTTTGACTAGATGGACTTTGTCGGCAAAGTAATGCCTCTGCTTTTTAATATGCTGTCTAGGTTTGTCATAGCTTTTCTTCCAAGGAACAAGCATCTTTTAATTTCATGGCTGCAATCACTATCTGCAGTGATTTTGGAGTCCCCAAAAATAAAGTCTGTCACTGTTTCCATTGTTTCCTCATCTATTGGGAGCAGATGCCATGATCTTCATTTTTTGAATGTTGAGTTTTAAGCCAACTTTTTCACTCTCTTCTTTCACTTTCATCAAGAGGCTCTTTAGTTCCTTTTCACTTTCTGCCATAAGGGTGGTGTCATCTGCATATCTGAAGTTATTGATATTTCTCCCAACAACCTTGATTCCAGCTTGTGCTGCATCCAGCCCCACATTTTGCATGGTGGTGACTCAAACGGTAAAGCATCTGTCTACAGTGCGGGAGACCTGGATTTGATCCCTGGGTTGGGAAGATTCTCTGGAGAAGGAAATGGCAACCCACTCCAGTACTGTTGCCTAGAAAATCCCATGGAAGGAGGAGCCTGGTGTCCATGGGGTCGCAAAGAGTCGGACACGACTGAGCAACTTCAGTTTCACTTTCACTCTGCATATAAGCTAAATAAGCAGGGTGAAAATATATAGCCTTGAAGTACTCCTTTCCCAATTTGGAACCTGTCTGTTCCATGTCCAGTTCCACCTGTTGCTTCTTGACTTGCATACAGATTTCTCAGAAGGCAGGTCAGATGGTCTGGTATTCCCATCTCTTGAAGAATTTTCCACAGTTTGTTGTGATCCACATAGTTGAAGGCTTTGACGTGGTCAGTAAAGCAGAAGTAGATGTTTTTCTGAAACTCTCTTGCTTTTTCAATGATCTGATGGTTGTTGGCAGTTTGATCTCTGGTTCCTCTGCCTTTTGTAAATCCAGCTTGAACATCTGGCAGTTCTCAGTTCATGTACTGTTGAAGCTTGCTTGAAGAATTTTGAGCATTACTCTGCTAGCATGTGAGATGAGTGCAATTGTGTGGTAATCTGAACATTCTTTGGCATTGCCTTTCTTTGGGATTAGAATGAAAACTGGCCTTTTCCAGTCCTGTGGCTACTGCTGTTTTCCATATTTGCTGGTATATCGAGTGCAGCACTTTCACAGCATCATCTTTTAAGATTTGAAATAGCTCAACTGGTATTCCTTCACCTCCAGTACCTTTGTTCGTAGTGATGCTTCCTAAGGCCCACTTGACTTCTCATTCCAGGATGTCTGGCTCTAGGTGAGTGATCACACCATCGTGGTTATCTGGGTCATGAAGATCTTTTTAGTATAGATCTTCTGTGTATTCTTGCCACCTCTTCTTAATATCTTTTGCTTCTGTTAGGTCCATGCTATTTCTGTCCTTTATTGTGTCCATCTTTTCGTGAAATGTTCCTTTGGTATCTCTAATTTTCTTGAAGAGATCTTTAGTCTTTCCCATTCTATTGTTTTCCTCTATTTCTTTACATTGATCACTGAGGAAGGCTTTCTAATCTCTCCTTGCTATTTTTTGATACTTTGCATTCAGATGGATATATCTTTCCTTTTCTCCTTTGTCTTTCACTTCTCTTCTTTTCTCAGCTTTTTTCACCATTTAAAAAAAAATCCCTTTACCATTATTGACCAGTTTTTTTCAGTTTGATTTATCCATCATAACTTTAAATTTTTGTTTCTGGCTTTGATTTATATTCCTACTTTATTTTCCAATTTTGTGAAGTATATTATCCTATCCTAAATTTTCAGGGTTTCCTCCTTTGCATTAATGGTATAAATTTTCCTTTAGGCACATGTTTTGATGCATCCACACAGTTTTTGATAGCTTCATTGAGGTATAATAGGTGTAAAATAAACTGGACAACTTTAAAATAAATAAAGTAGGTTTTGAAATATCAATCTATCTATCTAAAATCATCACCACAATTAAGATAATATAAACAGACATCCCCTCTCACCAAACTTCTTTGTTCACCATTTAATTTTCCCTTTTTGTTCCTATTCAAGCTGTTCTTCCATCCATATGTTATGAATATTCTTGCACAAGTTTCTGTGTGAACATATACTTTCTGTTTCTTTGTTAGTTGGTTGAAAAAAAATCAATGAAAAGAATGACTGGAACACATGAGAAATGTATATTTAGTTTTTTTCTAGAACACGTCAGATGTCTTGCAGTGTGATTGTACTAATTTATATCCTATCAGCAGTATGAGTTGCAATTGTTTTACGTCTTTGACAAAACTTGTTGTGGTTAGTATATTTAATTGTAGTTCTTCTAATCATCATGCAGTAATATCTCACTGTCACTCTAAATTGCATGAGTGTTAGCTTCGAAAGTCTTAGCTTTCCATCCCAGGCATCCTCAGCAAATGGAGAAAATAGATCACATTTATATACCTAATCTTTCCCCTCCCCCATTTTATTTTGAATGTAGTTTTTTGTTGTTGTTGTTCTGTGTGTGTGTGTTTTGTCTGCTGGATTTCCTGTGTGGTATACTGTAAGAGATAATTGCAGGCTCTACATGATTTTATTTTTGTCTTGGGAGCATTTTCATTTTATTTGGATAGTTGGATAGTTCTCATCTCAAACAGTAATTCACTCCTTTTGAAGATGCATATCATGTTTTGTGAGGAATTTTCCATTTCTGGCTCACATTGACACTAAAGATACAGCCCATCAGGGATGCTAAATCAACTCTTCTGTTATTTACTAGGTCCTGGGGCTTCCCTGATAGCTAAGTTGGTAAAGAATCTGCCTGCAGTGCAGGAGACCCTGGTTCGATTCTGGGGTCCACAAGATCCACTGGAGAAGGAATAGGCTACCCACTCCAGTATTCTTGGGCTTCCCTTGTGGCTCAGCTGGTAAAGAATTCACCTGCAATTTGGGAGACCTAGATTTGATACCTGGGTTGGCAAGATTCCCTGGAGAAGGGAAAAGCTACCCACTCTAGTATTCTAGCTTAGAGAATTCCACAAAGAATTGGACATGACTGAGTGACTTTCACTTTCACTTTCTCTGTCAGGGTGGGCCATGAACCCCATGTGTTCACTGGGCTGGTGAGACTGCTGGGAGCCCTGGTCAACTGCTTAACTTCTCAACTAAAATTTTCTACTTAGCACCTTAGTTACCACCTCTGAATCAGTAAAAAGCCTGGAGGAAAAAAAGGTACCAAATATGAGTCTCACTCTCTGGGCTTCTCTTCTGAGATCCAGTTTCTTCAACTGCTTATTTCCTTGGGTTTGTGGTACCTTTGAACAAGATGTTTCATATCTTCTGCCTTTCTTAGTTTTTCTTAGCAAAGATGGTTGGTTGGCAGTGGCTTGTTTTCCATTCATAAAAAAAGGTGGTTTCATAATACTGTTTTGTTTTAAATGTGTTTTTGTTTTCAGTTATTTTTCCTCCTCTAGCCAGTTAATCCATACTTTCTATCAGTAAGATAAACTAAATTTTATGGCAACAATCTACTTAAGCAGTGGGGCTTTTCTATCATTTTTTGTTTAATGAGCTCCAATTAAATTTTTTTCAGGGATTTCTAAATGTTTCCCAAGTTACCAACATGTGCCAGGTATGGATTCTGTGGTGGAGGTACATTCTTGAGCTATAACCTAGTGAAAAAAATGCAAGTAAGTATGAACATATTATAGATGATATGTTACTGGTAATTCGTTATTCAACAATAGTTACCAGAATCTTACTTATGCTACTTTATGTTATGTTCAGTCATTTCTCTAGGGCCTGGCATATGAATCCTTTTCTTACCTTAGACTCCTTCTATTGAGGATTGTACCCCTCTCTGTAAATGTAACTTCACGATACTACAATCCATTTATCACCCCTTTACTTTGTTCTCTTTTTGTCATATATTTTATTATTTAAGTGTTACTTGTTAATTATAACTTATAATTGCCTTATAATTTTGGTTAAGGGGTTAGCACATTAAAGTAAATGAACAAATCTTAAAACAGTTTGATATATTTTACACATGGCCTTTACCATCTATAATTCTACCTACTGTTTTGTTTAGAGTCATTTCTCTTTTAATGGAATAATAGAAAAAAGTAGCCTTAATGTTTCTGCAAATACTTTTCCTTTCAAGACCTCATCACTCCTTTCTGTGGTTCTCAGTTTCTATCAAATGTCATTTGCCCTCCACTGAAGAACTTCTGTGGCTTTATTTAGATTACAGTCGGCCAGTGAAAAATTGTCTCCAGTTTGTTTATGTGGCTATGCCTCAGTTTGAGAGAAGAATTTTGTTGAATGTCGAATTCTGTCTTGAAAGTTTCTTCTCGCAGCATTGGAAAAACTCTGGTGCATTTTCTGTGATTCTCCATGGGTTCTGTTGAAAAAGTGGCCATCATTTAAATAATTGGGCCTGGATTTGTATTAATATGTCTTTACTTTTTTGGAAGTTTTTGTTTAATACACATTTGCTCCCAGATATTCCTGATGCTTAATATGAATATCAAATATAAATGATACTAATCCCAAAGAAAGGCTATGCCAAAGAATGCTCAAACTACCACAAAATTGCACTCATCTGACAAACTAGTAAAGTAATGCTCTAAATTCTCCAAGCCAGTCTTCAGCAATACGTGAACCGTGAACTTCAGATGTTCAAGCTGGTATTAGGAAAGCCAGAGGAACTAGAGATCAAATTACCAACATCTGCTGGATCATCAAAAAAGCAAGAGAATTCCAGAAAAAACATTTATTTCTGCTTTATTGACTATGCCAAAGCCTTTGACTGTGTGGATCACAATAAACTGTGGAGAATTCTGAAAGAGATAGGAATACCAGACCACCTGACCTGCCTCTTGAGAAATCTGTATGCAGGTCAGGAAGCAACAGTTAGAACTGGACATGGAACAACAGACTGGTTCCAAATAGG
This sequence comes from Capricornis sumatraensis, assembly GCF_032405125.1. NCBI lineage: Eukaryota > Metazoa > Chordata > Mammalia > Artiodactyla > Bovidae > Capricornis > Capricornis sumatraensis. Next base: position 117,223,618 of record NC_091092.1, read on the forward strand.
AAAAGGAGTATGTCAAGGCTGTATATTGTCACCCTGATTATTTAACTTATATGCAGAGTACATCATGAGAAACGCTGGGCTGGAAGAAGCACAAGCTGGAATCAAGATTGCCGGGAGAAATATCAAGAACCTCAGATATGCAGATGACACCACCCTTATGGCAGAAAGTGAAGAGGAACTAAAGATCATGGCATCTGCTCCAATCACTTCATGGGAAATAGATGGGGAAACAGTGGAAACAGTGTCAGACTTTATTTTTTTAGGCTCCAAAATCACTGCAGATGGTGATTGCAGCCATGAAATTAAAAGACGCTTACTCTTTGGAAGGAAAGTTATGACCAACCTAGATAGCATATTCAAAAGCAGAGACGTTACTTTGCCAATAAAGGTCCGTCTAGTCAAGGCTATGGTTTTTCCAGTAGTCATGTATGGATGTGAGAGTTGGACTGTGAAGGAAGCTGAGCACTAAAGAATTGATGCTTTTAAACTGTGATGTTGGAGAAGACTCTTGAGAGTCCCTTGGACTGCAAAGAGATCCAACCAGTCCATCCTAAAGGAGATCAGTCCTGGGTGTTCATTGGAAGGACTGATGCTGAAGCTGAAACTCCAGTACTTTGGCCACCTCATGGGAAGAGTTGACTCACTGATGCTGGGAGGGATTGGGGGCAGGAGGAGAAGGGGATGACAGAGGATGATATGGCTGGATGGCATTACTGACTCGATGGACATGAGTTTGAGTGAACTCCAGGAGTTGGTGATGGACAGGGAGGCCTGGCGTGCTGCGATTCATAGGGTTGCAAAGAGTCGGACACGACTGAGTGACTGAACTGAACTGAACTGAATATTATTTAAAGGGCTTCCTTGGTGGCTCAGTGGTAGAGAATCCACCTCCCAATGCAGGAGATGTGGGTTCAGTTCCTGGGTTGGGAAGCTGCCTGGAGAAGGAAATGACAACCTGCTCCAGTTTTCTTGCCTGGAAAATCCCACGGGCAGAGGAGCCTGGTTGGTTATAGCCCATGGGGTCGCAAAGTGTTGGACATGACTTAGTGACAGAATGACAACAGATATCATTTAAAACTTCAGTAACTATTTTGTCAACCCAAATTTTTCCATTTAAGTAAATGAAAAGATAACTTGTTGGGTTGAAAAGAGCAATAAAACAAGGCAAAAACAAAAAACAGCTACCATTAAAAATAAAAGAGCCCAATTTTTCAGTTAAAATATATAAACATGTTGGTGCAAAGTATATACAAATTAAAATAATTAAAGCACATTCACAAGCAAAATATCAAAATGGTTGTCATAATTATTGATATGTTGATAATGTTAACATACACAAGATAGTGTAAAGAACAGATTCAAACCCTTAATGCAAAATAATAAAGCAGCATTTGTATTACATATTTTATATATTGCATATTTTGTATGCATACTGTAACTGTATAATATACAGTATAATTCTTTTATATGTACATATCAGAATAAATTCACTAATAGGAAATGTATAGAGTATAAATGAAAGTAATAATTTATGTATATATGTAGGCCTAATATATAGTATAGTCAGATGTTGTACTAGATTTTAGTATTCAAGCAATTTTGAAATGACAGTCTCTATAATTACAAATGGAACTAGTAAAATACATCAAGGATATACACAAAAATAAGTTTAAATTGACAATTAGCATATTAGATCTGTTTAGGACTTAGTGGAAGTTAGATATCCTTTTTTTATATTGATACAATGGTCCTGAGTTTTTAAAATTAATTTGGTATTTTTTAGCAAAGTTTTAAATTTGTCTACCCTTTCATATAGTAATTGTCTTTCTACTACTGTATCTGACAGAGCTTGTTAAACATGTATATTTATATGGTTTTAAAAAGGCAAAACAACTATTTTTGAAGTAACTTCTACTCTGCTAAAATGGTGAATACTGTGCAATTTTTATACCCAATCAGGTAAATCTTATAAAATTGCAGAAGGTACATCAAAGGTATTACTAATAAAAAAGAAAGCAAATTGTACCTTATTTCATTTGTGTGCAAAAGTATATAAATGTATTATCTATCTAAATATTAGTGTATCTGTTGATAAATACACTGCACTGCTAATCATGCTTACTTCTGTGAAAGGATATGCATTTCTATTTTGGGTGAAATTTTACACTAAGCATATGCCAGAGTGTTACTTGGTAAAATAAAGAAGTAGTCACATGAAGTCATATCAATAATGACCTTTTGAAAGATCCATACTTTTTTCTTTTTCTTTTGTAAGGAAATACAGAACAGGTAAGAGCTTATGTTTAAAGCCAAAAATAGGATAGAGTTAGAAAAGAAATAAGAAAATACATAAAGAATTTATATAAAGAAAATAATATAATTTAGTAGTAAAACACTATCAATAATTCTAATTAGTTGGTGAGATCATTAACCTTGGGGCCATAAGCAAAATTGGCACAGTGGATATTCTAAACTGTTTCATGAGGATTAACTATAGGTATTTTGTGAGATTTATCATATATTCAGGGGACTCTATTACCATGATATCAGAAAAAATGACAACAATATTCAGAGCTATAATGATTCTTAAATTTTATCTGATAAGTATATAGAAAAAAACCTGAAAAATATGACCTTGTCTTGTAGGGTTTTGAGGCCATTTCTTATGAGGTGTATAACAAAGTTTAGTAAGAATTGCTATTCTCAGAAAAATGTGTTTAAATTTAACTGTATGGAATATAGCAGTCTTGCTAAATTCAATTCTAATATATTACCTATAGATTGCTTTTCCATAGCCTAGAAACATGATTGTTCAATCTGTGAATAAAAGTGGTATTTTCCTTTCTTTCCAATCTTTTTTTGTATGTTCTCTTTTTCTTGCATTTTTTCCTGGCTTTGATCTCCCTAAAGTGTTGAATAGAACTCATAATACTAGGCATTCTTATTTCTTTTACAATCTCAGGAGAAGGTTGTCAATATTTCACCACTAATTATGATATTGCTGCAGTTTCCAGAGGTTTTTTTTTTTTTTTAATATAATTGGATGGTAAATTTTGTCATATAGTTTCTCAGTATCTATGGTGACAGTGACATAATTCTGTCCTGCGATTTGTTAACGTTGTTTCGTTTCAAAATGTTATCTCAACGATAATTCACACTTGAATTCTACCCAATTTGTTCATGGGCTTACATAGTTGAAATATTTGGCGGTTCTGTTTGTCAAATGAATGATTTTTTGTTATTGTTTGATTTTCCTGACAGTAGGCAGTACAGTTTTCTGAGGAATATAAATGTTTGGTTTTACTTTCTTATGATTTCCTTATCATAACATTATAAAATTTATAAGGTTCATGTGAAATATTGTTGGAAGTGATTGTACTGCTTCTAGTATATGAAAGAGCTTATATAAGATTCGTATTATTTCTTTCTTATTATATATCAGGTGCATGACTTCAGGCACCAGGGCTTAGAATTCATTTGTAAGAATTAGTTTTCAGTAAGTGCTTGTGTGTGCTAAGTCGCTTCAGTTGTGTCTGACTCTTTGCAGTCCTATGCACCATAGCCCACCAGGCTCCTCTGTCCATGGGATTTTCCTGGCAAGATTACTGGAGTGGGTTGCCATTTCCTACTCCAGGGAATCTTCCCAACCCAGGGATCGAATTCACCTTGTCTCCTGCGTCTCCACATTGCAGGAACATTCTTTACCACTTAGCTACCGGGGAAGCCCATTTTTCAGTACAGACATAGCTTATTTGTGAAGTACAGAATAATTGAGATATCTTAAGTTTTCTTGATTTGCTAAGCGGTGTTTTCTTAGAACATTCTCATTTGTGTAATATCTCCTATTAGCATAAATTGTCTTATACAACTATGTATGTATCTCCAGGATATGGTTGAGATTTCCTTTATAATGCTGATATTCATTTTATCTTTATTTTTAAATTTGATGAATCTGGTCAGGAGTTTATTATTTTTTAACTTTTTATGGAAAATGAACATTTTTAGATTGGCTGATTTTCTCTTTGTAATTTTAAAAATACCTCTCTCAGTGATCTTAATTTTATTGTTTCATTTCCTTTTGATTGAGTTCCTCTCTCTCTGCTTACATTACTCTGCTCTTACATGTTCTCTAGTTTTTCCATTAGAGCTCTTAGCTTCATAATCATAGTTATTTTAAATTCCTGGTCTGATAATTCTAAAATCTTTGCCATGCCTGAATATAGTTTTGATGCTTTAGATACTGTCTTTTCAAGTTTTGTTTTGTTTTCTCCCTCCCCTTCAGTATGCCTTGTAATTTTCTGTTGAAAGCCAAATGTGTATTAGGTAAAAAGAACTGAGGTCAGAAGTCCTTCGGTGTAAAGTTTTATCTGGCTAAGAGTTAGGCTGTATTTTGTTTGCTGTAGTTGCAGGCATCATATGCTCAAATTTTCTCTAAGTCTGTGATAAGACGTCCTAATGTTTGTCTCCTTGCTGTCTTGAGGTTTCCCTAGAGACTTCTTATATAAGGTCTAAGATATGCAGGTCTTCTCATTGTAATACCTTTGGTACTGGCCCTAGTGATTGGCGTCTGCTTCTGAACCTCTACTAAGCTGTGATTCTCTGTTTTTGCCTGTCTTTCCAGCATTTGGGACAGCATTTGGCCCTGTTAATAACAGTTCTCTGATGAATTAGGAAGAATTGTTTTTTTCAGTTTGTTCAGCTTTTTTCTTGTTTTGAGAAAATGAGAGTGATGACTTTCAAGCTATTTACATGTCAATAATTAACAGAAACCATTAATCTCTATTTTCATTTCTGCATACTTTTGGTATTAGATTAATGCTTTTTAAACAGAATCTTAAGATTTATTAAATCATAAATTCTCAGATTACATTTTTCATTTATTACTATCAATGCTTCTTAATGACATATATTGTTTTAGCTTACATTTTATAACAGATTCATTGGAATACAATTGAATTTGTCAGTTTCATATTTTTAAACAAATTCATGTATATTAAATATATGTATATACATACATTTGTGAAACTATCACCTAAAGCAAGATAGTGTTCATATCCATTCATCCACTCAATTTTGTCCTGCAGTATTTTTTCCCTTTTTTATTGCTGTTCAGTTGCTAATCATGTCTGACTCTTTGTGACCCCGTGGACTGCAGCATGCCAGGCTCCCCTGTCCTTCATTATCTCCTAGAGTTTGCTCAAATTCATGTCCATTGAGTTGGTGATGCTATCTAACCATCTTATCCTCTGCTGCCCCTTTCTTTTTTGCCTTCATTCTTTCCCAGTATCAAGGTCTTTTCCAATGAGTTGGCTCTTTCATCAGGTGACCAAGTATTGGAGCTTTGGCTTCAGCATCAGTCCTTCCAATGAATATTCAGGGTTGATTTCCTTTAGAATTGATTGATTTGATCTCCTTGCAGTCCAAAGGACTCTCAAGAGTCTTCTCTAGCACTACAATTCAAAAGCATCAATTCTTTGGCACTCAGCCTTCTTTATGGTCCAGCTCTCACATCCATACACGACTACTGGAAAAACCATAGTTTTGACTGTATGGACTGCTGTCAGCAAAGAAATGTCTCTTCTTTTTAATTCGCTATCTAGATCTGTCATAGCTTTCCTTCCAAGGAGCAAGTGTCTTTTAATTTCATGGGTGCAGTCACTGTGTGCAGTGATTTTGGAGCCCAAGAAAATAGAATCTGTCACTGCTTCCACTTTTTCCCCTTCTATTTATAATGAATTGATGGGCCTGGAGCCATGATCTTAGTTTTTTGAAAGTTGAGTTTTAAGCCAGCTTTTTCACTCACCTCTTTCACCCTCATCAAAAGGCTCTTTAATTCCTCTTCATTTTCTGCCATTAGAGTGGTATTATTGCATATCTGAGGTTGTTTATACTTCTCCCAGCAGTCTTGATTCCAGCTTGTGATTCATCTAGTCTGGCATTTCACATGATGTATCTTCATGGAAGTTAAATAAGCAAGGTGACAAAATACTTTCTTGTCCTACTCTGGTCCCAATTTTGTTCCATGTCCAATTCTAACTGTCGTTTCTTGATCTGCATACAGGTTTCTCAGGAGACAGGTAAGATGGTCTGGTATTCCAATCTCTTGAGAAATTTTCCACAATTTGTTGTGATCCACACAAATACTTTAATGTAGTCAATGAACCAAAAGCTAGATGTTTCCTGATTCTGCCCCAATCCCTTTTTTCCCATGATGTTTATGTTATTTTACAGACCTTTGTATGGATGTACATTTTTATTTTCTCATGTAAACATCAAATAATGGCATGTCTGGATATATTTACACATCTGATGTGTGTAAATTTCTGTTGTTTTAGAAAATGGCAAAGTATTTTAATCTTAATTGTGCTGTTTTATGCCCTCCTAGTAGTATATGAGAATCACATTTGCTTTGCAATCCTTACTAGGGCTTGTTATGATCATTGTTGTTTTGGTTGTTGTAGTAGCTCTTCTAATAGTTGTGCATTGGTGTCTCAGTGTCACTCCATATTTCATGGGTGTGACAAAGTCATAGTTCTTTCTATCCCAGGAAATACCCGTAAAGGGAGAAAATGGATCATAGGCTGAAGCAAATCCTTTCCTGTCAAGTAATATTTTGCACATATAATTGTTTTTGATTGAGTGCAAGAATTTGTGTAAGAAATATCATAGAAGTAATTGGAGGCTCTGAATGATTTTTTTTCCTCCTTGGAGCATAGTCATTTGCTTCTAAAAGACAATGGCAGGAGTGGAATTGGAGGGTTAGAATGTAGTTCAACTCATCAAGAGAATGAGTCCTTTCAAAGCTGAGTCTCATATTTTGGGAGGATTGTTCTATTTCTGGTTCATATTGACACTTAGAGCATAGCCCCTTGGTGACATCAAATGAACCCTTAGCATGTTTTCCAAGGTTTATTTTCCTTAATAAGGCCTGAGATCCAAATTGAGCTTTCTATACTGGTAATACTACTGGAAAGTAATCAGTTGCTTAGCTTCTCAGCTACAAAATTTTGCTTAGTATTTTGGGTTCTCAATCTCCTCCTTTGATATGGGATACCATGTGGGGAGAAGGGATATCAAATTTGGTTCTTACCACTAGGACTGCTTTCTTACCTGAAATCTTGTCCTTCTTTGAGTTTGTCATAGCTTCAAAAATATCTTTTATACTTTTCCATCTTTCCTAGATATTTTTCAGTAGAATGTTTGGGCTGAAATGTGTAGTCTGCCATTATTAGAAGGTGATGTCTTCACAAATACTGTTTTAAAAAATGTTTTAATTTGAAGATGATTTGCCTCATGGCTACTTAACTCAGTATATACATTAAAAATGTAAATTTAATTAAACTCTCTGTCTTGTGATAGTTCACTTTTACTCACAAATGTAAGAAATATCACAAAGACATCCAAAGCACCCTTTTCCCACTTCCAGCCAGTTTTATCATATTACAAAACTATAGTACAATATTTCAGCTAGGATATTAATGTTAATCCAGTCGAGATAAAATACATTTAAATCACTGCAACGATTTTAGTGCACTTTGTAGGCACACCCGTATCTAATTCCTATGGCCCACCCATCCCTCGTTGGAAAAGACCCTGATAATGAGAAAGATTTAGGGCAAGAGGAGAAAGGGGCAAAAGAGGATGAGATGATTGGATGGCATCACCAACTCAGTGGACATGAATTTGAGCAAACTCTAGGAGACAGTGAATGACACGGAAGCTGACATGCTGCAGTTCATGGGGTAGTAAAAAGTTGGACACAACTGGGCGGCTGAAAACAACAAGATTCTTTTGATTAGTGGTACTGTTGATTTCTTCTGTATCTTTGCTGTGTAGTTCTTCTATCTGTGTAGTTCTTCTATCAATTGTTGAGAGTGTGATGTTAGAGTATTCAGCTATGATTGTAGATTCATCTTTTTTTTTTTTTCTTTTAGTTGTGTCAATTTAGCTTCACATATTTTGCAGATCTGATATTGGGTCCATACACATTTAGGATTGCTGTATCCTCTTCTTCAGTTGACCATTTGTTATTATAGAATGTGCCTCTCTGTCTCTGGCAAATTTCTTTGCTCTGAAGCCTATTTTATATGATATATATAGCCATTTTTGCTTTCTTTTGGTTATTGTTGGCATGATACATCTTTTCCAGTCATTGTATTTTCAGTCTATCTGTGTTATTTTATTGGAAATGAGCTTGTTGTGGACAGAAAACAGTTGTCATATTTTAAAATTTACTTTTCCAGTGTCTGTCTCCTAGTTGACGTGTGTATATCATTTTTATTTAATATTATTGTCAGTGTTAGGTTTTCAGTGTACCTTCTTTACTTATTATCTCTATTCCTCTTTTCTGCCTTCTGTAGGTATTTGAATAATCTTTAGAATTTAATTTTTATTTATCTGTAGTGCTTTTTAGTGTATGCCTTTGGATCAATCTTTTAGTAATTGCTGTAAACATTTTATGTATATATGTGTGTGTGTAAATATAAAAGATACATACTGTATATACACATATCTTATCATTATAGCACTTTGAGTTAAGTGGAAAACATGTCTTTTATATCATTTATGAATTCCTCATTTATAATATAGTTGTATTAAATTTTTACTACATATTTTGAAAATCAGGTCATAGAGTGTTATAATTTTTTCTTCAATCATCCATTCTAATTTAGAAAACTCAAAAAGAGAAGGAAAGGCTTTTGTATTCATCCATGTATTTTCTTTCTTATCTTAGTCTTTCTTCTTTTAGATGTTCAAAGATTAATTCTTTTATTATTCCTTTTTATTTATAGAACCTCCTTTAGCCATTCTTTTAGGGTATTTTCCTGTACCAATTTATTGCTACCAACCCATCTCCCTCCACTCTCCTCTTGCATGTGTCCTCAGTCATGTAATCCCATGGACTGCAGTCCGCCAGGATCCTCTGTCCATGGACTTTTCGAGACAAGAATACTGGAGTGGGTTGCCATTTCCTTCTCCACTGACAACCAATTCTTTTGATGTTCCTTCATCTGAGAATGTCTTGGTTTTTACTTTATTCCTAAAGAATATTTTTGCTGGATATAGTATCCTGGGCTGCCTGTTATTTTCTTTCAGGACATAAAATTTTTTGTGTCACTTCCATCTGGCCTCTATTGTTTGTGATGAGGAACTTAACCTCATTGAATGTTTTTTATCCTATAGGTAATGTGTCATTTCTCTCTTGCTGCTTTCATGTTTCTTCCCATTTTTAGTTTTCAGAAGTTTGACTATGATGTGTCTTGGTGTGGATTTCTTCAAGTTTATATTTTTTGGATCTAGCTTTTTGAATCTGTAGGCTCATGTCATTTGACAGATTGTGAACTTTTCAAGTATTATTGTTCCAAATTCTCTTCCAGCTCAACCTCTATCCTTTTATCAGGGGAGTCCAATGACGTGAGGCTTGTTCTAGACTCAGAGTTCCCTATGTCTTTCTTATTTTTGTTTTTTAATCTGTTTCCTTTCTCTTGTTTTGTTGGGTAATTGCTCTTTATTTTTTACCTTTAAGGCCATTGATTATTTCCTCTGACACCACACCAGCAGGGGAAATGTGGAGGTACCACCTCAAGTGGGCTTCCTTGGTGGCTCAAATGGTGAAAAATTTGCCTGCAGTGCAGGAGACCCAGCTCAATCCCTGGGTTGGGAAAATCCCCTGGAGAACAGAAAGGCTGCCCACCCCAATATTCTTGCCTGGGAATTTCATGGACAGAGGAGCCTGGTGGGCTAAAGTCCATAAGGTCACAAAGAGTTGGACACTTCTGTGTGACTAACACATACATATATACATATCACCTCAGTTGCCAGATGCTGAAGTTCAGATTTTTCCCGTAACCCCACTGACTTGAAAGTGGGGAATGTTTTTGGTTACTCCTAATCAAGGTTGGGAATTCTACTCCCCACGTTGTTTGTTGTTCAGTCTCCAAGTCGTGTCTGACTCTTTGTGACCCCATGGACTGCAGCACACCAGGCTTTCCTGTCCTTCACTATCTCACAGAGTTTGCTCAAACTCATGTTCATTGAGTCAGTGATACCATCCAACCATCTCATCCTCTGTTGTCCCCTTCTCCTCTTGCCTTCAGTCTTTCCCAGCATCAGGATCTTTTCCTGGTGAAAAACTGACTCTGCATGAGGTAGCCAAAGTATTAGAGCTTCAGCTTTAGCATCAGTCCTTCCAATGAATATTCAGGGTTGATTTCCTTTAAGATTGACTGGTTTGATCTCCCTGCTGTCCAAAGGACTCTCAAGAGTGTTCTCCACCACCAGGCCTCCACTAGTGCCTCCTTGATAGAAGAAATAGTGTCAGATTACAGGTCCTCAAGTGGACTCCACTGATACCATGCAGAATGACTTCTTTAACATGGACTTTGGTGAAAGTTATTAATCTCTGCTAAGCCTCATTTGACATCACTTCAGCTAGGAGGGGAGGGTCATCTTGTTAATTCCTAAGGACTGAAAGTCCAGTCTCCTGACATAATCTCCACTGACACTGTGGTGGAGAGGTACTCTTTATGGCCATAAAGTATGAAACTCTTAATGCCTACTTGGCTTTTTCTGACATCAGGGCATTGGCAGTTTGGGGTGATTAGTTACATCTTCGTGAATGTGGGAGCCTAAGCTCCCCACAGGGCCTTTCCTTGCATGGGATCTTTCTAAAGTCAAGACCTCCATTTTATCTGTCATGCTGGCTGGAGTAGGGTGCTTATTGTCTTAAAATTTTCTTTCTTGTTAGACTGTCCTTTTCCTACTTTTTTTCTAGAGCTTTTTTTTTTTTTTCATAGGGAGTCAGAGAGGCACTTTTTTTGGCCTACATCCTTCATTATTTACCGGTTGCTAGATTCTTCAGCTTTGTGTCTGGTATTTATGAGACAAAAGCAAAACAAAACAAAATGATAAAAAAGAAAAAAGCAAAAATGAAATTCACCATCATGTTGTTCCATGAGTCCTGATGTCTCTAACCAGTCTCACTTCTCTGCACAATTGAAAGTCTTATTATGTTTGTTTTATTTTTTTAATTTATTGATTTTAATTGGAGGCTAATTACTTTACAATATTGTAGTGATTTTTGCCATACATTGACATGAATCAGCCGTGGGTTTACATGTGTTCTCCATCCTGAACCCCCCTCCCACCTCCCTCCGCATCCCATCCCTCTGGGTCATTCCAGTGCACCAGCTCTGAGCACCTTGTCTCATAGTGAATTTATTTTCATAATATGTTTAATTTCTTTCAGTCTAATTATTTCTTCTATTCCATGTTTCTTCAGTTCCTAACATGTGTTAAGTGTGGGTAATGTCCTGGAATTACGTTCTTTGGAAGAGCCTATTGAGAAAGTAGCCAAGGAAACTGGTGTTTTATAGCCAGTAAGTTTAGTTGTAATTTGTTAGACAATAATAGTAACTAGAATATAAATTATATATTTTTGTGTTATATTTAGTGATTTCTCAAGGAATTATTATTAGACTCTTCAAGTTCTATATAGAGTTATTTCATTTCCTATGTTTTATTGGTACCTATAAAACAAAAACCAAATTGAAGGTGAAAAAAATTATCCAATAATTAACTTAAAAGTTTCTGTTGTTTAAAGCAAGTAAGAAAAACTGGTTTCAGAAGCTTCATTTATGGCCTTTGCTTCCCCTCAATGAGTCTTAAAAATGCTAATGAGACATTTGAATAATTAATGTTAACAGGAAAAAACTTGTAAGGAAGTCTAGCTACTATTTCCAACAAGGTAGAATTTTTTTTTTAAGAAATTATCTCAAATGAATAAAGAAATCTTTAGATGGTTATCTAAAGTGGACTGAATAAAATGAACATGTATCTGTTTAAAACAAGATTTGATATTACTGCACTCAGTTCAGTTCAGTTCAGTCACTCAGTTGTGTCTGACTCTTTGCGACCCCATGGACTGCAGCACACCAGGCTTCCCTGTCCGTCACCAACTCCCAGAGCTTGCTCAAACTCACGTCCATCCAGTTGGTGATGCCATCCAATCATCTCATCCTCTGTCATCCTCTTCTCCTGCCTTCAATCTTTCCCAACATCAGGGTCTTTTCCAATGAGTCTTTGCATCAGGCAGTCTTTCCAGTGAATATTCAGGACTGATTTCCTTTGGTATTACTACACTGCCTAAGGTTAAATGGGCCAAAAGGGACCCCATTCCCTAACGGACCCCAATATTAAAAGCCAAACAAGTCTGTTCTATTTACCTTAGTTTAAGAACAGATATTAAGGATGTCAAATAAAAATATAGTCACAACCTGAAAGTAGAGAGTTATTTTATTTGGTGGGAATATTTAGGTGGTTTTTGTTTTATAGGTACCAATATTTGATGGGAATATTTAGCTCTGAAAAAACTATTACAATGAGGCAGGAGGGGAAGTCAGGCTATATAAGTTTGCAACAAAGGGAGCAGACAGTCTGAACATCAAAGATGAGGTATCAAGTTAAGGAATTTAGCATTCTGTGTATGGGATGATGTAAGCCTATGGACTCACTGAATTTGTTCCTTTCATATGAACCTCAATGATCTGGGGCTAATCCTATTTCCTTGTTCACCTTAAGGAGTGACAGAAGGCTGCTGCTTGCATTCTGTCAACTCCTCAGCAGTCACCATTGGGAGTGGCAGCATCCACTGGATTGCAGTTTTAGGAGCCCTCATTTACATTTGGCAGCCAGAAATCTCTGATGACTGTGACATTTCTTATTTATTGATATGGCAGGAGATATTTTCATTTCACAGGGGCTAGAAGAATTTACACAGATATCTGACCATCAGTTACTTGGGGCAAATGTTAGACCAAAGGGCTGGACCTCCTTGGCTCAACCCCACTCTGGGGATCCCAGAGCTTTTTATATAAAAGTAGGTATTAATAAAATGGACAGGAAACAAAAAGAAAAGAAAAACTAAAACTTCCTCTAAGACCATGCTTGTTGACTGCATCTTAATGAAAACTAAAGTTAAAGATATAAAAGTTGACAAAATTAAGATAAAAGTATATAAAATTGGTATATTTAGATAGACTTTACAATCACAGACAACTAGCCAATCAGATCACATGGACCACAGCCTTGTCTAACTCAATGAAACTAAGCCATGCCATGTGGGGCCACTCAAGACAGCCATGTCATGGTGGAGAGGCCTGACAGAATGTGGTCCACTGGAGAAGGGAATGGCAAACCACTTCAGTATTCTTGCCTTGAGAACCCCATGAACAGTATGAAAAGGCAAAATGATAGGTACTGAAAGAGGAACTCCCCAGGTCAGTAGGTGCCCAAAATGCTACTGGAGATCAATGGAGAAATAACTCCAGAAAGAATGAAGGGGTGGACCCAAAGCAAAAACAACACCTAGTTGTGAATGGGACTGGTGATGGAAGCAGGGTTCAATGCTATAAAGAGCAGTATTGCATAGGAACCTGGAATGTTAGGTACATGAATCAAAGCAAATTGGAAATGGTCAAACAGGAGATGACAAGAGTGAACATCGAAATTCTAGGAATCAGTGAACTAAGATGGACTGGAATGGGTGAATTTAATTCAGATGACCATTATATCTACTACTGTGGGCAGGAATCCCTTAGAAGAAATGGAGTAGCCATCATATTCCACAAAAGGGTCCAAAATGCAGTACTTGGATGCAGTCTCAAAATGACAGAATGATCTCTGTTCATTTCCAAGGCAATCCATTCAGTATCATGGTAATCCAAGTCTATGCCCTGACCAGTAATGGTGAAGAAGCTGAAGTTGAACAATTCTATGAATACCTACAAGTACTTTGAGAACTAACACCCAAAAATGATGTCCTTTTCATTATAGGGGACTGGAATGCAAAAGTAGGAAGTCAAGAAACACCTGGGGTAACAGGCAAATTTGGCCTTGGAGTACAGAATGAAGCAGGGCAAAGGCTAATAGAGTTTTGCCAAGAGAATGAACTGGTCATAGCAAACACCCTCTTCCAATAACACAAGAGAAGACTCTACACATGGACATCACCAGATGGTCAACATCGAAATCAATAGATTATATTGCTTGCAGCCAAAGATGGAGAAGCTCTATACAGTCAGCGAAAACAAGACCGGGAGCTGACTGTGGCTCAGATCATGAACTCCTTATTGCCAAATACAGACTGAAATTGAAGAAAGTGGAGAAAACCACTAGACCATTCAGGTATGACCTAAATCAAATTCCTTATGACTATACAGTGGAAATGAGAAAGAGATTTAAGGGACTAGATCTGATAGACAGGGTGCCTGATGAACTATGGATGCAGGTTCATGACACTGTATAGGAGACAGGAATCAAGACCTTCCCCAAGAAAAAGAAATGTAAAAAAGCAAAATGGCTGTCTGAGGAGGACTTACAAATAGCTGTGAAAAGAAGGGAAGAGAAAAGCAAAGGAGAAAAGGAAAGATGTACCCATTTGAATGCAGAGTTCCAAAGAATAGCAAGGAGAGATAAGAAAGTCTTCCTCAGTGATCAATGCAAAGAAATAGTGGAAAACAATAGAATGGGAAAGAATAGAGATCTCTTCAAGAAAATAAGAGATACCAAGGGAACATTTTATGCAAAGATGGGCTCAATAAAGCACAAAAATGGTAGGGACCTAACAGAAGCAGAAGATATTAAGAAGAGATGGCAAGAATACACAGAAGAACTGTACAAAAAAGATCTTCATGACCCAGATAATCACGATGGTGTATCACTCACCTAGAGCCAGACATCCTGGAGTGTGAAGTCAAGTGGGCCTTAGAAAGCATCACTACGAACAATGCTAGTGGAGGTGATGGCAACCCACTTCGAATCCCAGGGACAGAGGAGCCTAGCAGGCTGCCATCTATGGGGTCACACAGAGTCAGACATGACTGAAGCGACTTAGCAGCAGCAGCTCACGCTAGTAAAGTAATAACTCAAAATTTTCTAAGCCAGGCTTGCAGTATGTGAACCGTGAACTTCTAGATGTTCAAGCTGGTTTTAGAAAAAGCAGAGGAATCAGAGATCAAATTGCCAACATCTGCTGGATCATCGAAAAAGCAAGAGAATTCCAGAAAAACATCTATTTCTGCTTTATTGACTATGCCAAAGCCTTTGACTGTGTGGATCACAATAAACTGTGGAAAGTTCTTCAAGAAATGGGAATACCAGACCACATGACCTGTCTCTTGAGAAACCTATATGCAGGTCAGGAAGCAGCAGTTAGAACTGGACATGGAACAACAGACTGGTTTCAAATAGGAAAAGGAGTACATCAGGGCTGTATATTGTCACCCTGCTTATTTAACTTATATGCAGAGTAAATCATGAGAAATGCTGGGCTGGATGAAGAACAAGCTGGAATCAAGATTGCCGGGAGAAATATCAAGAACCTCAGATATGCAGATGACACCACCCTTATGGCAGAAAGTGAAGATGAACTAAAGAGCCTCTTGATGAAAGTGAAAGAGGAGAGTGAAAAAGTTGGCTTAAAGCTCAACATTCAGAAAACTAGGATCATGGCATCTGGTCCCATCACTTCATGGCAAATAGATGGGGAAACAGTGGAAACAGTGTCAGACTTGATTTTTCTGGGCTCCAAAATCACTGCAGATGGTGATTGCAGCCATGAAATTAAAAGACACTTTCTGGGTGTCCCTGGTGGCTCAGATTGTAAAGAATCTGCCTGCAGTGCAGGAGACCTGGGTTCGATCCCTGGGTTGGGAAGAACCCCTGGAGAAGGGAATAGCTATCCACTCCAGTATTCTGGCCTGGAAAATTCCATGGACTGTATAGCTCATGGGGTCACAAATAGTCGCACACGACTGAGTGACTTTCACTTTCACTACTCCTTGGAAGGAAAGTTATGACCAACCTAGACAGTATATTAAAAAGCAGAGACATTACTTTGCCAACAAAGGTCCATTGGGCTTCCCTGGTGGCTCAGAAGTTAAAGCGTCTGTCTCCAATGTGGGAGACCCGGGTTCAATCCCTGGGTTGGGAAGATCCCCTGGAGAAGGAAATGGTAACCCACTCCAGTATTCTTGCCTGGAGAATCCCATGGACGGGGAAGCCTGGTAGGCTACAATCCACAGGGTCGCAAAGAGTTGGACATGACTGAGCGACCTTAAATAAAATAAAAATAAAATAAGTGGTTTTTCCAGTGGTCATGTATGGATGTGAGAGTTGCACTAAAAAGAAAGCTGAGCACCGAAGAATTGATGCTTTTGAACTGTGATGTTGGAGAAGACTCTTGAGAGTCCCTTGGACTGCAAGGAGATCCAACCAGTCCATTCTGAAGGAGATTAGCCCTGGGAGTTCATTGGAAGGATTGATGCTGAAGCTGAAACTCCAATACTTTGGCCACCTGATGCGAAGAGCTGACTCATTTGAAAAAACCCTGATGCTGGGAGGGATTGGGGGCAGGAGGAGAAGGGGACGACAGAGGATGAGATGATTGGATGGCATCACTGACTTGATAGACATGGGTTTGGGTGGACTCCTGGAGTTGGTGATGGACAGGGAGGCCTGGCATGCTACGGTTCATGGGTCTCAAAGAGTCGGACATGACTGAGCAACTGAACTGAACCGAACTGAAGATGGTTGCATCTCTTTTGTTTTATTATATTATGGAATAGGGGCTTCCCAGGTGGCTCAGTGGTAAAGAATCTGCCTGCCAAGCAGGAGACTTGGGTTCAATCCCTATATTGAGAAGATCCCCTGGAGATGGTAATGGCAATTCACTTCAGTACTCTTGCCTGGGAAATCCCATGGACTGAGGAACCTGGTAGGCTAAAGTCATGGGGTTGCAAAGGAGTTGGACATGACTTAGTAGCTAAAGAACAATAACGTAATATACAATACCATTCTGCTTTGGCAAAATGTATTTTATATGCAAAATGATGTATGTAAACATAATCCATATTGGAAGCAGTTAGGTGCCATGCACTATAGAGAACATAATTGTAGCAAGTGTTTATGCTTCTAGCTATCTGCCAGTATGTATGTGTATATATATTTAGGCTTAATGCATAATAATTTTGGCATTCCAATAATTGTGAAAGGATAGAAGAATACCTAAAAGTGAAATTAGTAACATTCATTAAAGGATATATAAAATAAGTGGATATAAATGGAAAATTCTTTTTTAAATTAATTTAACTTAATATGATAATATTGTATGTTTTTCTTAACATATCACAAGATAGTCATATGGTGACAATTGTTGAAACTAGAAGATGGATCCATGGGTTGATTGTACTAATCACTCTATTTTTGTACATGCTAGAAAGATTCTATACAAAAAGTTTCTATAAGTATCAAAAAAATTTTTTATTGAAGTATAGTTGATTTTTGTTCAGACTGTAAGTTTTGTCTGACTCTTTGCGACCCCATAGACTGTAGCATGCCAAGCTCCTCTGTCCCCCACTATCTCCCAGAGTTTGCTCAAATTCATTTCCGTTGAGTCAGTGATGCTACCTAATTCTCTGCTGCCCCCTTGTCCTTTTGCTTTCAATTTTCCAGCATCAGGATCTTTTCCAGTGAGTTGGCTCTTCACATCAGGTGGCCAAAGTATTGGGAGTTTCAGCATCAGTCCTTCCAGTGAATATTTAAGGTTGATTTCCTGGAGGATTGACTGGTTTGATTTCCTTGCAGTCCCAGGATTCTCTAGAGTCTTCTCGAGTACCACAATTCAAAAGCATTAATCCTTCAGTGCTCAGCCTTCTTTATGATCCAACCTTCACATGTATACATCACTACTGGAAAAGCTATAGCTTTGTCAATATAGATCTTTGCTGGCAAAGTGATGTCTTTGCTTTTTAATACACTGTCTAGTTTTGTCAAAGCTTTCCTTCCAAGGAGTAAGCACATTTTAATTCCTTGGCTACTTTCACCATCTGCAGTGAGTTTGGAGCCCAAGAAAATAAAATCTGTTACTGCTTCCACTTTTCCCCCTTCTATTTGCCATGAAGTGATGGGACCAGATGCCATGATCTTTGTTTTTTGAATGTTGAGTTTAAAGCCAGATTTTTCAGTTTCTTTTTTCACCCTCATCAAGAGGCTCTTTAATTCTTCTTCACTTTCTGCCAATAGAAGGATATCATCTCAGATCGTCATATCTGCTGCTAAGTCGCTTCAGTCGTGTCCGACTTTGTGCAACCCCATAGACGGAAGCCCACCAGGCTCCCCCCATCCCTGGGATTCTCCAGGCAAGAACACTGGAGTGGGTTGCCATTTCCTTCTCCAATGCATGAAAGTGAAAAGTGAAAGTGAAGTCGCTCAGTCGTGTCCGACTCTTCGCGACCCCATGGACTGCAGCCTACCAGGCTTCTCCATCCATGGGATTTTCCAGGCAAGAGTACTGTAATGGGGTGTCATTGCCTTCTCCACATCATATCTGAGGTTGTTGATATTTCTCCCAGCAATCTTGCTTCCAGCTTGTGATTCATCCAGCCTGGTATTTTCATCATGTATTCTGCATAGATGTTAAAGAAGCAGGGTGATACATCCTTGACATACTCCTTTCCCAATTTGGAACCAGTCAGTTGTTCTATATCCAGTTCTAACTGTTGCTTCTTAACCTACATACAGGTTTCTCAGGAGACAGATAAGGTGGTCTGTATTCCCATCTCTTGAAGAATTTTCCACAGTTTGTTGTGATCCACACTTTTGAAGGTCTTAGTGTAGCCAATGAAACAGAAATAGATGTTTTTCTGGAACTCCTTGGTCCAACGAATGTTGGAAATTTGATCTCTGGTTCTTCTGCTTCCTCGAAACCCAGCTTGTACATTTGGAAATTCTCAGTTCACGTAATGTTGAACACTAGCTTGAAGGATTTTGAGCATAACCTTGTTAGCATGTGATATATAGTAGTTTGAACAATCATTGGCATTACCTTTCTTTGGAATTAGAATGAAAACTGACCTTTACCAGTCCTGTGGCCTCTGTTGAGTTTTCCAAATTTGCTGACATATTGAGTGCAGCACTTTAACAACATCATCTTTTAAGATTTAAAATAGCTCAGCTGAAGTTCTGTCACCACCGCTAGCTTTTGTATTCTTGCCACTTCTTAATCTCTTCTCCTCCTGTTAGGTTCTTACCTTTTCTGTGCTTTATCATACCCATCTTTACATCATATCTCCAATTTTCTTGAAAAGATCTCTAGTCTTTCTCATTCAATTGTTTTCCTCTATTTCTTTGCATTGTTCTTTTAAGAAGGCCTTCTTATCTCTCTTTGATATTCTCTGGAACTCTGCATTCAGTTGGGTATATATTTCCCATTCTCCCTTGCCTTTTCCTTCTCTTCTTTTCTCAGCTATTTGTAAAGCCTCCTCAGACAACTGCTTTGGTTTCTTGCATTGCTTTTTCTGTGGAATGGATTTGGTCACTTCCTCCTTTACAACAGTACAAACTTCCATCCATAGTTCTTCAGGCAGTCTGTCCACTGGATCTGATCCCTTGACTCTATTTGTCACCTCCATTGTATAATCATAAGGGCTTTGATTTAGGTCATACCTGATTGGCCTACTGGTTTTCCCTACTTTCTTCAATTTAAACCTGAATTTTGCAATAAGGAGCTCATGATCCAAGGCACAGTCAGTTCCAGGTCTTGTTTTTGCTAACTGTATAGATCTTCTCTGTCTTCCGCTGCAAAGAACATAATCAGTCAGATTTCAGTATTGATCATCTGGTGATGTCCATATGTAGAGTCATCTCTTGGGTTGTTGGAAAGGGTGTTTGCTATGACCAGTGTGTTCTCTTGACAAAACTCTTTTAGCCTTTGCCCTGCTTCATTTTGTGACTTCCCAGATGGCACTAGTGATAAAGAACCTGCCTGCCAATGCAGGAGCCATAAGAGACTAGGGTTCAATCCCTGGGGCAGGAAGATCCCTTGGAGAAGGAAATGTGGCAACCCATTCCAATATTCTTGCCTGGAAAATTCCATGGACAGAGGAGCCTGGCAGGCTACAGTCCATGGGGTCACAAAGAGTTGGACACAACTGAAGCAACTTAGCACAGCACTGTTTCCTTTTGAACTCCAAGGTCAAACTTGCCTGTCATTCCAGGTATCTCTGAGGAAAAAAAGAAAAATATCTTTTTTAGTGTTTGTTCTAGAAAATGTTGTAGGTCTTCATAGAACTGGTGAACTTTAGCTTCTTCAGCATCAGTGGTTGGGGCATAGCCTTGGATTACTGTGGTGTTGAATGGCTTGCATTGAAAACAAACCGAGGTTATTCTGTCATTTTTCAAATTGTACTCAAGTACTGAATTTTACACTCTTCTGTTAACTATGAGAGCTACTCCATTTCTTCTAAGGGATTCTTGCCCATGGTAGTAAATGAATTTGCGTCTGAGTTAAATTCGCCCATTACCCTCCTGCTTGACTTAGTCCAATTTACCTTGTTTCATGGACCTAACATTCTCGGTTCCTATGCAATATTGTTTTTTACATCATTAGACTTTACTTTCACCACCAAACACATCCGTAGCTGAGCATAGTTTCTGCTTTGACCTAGCTGCTCCATTCTTTGGTGCTATTATTAATTGCCCTCTGCTCCTTCCCAATAGCAGTGCTCATTTTCTGGCATCATATATTTTGCCTTTTCATATTGTCCATGGGGTTCTCAAGGCAAGAATACTGGAATGAGTTGCCCTTTCCTTCTCCAGTGGACCACATTTTGTCAGAACTCTTCACTGTGACCTGTCTGCATGGCATGGCTCATAGCTTCATTGAGTTATGCAAGTCACTTTGCCATGACAAGGCTATGATCCATGAAGGGGATAGTTGATTTACAATGTGTTGATTTCAGGTGTAGAACAAAGTATTCAGTTAGTTTTTTTTCAGATTATACTCTATTATAGGTGATTACAAGATCAGTTCAGTTCAGTCGCTCAGTTGTGTCCCACTCTTTGCAACCCCATGAATCCCAGCATGCCAGGCTTCCCTGTCCATCACCAACTCCCGGAGTTTACTCAGACTCATGTCCATTGAGTCCGTGATGCCATCCAACCATCTCATCCTCTGTCATCCCCTTCTCCTCCTGCCTTCAATCTTTCTCAGCATCAGGGTCTTTTCAAATGAGTCAGCTATTCCAATCAGGTAGCCAAAGTACTGGAGTTTTAGCTTCAGCATCAGTCCTTCCAATGAACACCCAGGACTGATCTCCTTTAGGATGGACTGGTTGGATCTCCTTGCAGTCCAAGGGACTCTCAAGAGGCTTCTCCAACACCACAGTTCAAAACCATCAATTCTTCAGCACTCATCTTTCTTCACAGTCCAACTCTCACATCCATACATGACTACTGGGAAAACCATAGCCTTGACTAGACGGACCTTTGTTGGCAAAGTAATGTCTCTGCTTTTTAATATGCTGTCTAAGGTTGGTCATAACTTTCCTTCCAAGGAGTAAGTGTCTTTTTATTTCATGGCTGCAGTCACCATCTGCAGTGACTTTGGAGCCCAAAAAATTACAAGATATTGAGTATAATTCCCTGTGGTATACAGTAAATCCTTGTTGCTTATCTGTTTTATGTATGGTGGTTTTTCAATGTTAATCCCGTGCTCCTAATTTCTCCCTCTCTTCCTCCCTTTCCTGTTTGGTAACCATTAGTTTGTTTTCTATTTAGTATATAGATTCATTTGTATTATTTTTAGATTTCTCATATAATTGATATCATAGTATTTTTCTTTCTCTGTCCAACTTACTTTCCTAAGTATAATATTCTCTGAGCTTTCCTGATAGCTCAGTTGGTAAAAATTCCACCTGCAATGCAGGAGACCCCAGTTTGATTCCTGGGCCAGGAAGATCTGCTGGTGAAGGGAAAGGCTACCCACTCCAGTATTCTGGCCTGGAGAATTCCATGGACTGTAGTCCATGGGGTTGCAAAGAGTCAGACCACAACTGAGCGACTTTCACTTTCACTTTCACTTTCACTTTTCATATATATGTATGCACACCACATCTTCTTCAACCCAGCTATAGATGGGCACTTGGGTTGTTTCCATGTCTTGGCTATTATAAACAGTGGTTCTGTGGAACATTAAGATGTATGTATCTTTTCAAATTAGAGTTATCATTTTTTCTGCATGTACACCCAGGAGTAGGATTTCTGGATCATAGGGTAGCTCTGAGAAGCCTCTATACTGTTTTTAGAGTGGCTGCACCAATTTATATTCTCACAAACAATGTACAAGAATTTCCTTTTCTCTACACCCTCTCCAGCATTTATTTTTGTAGACTTTTTGCTAATGACCATTCTGACCAGTGTGAGGTGATAACTCATTGTGGTTTGATTTGCATTCTCTAAAATTAATATGTTGAGTACCTTTTCATTGCCTGTTGGCCATCTATATGTTTTTGGAAAAATGTCTGTTTAGGTCTTTTGCCTACTTTTTAATTGGATTTGGTGTTGTTATTGTTGTATGAGCTGTTTGTATATTTTGGTTATTGACCCCTTGTTGGCCACATTGTTTGCAAATACTTTGCCTCATTCCATAGGTTGTCTTTTCATCTTGTTGATGGTTTCCTTTGCTGTGAGAAAGCTTATAAGTTTGAATAGGTTCAATTTGTTTATTTTTACTTTAATTCTTTTGCCTTGGGAGACTGAGCTAAGAAAATGTTGCTACAATTTATGTCTAAGAATGTTTTGTTTATGTTCTCTTCTATGAGTTTTATGGTGTTGCTTCTTATACTTAGATCTTTAAAACATTTTGAGTTTGTTTTTATATATGGTGTGAGGAAGTCTTCTAGTTTCATTGATATATATATAGCTGTCCAGCTTTCCCATCACCGCTTGTTGAAGAGGCTATTTTTTCTCCATTGTATATTCATTGCATCCTATGTCATAATTTAATTGACTGTAGGTGTGTGTATTTATTTCTGGGCTCTCTGTTCTGTTCTATTGGTCTATGTGTCTTTTTGTGCCACTACCACATTGTTTTGATTACTGTAGCTTGGTAGTATAGTCTGATATCTAGAAGGATTATGTTTTGAGCTTTGTTCTTTTTCCTTGAGATTGCTTTGGCAATTCTGGACCTCTTATGTTTCCATATAGATTTTAGGCTTATCAGTTCTAGTTCTATGAAAAAATGTCTCAGGTATTTTGACAGGGATGTTATTGAATCTGTAGATTGCTTTGGGTACTATGGCTGTTTTAATAGCAATATTAATTAGTTGTTTTAATAGCAATAATATTAATGCTGCCAATGCAAGAGGATGGGATATCTTTTCATTTCTTTGAATCATCACCAGTTTTCTTTATCAGTTTTTATAGTTTTAAGCATATAGGTTTTTCAGCTTTTTGGTTACATGTATTCCTAGGTATTTTATTATTTTTTTGACATGGTTTTAAATAGGATTTTTTTTGTACTTTTTCTTTCTGACATTTCATTATTAGTATAAAGAAATGCAACAAATTTCTGAATATTAATCTTGTATCTTTCTACCTCACTGAAATAATTTATTAGTTCTAATAGTTTTCATGTGGAGACTTTAGGATCATCTGTACAGAATATCACATCATCTGCACATAATGAGTTTTGCCTCTTCCTTTTCAATTTGGATACCTTTTATTTCTTTTTCTTCTCTGATTTCTGTGGCTAGGACTTCCAAGACAGTGTTGAATGGAAGTGGTGAGAATGTTTATCCTTGTCTTGTTGCCTGATTTTAATGGGAAGGCTTTCACTTTTGAGTGTTATGTTGGCAGTGGATTTGTTGTAAATGGCTTTTATTGTGTTGAGATATGTTTCTGTTATATCCACTTTCGTGAGAATTTTTATCATGAATGGATGTTGAAATCTGCCAGATGCTTTTTCTACATCCATTGAGATGATCATGTGTGTTTTGTACTTTCTCTTGCAAATGTGCTGTATTGCATTAATTGATTTGCATATGTTGAACCATCCTTTTGACTCTGGAATAAATCCAGCTTGATCATGGTATGTGATCCTTTTTGTGTATTGTTGGATTCTGTTTGCTAATATTTTATGGAGGACTTTTGCATCTATATTCATGAATATACTAGCCCTTAATTTTCTTTTTCTTTAAGTGGCTTTGTTTGGTTTTAGTATCAGGGCAATGATTGCTTCATAGAATGAATTTCTGAGTGTTCCATCATCTTCAATTTTTTGGAATAGTTTGAGGATTGGTGTACGTTCTTCTTTGTATGTTACCCAGAATTTCCCAGTACAGCCGACCACTTCTGACTTTTGTCTGTAGGGAGTATTTTTTGTTTCATTTCTAGTGATTGGTATGTTTAAAGTATCTGTTTCTTCTTGACTCAAGTTTTTCAGAAAATTATTTTGCTGTTGTTGTCAATATTGACAAGAGATATAAACCTAGGAATCTCCTTCCTTAAAATAGCCTTAGTAGTTTTATATAAGTTTATACAAATCCAATAAAACATTTTAGAGAGTGCTTTTGTTCTTTCTATTCTGTGGAAGAAGTTGTACAAGACTGATTTTATTTATTTCTCAATTATATGGAAAGTTCATTGCTTAGGATATCAGGTGTGAAAATCATTTGTAAGAGGTTTTGTTAGACAAAACTTACTTGACTGGTATTTCCAAAAATTTTTGGATATATGTATTCCTTTTTGAATTTCATCATTTTGTTTAATTTCAAATGTATTGGAATAAATTTCCTTATAATATTATGTATATGCCCTTAGGATCTGTAGTATTATATTATCTTTGTTCTGATACTGATATTATGGGTCTACTTTTTTTCTTGATCAGTCTTCTCATGAGTATACTTTTTTTAACCATTTTACAAAAATGAACACCAACTTTTGAATTTGTTGATGTTCTCTTTGTAATTTTTTTAAAACTGTGTTTCCCTGACCTTAATATTATTGTTTCATTTTTGTTATTTTTGCTACTAAATTACTGTTTCTTTTGCATTTTCTCATTGTGGATTATCAACTCTTTAATTTTCCATATTTCCTCTCTTGCATTTAATGATACATAATTTCTTCTAAAGAGATATTTTATATATCTTACACATTTTATTACAGCTTCACTGAGATGGAATTTACTTAAATAACCTGTACATTGAAATATCAGTGTAAGTTTTGAAATATATACTCCTTTATGAAATTCTCTCTATAATCAGTAACAGTTAAATATCCCTCCCGTGTGTCCATGTTTCCATCTACATCTTTGTATTTCTTCCCTCTTAGTCTTGCCCAAGACCTGTCCCCTTTTCCATGATGTAAACATATACATATCTTTGTATGGATATATAATTTCATTTTTCTTGAAGAAGCTTCAAAGAATGGAATGGCTGTATCATATGATTGATGTGTCTTTATGTTATTTTAGAAAATGTCAAAGTGTTTTGCAGCATGCTTGGACCATAGTACACACCACCAGCAATGTGAGTCTTGCAGTCATTCTGCATTCTTGTCAGTACTTAGTATTTTTAGTTGTAGCTCTTTTAATAGGTATGCAGTGATATCTCAGCCACTCTAAATGGTGTGCATGTGTGCTAAATTGCTTTGGTCATGTCTGCCTCTTTGGGACCCTATGGTCTGTAGCCTACTAGCCTACTGTGTCCATGGGAATTCTCCAGGCAAGATTTCTGGAGTGGGTTGTCATGCCCTCCTCCCAGCTAAATGATGTACGTGTAACAAATTAATTGTTCTTTTTCTTTCCCCCAAGAATCCTAGAAAATGGAGGTAATAGGTCACAGGCCTGATGGTAATTATTCTATTTCTATTTTACATGTATGGTTGTTTTGTATTATAGGCTGGACTTTCTGTATTAAATACAGTAGAGATAATTGGAGTTGAGGTGCAATTTTTTTTTTGTTTCTGAGAGGACATTAGCATGAGGGCAGTTCATCTCATAGCAGTCAGGAACTGAGAAGTTGGATTTTGTCAGGAATTTTATCTTCTGGAATGTCAGATGAACCCCTGGGTTGTTTCCTCCTTTGTGAACCCTCAGGTCCAATTTGTTTCTCCTGGGTTGATAGAAGCCCTGGTCAGTTGCTTAGCTTCTCACCTCCAACTTTTTCTTCAGTCATTTCCTGTGAATCAGCAAAATCCTGGAGGGAATAGGGGTACCAAATTTGGGTCTCACCACCTAGGCTTATCTTGTAATTGAGCTCTTGTCTCTTTAAATATTTGTTTCCTTGGGTTTGTGGTGCTTTCAAATACATACTGTTAATATACTTCCAGTTTCCTGATTTTTGGCAGCAGTGCAGTTAGGCTGTAAAGCCTGAAAACTTTCTATCAAAATAATTTTTTTAATGTATTTTACTTTGTAGTTTTTTCTTCCTTTAGCCAGTTAATCTAATCAATATACCAATTTATTTAAGACAAATGACTTGTCCAAGAAGTGCATGATTTTTCTTTATATTTTACTTAATTTATTTTGCTTAAATATTCCACAGATTCCAATAAATCTTTATTCAGTTCACAGAGCATGCCAAATACAGGCCAAGTGATGTTGGTACTTTATTGACAGACAGCCTGGTGGGAAAAATCTGAATAAATAGGAGTATATAGCCACGTGAGTTTGGGGCCAGCATAGCTTGTCTTAAAAACATGAATGGTCATCATCAGTCTTTCCCAAGCCCCATGCACCAGGTGGTTGAAGTAAGAGGGTTCTCTCTTGGTGTCATAGGAGCTAGTACTTTTCTTAGCATTTACTACTGATTGTAATTGTACATTTATTTGGGTAACTTTTTTTCTTCCATCCTTTTTCTTTCCATTCCTTTTTCCCATGTTAAGGGCTGACACACCTTTAGTGCTTGGGAGGGATATTATAAATGCTTATTTTAAGAAAGGAGAGAGACTGGATATAAACTCATGCTACTAAAAATGGGATGAGAATTTTATGTCTTTGTGTTTCCAAGTAATTTTGATCAGACTTGTCATTTATATATGTGTAAATTATATATATTGACTTTTATATAGTTTTTCTTTTAACAAATCATGCTATTCTAAAAAAAAAAAGAGTATATTATTAGAGATAAAGTTAGGGGTAATTTGTTATGCAGCCATTGTGTACCAGGTTATTGCCTGTGCCATTTTATATTTAACTGTTTTTCGAAGGATTGGGATATGAATCTTTGTCTTATCTTGGTCTACTTTGAATTATGATAGTATCACCCCACATGTAAATATAATCTCACAACACTACATTTTCGTTTAATCCCCTTTCATATATTTTACATAAACAATACTAGTTGCCAGTTTTGATTCATAAATATATTTTAAAAATAAAGATAAGTTGTCATTTATAGTTATGCACATATTTTCCCTCTCTAGTGGTCTTCACTTCTTCCTAGAGTTCTTAATTTCCACGTGGTGTCTTTTCTTTTAGCCTGAAGAACCTGCTGTAAGCTTACTTACAGTGCAGGTTGTCCAGAAATAAATGGCTTCAAGTTTGATTGCATGGGTGTGTTTCATTTCATTCTCAGTTGGGAGGGATAATTTTTATGGATATATAATTCTATGTTTACAGCTTTATTTTTCCTTTCAACATGGAAAGATGTTCTTCCATATTCTCCAGTCTCAATGGGTTTTGTTGAGAATGCAGCCATCATTTTAATTATCACTCTTAGGTAGGAAAATTTTCTCTATTTCTCTGGAAATTTTAATTTAAAAAAGTTTTGGATTTTAGCTGTTTAAGTATGATATACCCATGTCAATATTTGTCTTTATTTCACCTGCATTGGTTCTATTGATTTTCGATCTGTAATTTGACATATTTCTAAAAACTTGGAATTTTTAACAACTTTTCTATAAAATATGTATTTTTAATGATCTTTTTCTAGTTACTCTTCTTAGTGGATTCTGACTAAACATTGGTGATTGAATGTTATCCCACAGGTTGCTCTAAGTCACTTTACTTTGGCTAGGTCAGAACCCCACAGTCTCTGGACAGTGCAAGACCTCTGGTCTCTCTGATCTTCTCGTAGCCTTACACCCACTGTGTGTTAGGCCTTGATGTATCTTGTGCCCATGTGCAGCCCAACCCTTGACCAAAGACCTGTTGTGCATTCCCATATAGACTTCCTGTCTATAGCTCCCTCATCCACATTGCTATACACAGCTGCATTTAGTAGCTCCAGACTCCAATCTCAGCCTCATCAGCTCAGCAACTCCTCCGTGCTCTGCCTGGTTGCAGACTCCTTGCCCAGGGGAATTTGCCCTATTCAGAGTGCCTGGGCACACTTGAGCTTCTCACTCTGCCACACCTTGTGTTGGTAAGGAACTCACATATATTGTTGTGGAAAGAAAATTTGTATCCAGGACTCTGACAAAGTTTTGGTATATTCTATTAAATTGAAGAGACACATACAGTATGACTCAGTAATTCTACTCTGGCTTATGTAATTATCTTTAAAATCCACATGTGTGCCAAGAAGCATTTAGAAACCCTAATTCCTAATTGCCCTAAACTGGAAACAACTTAAAAGTCCACCAAAAAAAGTCTACTTTTTACTCTAAGAATGAATACACTGTATATATCATATCATACACTGTAATATCATACACCAATGAGTATGAACAAACTTCAGTGTACACTGTGGTAAGTTTCATGAACATAATATTGAGCTAAGGAATACAAACACCCCCACCCCACAAACCATATTGTCTGAAAGTCAGGAAAGTGGTTACTATGGGGAAAAGGGGAGGCATAACAATAGCAGTTGGCAGAAAAGATTTACCTCTTTTGAAGTGAAGTGAAAGTTGCTTAGTTGCTTAGTCTTTGCAACCCCATGGACTATACAGTCCATGGAATTCTCCAGGCCAGAATACTGGAGTGGGTAGCCTTACCCTTCTCCAGGGGATCTTCCCAACCCAGGGATCGACTCCAGGTCTCCCATATTGCAGGTGGATTCTTTACCAGCTGAGCCATCAGGGAAGCCCAAGAATACTAGAGTGGGTCGCCTATCCCTTTTCTCACAAATCTTCCTGACCCAAGAATCGCACTGGGGTCTCCTGCATTGCAGGCAGCTTTACCAGCTGAGCTACTAGGGAAGCCCTTATTCTTCTGAAATTCTGACATTGTTTTATTCTGCATCTGAGTGGTGTTTATACAGCTGTGTTCTCTTTGGCTTACTACATGGCCCTGGTTAGTTGCTGTTATTGCACTGTTTTCCATTTGTATTATGCTTTGAAGGATAAATAAAAATGACATACAAATATAACAAAATGTAACCTCAAAAAGCAAATGAATGATCAGTACCAAATGTTTGATGTGTTTATGTTTTCCTAGAAGGATGCAAAGTGATATAATTAGGGGAGTGCACAAATGGAGTCCTAAATGCATTGATCATATTTACTTGCTGGTGGATATAAGTTGTCTATTTCATTAGTATTGTCTATATTTTATATATATCAACTATATAGTTTCCTAATATTTAAAAAAACTCAAATCATATTTTTTCAGTTAAAATTATTTTCTTTATATGAAGTAAAGGATACCTAATTTGACAATAGGAGCAAAACCAAATGAAAGGAATAAAAAAAATCACAAAAGTCAAGAAGAGTTTTAATTATGATAAGTCATGTTAATTTGGTGAAGGTTTCTATGCACATATAGAACTAAAGTACCTTCTAGAAATATTATTTCTAATCTTATTTGTGTCTATGTTTTTCTATGATAAATTGCTAATGAGATTTCTTAAATAGGGAAATTGTTTGTTTTGTACATTTGGGAGATTTGTCTTAGTAGTACAATAATCAAACATTGCCACATGCCAAAAAAGATCACAAAAGCCAAAACATCCAAGTTAAAAAAATAAAAAAAATAAAATGAAAAATGTCTGAATCAACTATACCCAAATTAAAATAATTTAAGTATATTGCTAAGAAATATTTCAAATGATTTGTTAATTGGTGTTCTGAACCTAACATTGACCTGGATGATAAATTATATAGGAACTGGCGGGACTTCCCTGGTGGTCTAGTAGCTAAGATTCCATGTTCCCAATGCAGGGGACCTGGGTTCAATCCCTGGTCAGGGAACTAAATCTTGGCATGCTGCAACTAAGATCGAAAATACCACATGCCACAACTAAGAATGCCCCCAGATAAATAATGAATAAATATTAAAAAAAAGAGAAAACTGGCAAGTTCTATTGATATGGGGTAGTAAATTGACACCTGTGTTATCTATAGCAAAATACCTTATATCTACAGTAATTAATATACAGTAACACTCAGTTCTGAGAAAACATATTTTATGTCTACCGTAATTTATATAGCCTTATTAGTAAACACTCAATTTAAAATATAAGACTTACTTTCAAAATCTGGTACTAGATTTTGCAAGGGATATAAAATCATACTGACTTTTTTTGAAAACTATTTAACATTTTAAAGCAACATTTTGAATTACATATCCTATACACAGTAATTCCACTTCTAGAATTGTACAGCTACTCAGGCAAGTGTACAAAAGTATGGGTACAAAAAAAGCAACAGAGTAGTTTTTAAATAAATTACATTGTATCCATACTATGAATACTCTTCAACTCTTGCAGTCACCTATGTCTATACTGTGAAGGTTTACGCAAAACACCTCTAAGACGTATTGCTAAAGAAAAAAAGTGTGTTATAGTTTAATTCAGTTATATGCACAAATATATAAATGTGTGTGCTAATGTATGTTTGTGTGTATCTGATTCATATACAGACTTTACTGCTAATTATGGTTATCTTTGAGAAAGAGAAGTGTATCTACAATTTTTTGAAATTTTACACTGAGAACATTCTATTTCTAATAAAAGAAAAAAAAACAAATAGTCATGTGATGGCATATCATTAATAATTATTTTGGAAGACTTAATATCTGCTTTTTCTCCTTTTCATAAGTAGTACAGAATAGGATAAAACATTATACTTAAGTTGCAATTAGAAAAGAGAAAGAAAAGAAATATTATGAAAATATATAAACAATGTGGAGAAAATAAATCAGTGAGTCACTTGAAGAAGCTGCCCTTTATTTATCAGTGAGATGATTAAGCCAAGTGAAGTGAAAGTCACTCAGTCATGTCCAGCTCTTTGTGACCCCATAGACTATACAATCCATGGAATTCTCCAGGCCAGAATACTGGAGTGGGTATCCTTTCCCTTCTCCAGGGGATCTTTTCAACCCAGGGACTGAACACGGGTCTCCCACATTGCAGGTGGATTCTTTACCAGCTGAGCCACAAGGGAAGCCCAATTAAGCCACGGGTTGTAAGTAAAGTTGTCACATGGAATAATCTTTTATTGTTCCACTAGGATTAAATGTCATGTTTATTAGGAAGTTTATTGTATATTAAAAGTCCTTGTTCCCATAATACCAGGAAAAATGACAATAATGGTCAAGTTTGTAATGACTCTTAAGTAAATATATAGAAAAAAAAGTATTAAAAGTATAATTTTTCATGTAGAATTTTGTGTCATTTTTTATGATATGTATAAAAACCTTATGAAGAATTGTTCTTCTCAGAAAAAATGCACTTATGTTTAACTGTATGATAGGACCATGACCAAGTCCAGAGAACCACTTTGTTGGAGTCTTTGCAACCTCATGGGCTATAGCATGCCATGGTCCTGTGTCCTCCACTATCTCCTGGAGTCTGCTCAAATTCATGTCCATTGAATCGATGATGCTATCTAACTGTCTCATCCTCTACCACCCCCTTCTCCTTTTGCCTTCCACTTAGAACCGCTTAGGTGCCATCCAAATCGCTAGACAATTCAATGTATTTTGGAAGGGAAGAATAAAATATATAGTAAAAATCAGCTCCCAGGAATAATTTTTTGAAGCACAATGTTTACTCTGTGTGTGATTTAATATCACAGAAATTGAAAATATAATTAGTTGTGATTTGGATCAAAATAGAGCTCAGGTATAACATATATTCAAATTTGAGGAAATGATTCTGAAGATTTTGAATGTGCCTGCCTCCCATTTAAAGGGAGGTACAGTTGTCAATGAATGGTTGCATTTATGGAAATTTACCTTGAGAGAATACCATTATGTCATGTTCAGGACTGGGTTACAGAAGGGTGACTCCTAAATTCAGTTGTGCCATTCTTCGGCATAAACTTGGGAAAATTGCTTCCCTTCTCTGACCTCACTGTATTTTTATCAAACTTATGAGGCAAAACTTAAATGTTTAAATTCTATGGGATTTATATACCTACCTACATAGCATGAACATGAACATCATCCACTATATTCTACAATGCTAGCATTTAAATTTTCAGTAAATTAAACTTCCTACCTTTTTTTTTTCTTTCACATTATTTTTATTTTATTTTTTTTTTCTCATTGGTTTTATTTATTTATTTATTTTTAAAATTTTAACATGTAAGAATTGAATCGCCAGTCTATGTCTGACGCAGGATACAGCATGCTTGGGGCTGGTGCATGGGGATGACCCACAGAGATGTTATGGGGAAGGAGGTGGGAGGGGGGTTCATGTTTGGGAACACATGTAAGAATTAAAGATTTTAAAATTTTAAAAATAAATAAATAAATAAACTTCCTCCCTTTTATATGGGCTTCCCAGGTGGCACTAGTGGTAAAGAACCCACCTGCCAGTGTAGGATACATAAGAGACATGGGTTCAGTCCCTAGGTTGAAAAGATACCCTGGAGGAGGGTAGGGCAGCCTACTCCAGTATTCTTGCCTGGAGAATCCCATGAACAGAGGAACCTGGTGGGCTGCAGTCCATGGGGTCACAAAGAGTTGGACATGACTGAAGTGACTTAGCACACTCATGCATACCTTTTATATAAAAATACCATTTTAAAGTAGTCATAAAAATGAAAAATGTCCCCATGGTTTGAAGATTCATTCTGGAATACTACATTATAGAAAATTCAGATATCCAAATACAATGGAATCATATAAACTCAAACACTAACGTAAAAGTGTAGCTGTCACAAACCATCAACCTATCTTTAATTTCCCAGTAGAACATCTTCACCAAGATACTGTACAGCTTTTATTTGAACTGCAGTGGCAGGAAACCACAATTTTGAGGACTGTTTTAACATTGACCAGTGGATTGTTCCTTTATTCTGTTTAGCTGGAATCTAACTTCCTGTTAATTATTCCCATTGGCCCCGTTTTTTACTTATGCCTTTACAGAACATGCTGAATTATTGAACATGCTAGGATTTGACTTGCATTCACATTGAATAGGATTGCATGTGCTTTAGAGTGTGAAGAATTGATCACCTGAAAAAAATGAATCTTCTGTTGAATAAGCTTTGAACAGCATTCCAATTGTTCATATCTTCATTAATTCCTATCAATATAATTTCCCCATAGTTCACTATGTAAAGAGCTTGCACAGATTTCATTAAAATTTTACTTGAGAGTTTGATAATCTTTGAGTTTATAAATTATATTCATAATCAAGTTAATCATCTAATTTGTTGGCATTTGGAATTACAATTTTTATTAATCATGTATCCATCAATCTTGCCAAATTCACTTGTTAATTCCAATACATATAGATTGATGTTAGATAGTATAGAAATATACTCACATGATATGTGAATAATAAGTTTCATTTCTCCAGGCCAGAATACTGGAGTGGGTAGCCATTCCCTTCTCCAGGGGATCTTCCCAACCCAGGGATTGACCCCAGGTCTCCCACATTGCAGGCAGATCCTTTACCATCTGAGCCACCAGGGAAACCCAAGAATACTGGAGTGGGTAGCCTATCCCTTCTCCAGGGGATCTTCCCAACCCAGAGATCGAACTGGCGTCTCCTGCATTGCAGATGGATTCTTTACCAGCTGAGCTACCCAGGAAGCCCCAAAGTTTTACCTGGGAGTTTGATAATCTTTGAGCTTGTAAATGATATTCATAATGAATTTAATCATCTAATTTGTTGCTGGCATTTGGAATTAGTTTTTATTAATCATGTATCCATCAATCTTGCCAAATTCACTTGTTAATTCAAATATATAGTATATAGATGTTAGATAGTATAAAAATATACTCACACAATATGTAAATAATAAGTCATTTCTTCCTTTCTCATCTTTATGTCTTATCTTTTTCACGTATTATTGCCCTATATAAATACTGAATTGAAATGGTGATAGGAATCCTTTCTCATTCCTCATATCAGAAGATTTAAATATTTCAGCACTTATGAAATTAGCTGCAGTTTTACGATTTTTTTTATAATCTTAATGGGTGATAAGTTATGTATTTTTTTGCATTTATTATAATGGCACTATTTTGTTCCTTTGTTTTATTGAAGTGATTTGATTTCAAAGTGTTAATTCAACAAGAATTCTTGGTTAAAACTCAGTTTATTCATTTTGTATCAGACTTGCTCTATCTTTAGATTCAGGTTGTTAAATATACTGAATTTTGTTGGCTTGTCTACTGTTTCAAGTCTATAATATCTTATGTAAGATGTATCATTTCTTTATCAATTGTAGGAGAAAATTCACCAAGTCAGTCACTAGTGCATGTGATTCACTTATGGAAGATTTTTCATTACAGTTGCAATTTATTTATAAACATATGACTATAAACATTTCTAAGTTATTTTTGGTTGAATTTGTTTTACTTGGAGTTTTACATTTCATATAGTTTTAAATTTATTAGCATGAAATCACATATTTTGTTTCTTGATTCTATAATGATGACATTTCTCATATAAATAATGTTTCTTATTATATAATATAATAACAATATTATATAATAATAATAATGGCCCCTTACTGGGCCAACTTTAGTGACCATTCTTAATGAATGAATCCTTATTATGATTACATAATTAAGTGGCTTTATATCTTATAAAGGAGTCATCCTCCTTTCCTAGAAATCTAGTTGTTTAGCATTAATTTGCCCATCCCAGTTTTCTTATTTCTTACCAATTTTGCATGGTATATCATTTTCTGCATTGTTACTTTCAACCCTACAGTACCTTTCAGCTTAAATTGCGTTTCATATAAACAGTATATACAATAACTGGGACTTTTTTTTTTCTTGTCTGAAAAACTTTACATTTTAATTGGAATGTTTATACTTTTAAAACAGAGAAGGCAATGGCACCCCACTCCAGTACTCTTGCCTGGAAAACCTGGGTTCAATCCCTGGGTCGGGAAGATCCTCTGGAGAAGGAAATGGCAATCTTAATATTTTACTAATATAGACTGACTTATAATTATCTCTCTTTTCTTTTTTTCTTTTTCTTTTTTCTTTTTTATCTATCTCTTTTTATTTTTGTGCTTGCTGCTGCTGCTGCTGCTACTAAGTCACTTCAGTTGTGTCTGACTCTTAGCAACCCCATGGACTGCAGCCTACCAGGCTCCACTGTCGATGGGATTTTCCAGGCAAGAGTAGTGGAGTGGGGTGCCATTGCCTTCTCTGATTTTTGTGCTTACTTAGGTATTTATTAGATGATTGTTGTTATTCATTTTAAAGTCCTCTCTTGGATTTTTATCTGTGGCAGTTTAAAAAGATGCTTACATTAAAAACAAAGGAAAACAAAACATGCCCACATATTTTTTGACATTCCCTTGCTTCAAGTGTGTTATTGGGACTCCATGGACTGTAGCCCGCCAGGCTTTTCTGTCCATGAAATTCTCCAGGCAAGAATACTGGAACGGGTAGCCATTCCTTTCTCTAGGTAATCTTTTCTGACCCAGGGATCAAACTCAGGTTTCCTGCTTTGAAGGCAGATTCTTTACCGTCTGAGCCACCAGGGAAGACCATTGCTTCAAGAGATAGCCCCTTACTGGGCCAACTGTAGGGACTCTTTGCTAACCAATAAAATGCAGCGGTTTTGTTGCTGCATAAATTCAGTTCAGTTCAGTTCAGTCGCTAGTCGTGTCCGACTCTTTGCGACCATATGGACTGCAGCACACCAGGCTTCCCTGTCCATTAACAACTTCCGGAGCTTGCTTAAACTCATGTCCATCAAGTCGTGATGCCATCCAACCATCTCATCCTCTGTCATCCCCTTCTCCTCCTGCCTTCATCTTTCCCAGAATCAGTTCTTTTCCAATTAGTCATTTCTTTGCATATGGGCTTCCCTGGTGGCTCAGAGGTTAAAGCATCTACCTCCAATGCGGGAGACCTGGGTTCGATCCCTGGGTCGGGAAGATCCCCTGGAGAAGGAAATGGCAACCCACTCCAGTATTCTTGCCTGGAGAATCCCATAGATGGAGGAGCCTGGTAGGCTACAGTCCATGGGGTCGCAATGAGTCGGACACGACTGAGCGACTTCACCTCACCTTGCATCAGGTGGCCAAAGTACTGCAGTTTCAGCTTCAGCATCAGTCCTTCCAATGAATATTCAGGACTGATTTCCTTCAGTAATTTAGCTGAATAATTTA
The DNA here is from genome assembly GCF_032405125.1 of Capricornis sumatraensis. Lineage (NCBI taxonomy): Eukaryota > Metazoa > Chordata > Mammalia > Artiodactyla > Bovidae > Capricornis > Capricornis sumatraensis. The sequence continues at coordinate 117,259,930 of NC_091092.1, forward strand.
TGCAGGTAATTTAGTTGCATAAATGCAGGTAATCTAGCTGCATAAATGCAGGTAATTTAGCTGCATGCTGCTGCTGCTGCGTCACTTCAGTCCTGTCCTACTCTGTGTGACCCCATAGACAGAGGCCCACCAGGCTCCGCCGTCCCTGGGATTCTCCAGGCAAGAACACTAGAGTGGGTAATTTAGCTGCATAAATTACCAGGCTGGAATTCCAACCAACTGCCATTACCAACTGCTGCCACTGGAGTGCGCCATCTTGGCTCTTTAACCCAGTTTTTGCTGCGTGTGGGTAATTCCCCTTCTACCACGTGGCGCTCGTGGTGTGAAAGTTCGTCATGCAGTAAATTGTCTCAGGTTCGTTTATGTGGCTGTATTTTACTTAACTCTCAGTTTGGAAGGATAATGTTGATGGTGGCAGAATTCAGAGGTGACGGTTTTATTTTTTCTTTCAGCTTTGGAAGAGTCTCCGTTTTCGCTGATTCTCCGTGGATTCTGCTGAGAAGGTGGCGGCCATCTTTTAAATCGTTGTTCCAGGCTAGGTAATGTATTCTTATTTTTCAGATATTTTAAATTGGTATACATTTGTTCACTTCACTGATACTCTTTATATTTCATATGTGAAGTCAAATTGAAGTCACTCAGTCATGTCCGACTCTTTGCAACCCCATAGATTATCGCCTACCAGATTCTTCCGTCCATGGGGTTTTCCAGGCAAGAATACTGGAGTGGGTTTCCATTCCCTTCTCCATTATATTTCACATAGATGCTTAATATATAGCTTAAAAATGAAATATTAAAAAAATATCAGTTCCTATATTGTCAATCCAAATTATTCAATTTATCTAAAAAATAGAACTATTTGATTGATAGTAGCAACAAAAGGCAGCAAAAGAAAGTCTACCAAGAAGGGAGGAGTAATTTTTATTTCTTATTAAATATATATCTCTAAATTATATACGAAAGAGAATAAGCGTATTCCACAAAAAATTCTAATTATTTTTATAGTTGTTGATCTGTTTCTAATGACATGCATGAAAAAATATGTAACACAAAATTAAAATATAAAGAATAGTGAAGTGACCCTTATATTACCTACTGTAAGATACTTGCTTTGGCAAATCATATTCTATTTCTGAAATTATTCTATTCTATATACAGCACATATAGAAATTGATTCAGTAACAGGGATTATATGGAACAAAAGGGAAAGTAATAAGAATAAATATATATAATCTTAATATATAAAATGATTATTTCAAATAATTATAAAATGATAAACTAAAACTACAGGAAGCATTTTAAACAAAAGCATACATTTTCAATATATGTTTTGAAATGCTTGCTAATTAGTGTAAAATAAATAACAAGATATTCCTCATCTTGATGCTAAATGGTACTGGGCTTTTGGCAATTCATTTGCCATTTTTAGAAACTTCTTTTTATATATTCTTTTGTATTTTAATACTGTATCCAACTTGAAATGCTGCTGCTGCTAAGTCACTTCAGTCGTGTCCAACCTTGTGAGACCCCATAAACGGCAGCCCACTAGGCTTCCCTGGTCCCTGGGATTCTCGAGGCAAGAACACTGGAGTGGGTTACCATTCCCTTCTCCAATGCATGAGAGTGAAAAGTGAAAGTCAATTCGCTCAGTCGTGTCTGACTCTTCCGGGCGCAACCCCATGAACTGCAGCCTACCATGGGATTTTCCAGGCAAGAGTACCCTAGTGGGTTGCCATTTCCTTCTCTAGCAACTTGAAATATATGGTTACAAAATTGGCAGAAGAGATATTTTTTTAAATAAAATAGATTGTGTTCATTTTATGGTTATGTAACTATGCAACTAGTCAGATTTCCTGTACTTACAGATGATATCTCTATGACATATTTCTAACAACAAAAAAAGAGCTTTATAATTTCACTTGTGTGCCACACATATATAAATATATTCTTTATGTAAATGCATATTTACATGAATATGGTTTCATACACACTTTATTGATACTCATGGTTAATTCTGAGGGAAAATATGCATCTGTACTTTTGGAAAATTTTACTCTCAGCATATGCTGAATTTACAAATAGTAAAAATATTTTAGTGATATGATGGCATATCACTAGTGATTGTTTTTTTGAACATCTACTCTTTACTTGTGGCCCTAAGTAAAATTGTCTCAAATAATACGCTTTTTATTGTTCTCCTTGGATTAAATATCATGTGTATTCTAAAGTTTATGGGAGATCTCTATTACCATGATATCAGAAGAAATAATGTCAGTTTTCAGAGGTATAGTAACTCTCACAGTTTATCTGAAAAGTATATTAAAGAGCATTAAAAATAAATTTTTATCTTGTGGAGTTTTTGTGCCATTTCTTGCAATGTCTATGAAAAGTTTATTAAAAATTGCTGTTCTTAGAAAAATGTGTTTAAGTTTACTTGTATCCATCAATCTTGATAAATTTACTTGTTGAATGTATCACCTGCAGATTACTTTTCGGTAGCTTGGAAACATAATTATGTGATCTGTGAATAAAAGCAGGTTCATTTCATTCTGTTTTCAATCTCTATGCTTCCCCTACCCTTCTTTTCCTTTCATTATTGCCTAAATTTCCCCTAAAATGTTGAATAGAAGGGATGATAATATACATTCTTGTCTCTATTTTTATCTCAAGAAGTTTTTCAGTATATTATTGTTAATTATGTATGTTGAAGTTTTCTAAGTTGTTTTTTTAAAAATCATAAGTAGATTAGATGGTTAATTGTACCAAATAGTTTTTCTTTGTGTACTATTATGGTGATATGATTTTGTTCCTTTGTCAAGATTGTTTGGATTCTTGTTGGTTTAACATTTTTAAATCATTTTTGTATTAAGCCCAATATATTCCTGGTATATTATATAGTTGAATTATCTTTGGGTTCCATATCTCCAACATAAGGTTTTCATTTATTTCTTAGTGTTTGTCATAAGGCAAAAAGAAAAAAAAAAGCCTTGATTTTCTTTTTGTATAATGATATTATCAATTTGATGTCTGGTTTATAGGATTCTCTTAACAGTTAGGTCAGAGTTTTTACTGTTTCTTATGGGAGAGGTTAAGATTGGTGTTATTTCTCTGTTGATATTCCTACTTGCCCATGCTATGGGTATTCTTGTTTGAGTTTTTGTGTGGATGTAAAATTTCATTTTTATTGGATCAGGCAAGGATTGGAATGATTGGTTCATATGAAATGAATTTTAAAGTTGTTTTAGAATATGTGAAAATGCTTTGCAACATGACTGTACCATTTTACGTCTTAAGCACAGTCTGAAGGTCATAGTTGCTTTGCATTCTTGCCAGCCCTTGTAATGGTCAGTGTTTTTAATTGGTGTGCAGTGGTATCTCTGTGTAGCTGTAGGTGTGTGGGTACACAAGGTATCATTCTTTCTTTGCTAGATAGTCCCTATAAATGGAGAAAGTGGATCACAGGCCTGATGCTAGTCCTTTCCTTTCCCTTTGTCCTTTTTGCGTGTATGGTTATTTGTTATCACATGCTAGATTTTCTGTATGAAATGCCATTGAAGTAATTAGGGACTCTGAATGATTTTTTTTTTTTCTTGTGGGCTAGCATGAGGCCAGCTCATCTCATGGCAATCAGGGAATTAGTCCTTTGGAAGTTGGATCTCAGGTTTTGTGAGGTATTTTCTAGCCTCTCAGGGATGTCAAATGGACCCTTGGTTGTCATCCAAATCCTTTCTCTTTGGTGCTCCTTCAGCTCCAGCTAGCCCTTTGAGCTGGGGAGACTGCTGGCAAGCCCTGCTCAGCTGATTGGCTTCTGAATTAAAACTCCCAGCTTAGCTTCTTGACTTCTCAGTCACCCGCTTTGATTAAGTATACCTTGAGAGGAGAGGAGATACCAAATTTGGGTCTCATCACTTGGGTTTCTCTTCTGAGAACTTGTCTTTTTAAATGCTTACCTCCTTGGATTTGTAGTGCTTTCAAATGTCTTCAGTATTTTCCAGCTTTCCTGGTTGTTCTCAGCAGAATAGTCGGGCTAGTGAAGTTGCTTAGTCATTACTGAAAGCAGACACCTTTCACTGTGTGTATATAGTCTTCAGAATGTGCGCATGCTCTTTTTGGAATGAGTTTTTATAGTTGTTTTTCCTCCTATACCTTGTTAATCAAATCTTTATATCACTTAGAGGAAAAACTTATTTTAAGGCAAATAAACTTCCAAAGTATAGATCTTTTTTGATCTCACTTCTAAATTTTTTCATTGATTGCCTAAATGTTTTTTAAGTTCCCTACAAGGGCCAGATGTAGATTATGTGGTGAATTTACGTGATTTCACTAGGCATAATCTAGTGGAAAACAAGTAAATTTGGACTATATTATAGAAGATACGTTTTGTGGTAATTATTTAAGCTATAGTAGTAAGTCAAATGTTACCTATACCTCTTTGTATTATGGTTACTTGCTAGCCTAGAATTTGGCAAAGCTTTTATTGTCTTGGCCTACCAAGATTTAAGAAGGTACCAATTTATGCCGATACAAAATTACAAGAGGAAAGTTTCCCTATTTCCCCTATTATTGGTCTTTTATTCAAATTTTATTTGAATATTTTATTTAAAATATTGATGGTTATTAATTTTTTCCTCTAATTTTCTTAAATGAGATAATTTTATATTCAGTTAAATATACAAATCTTGAGCTTCCATTGCAGTGAATTTTGCAAGTTATATATTTTATGTAGAAAATGTTGTTTTACATTTTTACTTTAAAAATCAGTTGTCTTTTTAATTTTCTGATTTCCCATTTGAATTCTTCTTTAATATATTGTTTATGTGGTTCAGAGTGGTTTAATTTTTATTTATTTTTAAAATTTCCAAATTTCTATTGGTTATTTTTTTCTAACAGCTTTATTGAGGTGTAATTTATATACAAAAATCCACATATTTAATGTGTACAATGGGCTGGAACATATGCATGTACCCATAAAACCATCACCACAATTAAGCAGCCATCAATTAATTAATAGCCATTAATTAATTAAGCACACTTAATAAACAGCCATTTAATTTCAGTCCATTGTGTCAGAGAATATACTTTGCTTTATTTCAGTCCTTTTAAAACTACTGAAGTTTGTTCTGTGATCTAGTAAATAGTCCTCACTGGAAATGTTCCATTTGTAAATGCAAAGAATGTGTATTCTGCAATTGTTGGATGAGTATTTTATAGGTGTCTTCTAGATCTAGCTGTTTGTGGTGTTGTCCATGTCTTATATAACTTGTTGATTTTTTCTTTGATTTTTTTTTTTTTGCCCAGTTATTCTGTTCACTATTCAAAGAAAAGTACTGAAATCTCTTAATAATTATGGTTGAAGTATCTATTTTTCTTCTCAGTTTTGTCAGTTTTTTGCTTAAAGTATTTTGGGACTCTGTAGTTAGAAGTATATCTGTTTACAGTTTTTCTTTGTGATTGACTCTGTTATCATTGGGCTTCCCTGGTGGCTCAGAGGTTAAGGCATCTGCCTGCAATGCGGGAGACCAGGGTTATCATTATCTAAAAACAGTTTTGTCTTCTTTTGTCTGATATTAATGTGAAAGTGAAGTCGCTCAGTCGTGTCCAACTCTTTGTGACCCTGTGGACTGTAGCCCACCAGGCTCCTCCGTCCATGGGATTCTCCAGGCAAGAATGCTGGAGTAGGTTGCCATTTCCTTTTCCAGAGGAATCTTCCCAACCCAGGGATCGAACCCTGGTCTCCTGCATTGCAGGCAGGTGTTTTAACCTCTGAGCCACCAGGGAAGCTCCACTCCAGCTCTCTTATTGTTGGTCTTTGTATGGCATACTTTTTTATTATTTTACTTTTAACATGTTTACAACTTTGCATCCAATGTATGTCCTATATAGACAATACATAGTTGCATCTCATTTTCTTATTTAGCCTGACAATATTTTCCTTCACTTAGATCACTTAATCCATTCACATTTAATATTATTATTATCAGTATGGTTCTTATTTATGTCAACATTTTTTTCTGTATGGCTCATGACTGTTTCTCCCTAATTTCCTTTTATTAATTAGAACTTTTGTGTGTAACGTTTTAATTTCTTTAACAATTTTAACCATATTTTGTGGTTATCATCTTAGTGCTTTCTTATGTTATTAAGATAATATAAATCCTAAGTTATTAGAATCTACTTCCTATTTACACAAGATTTCAGTATAGTATGGAACATTTATTCTTATAACTCCCTCATTTTTGTGCTGTTATTATATATGTTATGTTTATATGTGTTACATACCCAGCAGTGCAGTTATATAATGTAGTAATTGTTTTATATAATCTTACTTCTGTTGAAAAAGCTAGAGGAAATAAGAAAAAATTATAGATTTTATTTTATATTAAAATTTCTACGTACCAGTCCTGAATCTTTTCACTTCTTCCTGTGAATTTGTGTTGCCGTTTGTTTTTTATTTCTTTATTCCAATATAGATTCATTCAGAGCTCCCACTTTTGTGTTCTTATTATCAAATATATCACATTTGTGTGTTACATGATTAAAATACAGTTTTATAGATATTATGTTGTGCAGTTGTCTCAATAAGTTATATGAGAAAGGAAGATCATTAAAAATACTTTGTATTGTCATTATCTACATATTTATTTTTACTGGAGATTTTCATTCTTCCATATGGATTTTATCTACTGTAACTCTTTCATGTTGCAAAACTTCCTTTAGAATTTCTCATATTGCAGGATTTGTAACAGGTTTTATTTGTATGTCTCTAGTCTTTGTTGTTGGAGAAGGCAATGGCACCCTACTCCAGTACTCTTGCCTGGAAAATCCCATGGACGGAGGAGCCTGGAAGGCTGCAGTCCATGGGCCCGCTGAGGGTCAGACACGACTGAGTGACTTCACTTTCACTTTTCACTTTAATGCATTGGAGAAGGAAACAGCAACCCACTCCAGTGTTCTTGCCTGGAGAATCCCAGGGACGGGGGAACCTGGTGGGCTGCCTTCTGTGGGGTCGCATAGAGTCGGACACAACTGAAGCGACTTAGCAGCAGCAGCAGCAGTCTTTGTTGTTAAAAAACAAAATAAAACAAAACTAGACATCTTAAATAATGTAGGAAATCTGGATACTGATTCTCCCACCTGGCTTGTTGTTATTTATTTGGTGATAAGGCTGGACTAATCATATGAATTCTATTTCCACTGCAGTGTACATCTTCTGATATATTTGCTCACGTTTTTCCCCATCTTTTTAATCTTTTAGCATGACTTCTTAGGGGTCCTTCCCCAGTTGCTATAAGGCACTTGTTGGTCAGACCCTGAACCGAAAAGATGTGGCTTAGAAACTGCTTTCATGATTCTAATGTTAAAATTGTATTTTTTCTTTCATCATTGGAAAGAGTCAGCTCCATTTTTCTGGTTGTCTATGAATCCTGTTGAGAAGGTAGCCATAATTTAAAATATTGTTCATGGATTAGTAGCATATATTTATTTCTGAGAAGTTTTTGGTAGGCATATGCTTGTTCACTTTATTAATATTATTTATATTTGATATAGATGCTTACAAATAGATGCTTTTATATAGATGCAAAATAATGCTTACTAGTAGAAAAAAAAAAACATTCAACAGATTTTATGTCAAAAACTTCAGATGCTTTTATGTCAATCCAAATTATTCCATTTATGTAAATAAAATGATAATTTACTTGACACTGGCAATAAGACAGTGCAAGAGCAAAAATATAGCAGTTTATATGAAATAACAAAAGCTCCAAATCAAACTTTTTTCATATTTGTAAAGCTATCTGTACATATTTTACACAAATTAAAGCACATTCCAAGCAAAATGCCAAATGATTTATTATTATTGCTAGTCTGATGTTACTTCTAACTTGAATGAAAAACTGAATAAGAGCAGTCAAAAATCTCTTGATAAATAATAATGAAGTGACAGTTGTTTTGCCTACCTCAAAATTGTTTATAGCTATTATATAATATAAAATACCATTATATTTCAGTAAAATATATAATCTATATTAATAGTTAATATAAATACAGTAAGTATCACAATGAATCAGTAATAAACAATATATAGAATATAAAGACAGTCATGAAAAGATATGCTTAAGAATATCTGTAGGCCTAATATATAATTTTGTCATTTCAAATAATTATTTAAGGATAGGTTAACAAATGAACTTAGCAATTGAATCTAAGTATATATACAAACTAAACATAAATTGATGCTTAAATATGCTTAATAGTTTGTGCAAGTTAAATGCATAACCAGACAGTTTTTGTCTTGATACCAGTTTATTGAAGGGGTATAAAGTTACACAAACTTTGTGATAGTAATTTAGCATTTTTTTTTTACCAGTTTTAAATTTGCCTATACTTTTGAATAGTAATTTCCTTTCTAGTCCTGCATCTGACTTTGTTACCATACATGTACATTAAAGTATGTACAAAAAAGGCAAAACTTCTATTTCTGAATAAATTATGCTTTGTCCCTATCAAGAACACTGTGCAGCTTTTGCAACCAATCAGGTTGACCTATATATACTTAAGGAAGAAAATTTCAAGATAAATTGCTAAAAGAAGAAAGCAAATTATAAATTACTTTCAGATATGTGCAAAATTTCGGAGAAGGCAATGGCACCCCACTCCACTTCTCTTGCCTGGAAAATCCCATCGACGGTGGAGCCTGGTAGGCTGCAGTCCATGGGGTCGCTAAGAGTTGGACATGACTGAGCGACTTCACTTTCACTTTTCACTTTCATCCATTGGAGAAGGAAATGGCAACCCACTCCAGTGTTCTTGCTGGAGAATCCCAGGGACAGGGGAGCCTGTCGGGCTCCTGTCTATGGGGTTGCACAGAGTCAGCCACAACTGAAGCGACTTAGCAGCATATATTCTTTAATAGGTATTATGTGTGTATCTGTTAATATATACACCTCATTTCTAATCATATTACTTTTGAGAATGAATATGTCTGAATTTTTCACTGAGCAAACAATATATATGTAATTAATGAAAGATAAATAGAATCAAGATGGCATATGTTTTGTGTTTCCCCTTTGTCCTGTTTCTTATACAACAGGATAAGAAATTATGCTTTAAAATAAGAGCATTAGAAAAGCGTTCCACTGGCATTAAATGTGAAGTGTATTATAAAGTTTATCCTATGTTTAGCTGCCTTAGTAGGGCTTCCCTGGTGGCTCAGAGGTTAAAGCATCTGCCTGCAATGCGGGAGACCTGGGTTCGATCCCTGAGTCGGGAAGATCCCCTGGAGAAGGAAATGGCAACCCACTCCAGTATTCTTGCCTGGAGAGAATCCCATGGACAGAGGAGCCTGGTGGGCTACAGTCCACGGGTCGCAAAGAGTCAGACACGACTGAGCGACTTCACCTCACCTAGCTGCCTTTGTTACCGTGATATCAGAGATGGTAATAACAGTGATGAGGATTATAGTGACTCTCAAAGTTTATCTGATGAGTATATAGGAAAAGCCTTAAAAATATAACCTTGTGTTGGGAAGTGTTTGTGCCACTTTTAGTGATTTGTGTAAAAAGTTTATTAGTAACTATTTTTATTGGAAAAGTGTGGTTTTTTCACTGTATGATATTTATCAGTCTTGCTAAATCTTATATTTTAATACATTAGCTGCAGATTGTGTTTAGATAGCTGTGGAATATAAACACAATCTCTGAACAATGATGGTTGCATTTCTTCCTTTCCTGCATTGCTCTGGCAAGGACTGCCTTAAGATATTCAGTAGAACTAGTGACAGTAGACATTCCTGTACCCTTTTTGATCTCAAGAGGCAATTTTTCAGAATTTCATTACTAAGAATGATGTTTGCCACACTGTTATCAGTTTGAGGGTTTGAGTTTTTTTTTTTTTTTTTCTTTTTTGGTTTGTTTTTAGTCTTGAGTGGTAAATTTTGTCAAATGGTTTCTCTGTATTTACTGCAATAGTACATGATCCTCTACCTTTTTTTCCTTTCAAGTGGTTTTATTTCAAAATGCTAAATGAAGAATTCATTCTTGGATTAACATCAGTTTATACATTGTGTTTTATAGTGATGCACCTTTTTAAAAATTAATTTATTTTTTATTGAAGGATAATTGCTTTACAGAATTTTGCTGTTTTCTGTCAAACCTCAACATGATTCAGCCACAGGTATCCAAATATCCCCTCCCTTTTGAAACTTCCTCCCATCTCCCTCCCCATTCCACCCCTCTAGGTTGATTCTGTTTGAGTTTCCTGAGACATACAGCAAATTCTATCTATTTTACATATGGTAATGTAAGTTTCCATGTTACTCTTTCCATACATCTCACCCTCTCCTCTCCTCTCCCCATATCCATAAGTATATTCTCTATGTCCATTTCTCCATTGTTGCCCTGTAAATAAATTCTTCAGTACCATTTTTCTAGATTCCATATATATGTGTTAGAATACGGTATTTATCTTTCTCTTTTTGACTCACTTCACTCTGTATAATAGGTTCTAGGTTCATCCACTCACTAGAACTGACTCAAATGCATTCCTTTTTATGGCTGAGTAATATTGCATTGTATATATGTCCCACAACTTCTTTATCCATTCATCTGTCAGTGGACATCTAGATTGCTTCCATGTTCCAGCTATTGTAAATAGTGCTGCAATGAACAATGGGATACATGTGTCTCTTTCAATTTTGGTTTCCTCAGCATATATGCCTAGGAGTGGGATTGCTGGGTCATACGGTGGTTTTATTCCTACCTTTTTAAGGAATCTCCATACCGTCTTCCATAGTGGCTGTATCAATTTACATTCCCACCAACAGTGCGAGAGTGTTCCCTTTTCTTCACACCCTTTCCAGCATTTATTGTTTGTAGACTTATTGATGAGGGCCATTCTGACCCATGTGAGGTGATATCTTATTGTAGTTTGTATTTGCATTTCTCTAATAATGAGCGATGTTGAGCATCTTTCCATGTGTTTGTTAACCATCTGTATGTCTTCTTTGAAGAAATGTCTGTTTAGGTCTTTTTCCTGCTTTTTGATTGGGTTGTTTGTTTTTCTGGTATTGAGTTGTATGAGCTGCTTGTATATTTTGGAAATTAATCCTTTGTCAGTTGTTTCATTTGCTATTATTTTCTCCCATTCTGAGGATTGTCTTTTCACTTTGCTTAGAGTTTCCTTTCCTGTGCAAAAGCTTTTAAGTTTAATCAGGTTCCACTTGTTTAAACTTTTTTTTTCCCCCATTACTCTAGGAAGTGTGTCATAGAGAATCTTGCTTTGATTTATGTCATTGAGTGTTCTGCCTATGCTTTTGTCTAAGAGTCTTATAGTTTCTTGTCTTACGTTTAGGTCTTTAATCCTTTTTGAGTTTATCTTTGTGTATGGTGTTAGGAAGTGTTCTAATTTCATTCTTTTACATGTAGCTGTCCAGTTTTCCCAGCACCATTTATTGAAGAGGCTGTCTTTGCCTCATTGTATATTCTTGCCTCCTTTGTCAAAAATAAGATACCCATAGGTGCATGGGTTTACTTCTGGGCTTTCTATCTTGTTCCATTGGTCTATATTTCTGTTTTTGTGCCAGTACCATACTGTCTTGATGACTGTAGCTTTGTAGTATAACCTGAAGTCAGGAAGGTTGATTCCTCCAGCTCCATTCTTCTTTCTCAAGACTGCTTTGGCTATTCGGGGTCTTTTGTATTTCCATATGAATTGTGAAATTTTTTGTTCTAGTGCTATGAAAAATGCCATTGGTAATTTGATAGGGATCACATTGAATCTGTAGATTGCATTTGGTAGTATAGTCATTTTCATAATATTGATTCTTCCTACCCAGGAACATGCAATATCTCTCCGTCTGTTTATGTCATCTTTGATTTCTTTCATTAGTGTCTTATAATTTTCTGTGTACAGTTTTTTCATCTCCTGACGTAAGTTTATTCCTAGATATTTAATTCTTTTTGTTGCAGTGGTGAATGGGATTGATTCCTTAATTGCTCTTTGTGATTTTTCATTGTTAGTATATAGAAATGCAAGTGATTTATGTGTATTGATTTTGTATCCTGCAACTTCGCTAAATTCACTGACTAGCTCTATTAATTTTCTGATACTCTCTTTAGGGTTTTCTATGTACAGTATCATGTCATCTTTTTTACTTCTTTTCTGATCTGGAATCCTTTTATTTCTTTTTCTTCTCTGATTGCTGTAGCTAGGACTTCCAGAACTATGTTGAATAATAGTGAGGAAAGTGGACATCCTTATCTTGTTCCTTATCTTAGGGGGAATGCTTTCACTTTTTCACCATTGACAGTAATGTTTACTGTGGGCTTATCATATATGACCTTTAAGGTAGGTTCCTTCTGTGCCCATTTTTTGAAGACTTTTAATCATAAATGGGTGTTTAATTTTGTCAAAGGCTTTTTCTGCATCTATTGAGATGATCATATGGTTTTGATCTTTCAATTTGTTAATATGGTGTATCACATTGATTGATTTACATATATTGAAGAATCCTTGCACCCCTGGAATAAACCCAACTTGATCATGGTGTATGAGCTTTTTGATGTGTTGTTGAATTCTGTTTGCTAAAATTTTGTTGAGGATTTTTACATATATATTCATCACTGATATTGGCCTATAGTTTTCTTTTTTTGTGCTGTCTTTGTCTGGTTTTGGTATCAAGGTGATGGTGGCCTTGTAGAATGAATTTGGAAGTGTTCCTTCCTCTGCAATTTTTTGAAAGAGTTTTAGAAGGATAGGCATTAGCTCTTCTCTAAATGTTTGATAGAATTCATCTGTGAAGCCATCTGGTCCTGGGCTTTTGTTTTTGGGGAGATGTTTGATCACAGCTTCTATTTCCGTGTTTGTAATGGGTTGTTTATAATATCTATTTCTTCCTGGTTCAGTACTGGAGGATTGGACTTTTCTAAGAAACTGACCATTTCTTCCAGGTTATCTATTTTCTTGCCATAACACTCTCTTATAATCCTTTGTATTTCTGCATTGTCTGCTGTAACCTCTCCTTTTTTCATTTCTAATTTTGTTGATTTGATTCTTCTCTCTTTTTTTCTTGATTAGTCTGGCTAAGGGTTTGTCAATTTTGTTTATCTTCTTAAAGAACCAGCTTTTAGTTTTATTTTTTTTTTTACTTTATTTTACTTTACAATTATTAATCTTTACTCTTATTTCATTCATTTCTTTTTCATTTATTTCTGCTCAATCTTTATGATTTCTTTCCTTCTACTAATTTTGGGTTTTTTTTCCTTCTTCTTTCTCCAGTTGCTTTAGGTGTAAAGTTAGCTTGTATATTCAATGTTTTTCTTGTTTCTTGAGGTAGGATTGTATTGCTATAAGCTTCCCTCTTAGAACTGCTGTTGCTGCATCAAAATAAGTTTTGATTGTCATGTTCTCACTGTCATTTTTTCCTAGAGATTTTTTTATTTCCCTTTTGATTTCTTCAGTAACCTGTTGGTTATTTAGAAACATGTGTAATCTCCATGTGTTTGTGTTTCTTACATTTTTTTCTTGTAATTGATATCTAGTCTTATAATGTTGTGGTCAGAGAGGATGCTTGATATGATTTCAATTTCCTTAAATTTACTGAGGTTTGATTTGTGACCCAAGATGTGGCCTATGCTGGAGAATATTCTATGTACACTTGAAAAGAAGGTGTATTCTTCTGCATTTAAGTTATTGTGTTTGAGGTCTCCTTTTCCCAGGCTTCAAGGTAAGTTGAATTCTTTCTTTGAAGAAGGTTGAATTCTTACTTCCTTTTTGTTTCTGCCCTCCTAAGGCTGGTCCAGTGGTTTGTGTATAGGGTGAGATTTGTGCTGAGTTTTTGTTTGTTTGTTTGCTTGTTTTTTCTCTGAAAGGCAAGGCTGAGTGAGGTGGTACTCCTGTCTGCTGATGATTTGGTTTGTATTTTTTTTTGTTTGTTGTTTAGATGAGGCATCCTGCACAAGGTGTTTACTGGTGGTTGGGTGATGCTGGGTCTTGTATTCAAGTGGTTTTCTTTGCGTGAGTTCTCACTATTTGATAATCCCTAGGGTTAGTTCTCTAGTAGTCTAGGGTCTTGGAGTCAGTATTCCCACTCCAAATGCTCAGGGTTTGATCTCTAGTCAGGAACGAAGATTCCACAAGTGGTTTGTTATGGCATTAAGGGAGAGTAAAACAAATACCCAAAAATGAGTAACCCAAGATGAACCCCAGACCAATGGCAGTTACAAAATCAGGCAAATAATAATTAAAATAATGGAATATACACATATACATATATAGCTATGAGCAAATTGAAAACAATCCAACAAAAATAAAGTACAGTAGATTGATCTGGCAAACAAAGGAAATCAAAAATTATATTTACCAGTTAAGAACAAAACTAACTTAACCACAAACTGGAAAACAAAACTAAAGCAAGGTGCCAAGTGGGAAATAAAGCAATGAAAACAAAACTAACAAATATGTTGAGAGGAAAGAAAAGAAAGAAGGAATAGATATGCAAAGTTAAACAGAGGTAGATGAAGAAGATTCATATACATTAAAGGTTAAATGCAAGACAAAAGAACAGTTGGAAAGGCAAGCAAAGGAATAAATGTAGAAAAAATATAATAGGATTAAAAAATTAAAAATTATAATTATAAAACAGAGAAGAGAAAAAAACAGAATAAGAAAGGAAAAAAGGAGAAAAAAAGGAAAACTCCACAGAACTGCAAAAGCCCCGTGTAGAGGCAGAGGTTTATAACAACAATAGAAAGTGTGACTGAATATTCATATATACACATATACCCATAAGCAAAATCAAAACAGTCCAACAAAAATTAAGTACAATAGATTGATCAGCCAACAAAGGAAACCAAAAATTATATCTACCAGAACAAAACTAATTAAAACACAAACTGGAAAAGAAAACTAAAGCAAGGTGCCAATTGGGGAATAAAGCAGTGAAAATAAAACTGAGAAATATGTTGAGAGGAAAGGAGAGAAAGAAAAGAAAGAATAGATATGAAAAGTTATGAATGTAGACAAAGAAGATTTATATATTTTAAAGATTAACTGCAAGTGGAAAAGAACAGTAGGAAAAGCAAACCAAGGAATCAATGTAGAAAAAATAATAATAGGTTTAAAAAATTAAAATTAAAAAAAAAAGGAAAAGAAAAAAAGAGGAAAATTCCATAGAGCTGCAGAAAAGCCCAACATAGAGGCAGAGGTTTATGACAATAAAAAATGTGACTGAGGAAAAAGAAAAAGAAAAGCTTAATTGAATTTCTTAGTGCCAATAAAATCGACAACTACAACAGGGGAGGAAAAGGGGGGAAAAAAGAAAATATTCCAAAAGAATCTACAGAACAAGCCAAAAAATAAGAATAATAAAGGTTTTTCTTGAGTCACTTTTGTCGGAGTCCTTTCCAGCACTGGGAATCACAGTCCACCTTACTTTCCTAGGATACCCTCCAACACTGTGCTGATCTCTGGACCTGCTGTGGGGGCAGCTGAGATTCTAATCTGGTCCTACTCCTGTGTGTTCTTGCCTCCAGTGTTTGCAGCTATCAGAGCTAGTGCATTTTTTTTTTTTTTTTGGTGGGAGTTCTCAGTGTCCTTTTCTATATTCCGTAGACACAGAGTCTGCCTGGTTGATCGTGTGAATTTAATCTGCAGCTTGTACAGCTGGTCGGAAGGTTTTGAATCTTATTCCTTAGCCACACTGCCCCTGTGTTTCAATTGTGGTTTTATTTCCACCTCTGCATGTGGGTCGTCCACTGGGGTTTAGCTCCTGAGGCTGCCCTGAAGGGCTTGGGTTTGCCCCTGTGAAGGCCAGGTGTGGAGGTGGTACAGCTGCTTGGTTCGCAGGGGTTCTGGCAGCACCAGGGACCCAGGGGGTTTGGCGGCTAGGGTGGTAGGAAATAGAGTGCTCTAGAAGGGTATAGTAACCAGTATTGGCTGATAGGCTCCAGTATTCTTGCCTGGAGAACCCCTTCTCTGACAGAGAAGCCTGGCAGGCCACATACAGGGTAGCAAAGAGTCGGACACTACCGAAGTGATTTTTTTTTTTTTTTGCTTATGGCACCTCTGCCCCAGTGAGAGTTGAGCGTGAAGGTGGTGCAGCTGCTTGGCTTGCAGGGACACTGGTGGGGCCAAGTGTGCAGGGACACAGACTCCCTCTGCAGCGGAAGTTATGGCCCTATCAGAGTCTTTTTTCGAGCCTCTTGTAGCTGGCGATCAGAAGGCCTCTTTGGCCAGTCTTTTTCCGTAGCTCCCCCCCAGTTCAAGGCACTTAGAGGGATCCTTTCTCTGTTGTCCTTCTCTGTTGCTCCACACGTCAGGCACATAGAGGGGCCCCCCTGGCTGCGGTCCTACTCTGTGGTTCAGTGCCTCAGGTGTTGATGGGCCAGCCTTTCTATTGTTCAGCTGCTGATGCTGACACATGGAGAGAGAGAGGCTATGGTGATGGCTCTACCCCCTACATGTGACTCGGCAGTATCACCTTGCTTCCATGGCTGCCTGGCTTTCCTCCACTGGCATTTCCCACCACGATCTCCTCCCTCATATCCTCTCGATCCGTCTCTCTGCAGTCAACAGCAGTCCTCACCCTGGGATTGCTCCATAATCCCTAACCTCCAGCTCCCAGCCATTGCCCCTTCCAGGAGACCCATGTTCCTGCCCATTTATGTATGGCTGTGGCAAGGACTGTCTGATTCTCATTCCATTTAGGCTGCCACAGATCAGCTGTTTCACTCTCAGCCTTAAATGTTTCTCCTCCGACTCAAGACAATTGCCCCTCTCTGGGTATCAGACCCCTGCTTCACTTCCCCCACCCACTGAGTTCAGGTCCAGTCTTACTAACACTCCTGTTTTCCCCCCTAGTTCCTTTGTCTTTCCAAGTTTTGCTTGGTTGTGTATATTCTTTTCCACTGGTCAGGTACTCCCGTCCACTCTCAGCTGGTGTTCTGCATGCACTTCTGTGTCTGAAGGTATATTCCTGATGTATCTGTGGAGAGAGATGTACTCCACATCCACCTACTCCTCTGCCATCTTATTCTCCCCAGTGATGCATCTTTGATTCCATTTATCAAGCATAAGTTACTCTTGTTTTTTGCATTTGGTTATGTGAGATGTAAACCTTATATTTTACTTTCTTATTATATGTTCAGTTTGGTGTAAAGTTTATAAGGGTCTCCTGGAACATATATAGTGATGTTTTTCTGTTTTGAGAAAGAGTTTATACAAGATTATTTCTTTCTCATACAGAAAATATCAGGAATTCAGACACTGGGACATGGAATTCATTTGTAGGAATTCATTATAGACACTATCTAATACTTATAGGACCTTTGAGATTTCCTAAGATTAAAAAAATTGTCATTTCATATAATTCCAAATTTATTAGCATAAATTTTAAAATAATATATATTTGTCTCCAGGATCTGTAGTGATGATCTCTTTTACATTTATCGTATTGGTAATGTGTCTTTTATTTTTCTTGATAAAACTTGCAAGGAATCTTTTAAGTTTTTATTCCAGCTTTATTGAGTTGTAATTGACAAAAATTGTATGTATTTAAGATGTACAACATGGTTATTTGATACATATTGTGAAATGATAACTACAATCAAGTTAATTATTTTATTCTATTAAAAAATCTTCAGGATTTGTTAGTCTCTTTGTGATCGTTAAAATTTCACTAACTGATCTTAATTTTATTGTTTCATTCTTTAATCATTATTCATAGTAAATTGCTTATTTTTTCAATTTCTTGAGGTAGATTATCTGATTTTAAAATTTCAGCATTTCCACTGGGCAGTTAATAGTATAAAGTTTCCTTTAGACAGATATTTTCGTGCAGCTTACATATTTTAACAATTTTATTGAGGTATGATTGATTTAAAATAAACTGCACATCTTTAAAATGAACAGTATATGTTTTGAGATATGTCTGCATTTGTGAAACAGTCAACACAAGATAATGTAAACGACTATCTCACTCACCTGTCCTTGTGGTACATTCATATTCTCTCCCTGATAATTCTGTGCAAACACTTCCCATTATCTCATGCTCTGCACATTCTTACACAGTTTTTTATATGGTCATATACTTCCATTTTGGGGGGATAAACTTGAAAGAATGGGTTGCGAGATCACATGATTCAGTTCAGTTCAGTTCAGTCGCTCAGTCATGTCCGACTCTTTGCGACCCCATGAATCACAGCATGCCAGGGCTCCCTGTCCATCACTAACACCCAGAGTTCACTCAAACTTCATCCATCGAGTCAGTGACACCATCCAGCCATCCCATCCTCCGTCACCCCCTTCTCCTCCTGCCCCCAATCCCTCCCAGCATCAGAGTCTTTTCTAATCAGTCAACTCTTCTCATGAGGTGGCCAAAGTACTGGAATTTCAGCTTTAGCATCATTCCCTCCAAAGAACACCCAAGACTGATCTCCTTCAGAATAGACTGGTTGGATCTCCTTGCAGTCCAAGGGACTCTAAAGAGTCTTCTCCAACACCACAGTTCAAAAGCATCAATTCTTCGGCGCTCAGCCTTCTTCACAGTCCAACTCTCACATCCATACATGACCACTTGACTAGACGGACCTTTGTTGGCAAAGTAATGCCTCTGCTTTTGAATATGCTATCTAGGTTGGTCATAACTTTCCTTCCAAGGAGTAAGCGTCTTTTAATTTCATGGCTGCAATCACCATCTGCAGTGATTTTGGAGCCCCCCCAAAAAAAGTCTGACACTGTTTCCACTGTTTCCCCATCTATTTCCCATGAAGTGATGTGACCAGATGCCATGATCTTAGTTTTCTGAATGTTGAGCTTTAAAGTGATTTTAGAATATGACAAAATGTTTTGCGGCATGTTTATACTACTTTATACCTGTCCCCCCGGTGGTGTGAGGGTCTCAGTTGCTCTACATTCTTGCAAGCATTTGTTATAGGCGTTATTTAAAACCAAAGTCCATCTAATTAAGTGTGCAGTGGTATCTCATTGTCACTCTGAGTTGCTTGATTGTAATCAAGTTCTTTCTGTCCCAGGCATACCCTGTAGATGGAAAAAAGAGATAAAAGGCCTGTTGTTAATCCTTCCCATTTATACTTCCGCATGTACGGTTATTTTTATTGCCTGCTGGGTAGTCAGTATGAAATACTAGAGGAATAATAATAGGCTCTAAGTGGTACTTTTCTTTTTCCAGGAAGCATTTTTTTCGCTATTCAGGAGCAGTTTCCTGCAGGAAGTTCCTTTTGACCTTGAGACCTTTTGTAACTGGATCTCCAGACTTATGAGATGTTTTCTCTTTCTAGCCCATATAGACATTTAGGGTATAGCCCCTCAGAGATGCCAGAAGAATCCATGAGGTTTGTTTTGTTTTATTAGCCTTCTCCCTTGCTGGGCCCTGAGCTCAGTGTGTGTCCCCTGAAATGGTGAGAAGCCATGAAGACCAGTTCATGTGCTTAGCTCTCAGCCTCTTCTTTCTGCTTAACATCTTGAGTGTTCAGTCATCTCTTTTAAATTAGCGAATACTTTGTGGGGGAAAGTGGTACCAGATTTAGAGCTCACTACCTGGGATTTTCTTCTTCCTTGAAATCCTGTCTCTTCCCATGCTTACTTCCTTGAGTTTGTAATACCTCGAAGACCTGTCTTTCATATATTTCCAGCTTTCCCAGTATTTCTCAGCAGGATATTGGGGCTAGTTGACTATTATAAGAAGCAGGTGTCTTCCCTAAAACTAGTTTTGAAATAAGTTTTAAGTAATAGGTGTTTTTTTCTCCCATAGCTAATTAATTCCAACTTAATATCAAGACTATAAACAATAATAAATTTAAGTTTCTATTTTAAGGTAATTATATATTCATTTTATATTCTAGTACCCAGTTTCCCCCAGTTTTAACATCTTACAAAACTATGAATAATATCTCAAGCAGGATATTAACATTCATACAGTCAAGATACAGAACATTTTAATCACCACAAGAATCCTTTCATAGGCAAGCCCCTCTTGCCCCTTCGTTCATCCCTGCCTTCTGGCAACTACTAATCTGTTCTTCGTTTCTATAATTTTTCCTTTAATGAATATTTTATAAGTAGAATCATTGTTTATGTGACCTTTCAGATTAGCTTTTCTCACTCAGCATGATTATCTGGAGATTCATCAAGGTTGTTGAGTATATAAATATTTTTTTTTGTTTCTATTGCTGAGGAGAATGGTATGGATATACTACATTTTCCTTAATAATTCACTCTTTTAAAAACATCCGAACATTCCCAGTTTTTTACTTTTACAGAAAGCACTGTGATAAACATTTCAGTACATGTTTCCTTGTGAGCATGAGTCTTCATTTCTCTGTGATAAATACCCAAAAGTACAAATTCTGTATCATACTGTAGTTGCATGTTCTTTTTTTTTTTTTAAGAAATTGCCTGATTTCCAGAGTTCACTGTATTTTATGTGACAACAGGCAATGTATGAATCTGTCTGCATCTATGGTGATGCATTTTATGGTGAGCTATCTTTTTATTAGCCTTTCTAACAAATGTAGTGATATATCATTGTAATTTTAATTTGCATTTGCCTAATGACTTTGGTGATAAACATTGTCATGTGATTACTTGCCATGTGTATATCCTCTTTGGTGAAATTTCTCATTTCTTTTTTTGTGGGGGTGGCAGCATACCACACAGCATTTGGGACCTTAGTTCCCTGATCAGGGATTGAACCCACACTGTGGGTTCAATGCTACAGTGAAGCATGGAAGCTTAACCACTAAGACCACCAGGAAAGTCCCTTTCCTCTTTTCTTTTGGTCATTTTCCAGTTGGAAAATGGAAAATCTTTTAAATTTTATGTTTTAAGTGTTCTTTATATGTTATATTCATCATTTGTCAAATATTTGGCTTGTAAATAATTTACCCCAGTAGGTAACTTGCTGTTCCCAGTTGCTTAACAGAAATTGAAAACCAGTAGCATAGCAAAAGGTTTAAATTTTGACAAAATCTAATTTGTTAATTTTCCCTTGTATGGATTGTACATGTGGTGTCAGATCTGTTGGCTCTTTGCTTAGCCCTTGGACTTGAATGTTTATATCTTATTTCTTCTCTGTAAGTTTTATAGGTTTTATATATCTTAGGTCTGTGATACATTTTGAGTTGCCCTCTGTTTTTTGTTTTTTTTTTGGTTTTTTTTTTGGTGTGAGGTGTGAAGTTTAGATTGAGGCTTAATTTGGGGCCTATGGATAACCAGTTTTTATAGCATAATGCTTGAAAAGACTATTATTTCTGAATTGAATTGCTTTTGCAGCTTTATAAAAAATAAATTGGCCATACTATATGGGGCTGTTTATAGGTTTCCTTTCTGGCTCATTGATCTGTATCTCTCACTTTCTGTCTTTCTCACTCTCTCTAGTAATACCACACTGTCTTGAATATTGTAGCTATATAATACATCTTAAAATTGGGTGGAGTGATTCCTCCAAGTTTATTCTCCTTCAGTTCAGTTCATTTGCTCAGTTGTGTCCAACTCTTTGAGACCTCATGGTCTGCAGCACGCCAGGCTTCCCTGTCCATCACCAACTCCCAGAGCTTGCTCAAACTCATGTCCATCGAGTCGGTGATGCCATCCTACCATCTCATCCTCTGTTGTCCCCTTCTCCGCCTGTCTTCAATCTTTCCCAGCATCAGGGTCTTTTCAAATGTCAGTTCTTCACATCATGTGGCCAGAGTATTGGAGGTTCATCAGTGTTGTGTAATTTCTAACATAGAAGGCCTATACATATTTTGTTAGGTTTACTTCTAAGTATTTAATTTTTGAAGCAATTGTAATTTGTATTTTTTATTTCAGTGTTCACATGATCACTGTTAGTATATAGAAATACCGTTGAGCTTTTGTGTTCATCTTGTATCCAGTGTAATCTTGCTGATATCACGTACTTCAGAAATTTTTATAAATTCCTTGGAATTTTTTTATGTAGACATAATGACATCTGCAAATAGCAATAATTTTATTTCTTCCTTTCCGGTTTCTTTGTCTTTTATTTCCTTTTCTTGCCTTATGGCTGACTCACCTTCCAGCATTATTTTGAATAAAAGTTATAGAAGTCAACATACTTCATAGAAGTGGACATTCTTGCCTTATTCCTGAACTTAGCAGGGAAGTTCACTTTTTAACCATTATGCATAATGTGTATTGTAGATCTTTTGTATATGCTCTGTATCATTTTTTCAGAAGTTTCTTTCTATTTCTGTTTCTATGAGTTTTTACCTTGAATGAGTATTGCTTTTGGTTAGTAGTTTTTACTTCATTAATTGATATGTTTATTTTCATTCCTTAGCATGTTAATTACATTGATTGGTTTTTAGATACCAAGGCAGCCTTAAATATCTGGAACTAAACTTAGTTGTTTGTAGTGCATATGTTTTTTTAGTATATTGATGAGTTCTATTTGCTAATCTTGTATTAAGGATTTTGTGTCTGTATTCAAGGGCTATTGCTCTGTCTGTTTTTTTTTTTTTTTGGTACTTCTTTGTTTGATTTTGATATCAGTATAATATTATCTTACAAATAATATTATCAGTATAATATTATAATATCAGTATAACATTATCTTCATTAAATGAATTGTGAAGTCTCTTCTCTTTTTCTTTCTGTCTTAAATTTTGATATATTATTTTTATTCTAATTTATTTCAGTGATTTAATTTTTTTATACTTCCTCTTTAACCTATTTTTTTTTCAAGTGTGTTGTTTTGTTTGCAAATTTTTGAAGATTTTCCTGGTATGTTTCTTCATTTTCTTTTTGATTCCCTTGTGCCCAGACAATATACTCTTAGGATTTTAATTATTTTAAGTTTGTTGAGGTTTCTTTTATGTCCCAAGATATGGTCTGTCTTGGTTTATGGACATTCCATGGATATTTGAAAAGAACTTGTTGGGTGCAATGTTATATAAATATTGATTAGCTCCTATTAGTTAATATTACTGTCAATTATTTCTGTATCTTTGTTGAATTTGTATAAATTGTTCTGTCAGTTATTGAGAGAGGGGGTTGAGATTTCCAGAGATAATTGTGGATTCATCTATTTTTCCTTTCAGTTTTATCAGTTTTGCTTCTGATATTTTAAAACTCTATTTGTTAAGTATAAACACATTTAGGATTACTATATTTCCTTGTTAAACTGAACATTTGTCATTATATGACGTCCATTTTTGCCTCTGGTCATTTCCTTAACTCTGAATTCTGCTGTATCTGGTTGGTATTCATACTTTCTTTCTATTTATTGTTGGTATGATGTATCTTTTCCCATCCTTTGCTTTCAAACTGCCTGTATCATATTTAAAATGAATTTGGTATAAACAGAAAACAGTTGTCTTAAAAAAAAATTCACTCAGCCAATATCTGTCTTTCAGTTTATGTATGTAAGCCATTTTCATTGTATATTGTTTCTCACATACTCTCCATTGACACTGTGGTGTGGTGGAAGACAGGAATTTTTTTTTTTTTTTTTTTTTTTTTTTTTACCACCCAGCAAGTATGAAAGTCCTAGCTCCCTACTTGGGCTTTGGACACTACAAGTAGAAGGTTTGGGTTAAATGGTTACAACCTAGTGATTGTGGACCTTTGGTGGTAAGGATAAGGATGAAGTCTCAGTTTTTCCTGTGGTGTTTGGAGTAGAGCAGTTCTAGTCAGTTATACCAGAACTCACATATCCCCATATAGTTTGCTTATTTCTTTGGATATCTCTCAACTCATAAAACTGAGCCTGATAATTCTTCATTGTATTGTTACTTCTTTGGTAGTATTTTAAAGCTTCCTGAAGTCAGCTCATTGATAGAGATAGTATATATAACCTACTTCATCATTTCCAATAGACATTTTTAACCTGTCTTAACTAGACTTTCTTATCCAAACTCTGGATGCATGTGCACATGTACACAAGCTCACATACACAGACTCAAAGTTTTCATTTCCCCATACTGTCTCTGGCAAGACCTAATATTTACCATCCATCATAGAAAAAAATTGAAAATAACCATAGACTCCTCTGTGTACCTGGGAAATCCTTGTGATTTACCCTGTAGATGAATTACAGCTGTAGTCCCTTTTCTCCATCTTCATTACAGCAGCCTCAGATTTTCACCTGACAAACTTCTCTCATTCAGGCCCTGATCACTTCTATCATACCCTCAT
Organism: Capricornis sumatraensis; assembly: GCF_032405125.1. Lineage (NCBI taxonomy): Eukaryota > Metazoa > Chordata > Mammalia > Artiodactyla > Bovidae > Capricornis > Capricornis sumatraensis. Next base: position 117,284,104 of record NC_091092.1, read on the forward strand.
AAATGATCTCAGTACTAGAAATTCTTTGAATGAACAAGCTCCCTCCCCTTTCCCTGTTCTGCATACATCATATTTTTCTTATTCCTGGACTGTTCTTACTCACTTGTCTCTCTTGTAAACATATGTTCAGCCTTCAGTTGGCAAAGCAGGTTTCTCTGAGGCTTTTCGTGATCCTTACTCCCCATACTTACTATTACCCGGTGTAGGTAGGGAGTATGTCTTTATTTGGGGGGGAGGGGGTCTCAAATATCCTTCTTCCAAAATTGTACACGGGAAATCTGTAAGCTCTTGAAGACCCAGCTCAACTTTGATATGGTTGGGAGTGTCCTTCATTAGTGTAGGTCTGTGATTCTCACATTGTGATCCTCAGACAAGCAGCAAAGGCACCTGGGAAACTGATAGAAATGCAAGTTCTCAAGCCACATAACAAAACTATTGAATCAGACTCTGGAAGTTTCTGTTTTAACAAAACCCCCAGGTGATTTGAGTGCGGGCTAAGTTGGAGAAACATGCAAAGACAGTATTTTTCTCATTCTCCATGCTTTCATAACAGCTCCCACACATCTTCAGTTGTAGCACCATATTATATTTACTTTTACTTTATATTTTGTTTTTATATTTACCATATGATAATTACTTCTCAATTATTCTCTTAAGTATTTTCCTGTTCCTTTCATAGGTGGTGGAGATGGAAAAAAAATCAATCTACACTATACTCTTTGTAACCTTCTTGTTTTCACTGCCTTTAGCAGCTGCTGGCCAGTGGCCACAACTGGCCTAAGTTCATGTCTTACACCAGCCTTGGCAAGGATGGGTGGGCTATTTTAAAGTCAGTATAGTGCTGATTGAGTTTTTCCTCACAGGTTAGAAGGAATCTTATGAGCATGAGTCTGAATCACTTCAGCTCAAAACTCTTGATGACCTTTCTCTAACACCTGATTCACGCCTCCCAGCTTGATAGCAATGCTGGTGCCAGGTGTCAACTGCATTGGATTGTTCTTCCCAAGATTCACTCACCCTGTATTCAAACCGTTCTGTACCTGCAAACCACGGGCACAATCTGCTGTGGATTCATACACTTCATCAAACCTGCGAAGAGTCTAGCATTTTCTGGTAGTACTGCTTCTGGCAAGTTTTTGGTGGCAGTGAGGTTCAGGAACCTGTTTTTCCACTTTTCAGATAATCTCAGAAAATTATTACTTCCTCTGGTCTTCACAAAATCCCTGGAATTAAGCAAGACAGGAACAGTAGATAGACAAAACTGAGGGTCAGATACTTAAGCAGAGCAGATCTGCAACTACAAATGTATTCTGTAGGCTCACTCTTTGTTATTTAAAAAAATATATGGATATGGATAGGTTTTTGCTAGTTGATATCAGCTGGTGTTTAACCCCCCTTGAAAAGACAGAGACTGTCTTGTCTGTAATTTCATAATATCGGTGATTCATGTGTGTCATAGCTATGGAGATGATTGCCTTCTACCCAAAGAGTTTCCTTTCTACTTGTTTCAGATTTTCATTACCTGTTGCTAACATGATGGAAATGATGGAGTCTGATTTAACCCTGTTGGCTGATTCATCCTGAGAATTATTCAGCTCTCATTTACCCACCAAGCTCTGGTTGTGCCCAGTAGTGCTGTAGGATGTAGCACAGGGCCAGGGGTGCCAGAAGACTTGATGACACTGAAGGTGCAAGGTTTGGCATGTCAGTCGTTAGTTATAGACATATTTTTTCTTTTCTTTTTTTTTTTAATCCTTGAAAGGGCCACTGTGTCAATTCTCCAACAGCTGTTACAGTCTTATGAAACAGCTCCCCTCAGGTGATTCAGTCTTGATGACAGTGATGGTGGCAGTCTTGGACTGTAGATACTGACAGTCTCCAGAGTATTTCGTTCAGTATTTACCCCACTCAAGGCCTCATAAAGTTATTTTCAAGGACTTGATGCATAATATGAACAGAGCAGGTACATGTCTCCTGGGTGTGGACAATAGGGAACATATTGTAGAATGCAGCAGATTGGTTTTCCTCAGAATAACTCCCTGCATTCATGACCTTCAGTTTATGGTGGCCATTAAACCACATTTCACTCATTGCAATTACTCTCTAGGTCAGAAGTAACTCATGTTATATAGTCCATATATTGCTGCTTTATAGTTATCCAGGTGCATAAAAGAATACTGTGCACATGAGATTCATCCTCTTCTCCTCACGATGCTTGTTGACTTCTCCTCTCTGTCCCCATTGGATGCCTCTTTGCTACATGGCACTTAAAATACCAGGTTTAAAATCTACTGGATGGGTTTCTAACTAACTGACATTGCCTGTGTACATCCCACTAAGCCTATTTACAATAATTATGCAAAATGTCAGATAAAATGAGAACACACAAACAGCACAATATACGCAGTGTAAATAAAATGCAGGTGCACAGTCTGTGTGGTCCGTGGAACCACTCAATCTTGAAACCTTCAGTTTCAGTAGAATTTGGCCATAATCAGTATGGACCTAATTATCTCTACCTCCTGGAGAGTAAAATTGTCTTAACAGATTAAGTTAAATCTGCTGGAATGATTGGTTTTAGTCCTAAGAAATGACATGCCTATGAAATTATCTGCCTTTATTTAAGAACTGTCATGATACCATCCTCAAGGGATGATAAAAATGCCCTGCTTATAATAATGTAGGTAGGTTCATGCTAAAGGTGTTCAAGTTGTGCTCACTACACTCCCAGGTCAGTCAGTTGTCCTGTCTGTCAGTTCCAAGTGTTGGTGCTGCTTTGGTTCTTTACATCATGAAGGCTGATATAGTGATAGAGGTGACTCACTGCTCCACCTTTACATTTTCATTGCTGGCCAACAACAGGATGAAAACCAGAGATTCTGTCTCAAAACCACTAAATGATTTCTCTGAGAATTATTTAACTTGCATTTATCCACTCAGAGTTGTCATTGTCCACTCCTGTTGTGGTCCAGTGCTATCGTGGGATGTGAACACGACCTAGTGGCTGCCACATGACCGTGAAAGTGCCATCCTTAGTATGTCAGTCCTTGGTTTTCTAGATTTAAATTTTTCATTTGGATCCCCAAGGGGACATTCTTGTAATTGTCCAGCAAGTGTTATAAGCTACGAGTACAACTACTGATGACACTGGCTTGCTGACAGTGGTGGTATAAATCTTAGATTGGATGATCTAGATTGTCTTAACAGTATCTCACCCTGCATTTACCCTGGCTCATAGCCCTTTGGCGTCATTCTCTAACATTCACGGTAGGATATGAACAAAGGATCAGGTGTCTGTCCCCTGGGTTAGGTTAATTTAGAGCAAGTTTTAATAATACACAGTGGAATGGTTTCAATCACCCCCTGCCTTCAGTTTCTGGTAGCCGTTTACCAAAAGTATTTGTTATAATTAATTTCTAGGTTTGAAAGAATTGAGGGTCTGTATACAGTGTGTTGCTCCCAAAGGGATTTCTTTGGTGCATGAACAAATATTGTACAAATGAGACTTCTTCTCTTCTCCTTTGCATGTTTCGTGAACTGTCCTCTGTGACTCCATTTATTAACCATTTACAGGGTGACAATTTACAGGGTGTAGATCTCAATGTATCCTTTTGCATATGAATGACTCATTCCAGGTCACCTCACTTAGTGCCTTTAATGGTTATTTTTTAATATGTGATGCAGGATCTGAACACATACCCAGTGGGCATGCCCAGTGAAAGGAGAATAAAGTTGTCATTCAAGGAATGCCAGACAGTGATTCTAAGAACTGCTCACTCTACACTGACCGCTTTGTTTTGGCTGAACTTGGTCATTATGGGCATTGGTTTCATTTTCTTCAACTCCCTGGAGAATGCATGTGATAACAGAACAAATTACATCTGCTACAGCTATTGGTTTGTGACCTGAGAAATGTATGTCCATGAGACTGATTTTTCCTTAAATACAGAGCTATGAACTCATATGTGTTCTTCCAAAGCATGTAGCAGTGCTTGAGGTGTAATGAAAAAACTTTGCTTTGGACAATAAGTATAGTTTTTGCCAGACAGTTTTAACACATTTTCACTGTACTCTCAAGCCAGTCAAGAATGTTTTCACCCTAACTTCAGCATGTTCATTTTTTATTGGTCTTCACATTACTGAAGGCTAACATATTCATGGAGGAGATTCACGTCCTTTATAGTGCTTCATCTCTACTCATTTAAACATTCACTGCTTGCCAAGGAGCTTGATGGGAAAATTAAGGGTTCTGGCCAAAAACCATGAACAATTCTTATGAGGATTATTCATCTTCCACTCACGTTGTCATTTTCCAGTGTTACTCTTGGATCTGAACACATCTTCAGTGGCTGACACACAACTTGGTAACAGTGAGGGTTCCAGGTTGCCTATGTCATTCATGGGTTTCCAAGACACGTATTTTCCATCCTGACCTTTAAGAAGGCCAATGCAGCAGATTTCACTAGTATTGTAAACTATGAGCACAAAAGCTCTTGAAGACACAGGATTATTGACAATGTTGGTAAGAGGGTGGGATTGGAAGATTGTGGATTGTTTTTTAAATTATTTTTATTTATTTATCACCCACCCTGCACTGGTCTTTGTACTCTAGATCTTTGTTGTGGCATGTGGGGTTTTTGGTTGTGGCATGTGAGATCTAGTTACCCATCAGGTATTGAACGCCAGGCCCCCTACATTGGGAGCATGGAGTCCTAGCCACTGGACCACCAGGGAAGGCCCAGTTGTATATTGTTAATATCCACAATATCTTGCCCAGAATTTACTCCACTCTGAGTCCTTTGAAACAATTTTCTAACTTTTGCTATAGGATATGAACAGAATGCAAGGTATAGGTCTCCTGAGTAAGAATACTGTGGAGCAAGTTGCAAAATGCTGTAGATTAATTTGACTCAGACTCCCTGCCTTCACAACCTTCAGTTTCTGGTGGCCACCACACTCTAGGACACAGGGATTCCTTGATGAGTGGAAATAATTGGAACTCTGTATTCTGTGTTTTCCTGCTTCAGGCCTTTGTCTGGTGTATGAAAGAGTATTATGCACATCAGAATCCTACTCTTCGCATTTACTTGGTTACTGACTTCTGCTCTTTGTCCCTACTCTTGCCCTTTGTTGGATGACCCTTATTTGAAGACTTTCAATTACAATACACTCTTACAATTGGAATGACTTTTCCTGAATCACCCTATTCAGGATTGCTAACAGTCATTTTTTTTAATGTGATTTATTGCATGAACACATACTGGAAATCATATAGTGTAACCTGGAGAAGGAAATGGCAACCCACTCCCATGTTCTTGCCTGGAGAATTCCAAGAACAGAGGAGCCTGACAGTCTACATCCACGGGGTCACAAAAGAGCCAGACATGACTAAACAACAAACAGATACCCTATAAAAATAGTATGAATTTGCTGATGTATGAAGCCTGGGCAGTGGTTGCCCAGAACCACTCACCTTGTGTTTACTACCTTCAGTATCTGCTGAACTTACCCGTGGGCACTGATTTCATTTTCCTCATCTCCTTAGAAGAAAATTTGTTGTACCAAGGCAGGTTATATGTAACTTAGTGACTGACTTCAGACCTGATACAAGTTATGCTCCTGAGACTATTCTCTTCTTTTAGTACAAGTCCTGGACTCTTGCATGTGTTTTCATAGTATGAGGCCTTCCTCAAGGGTTAATTGAAATGCTTTTCTCAGAATGATATGGATAAGTTCACGCCAGAGGTGTTCAGCTTGTGTTTGCTATACTCCCCAGTCTGTCAGTATTGTCCTGTCTTTTAGTTCAAAGTTTTGGTGCTTCTTTGGTTCTTTACAGTGTGAAGCCTGACATAGTGATGGAGGTGACTCAATTCCTTTAAAGTCCTTCCCCTCTGCCTTTTAAAATTTTTGTTGCTTGCCAACAAGAAGAGGAAAATCAGAGATTCATTGCTCAAAACCACTGAATTATTCCTATGAGAATTATTTAACTTGCATTTGGTCACTCAGGGCCTTCCTTTGCCATTGTCCCATGTTATGGTGGACACCCACTCTAGAGATTATTCCTGAATAAAGAAGTTAATTGACATCCTTTGAATACTCGTCCACTTGCTATTTACCCAAGATCAGTTTCTGGTGAACTTGCCAGTAATAGGTATAAAATTCATGTTTTTCACTAGTCAGGCAGGAAGCTGAGCCAGTGAAGTTATAAATACTTTATAGGTTGGTTTTCAGTCCAAAATGTTTTTATGTTCTTGAGTCTATTTCTGTACTTGTGGTGGAAGATGGATTATTTCATATATTCCCATAACACGATCCCTTGAACAAAGACAATGTAGGTTTCTCATGTAAATAATAAGGATAGCTTCCTATTAGAGGATTTCACCATGTATTCATGCAACCCATCATGATAGACAAGATCTTTGCATCTGTCATTTCCTGTATAGATTGTTCAGAGATGCCTAATATTACTGAAAGTATGTTATGGTCACAGTCGATTACCTTCCTCGCAAAGTGATTCATTTATACTCAATGTACTCAAGGTGCTGGTCTTAAATTTTCATTGCTTGTATACCTGCATTACTTCTCAAGTGGTTCAGTGGTAAAGAATCCGCCTGCCAATGTAGGAGCCACAAGAGTCCCAGGTTCAATCCCTGGGTCAGGGAGATCCCCTGGAGGAGGAAATACCAACCCACTCCAGTATTATTGCCTGGGAAATCCCATTGACAGAGGAGCCTGGTGGACTACAGTCCTTGGGGTCACAAAGAGTCAGACACAGCTGAGCACACACACACATATACTTGTATTATGGAAATTATGGAGTTGGTGAAATTCATTACTTCTCTTGTATTTTACCCACTCAGAAATGGTTTTTCAGTCATCCAGTTGTTCAGTAGAATGGTAACATGAATAAAATTGATGCCACATATCTTGATAATCAGTGGCCAGGGTTAACTTGTCAGCCCTTGATTTATAAGATTTTTTTTCCTGCACTTATGCCTATATAGGCCAATGTTAGAAATTTCAAGCAAATTGTATAGTCTGTGAACAAAGGACGCACGAATGACACAGACTTGAAGACAGTGATAACGCCAGTCTTGCAGTGAAGGGTATTCGTTAACTCCATTATAACTTGCCCTGTGTTTATTCCACTAAGGGTGGCTTACAGTCATTGTCTGGTATGTGCTATAGAATATGAACAGAGAACCAAGTGGATGTTCCTTTAATGAGGATAATGTAAAGCAATTTGTAGAGCACGGTGGATTGGTTTTCCACCAAATCATTTATTTTATTCACCACCTTTAGTGTCTGGTGGGCTTTGCACCACATGTGTGGAAATACAGTTGCTTTCCAGGGAGAAATAATTGATGATCTGTTGTTAATGAACTGCCTTCTCAAAGTTTTTTTGCTTGTTTTTTGTTTGTTTGTTTTGTTTTTTGGTGCCTGAAAGAGTATTACACTTATGAATCTTGGAGTTGTTGCCTCATGGAATTTGGTAATCTCTCCTCACTCCTCATGGAATTTGGTAATCTCTCCTCACTCCTCATGGAATTTGGTAATCCTCAATGGGTGACCCCATTGCCTGCTTCTTTGCTAGATGGCACTTATTTTGCCAGGATAGACTAGCTTGGATAGACTTCCATCTGAATGCTTCCCACTGTATTCACTCCACTAAGGGCTGTTTGCAGTCATGGAACATGTGATGCACAATGTAAGCCTACACCCAGTGGGATACTTCCTTTGTAAGGGAAATGAAGGTGCTGGTCTTTGTAGGCCTAGAAATGGTTTCCCCAGAACTACTCCTCCTTAGTTGACCACCTTCATTTTCTGCTGAGCTTGGCCACAATCAATACTGAGTTTGTGTAATTTAGCAACCCTAGAAAAATTGGTTGGTGTATCAGCTAACAGTGTATGGCCTTCAAGGGTTCAATGCTGGCCAGAAAAATTTGTATGCCCATGAGGGTGATTCTCTTCTAATACTGTGTAATGATCTTTCATGTAGTTTCCCACGTGGTTCCTAACATTACTGAGAGTATCTCAAGGTCATTGAAGTGATTTTCCTTCTCTTGAAGTGGAAATTCATGTGTGAAATCCCTATGATGGCAATAAAGTTGTCATTCATAACATGTCTGTCATTAGTTTACCCAAATTCATCTCTTCTGTGTTCATTCCTCCCAAGGCCAGTTGTAGTAATTGTCCAGCAAATGCTGTTGCCTGCAAACATACTTCCCACTGCATGCTACAGTGGCATTTGATGACATTAATGTAGCCATTGTTAGATTTCAGAAAATAGCTTTGCCCCAAAACTCCTCCTGTTAAATTCATCCCATGCATAACTGGTTGAAGCTGTAATCCAGCATATGATGTTGGCTGTCCACACACACTCTTCAGGGAATTCCCTGTGCAATTATAATGAAGGTGTCAATCTGGGAGTGCTGTATAGTGGCTTCTCCAGAATCTTTCCAACTGTATTTACCACCTCCTGCTGAAATTGGCCATAATATGCTTGAGTTATGAACATCACCAGTCCTGGAAAGAATGCATGCTCTCTCATATATTGGTTATTTGGGCATTGTTGTCATGTATAAAAAAAAAGTAGTATTTCCATGGGGAATTATCTTCTTCTAAAAAGCTTGAATCCTCTTTTAAACCTCATTGAATGCCTTTTGCCCTCATGGCAATTATGTTTCCTGGATTCAAATGTGGCCATAGTGTTAACCCCAGATATTTGTTTGTTTTCTACCCTAGCCTCGTTTGGTTTCAGTCATTGTACCATCTGTCCTATAGGAAAAAGGTAGTAAATAAATTTGATGTTTTGTAGGTGAGCGTTATGAACGTGCCAACCTTTGAGTGCACCAAAATGGTTTAGCATAGACTCACCCACCTCTACTCAGTACATGCAGTTTCTGATGAACTTTGCAGTGAAAGTCACATATTACAGTTACTTTCTAGGTCAGAAATAATGGGTTGTCTTTGAGGCATGAAATGGTATCTTGGTGGTTTCTAATGTTCCTGAAGGAATGTTATTAAGTTTGTAAGATTCCTACTCTTCTCCTCATGGTGCTTGACACCCTCTCCTCTAAGTCCCCATTCTAGCCATTTGCATGTAAACCACCCTTCAGGCTCTGGTGAACTTGACCACAGTTCAGTTCAATTCAGTTCAGTCGCTCAGTTGTGTTCGACTCTTTGTGACCCCATGAATCGCAGCATGCCAGGGCTCCCAGTCCATCATCAACTCCCAGAGTTTACTCAAACTCATGTCCATCGAGTCAGTGATGCCATCCAGCCATCTCATCCTCTGTCGTCCCCTTCTCCTCCTGCCCCCAATCCCTCCTAGTATCAGTGTCTTTTAAAATGAGTCAACTCTTTGCATGAGACGGCCAAAGTACTGGAGTTTCAGCATTAGCATCAGTCCTTCCAATGAACACCCAAGAATGATCTCCTTTAGACTGGACTGTTTGGATCTCCTTGCAGTCCAAGGGACTCTCAAGAGTCTTCTCCAACACAACAGTTCAAAAGCATCAATTCTACAGGGCTCAGCTTTCTTCACAGTCCAACTCTCACATCCATATATGACCACTGGAAAAACCATAGCCTTGACTAGATAGACCTTTGTTGGCAAAGTAATGTCTCTGCTTTTGAGTATGCTATCTAGGTTGGTCATAACTTTCCTTCCAAGGAGTAAGCGTCTTTTAATTTCATGGCTGCAGTGATTTTGGAGCCCCCCCAAAATGAAGTCTGACACTGTTTCCACTGTTTCCCCATCTATTTCCCATGAAGTGATGGGACCGGATGCCATGATCTTCGTTTTCTGAATGTTGAGCTTTAGGCCAACTTTTTCACTCTCCTCTTTCACTTTCACCAAGAGGCTTTTTAGTTCCTCTTCGCTTTCTGCCATAAGGGTGGTGTCATCTGCATATCTGAGGTTATTGATATTTCTCCTGGCAATCTTGATTCCAGCTTGTGCTTCCTCCAGCCCAGCATTTCTCATGATGTACTCTGCATATAATTTAAATAAGCAGGGTGACAATATACTTGACATACTCCTTTTCCTATTTGGAACCAGTCTGTTGTTCCATGTCCAGTTCTAACTGTTGCTTCCTGACTTGCAAACAGGTTTCTCAAGAGGCAGGTCAAGTGGTCTGGTAGATCCCCACAGTCAAAGGCTTTGGCATAGTCAATAAAGCAGAAATAGATGTTTTTCTGGAACTCTCTTGCTTTTTCTATGATCCAGCAGATGTTGGCAATTTGATATCTGGTTCCTCTGCCTTTTCTAAAACCAGCTTGAACATCTGGAAGTTCACGGTTCATGTATTGCTGAAGCCTCGCTTGGAGGATTTTGAGTGTTATTTTACTAGCATGTGAGATGAGTGCAATTGTGTGATAGTTTGAACATTCTTTGGCATTGCCTTTCTTTGGGATTGGAATGAAAACTGACCTTTTTCCATCCTGTGGCCACTGCTGAGTTTTCCAAATTTGCTGGCATATTGAGGGCAGCACTTTCACAGCATCATCTTCCAGGATTTGAAATAGCTCAACCGGAATCCCATCACCTCCACTAGCTTTGTTTGCAGTGATGCTTTCTATGGCCCACTTGACTTCACACTCTAGGATATCTGGCTCTAGGTGAGTGATCACACCATCGTGATTATCTTGGTCGTGAAGATCTGTTTTGTACAGTTCTTCTGTGTATTCTTGCCACCTGTTCTTAATATCTTCTGCTTCTGTTAGGTCCCTATCATTTCTGTCCTTTATCAAGCCCATCTTTGCATGAAATGTTCCCTTGGTATCTCTAATTTTTTTGAAGAGATCTCTAGTCTTTCCCATTCTGTTGTTTTCCTCTATTTCTTTGCATTGATCACTGAAGAAGGCTTTCTTATCTCTCCTTGCTATTCTTTGGAACTCTGCATTCAAATGGGAATATCTTTCCTTTTCTCCTTTGCTTTCCACTTCTCTTCTTTTCACAGCTATTTGTAAGGCCTTCTTGGACAGCTATTTTCCTTCTTTGCATTTCTTTTCCATGGGGATGGTCTTGATCTCTGTCTCCTATACAATGTCATGAACCTCTGTCCATAGTTCATCAGGCACTCTATCTATCAGATCTAGTCCCTTAAATCTATTTCTCACTTCCACTGTATAATCATAAGGGATTTGATTTAGGTCATACCTGAATGGTCGAATGGTTTTCCCTACTTTCTTCAATTTAAGTCTGAATTTGGCAATAAGGAGTTCATGATCTGAGCCACAGGCAGCTCCCGGTCTTGTTTTGCTGACTATATAGAGTTTCTCCATTTTTGGCTGCAAAGAATATAATCAATCTGATTTTGGTGTTGACCATCTGATGATGTCCGTGTGTAAAGTCTTCTCACGTGTTGTTGGAAGAGGGTGTTTGCTATGACCAGTGTGTTCTCTTGGCAAAACTCAATTAGCCTTTGCCCTGCTTCACTGTGTATTCCAAGGCCAAATTTGCCTGTTACCCCAGGTGTTTCTTGACTTCCTACTTTTGCATTCCAGTCCCCTATAATGAAAAGGACATCTTTTTTGGGTGTTAGTTCTTAAAGGTCTTGTAGGTCTTCATAGAACTGTTCAACTTCAACTTATTCAGCGTTACTGGTTGGGGCTTAGTCTTGGATAACTGTGATATTGAATGATTTGCCTTGGAAATGAACAGAGATCATTCTGTCGTTTTTGATATTGCATCTAAGTACTGCATTTCGGACTCTTTTGTTGACCATGATGGCTAGTCCATTTCTTCTAAGGGATTTCTGCCCACAGTAGTAGATGTAATGGTCATCTGAGTTAAATTTACCCTTTCCAGTCCATTTTGGTTCGCTGATTGCTAGAATGTCAATGTTCACTCTTGCCATCTCCTTTTTGACCACTTTCAATTTGCCTTGATTCATGGACGTAACATTCCAGGTTCCTATGCAATATTGCTCTTTACAGCATTGGACCTTGCTTCTATCACCAGTCACATCCACAGCTGGGTATTCTTTTTGCTTTGACTCCATCCGTTCATTCTTTCTGGAGTTATTTCTCCACTGAACTCCTGTAGCATATTGGGCGCCTACAGACCTGGGGAGTTCCTCTTTCAGTATCCTATCATTCTGCCTTTTCATACTGTTCATGGGGTTCACAAGGCAAGAATACTGAAGTGGTTTGCCTTTCCCTTCTCCAGTGGACCACATTCTGTCAGACCTCTCCACCATGACCCACCCGTCTTGGGTGACCCCACATGCCATGGCTTAGTTTCATTGAGTTAGTCAAGGCTGGTCCGTGTGATTAGGTTGACTAGGTTTCTGTGATTATGGTTTCAGTGTTTCTGCCTTCTGATGCCCTCTCGCAACACCTACCATCTTACTTGGGTTCCTCTACCTTGGACTTGGGGTATCTCTTCATGCACAAGCACGCCAGCTGCAATGTACTGCACAGAAGCATTGCCAAAAGGAGCTACCTGTCAACCAAGGTCAGGGGCGGCAGCCTAGAGGAGCTATCCCACATCCAAGGAGCGCTAGCTACACGGGTGCAGGAGGGCCAAGAGGAGCTACTCTGTGTTCAAGGTCAGGAGGCACAGCCATGAGGAGATACCCCTTGTCCAAGGTAAGGAGCAACGGCTGTGCTTTGCTGGAGTAGCAGTGAAGAGAACTTGACCACATTTGTTCTTAAATTCATATATTTTACCAGGCTTTCATAGAAATGGTTATGTGCCAGGTTAGTGTATTGTTTCATGTATTCTTCAGAAGCTCTAATAAATTTCAGGGTAATGATGCCTGAAAGTGAAAGTGTTAGTCATTCAGTTGTGTCTGACTCTTTGTGACCCCATGGATTGTAGCCTGCCAGGTTCCTCTGTCCATGGAATTCTCTAGGCAAGAATACTGGAGTGAGTTGCCATTCCCTTCTCCAGGGGATCTTCCCTGACCCAAGGATCAAACCTGGGCCTCCTGCGTTGCAGACAGATTCTTTACCACTATGCCACCTGATCCCCTCTGCTAGAACACTTGATGAGCACTTCCATAAGGTTTTCTGTGTGTCCCCCTGCTTGATAGCAGTGAGGGTAAGCTTGGTGTTTTTGCTGTGGTTCCTTAAGCTGGTAGAGGGCTGGATTGGCAGAAATGAGATTTAGGAACCTGATTTACCATTTTTAAAGAGCTTTTGAAATTGAAATGATTACTTCTTTCAGTTTTTACAAATTCTCTGGGATGTAAACAAGACAGTAAGAAAATCAACAGCCAAATATTTAAGCAGTCAGTCTAAGATTACTGCTGCATTCTTTCTGCTGAGTTAATTTTCCTTTTGTAAAAAAACTTTCAGTTGATGTCTTCAGTGTTAATCCAGTTACATCATTTTTGGTATATACTTTATTATCATTCATAGAAGTGCATTGATTCAGTATATGAAATGTTCCATCTCTTGCTTCTTTGTATCATTTTCTTCTCAGCTTAAATTGCACCTTCAGAGAATACATCTCTGACCATAAGTCTGGAGTATCACTCTAAGTGATTTTCTGAGTCCCTGTCAATCACCCATCTTTGAATTATTTATCAGCATCTAATTTTTTTAATGTATTTTATAATTTATTTTATTTTGGCCAACATGCAGATTCCATAAGAGCTAAGACCCTGTTTTGTGTTCGTCTTATTTTATCATGTCATCTGAAGGAGTGCCTTGTTTACTTGATGTACATATAGTTATAACTGCACATCTCTGCTGAATGAATGCATGTGTAAATTAATTGTCATGTCAGGATGGGTTTCTGAGGAGTGTGTAGTTGAACCACAGAAAGTACACAGTAGAGCGTAAAGGACTCTTAAATAAAATAACTACTCACACACCTACTGACTGTAACCTTAGCAAGAGAAACTCATATTGTGTTTTTAGCATGCCTTTAGCATATTTTTAGCAAATGAACCAAAGATGACCTTTGTATTTTGGCCCTTAAGTTTTTTACTGTTTTTGACAGCAGGCTGAGACCCATTATCTCAAAAGCCCACCAGCACTGAACTCAAAATTTTGCACATTCAGTTGATTTAACCATAACCCAAATAAGCAGATTTGTAGCCAATTATAGCTTGCCTGCTTTGCATCCCCTGTGTAACTGTGACCAACATCTGCTGGCCATAGATAAGATAAACCCAGTGCTAATAAGACTATGATGGTGCGCTTTGAAGATCTGTGACCAAGAGACACTCTGCCTTGTGACTGACTAATACATAAGGCTCCTCTTTGACCCTCTTTCCTCCCAAGAGTTTCCTTGTCAATTTTCTGGAGCATGTCCTCTGTGTGGTTGCTTCTGGACAGTCTCTTACTGGTGGATGGGTTACTTCCCCCACATGCAACCCTATCAGAACATTGTCCAAATAAAGCATGTATATGCCACCTTATTGTGGTCTTACTTTTTTCCTTCATCAGCCTCGAAATCCCTAGAACCACCTACATAGAGACAGGAATTAAGGGAGCTATAGCAACAATGGAATATCTGATTTATAAGACTCTTTTTAGAATATATTGTCACATTTCATATATGCCAGCGAGTAATAGGATTAGGATGAGGATATTTTGGCAAAGAGTCACTATTCTACAACAGTAATTGCTTTGGCAGAAACCATATTGAGACCTGTTAGACTCAGCATATAGACAATAGAATGTCTTATTTATTAGTGTTTTTCTTGAGCCTTGTACTGATTTTGGCACATAGCAGATACTCAAACATATTGGTTGTTTTGTTGGTTGAATAAATGAATGCTTGGAAAATTGAATGAATGTCAAAAGAGTATAATTTTTCAGTTAATTAGAATGTATTAAAAACACCATATTTTCTTGCAGTTCTTGTGATGCCCAGGGCTCATGATTTTAATTATGATATTCAGTGAACAGTATGCATGTTTATATACATAATAAAGGAGATTGGTTGAGGAGAGATTTTTTTTTCCAATCACCCATCCTAGAAAGGTTTTGATTTTCTTAAATCTGTTTTATTGCCTTGTTTCTCAATTTAAATATTGGAATGAATAAAAAAATGCAAAAGATGTAAAAAGAAATAAGGTGCTGTTTATTATTTTTATCTGATTTCCTTGGTTTCTAAATAAGGGAGAGTGTATTCAACTAACGAAAAGTGTCATCAATTTTTCCATCTCAATAATAGTGGCAGGAAAAAAAAGTGATCTTTAGTTTTCTATATGCATGTAAATAAAATAGAAGAGATTTTCCAAAGAGGATTTCTTTGTCCAGAAAAGATTTAAATGAAAAGAATGTATTTATTCTCTCTCTCTCTCTCGTTCACTCACTGTCTTTCGTTGTTTTAGTATACCTGATTTATAAAGCCAGCATTTCTCCTGTGAATTTGTATCTCAGCAAACCACACACTATTTTATCTTTAGTCATTAGTCTTATATAACTAAATGAATTCTCTTCTTCATTCTCTGAGGGAAATATTTTACATGCTTATCTATACTCAGGCAAGTGTACTAAATATTAATTTTCTATTTGATAATTTAGTAGAATATTGACAAATAGAATCATTTAGTACTTTAATACTGTGTAGAAATTTCCTGAAATTGTCAGCAGATGTGGGATTAAACTATAAAACATCAATTCTTCTTGAAGTTATATAAGTAATGCCTTTCAAAGATTTAGAAAGTTAATATCATTTGAACTTATACTGTTCAGCAACAGTTTTAGCATTAGTGATTTTGTTTCAAAGGGCTTATCCTTTATATAAACTGTTCGTTCTCCATTTTGGTAATCATTTTACTTGTAGTATTTTTTTTTTCTTTTTATAAAATGCTTTGTTCAAAGTTTTCTGAGAAATGGAATTTGCAGTTATCTCCTACATCCAAAGTGTATTACTTATCATTTATCAATTGTGTGAATTTCCCTTGTTCTTTTGTATTCCACATACACAAAGTTCAAGTAGCATGAACTAAAATTGCTGTCTCATTATTCCTCAAAATTATCTTTGAAGCACATTTAATATGTTACAGAATAAAATTTCTATCTAAATCTGAAATCTGTTCTAAAATACAAAACATCATTACTCTAAACCCTAAATTAAGTAGTATTTAAAATAATATATACAAATAGAGCAATAAACTGTACGCTCTTGAATAAAAGCCAATGTAAATAATTACTCTCTCATGTGAGTGTGATGGAAGAGGGCTTATAAAACTGGATTAACGTTCAGATGACTAGAAAAATCAGTTTTAGAAATGTAAATTATGAATTCAGTTCAGTTCAGTCACTCAGTCGTGTCCGACTCTTTGCAACCCCATGAATCGCAGCATGCCAGGCCTCCCTGTCCATCACCAACTCCCGGAGTTCACTCAGACTCACGTCCATCGAGTCAGTGATGCCATCCAGCCTCTGTCGTCCCCTTCTCCTCCTGCCTCCAATCCCTCCCAGCATCAGAGTCTTTTCCAATGAGTCAACTCTTCACATAAGGTGTCCAAAGTACTGGAGTTTCAGCTTTAGCATCATTCCTTCCAAAGAACACCCAGGGCTGATCTCCTTGAGAATGGACTGGTTGGATCTCCTTGCAGTCCAAGGGACTCTCAAGAGTCACTTAGCTTTCTAGTCCAACTCTCACATCCATACATGACCACTGGAAAAACCATAGCATTGACTAGATGGACCTTTGTTGGCAAAGTATTGTCTCTACTTTTCAATATGCTATCTAGGTTGGTCATAACTTTTCTTCCAAGGAGTAAGCTTTTCTTCCAAGGAGTAAGCATCTTTTAATTTCATGGCTGCAGTCACCATCTGCAGTGATTTTGGAGCATAAAAAAATAAAGTCTGACACTGTTTCCACTGTTTCCCTATCTATTACCCATGAAGTGATGGGACCAGATGCCATGATCTTCATTTTCTGAATGTTGAGCTTTCAAATTATGAAATATAAATTATGTTGAAATTTTTAGCCTCAAATTTAATCTTGTAAAAATTCTTATCATGACTTAGAAAACTTTTTGAATTTAGCGCAGTAACCATTTCCCTTTTCCTATTGTTCCGATTCAACAAATATAACCCTAACTCCGTTTATTAAGTTTATATATTTGCATTGGACAATAAGCAATATATGAAACTGGAAAGTGTGCCATTTTTGTCTAATGACAATGTAGCCCCTAGAACTAGATTATTTGCAATGATAATATGTTGTATTTAACTTGGAAAAATTCCGAACATTTGTATATATGACTGGACACTTGAATTTGACTATTGCAGTAGGATGAAAGTCTGGATTTACATTAGCTTTTTAAAAGAAAATTTAAAAAATTCTAAGCAACAGTCTTTTTATTCAAAGTGTCTTTACCTTTGAAGAACAAGTAGTGGAAAGGATTTCAGGGAAAAACTTTTAGAGATTGCTGATAATAGAAGCTGAAACTTCTAGTTTCTTACAATTGAGGGTGTCATAGAAATAATGGTTATGCCACTGTTTTCTAGGTCACCAGTGAGTAGTTTAGCAGAAATTGTGTTCAACCACCTCACCTTCTGTTAAAGACTGCAGTAGTTTTGCAATTTTAATTTTCAATCCAAGATACTTTCTGAGAATTTTGTGGATTATAACGTTAGAGAAACCTAGCATAAAGAAAAATAAATGAAAAGTCTGTATGCTTTTAGGACCATCATAATAGATAATGCAGTGATCAAAAGGAATTTTCTAAGAAACAGAGTTCATCTGTAATAGAAGTATTTTTAACCATAAAATAAACCCATAACCTATTGATTTATTGGGTTTATTTATTGATAAACCTTGATTGGCAATATTCTGCATTTGGTGAGCTTCACAGAGAGATAGTGATTTTTGCAACCAAACTATCCCTTTATTTAAATGTAGAAAAGTTCTAGAAATGGTTTGTAATCAAGATATATTTTTGTGAGCAATAATATATTTGGATTGAAAGAATTCATCTGTTATTAGTTCACTGTTGTCATATCCATGTACCCTCTACCCTCACTGAAAGGTAGAGATTGGTAGGGCAAAAGTGTTACCTTATTTTAATTTTCCCAAATTGTTTCCATTATTACAAAAATGAGCATTTTGCAATCTTTCCACATTGCACTTCATAGTTGAGAGTTGATAAGAAAGTCAGGGAAGTAAAACGGAATGAAAAATTCTCTTTACTAATTCAGGGGAGTGCCAAGTTATTTTTCCCCCAAATTTATCGAGATATAATCAGTTCAGCTCCGTTACTCAGTCATGTCCGACTCTTTGTGACCCCATGAATCACAGCACGCCAAGCCTCCTTGTCCATCACCAACTCCCGGAGTTTACCCAAACTCACGTCCATTGAGTCGGTGATGCCATCCAGCCATCTCATCCTCTGTCGTCCCCTTCTCCTCCTGCCCCCAATCCCTCCCAGCATCAGAGTCTTTTCTAATGAGTCAACTCTTCGCATGAGGTGGCCAAAGTATTGGAGTTTCAGATTCAGCATCAGTCCTTCCAATGAACACCCAGGACTGATCTCCTTTAGGATGGACTGGTTGCATATCCTTGCAGTCCATGACCTTGTGTAAATTTAAGGTGTACAGTGTGCCAAGTCTCATTAAAAAGAAGACCAGTTTTCTTTTCTCAACATATTGATAACCAGTATAAAGGGAAGACTGACAATGAAATGTGATGGCTGAGTAGATGAGAGGTCACTGTTACCATCTCCACTTCCCTTCCTAACAGAACCCTTGGAAATGTGATAAAGACTGACTGCCTTGAGATCAATAAAATGTAGATTCTAAGATCCACGAGGTTAATTAATACATATGTCTTACTGATATACCTCCATCACTGACCTGATCACCAGGCACGCAGTAGGTTCTATCAATGAGCCAATTGGGTATATTTATAGCAATTGCTTTGAGACTTGAAATAAACTACCTGTCAATGCTGGACAATGAATATTATTATAGGACCATACCATACAAAGAGGATAGTGCAGTACCTGGTACATTGAATTACTCAGCTGAGATAAAAGGAATATAATAATTAACTATATTAAAATGCAAATATACAGTGAATATATATTTATAATTCTTAAGATAAATTGTAATTTCAGATTCATAGCAGTGACCTGATTATTATTCTCATTATCACAAGGATATTTGAAAGCCTTTTACCATATGATTCAATTTGCTGTCACTCAGATGTGTTTTCATTTTAATATCACTGAAGATAGAAAGTTGATTTTTTTTTAATGTGCCAACAGGAGGTAGAGAAAGAAAACATTTATTAAAAGCTTTTCAGTGCTCTACAGAATTTGGATTTATTCTTAAACTCATTTTAATTAAAATATATTTTGCTCATTTTAATTTTTTCTGTAGTTCAGTATTTCTTGCAGAATAACATAGGTAAAATAGAAAAATACAGTATGGTAATACTGTAGACGTGTTGTACAACATTATGCTTTTGATATTTCTGACATTGCTTTAGAGTAGAGCCATCAAATCTGATTCCTGTTCAGCACTTTAGTTTTAACACACTCTAGAAGCTCTTTTGCCTCCAAGTCAAATCTTACTTGCAACCTATCATTTAGTTTTGATCATTACCTTTTTTATTAGTATGTTTAATCTTTGTTGCATTTGTAGTTAATCTTGAGGTATTTTAAACCATCATTTATAAATATAATATGGTATGATGTGTATGTATTCTCTTATATGTGTGAGAATAAACCTTATTAACTTGATAAGTACTAGCTGTGCCCGCAATGAGAAAGTAGGTCACAGGAAGAATACTGGAAGGAGTTGAATGACTGCTCTAAACACACAATGAGTGATTTCATTGTTACTTTCAATCTTCTTTCACACTTGTATCCCTCTCCCAGAGTGCTTCCACACAGCTAAGGGAGTTAAGGGAAACTGGACCAAGAATATTCCTCCCGTGTTTACAGTGCATGTGTTATAAATAATAAATGAAAATATATTTGTAGGATCGTTAGCTTACAATCTATTGAACATGACTCGTATTCAAATATATGAATTTAGAGCACAGGTTGGCAAATTTTTTCTTTAGAGGGCTAGATAATAAATATTTTACACTTTAAAGACCATCTAGTCTCTGTGTCAACTATTCACTTTGCTCTGGTACCATGAAAACAGTCATCGATCATATATAAATGGATGAATGTGGCTCTATTCCAAACAAAAACAAAATTCTTTGATTTACAAAATCAGATTGGACCAGATTTGCTTTTGGAGCTTGTCAGCCTGCTGGTTTAGAAGGTAAATTCTCATGCCCATATTTCCCAAGGTATAATTTCATCAGCATAAAATCAAGATAAAATTTTATATGATAATTATTTCCAAGCTATTCAGTGATATATGAAAAGTACATGTTTATAACTAAAAATTGATATTCAATTAGAACTAGATTACCAGTGTATTAAGTAATAAATTAACTGAACAGAAGACATAATGGACTAAGAAATAGTGGAGGTTCCAGTGGAAAAAGCCTACATATATATAACATCTCTGTGAAAATATAATTTGAATGTTATAGATACATTTATTTATGATTCTGTATTCCATTATGCTGGATTGATTCATATGTATACTGTTAAATTGACCATGTCAACTAGAACATAGGACTCAATTTTGAATCCACATCTGATTCTCTTGGGAATCAGATGAAGCATTTTTATTTAAGATCATGGAAGAATAACTGATAATAAAATTGCACCCCCACCCATCACTATGAATAACTAGAAAAATGGAGAAAAATATGTGGAACAACCCCTTTCAGACTTGAATAACTGGTAGGGCAGGATCCCAGAGGGAAGGGAAAGAACAAGGTGGGCTATACAATAGACCCCAATGTAAGCCCCAAGCATTTACTAGACTTCAAGGAACATAGTGGACTTCTCTGGCATTAAAAACAGAGACAAAAGCTTAGAGAGCTGAGGTGACTGCAATTTGTGGAGTAGAGTACCAGAGCAGAGAGAATTGTTCACTGAATGAGTCCTATGTATCTAAATTGGATCATAACATTTGGCTGAGTAAGTGTCACATGCATAAGGGGAGACTTCACAAGGCTGGGTAAAAGACATCTCACAAAGAGCTATAAACTGAACAGTCATCACAGTTCACATGGGATTGGAATATAATCAAAGTAGAGCAGCCTTCTTGATTATCCCGAAAATTCAGTAGAAACCCCAGAAAGGCCAGATTGTAGAAGGAAGGTTGTACTACCCCTGGGATAAAGGGTAACCTAGCTTAATTATCATTAAGCAGTCCTAACAAAGCTTAGAAAAAAACTCTCAACAAGAAAATGCTGATATGCAAGTGCATTATCTTCCAAAATGAAACTCGACATTTTTTTCAAGGAAAGCAACAAAATTTGGACATCATCATTTATAATGTCCACTGTCCAATCAATAATTTTCCTACTAACCAATCATGTAGTAGGAAAATATGGCTTATAACCAGGGGAAAAAATTAGGTAAAATATCCTAGAATTGACAGATACAATAATATTAAAAGATTTAAATAGTTATTACAAACATGACTAAGAAAATAAAGGAATCATTAATGAAGAGAAAAATAAGAACTTAAAAAAAAGAGAAAGAAGATCCAGAAATTATGCTGTGGCTGCACATCTTCTCACTCCCGAGTCCACTTGTCCTTGACCTGTCAGTAATAAGGAAATAGTTATAGCTAATGCTCTGCTACTAATTTTGCTTTGCTTGGCATTTCAAATGAAATATTCTTTATAGTATATTTTTATATTCACTTCTGCTGGAGATTATTCCACCCTATAAAACTCATATCTAATATACTTAACAGCTGACATTATTTAAAAGAACTGAACTAACTTTGACTATAAAACATATTTCTTAAATCAAAAGTGATAGGTAAAAGTTCCAGTGAAACAAAAATCATCAAATATCATTCAAAGCTAATTTTTTACAGTATATTGCTGCACTACATACTTGAAAGTTAAATCTGAGTCTGATTAGAGGATGTTTCTCCTTAATTTGCTTTCATTTTCCCTTTCAGAAAGATTTGAGTACCTGTTCTATATTTGACAAGGATAATTTACTATATTTTCTCAAGCAATTTCTGGATGTTCCAAAGATATATCAGTAACCATCATATGCACCCATAATTAATGCTGGAGTTGAGTCAGCATACAGAAAGTATGGCCTTTGGATGGCAACTCTTGGCTGAATTCCTAATGTTCTGTTTCAATTTCTGATGAGGTGATGAAGTGGAAAGCTTGTACGATGTAATTTTGCCATATGTTTCTTTTGGGATTTTTGAAAGAGGATCAACGACTTAAAATCACCAGATGAAACATTTCAGCTTTTCAGAGACTAGAATGAGGAAGGTCAAAGCTAATTTTTTAAAAAATTCAACCTGAAGTATCTGAATCCATTTCAGATAAACCCAAGTAGAATGGTAGTAATACTTACTAGGGCTACAACAATATGATACAAAATTTGTGAAATATGGTATAATTCATATACATGCTACATTTTCAATATTAGGAACAGATACACTCAATTTATTTTCCAAAGATCAGCATAATGCCAATATTTAAAATGTACGCATTTCAGTCTAAATAAGCTAAAAACATACCGAGGATCAATTTACAAATGTAATATTTTTCAATAATTACTTTAAAATACTCCCTACAGTAATCCTAATAGTTACCTAATAAATTCATTTTGATGATAGTCAGTGGTTCATATTGGTTAGTATTTAATATTTATAATTTTGCAGAAAATGAGCATTAACCTTAAAGAAAACTGTTTTCTAAGTGTTTTAAATTGGTTTGGCATAACAGCATTCTTTCAATAAATGCAATAACATATATACACATTTAAAAAAATTGTAAGAATGTTCTGATGACCAACCATTGATGACCAACCAATGTTCTGATGACCAACCAAATGATCAGACATTTTCTAAGGCATGAGGACATTTTTAAAGGGCTTCTATTTATTTACCCAGCCAGGATAAAGAAAATGATAGAATATTCCAAAGGAATTACTTAGAACAGAGAAATTAGGACCATGCTGAAGTCCTCTAAATCTTTCTTTTCTTTCCTATATTTCTGACAGAAGTGATCTTATTACACCTATATGTTACATTTCTATAACTTTTGATTTATTCACTGAGATAATTTTGTTCTTCTAGAATAATCAAAAGCTACTATATTCTATCCCCCACCCCTACCCTTTCAAGAATGTGAACAAATTAATATTTAGTTCAACTCAACTAGAAAAGTGTTCTACTTTTTGTTATGAAGCATATATTTCATACAAAATAATGTATGCATTATTCACTGTTGTATGTTGAGTGCTTGCTCAGTTGTGTCTGACTCTTTATGACCCCATGGATGGCAGCCTGCTAGACTCCTCTATCCATGGGATTTTCCAAGCAAGAATACTGGAATGGGTTGCCATTTCCTTCTGCAAGAGATCTTCCTAACCCAGGAATAGAACCCGTGTCTCTTGAGTTTTCTGCAGTGGCAAGCGAATTCTTTACCACTGTGCCACCTGGTAAGCCCTACATATGTCTTTTTGGAGAATATATATTTACCATCACAGAAATTTCCAAGATTGTAATGGATGGAGCCTGTTCATTATTACTATAGTATTTCAGACTTTTGTTTCCATTAACTATTTTTTAAATATTTTTTTTTGACCAGAGTGTAATTCTTGTTACCACTTGCAAAGTATTTTGCACAGTTTGGTATGGTTAATTTTTTCTCAACAATAGTCAGTTCAGTCGCTCAGTCACGTCCGACTCTTTGAGACCCGATGGACTGCAGCACACCAGGCTTCTGTGTCCGTCACTGACTCCTGGAGCTTGCTCAAATTCATGTCCATAGAGTCAGTGATGCCATTAACCTCTCATTCTCTGTCATCCCCTTCTCCTCCTGCCTCCAGTCTTTCCCAGCATCAGGGTCTTTTCTAATGAGTCAGTTCTTCGCATCAGGTGGCCAAAGTATTGGAGTTTCAGCTTCAACATCAGTCCTTCCAATGAATATTCAGAGTCTTCTCCAACGCCACAGTTCAACAGCATCAATTCTTCAGCACTCAGCTTTCTTTATAGTCCAACTCTCACATCCATACATGACTACTGGCAAAACCATAGCTTTGAGTAGATGGACATTTGTAGGCAAAGTAATGTCTATGCTTTTTAATATGCTGTCTAGGTTGGTCAACATATGAGTATGAAAGTTGCTGAATAGATAATTTTAAATATTTGTGGAGTAAGTATCCATATAACTACCATTTGAATTCTACAATTCTAACATCTTGCTGTATTTGCTTTTATCTCATATATTTGTCCATCTCTGTATCTATCCATCAATCCATCTTACCCTTTGATGCATTTTACTCCTAAACACATCAGCATGCATATCTTTATCTAGAGTTCAGTATTTGTTTTCAGACATTTAATTCTTAGAGCCCAACTTCACACAGAGTGAAATGAGCAATTCTTTTATGGACTGTGCCATGAGCTTTGACAAAAGCTTACACCATGTCACCAGCCCCTCAAGATATGAAACAGATGCAAATCCCTGTCAAGATATGACACATTTCTATCACTACAGAGAATTTCTGCATGCCCCTCTCAAGTCAGTTCCTTCTAAGTAACCTTTTTCTGATTTTCTCCATAGTTTAGTTTTGAGCTTAGCCTGATATCTCTGAACGTCCGTGATGGCTCAGATAGTAAAGAATTCACCTGCAGTGCAGGAGACCTGGGTTCAATCCCTGGGTTGGGAAGATTCCCTAGAGAAGGGAATGGCTTCCCACTCCAGTGTTCTTACCTGGGAAATCCCATGGACAACCATGGGGTCGCAAAGAGTCGGACACGACTGAGCAACTAACACTATCAAACTTTTAATATCTCTACTTCTGTTTCTCCATACTCAAATAGTTCATTTCTCTCACTGTGCTAGAACATTATACCATTTCTATAGTGAAAATCAAACAAATATGCAAAATAATACAAACTAAAAACAATTGACCCCTGCCAATAAATAATGGAACCATCGTAACATTCCACATCCATTACAGTTTGGTTCCATACTTGCTTTCTAGCATTACTTACAATATTCCCCATAATTTCCATCATTTCTGTAATTACACTGAACTTACTTTCTGACTGAACTGTAAGTATTATATGCTGTTATCTTGGGTCATACATAAGCAGTTAGTAGATTTAATAGTCATAGTTTTGGCTCTCTGAGAATCTGTGACGTGGTAAATTTAAATACAGCTGAATGACAGATTTGAATTACAAGCTTGGCAAAACTGACATGTGGAAGCAAGCCCTACAGTAAGTGAATGAGCACAGCCAACTCCATACACCTGCCTCTCAATATAGTGACATTTGTTATATACATCAAGTGTACATTCACTCTCACCCAGATTTTGAAGGGGTCACTTACTTTGTTTTACTATGTTTTAAAGAGAAAGTTGTAAGATATGAAGAAACACGACTTACAGGATTCACAGCCTTAGGGTTTGTTCCTCAGATATATAAATGTTCTATCCTAGTTACTTCTTGGTGCTGCAAGAAATAGGAAAATAAACTTTTATTCTTATTCTAAATATATTAGTTTCTGTCATAGTCTTTTATGCCTTTTCTTAATTACTTATTTACATGCTAATTCTTCCTTACAAATTAAAGAAAATTAGAAAGAACCCCACATACTTGAAACACTGTAGCTTACCTTTTAGAATAATTGAGCTATTTCTTTCTAAGAAAGATAAAAAAGGATTTTTAAGAGACCATGATGAGTTGGTTATATATGGAAACTAATATCAATCTAATATCTTAAAAATGTATCTTATATACATAATTATTCACCTTTCATTTGCTTAGAATATTTTCGCCCTTAGACTACCCCATGTGCTACATTCATACAAATTTAAGAACAAATAAGGAATGATACGTTTTTTTTTTTTTCCCCTCATACTAACAAATTCAGTTAATTGTATTTTAGGATTCAAGAAAAGATTGGTATGTGGTCGTCATATACCTTTATCTCACAGGAAATTTCTTCTGTTCAACTGACAATAAAACTGCCCAGTTTTGAGAGATTCATGTAGGAGTTGATATATGTACAACATAGAACTGAGACATAACAAAATATAAACTTGATTTTTTATATCATGTTAATACTATTATAGTTAACCCCCTCCAAGCAAGCTAAACTGATGTTAAAATAATAATTAAAAAAAAATATCTTAAGAGTTCATGAGATGCACAATACCTGATATCATATTATCCAGACAGTATTTTCACTAAATTAGGAAGAGAACCTAGAACCTCAGAGGCTCAGCACAAGAGTTCCTATCTGACTTATGCCTGATTCAAATGCTGTTTAGCAGAGAATCTGGATATCATAGTCATTTAGGGATATATGCTGATGAAAGCTCCAAACTTTTAAAATGTTTCCATCATCTCTCAAAATGCAGGATTATGGGAAATCATGTACTGGTTTGTAAAGGTCCCACTTAGAGAGACAAGGCTTCCTTGGTGACTCAGAGGATAAGGAATCTGCCTGCAATACAGGAGACCTGGGTTCGATTCCTGGTTTGGGAATATGCCCTGGAGAAGGGAATGGCAACCACTCTAGTATTCTTGCCTGGAGAATTCCATGGACAGTGGAGCCTTGCAGGCTACAGTCCTGTGGATCACAAAGAGTCAGGCACAACTGAGTGACTAAAACTTTATAGAGACATTTCTTTCCCTGGTTGTTAATTGTCTAAAGGAATACCCACTTCAGTAATCTTGCCTGGGAAATCCCATGGACAGATGAGACTGGCAAGTTACAGTCCATGGATTTGCAAAGAGTTGGACACGACTGAGCTACTGAGCACACAAAGCAATTCACATGGCTGCACTCATCTATAAAATGTGTATGGAAGTGCCAACCTAAAACATGTGCCTGAAAGGAGAAGAGGAGCAGAATGTAAACAGCTTCAGTGACCACTTCAGTATTTTTGGCAGTTGATGATCAACTGGTTTTTGTGAAAGCCTGAGATTCTTTTTTTTTCTCTTTTTGCATTTGTATTTGGGACCTTTCTACCACCATGGAAAACAGCAGTTTACTTAGGTGTGTTAGGTGAGTCGGCAGGGTTTCTTTAATTCTTTATCAAGTAACTGTCATCATTCACAATTTCTTAGCTTTCCATATACTGAATAGACATTCCATTAATTGAGCAATAATAATGAATTAGTGATGTAATTCTACTTCAAAAGAAATGGGCTCTACTTCCATTGCCATAAGGTGTAAGATGTATTCATCAGGTCCACAGTGCCTTGTTATGCTTAACTCATGTCTGTATGTGTGTGTGATGGGGGGAGAGAGATCTGGGAAAATGGAAATGCATACTAATAATGTCCAATGGAGTTGAAAGCCTTCAGGAAAATAAAATAGCCCGATAGAGTCTGAAATTAAAAGATACATCAGATGGTGTTCAGCTTGAAGGGTGTTCTACAATAATAGGAGCAGGAACTGAAACGGGCATGTCTTACACCAGAGTACAACAAGCAAATCAGTGTGAGGAAGGGAAGCCTGAGAGAGACAAGAATGAGATCATGTCATGTCTTATGTATATTGTTAAGAACTTTGGATATTATCTTATAAAATGAGATTACAATGAGAATAAATTTTAAAATTGTGAATAAATATGTTGTACACTTGAAAGTTATATAATATTGTACATCAATTATATCTCAATGGAATAAAAATAACATGTTTGGATGTGTTTGGTGTGTTCTGGATATATATAGCCATTAGACATTTGGGTATTTCAATTATAAATATGAAGATAGCTTGTTGCTGTAGAAAGTAATTGGAATGTGATCAGTGTAGAGATGGTGGCGAATAGTGGAGACTGGAAAATTTACCCATGGGAAAATTATGTAGAGGGAGAAAAGCAGTGGGCAAATGATGAAACCAAAGATTATTGACTATATTATGATGTTCTGTTTGTACCAGTTGTAGGCAAAATTAGCTTACTCTCCATGACAGAATCTACTGACTATAATTCTGAAAATTACTGGCAAGAAGTATAGTTCAGTCCAGTTGCTCAGTCATGTCAGACTCTTTGTGACCCCATGAACTGTAGCATGCTAGGCTTCTCTATCCATCATCAGCTCCCAGAACTTGCTGAAACTCATGTCCATCGACTCAGTGATGCCATCTGACCATCTCATCCTCTGTTGTCCCCTTCTCTTCCTGCCTTCAGTCTTTCCCAGCATCAGGGTCTTTTCTAATGAGTCAGTTTTTCACATCAGGTGGCCAGCTTCAGCATCAGTCCTTCCAGTGAATGTTCAGTACTGATTTCCTTTGACTGGTTTGATCTCCTTACAGTCCAAGGGACTCGCAAGAGACTTCTCCAAGACCACAGTTCAAAAGCCCCATCAATTCTTTAGTGTTCAGCTTTCCTTATGGTCCAACTGTCACATCTATACAGGACTACTGGAAAAACCATAGCTTTGACTTGATGGACCTTTACTGGCAAAGTAATGTCTCTGCTTTTTAATATGCTGTTTATGTTGGTCATTGCTTTTCTTCCAAGGGGCAAGCATCTTTTAATTTCATGGCTGCAGTCACCATTTTCAGTGATGGTGGAGCCCAAGAAAATAGTCTGTCACTGTTTCCATTGTTTCCCCATCTATTTGCCATGAAGTGATGGGACTGCATGCCATGATCTTTGTTTTTTAAATGTTGAGTTTCATGCCAACTTTTTCACTCTCCTCTTTCACTTTCATCAGGAGGCTCTATAATTCCTCTTTGCTTTATGCCATAATGGTGGAGTCATCTGCACATCTGAGGTTATTGATATTCTTCTGGTGATCTTGATTCCAGCTTGTGCTTCATCCAGCAGAGCATTTCCCATGATGTACTCTGCATATAAGTTAAATAAGCAGGGTGACAATATACAGCCTTGTCATACTCCTTTCCCTATTTGGAACCTGTCTGTTATTCCATGTCCGGTTCTAACCATTGCTTCTTGACCTGCATATAGATTTATCAGGAGGCACGTAAAGTGGTCTGGTATTCCCACCTCTTGAAGAATTTTCCAGTTTGTTGTGATCCACACTGTCAAAAGCTTTGGTGCAGTCGATAAAGCAGAGGTAGATGTTTTTCTGGAACTCTCTTACTTTTTCTATGATCCAGTGGATTTTGGCAATTTGATCTGTTTCCTCTGCCTTTTCTAAACCTAGCATGAACATCTGGAAGTTCACACTTCACATACTGTTGAAGCCTGGCTTGAAGAATTTTGCACATTACTTTGCTAGCGTTTGAGATGAGTCCAGTCATATGTCAGTCTGCACATTCTTTGGCATTGCCTTTCTTTGGGATTGGAATGAAAACTGACCTTTTCCAGTCCTGTGGCCACTGCTGAGTTTTCCAAATTTGCTGGCATATTGAGGGCAGCACTTTCACAGCATTATCTTTTAGGGTTTGAAATAGCTCAACTGGAATCCCATCACATCCACCAACTTTGTTCATAGAGATGCTTCCTAAAGCCCACTTGACTTCACATTCCAGGATGTCTGGCTCTAGGTGAGTGATCACACCATCGTGATTATCTGGGTCATGAATACAGTTCTTCTTTGTATTCTTGCCACCTCTTCTTGATATCTTCTGCTTTTGTTAGGTCCATACTGTGTCTGTCCTTTATTGTGCCCATCTTTGCATGAAATGTTCCCTTGGTATCTCTAATTTTCTTGGAAGAGATCTCTAGTCTTTCCCATTCTATTGTTTTCCTCTGTTTCTTTGCATTGATCACTGAGGAAGGCTTTCTTATCTCTCCTTGCTATTCTTTGGAACTCTGTATTCAAATGAGTGTATCTTTCCTTTTCTCCTTTGCCTTTCATGTCTCTTTTCATAGCTATTTGTAAGGCCTCCTCAGACAACCATTTTGCCTTTTTGCATTCATTTTTCTTGGGGATGGTCTTGATTACTGCCTCCTGTACAATGTCACGAACCTCTGTACATAGTTCTTCAGGCATTCTGTCTATCAGCTCTAATCTCTTGAATCTATTTGTCACTCCCACTGTATAATCATAAGACATTTGATTTAGGTCATATTTGAATGGTCTAGTGATTTTCCCTACTTTCTTCAATTTAAGTCTGAATTTGACAATAAGGAGTTCAAGATCTGAGCCACAGTCAGCTCCTGGTCTTTTTTTTTTTTTTTTTTTTGCTGACTATATAGAGCTTTTCCATCTTCAGCTGCAAAGAATATAATCAGTCTGATTTGGGGCTTGACCATCTGGTGATGTCTGGTGTAGAGTCTTCTCTTGTGTTTTTGGAATAGGGTGTTTGCTATGACCAGTGCAGTTCTCTTGGCAAAACCCTGTTAGCCTTTGCCCTGATTCATTTTGTACCCCAAGGCCAAACCTGTTTGTTACTCCAGGTATCCCTTGACTTCCTACTTTTTCATTCCGGTCCACTATGATGAAAAGGACATCTTTTTTGGGTGTTATGTCTGGAAGGTTTTGTAAGGCTTCACAGAACCGTTCAACTTCAACTTCTTTGGCATTAGTGGTTGGGGCATAGTTGAATTACTGTGATACTGAATGGTTTGCCTTGGAAATGAAGAGATCATTCTGTCGTTTTTGAGATTGCACCCAAGTACTGCATTTCAGACTCTTTTGTTGACTATGAGCCCTACGCCATTTCTTCTAAAGGATTCTTGCCCACAATGGTAGATAAAATTGTCATCTGAATTAAATTTGTCCATTCCAGTCCATTTTAGTTCATTGATTCCTAAAATGTCAATGTTCACTCTTGCCATCTCCTGTTTGACCACTTCCAATTTACCTCGATTCATGGACCTGACATTCCAGGTTCTTATGCAGTATTGTTCTTTAGAGCATCAGACTTTACTTCCATCACCAGTCACATACGCAACTGGGTGTTGTTTTCGCTTTGGTTCCGTCTCTTCATTCTTTCTGGAGTTATTTCTCCACTCTTCTCCAGTAGCATATTGGGCACCTATCGACCTGGGGAGTTCATCTTTCAGTGTCTATCTTTTTGCCTTTCATACTGTTTATGGGGTTCTCAAGGCAAGAATACTGAAGTGGTTTGTCATTCCCTTGTCCAGTGGACCATGTTTTGTCAGAACTCTCCACCATGACCCACCTATCTTGGGTGGCCCTACACGGCATTGTTTCATTGAGTTAGACAAGGCTATGATCAATGTGATCAGTTTGGTTAGTTTTCTGCAATTGTGGTTTTCAATCTGTCTGCCCTCTGATGAATAAAGATAAGTACAGATGAAGAAGAAAACAGTGTGCTCTAAAAGCCATAATGATGGGGATAGGGAGAACACAGCATGAGCTACTCAAGCTTGTCAAATAAAAAGGAAATGACAGCCAACAGCTTGTTTATAGTGCTCACAGTGTGCCAGGTACTATTCTAAATTACATATACATATCCTCACTTAATCCTCAAAGCAGATTGGAACAGAGAAAGGTCAAGTAACTTGCAAGGCTTGTAAGATTTAAAGTAGTTTTTTTTTGGTAAGAGTTAAAGTAGTTAAAATCTTTTAAAAACTATTTTAAAAAGTTAAAATCCTTACTAATTAATTTTTTTCTTTTTTGGAGAGCAAAATTTTTTACCCAGGACTTCTGGCTACAGCAGCTCTGCTCTCAACAATGAGAACACAGTGATATGTTAGAATCTTATAGCTTCAGCTGTAGTCTCCTTGGCCTTGTGGTAGAAGCAACTAATATACTACACTTCCTTGCTTCAGTTTGTACCCTAATAGGTTCTGACTTTTTGATAATCACTATAGTGATGTTGGACTTCCCTGGTAGCTCAGACAGTAAAGTGTCTGCCTACATTCAATCCCTGGGTTGGGAAGATCCCCTGGAGAAGGAAATGGCAACCCACTCCAGTACTCTTGCCTGGAAAATCCCATGGACAGAGAATCCTGGTAGGCTACTACAGTCCGTGGGGTCGCAAAGAGTCGGACACGACTGAGTGACTTCACTTCACTTCACTTCATAGTGATATTAACCATAACAAATGGAATATTAAGTATGCCAGTTTATTCAGTATTATTTATTGGAAAATCAGAAGCTGTTTAAACTATTTTTAAAACAAAAATAATTCACAAAAGAGTAGAAATATTAAGAAAATTTAGAATAAAGATGTCCTATGATAAAGATATACAACTATTTAATCTTTGTGACATCAGTTTCTTCATTTGTGAAATGGTACTTAAGACTACATTAAGAATAGTTGTAGGAGTTAAAGTTTGTGTTCATAGAACATATCATATAATATTTGCAAGCTAATTTCTCAATATTTTCTAACTTCATTTAAAAATATATATGAAAGTACAACTCAAAGTTGTATTCCAAATATAACGACTGCTATAAGGAAGAGAAATGCTCTTGTCTTGCTATTAATAGAACATGAAATT
The DNA here is from genome assembly GCF_032405125.1 of Capricornis sumatraensis. Classification (NCBI taxonomy): domain Eukaryota; kingdom Metazoa; phylum Chordata; class Mammalia; order Artiodactyla; family Bovidae; genus Capricornis; species Capricornis sumatraensis. The sequence goes on from NC_091092.1 coordinate 117,316,497, forward strand.
GTCTTACCTTCATTCACTTCACAAAAATCTAATTTCATTAAAATTTAAAACTTAGAATAATGATGTCTTAATTTCTGATTTAGTGTACTTTGAAATTTTTAGTTTGAATATTCTAAAATTATATATTTAATTTGCACCACCTCAAAGTATGCTTATAAACATCCTTCATACATCTAAGTTTGTGAGGTAGAGCTAATATGACTTTAAAATAACTTTTTAGCCACAGGTAAAGGGAAAATAAATTTCTCAAAAAATCCCATTAAGATAAGGAAAGAACAAAATCAGTAAAGTGAAAATCCCTTCACATAATAGTCTACTATCATGTATAATTAAAATTTCATTTGGGTTTTAGGATTTTTGAAAAATATTCCCAATCAAATATCTGCTTATAAACAACTGGGAAAGATGAAATAGAAGGTTTTATTTTTCCTAATCATAAATAATATCTGTATATGCACATTAACACTTTTGAATTTGCATTAAAACGGAAATATTTAGTCTGTTGAGAAAACATTTACTGAACACCTACTCTATGTGGTACTATGTTAGGTTTTGAAGATACAAAAGAGAAATGGTACTTACCAGCAGTTAGATCACAATGAAGAGCAACAAGAAGAACTTACTATGGAAACAGAGAGATCGGTGCCATATTAGGAAGTAATTAGGGGAAGCTTAGTAAATGAAATGTTACTTTGCCTGGACTTTTATGTTTTCAGTAGGAGGGGGTAATGTGCATAGTAATGTGATCATGAGTAATAGAGGAGAAGAAAAAAGATCAGAGAATCTAGTAAATTATATTTTAGGCAATTAAAGTGTTCATAATATCTATTTATCCATATTATATACTTATAATATCTATTTCATAAGAATATATAAAAATATTCCACTTACTAAAACCTTTTAAAGTTTCACAAAATGTTGATTTTCATCTAGCAAAATTAATTTAATGGCATTACAAAGTGTTGATTTGGTAATATATAGAAAATGAGAGAAGCAAACCTGAGGAAACCTAACATTTTCTAATGGAATACATTTTTCCCCTAATGGAATACTTTTAAAATAGAATTTTATCATTTATTCATACCCTGGTTGTGTGTGTGTGTGGTGGAGGTGTGTGATTTAACATGTGTCCTGGTTTGTGATGGAAAAAAAATAAAGACTTGTGTGACCATGTAGGGCTTTTGTAAATAATACTCTCTATTTATCTTCAAAGTTGTTTCTCAAAAAAAAAAAAAAAAAACTGTATTTGAGTGCCAGCGGGAAACTATTTTAACAAAACTACCTGTTCTCAGACTTGATACAAAATTTAGAATTTGCTCACCTTACTTAGAAGTAAGTCTAAGGTATTGCCACATGCAATACCTGTTGGTGGCCGTGAAGATGGTAGGAAAGTAAGTAAAACTTTGTAGAATATAGGATTTTTGGAATGTGTATCTAAAGGCTTTAAGCAGAGCAGCTGTATAGAGACAGCTGTTGTAAGAAATGTGATTGTAGGCTATGTCTTACCATATCATATTCATCATCTTCCCTCTTCTTTTTTTTCACCTTAGCAGTTAGTTATAGGTCAGATAGTTACCTGGAACTCTTAAACATACCCCAAACACTTTTCCCATACCCCAAACGTACTCCTTGGAGATGGCTTGTATGGAGAGGCATTTAGTGATCAGTGATTATAGAATCATAGGATATCATTCTGGAAACATAGTTACTTTATAATTTCTCATTCAAAACCTGAAATAGCTCTTAGGAAGAGTTGTTGAACCAAATAGATTAATTACTGTTTTCATAATATCAGCGTAATCTAGAAGAAAAAGTGCCGTAGTAAGCACTTTAAATATATAATATGTAAAAAATATAAGCATGTTAAAACATGTGCATACACACATTTCCAAACCACCCCAAAGCTATTGCTTTTGAAATATACACACTTATTATAGCATCTTTTTGAATAAATAACTGGAAAATAGCAAAACTGACTTGAGAAACTGAATTTTTACAAATGTGAATGTTGAGTGTAAGCCAACACTATTAATTTCATTGGAATATCCAAATGCAAGCATCTGGATGTGAGGATGTTAACAAGAATCATATTTCTATTTTAAATAGTTTGAATATTAATTTGCAGTATTATATACATGTTTTAATGCAAAATTATTTCCAGTCTCTTTTATCTAAGCCGCTGAACAAACCTTAGCATTTGCAAACTTCATTTTCAAACTTCAGTCTGAAATTTAGTCTCTCCTCTTTTAGTTGTCTGATTGGGATTCCATACTGCAGGCCTTGTGTACCTCAAACTGCATATTTTAAACCCATTTGTTAATCACTGGGTGATAGATCTCTCTGCATCATTCATGTATCTACATGTTTTGCAAGTGAGACACCAAGTGCCCTATTTTAGAAATTCTCTTTTCAAGGATATTTACAAAGCAAAAGGCCATGAAAGATAAAGGCTCAGGCTGCTCCAAGAGGAATAAGCTTCCTTGTAAGAATAACTTTAATATGAAGCTGATTGTATAATACAGTTAGAGAGATTTTAATTAGTAAAATTATAATGTAAAATGTAATAATATACATCCTCAGCAGTATTTTAATAGAGATTTCAACTAGCTATTGTATTCTAGCTAAATAAAACTTCCTTTGTTCTCTTTTGATTAAAATTCTACTTTTATGCATGGTATTCAAAGTTTAATTTGGCAAAGCCATATTTTATTTAGCAGTGGATTGAAACAAAAAGAATATAGAGTAAGAAGTATAAGACTTAGGTTACATTCTGCCTTTTTTGCATTCTAATCAAATGCATAATCAAAATTACCCAAATGTACTTGATGTCTACTTTCCCTTAGAATTGGCGATAAAAAAGTCTACCTTGACTTCTTTGTCCTTACATTGTGGTGTGGATTAAATGAAATTAGGTGACATATTTTCCATATTATTATTTCCATGTATTTCTCTATAAAATGTAATTGCTTATTTATATATATTTTGCTTTATTACAAAAAGGATTGAATGCAGTTTACAGTCTTAGCAGATTGAACTGATGCAAATCCCCTTTGAATCCCATCTACCTCCACCACTAGGAATGACAAGCACATAGAAATGTCAGATGAAATGTATTTGAAAAAAGTTCAACTATTTTTGCAGTTGAAAGCAAATCTAAAAAAAAAAGAATCTACTCCCAAAGTATCAGCAAGGAATAAAGAACAAAAATACAACAATAAGAGAGTGATCTTATGCTACAGAGGTTTAAATTATTAATTTCTGAACCTGAAGCTAGAACTGTATCATAAATCTCTTCATAACAACAGTTCTTAGATACATATAACAACATGAATGTAGCTCAAAAACATTATGCTAAGTGCAAACATATGACTCAAAAGGTTACACACTGGGCTGCTGGTTACAGATAGAATGGAACAGACTTGTTTCTCCCTTCTCCTCCATGATGAGTACAGCTCAGGACCCTGGACTAACAGATGGTCATAAGAGGAAAGAGAGCATATTGGGTAGGAAATCTCTGATCTTGAGCATTGACATGATGGCAAGTTCTCTGTATTTTCTTTCTTTAGTTTTTCTCATCTTTTCTTCTTCTTCTTCTTCTTTTTTTAATCTACATATCCTGACTGGGCATTGGATTACTGTATAATGTGTGACACCAAACAGCCATATACCCAGAAAAGCCCAAAGAAAAAGCCTGATTTCTTAGGCAAAAGATTAGGAGAGGGTCAGTCTAGGATGACAGAAATTTTTTGACAAATAATTGCCTAACCCTAACCAGTTGACTCATCGGAAAAGACTCTGATGCTGGGAGGGATGGGGGCAGGAGGAAAAGGAGACGACAGAGGATGAGATGGCTGGATGGCATCACCAACTCGGTGGATGTGAGTTTGAGTGGACTCCGGGAGTTGGTGATGGACAGGGAGGCCTGGCGTGCTGTGATTCATGGGGTCACAAAGAGTCGGACAAGACCGAGCGACTGAACTGAACTGAACTGAACCAAACACCATAGATGCTCTACCCCACCCTGTCTACCTCCCCATGTGGGGCCACTGGAGACTGAGTGAGGAGTCTGGACTTCACACTGTTCTCCTGGTGGTGGTAGGAGGAGCCCCTCACCTTCTTAACTAGACAGTTGGAGAATCTTGAAGAGAGGAAGAAGCAGGAGACAGAGATCCTTTGAACTTGCACAGGAAGCCCTGGGCAGATCTTTGAGCAACTCACATGTGAAACTGACCTGAATTATCACACCTAAGGGATCAGGAACTGAACTGCAGTGTGGAATAACACCCAGGTTTTCAGATTGACTACTCGGTGATATGCTTCATGAAAGTAGACAAGCACTGAAAAGGCCCTAAAAATTAAGTTTTCATTGGATCCAAACCTTCAAAAGTAGGTCAGGACCTACATGCTAAACCTTCACAGGGTGACTACCAGCTAAAATAGAACCCCAAATCTCCTAACATAATAGTCACAATATCCAAGGTACAATTGTTAATTGCTAGTCACACCAAGAACCAGTAAACTTCCCACCTGAATGAGGAAAGATAATCAAGGGATGCTGGTGCCAAGATAACTCAGATGTAGAAAGTATCTCACAGGGATTTTAAAACAGTTATCAGAAAAATGCTTCAATGAGCAGTGCTTTTAAAACAAATGAAACAAAGAAAATATCAGCAAAGAAATAGAAGACATACAAAAGAGCTAGACTAATGGCTCAACCCAGGGAAGAATAGCCTGAGATATAATAGACATTTCAAATATTAAGAATACCATGAAAAACTATGCCCATACATTTGACAAAAAGGTTAAAAGTGAAAACCTCTGTGTAAAAGTATAGCTTAGAGAGCTTGACAGAAAACAGCAAAATTCTGTAAAGCAATTATCCTTCAATAAAAAATAATTTAATTAAAAAAATGTGTAGTTTAGAAATTTAACTTACAAGAGAAACTCAGAAAGCAACAACAACAACAACAAAAACTTAAAAAGTGAATCAATCAAAATGAACCATTCAAATTAAGCCCTGGGATTATATAATTTTATATGTTATTATTCAAAGAAGTATAATCTCTGTTATGCAGAATGATTTAAAAAAATAGAGAGGAGAAAACCATCATTACTGTTAGGTTAAATTTTTATCTTAAATTGATAGGTTAAATTTTAACTTAGGTTTTTAACTGAAATTTCATTTATAGCAGAAGTGCAAATGATTTATTTCCAAATAACAAAATGCCAAACTGAACCATTCAAAAAAGAATATATATACATATATTTTAACCATGGGCAATATGCAGTACTAGGTAACTGAATTGCTTTTTTTTGTTTAATATACACTGTTTTTTTTATAAGCTAATGAAATGATGGAGGGCATCGAACTGGAATGGTGGTTTTGATTTAGGGATAGTTAATCAGAAACCATTATTTTGGACAGTAATTAGGGAGTGGATCCAGTTTTGTTACAGTCACTTACATACATATTACAACAAAATATACACATCGATGACAACAGAATCATCTTTTTAGTCTGTGAGAGACTGCTTATCCCTCTATTTTCTATACCAGAGGCAGGGCAAATTAGAACTCAGTAGTTTATTCAAACTGTTATAAAGTAATAAAAGCATAGTTATAGAGCTGTATGGTGAGTAAGAATGAACACATTCCTGTTCACTTCACAGGACATTACTGTTTGTTCGTACGAAGGCAATACCCATCAGCCTTCTCTCACTCTAGCATTAAGACACAAGTTCTAATCATCATCGGTAACTAAAAGTCTATCAATATATTGAGTTCTTCGTTACTGTTTTACTTAAAACCAGTTCCTGCCCTTGGAAAGAGATGTCAGGGAAATAGCAATAAAAATGTCCCTCTTAGTGTAGATATAAATTGCTTCTGCCTTTGTGGAGGCAAATGGACAGCATATATTGAAAGTTAAATGTGAATACTCTGTGATCCAGTAGTTATTTTGTTTAAAAGTAAGGAATAGAGAGCGGTTATTAAGAATACTGGTCCTGACACTAGATAGTATGTGTGGAATGCCCAGACCTAGCACTTACTCTGTGAACTTAGGCAAGGCAATTTTTACCTTCAGTACAATGTAAAGATAATAACACCTTTCTCACATAACACAGTACTTGGCACATAATAGTATCTTAAAGCAATCATTGTACAAATGCACCACAAGACATATACAGCAGTCTCCCTAACAATATTTTTCTAAAAACTTAAAACAACTACTTAAATGATGACTAGCATAAATGTTACTGCTGCTGCTGCTGCTGCTAAGTCGCTTCAGTCGTGTCCGACTCTGTGCGACCCCATAGACGGCAGCCCATCAGGCTCCACCGTCCCTGGGATTCTCCAGGCAAGAACATTGGAGTGGGTTGCCATTTCCCTTTCCAATGCATAAAAGTGAAAAGTGAAAGTGAAGTCGCTCAGTCATGTCCGACTCTTAGCGACACCATGGACTGCAGCCTACCAGGCTCCTCCGTGCATGGGATTTTCCAGGCAAGAGTACTGGAGTGGGGTGCCATTGCCTTCTCTGATAAATGTTATTAAAGACTTGCATTTACATATATTTGATCACTGTATCCCTGTACATAAATGAGATATATTTTGTATGCAGAATGAATAGTTTCAGTACAAATTGAGTGGGAACACTTGGTTGACATAAGCCATATTATTTAATTTGCCTGTAAAATGTAAAAGAAACTATTTGTCTAAAATCTATTTTAATGGGTGTATTTAAATCCCCAGAAAGAGATCTAAACTTGTAAATACTAAAATGATAGTGGTAGATATTTTGGGAAGAGGAGTGGAATTTTGATGAGATCAAGAAAAATTTTTTCATATATAAAGTTTTCATTTTTATAAAATATATGCATGTGTTGCCTGCATGCATGCTAAGTTGCTTTGGTCATGTCCGACTCTTTGTGACCCCATGAACTACAGCCTTCCAGGCTCTTCTGTCCATGGGATTCTTCACACAAGAATACTGGAGTGGGTTGCCATGCCCTCCCTGAGGGGATCTTCTCAACCCAGGGATCAAACTGACATCTCTTACATTTCCTTCATTGGCAGACAGGTTCTTTCTCACTCACCCTACCTGGGAAGCCCATATGCATGTGTTGCTTAGGGTTTATTAGATAAATTTAAAATTAAATGATAACAGCACAAATTTTATAAGTTGTTTTCACAGTCTGGTAAAGTAAAAAATATTGACCAGAGATCCGTCAACATTGCATTTTGATAATGAATTTTGAATATGTATTCAAATGGCATGCTTGCCTGTTAAGGCAATGGACCTATGCTTTGTGATAATAAACAGATTTTTTAGAAATAAGACAAATTTCTGTTTTGGTTCAAGCAACCTGGACCTTACCGTAGAGTTAATCAAGTCACTTCAGTCGCTCAGTCATGTCCCTCTCTTTGTGACCCAATAGACTACAGCACACCAGGCTTCCCTGTCCATCACCAACTCCTGGAGCTTACTCAAACTCATGTCATCAAGTCAGTGATGCCATCCAACCATCTCATCCTCTGTGTTCCTTTCTCCTCCTGCCTTCAATCTTTCCTAGCATCAGGGTCTATTCTAATGAGTCAGTTCTTTGTGTCAGGTGGCCAAAGTATTGGGAGCTTTAGCTTCAGCATCAGTCCTTCCAGTGAAAATTCAGGACTGATTTCTTTTAGGATGAACTGCTTTGATCTGCTTTCAGTTCAAGGGACTCTCAAGAGTCTTCTCCAACACCACAGTTCACAAGGATCATTTCTTTGGCATTCAGCTTTCTTTACAGTCCACCTCTCACATCCGTACATGACTACTGGAAAAACCATAGCTTGGGCTAGACGGACCTTTGTTGGCAAAGTAATGTCTGTGCTTTTTAATATGCTATCTAGGTTGGTCATAACTTGTCTTCCAAGGAGCAAGTGTCTTTTAGTTTCATGGCTGCAGTCACCATCTGCAGTGATTTTGGAGCCCCCCAAAATGATGTCTGTCACGGTTTCCATTCTTTCCCCATCTGTTTGCCATGAAGTGATGGGACTGGATATCACAATCTTAGTTTTCTGAATGTTGAGTTTTAAGCCAACTTTTTCATTCTCCTCTTTCACTTTCATCGAGGCCCTTTAGTTCTTCTTTGCTTTCTGCCATAAAGGTGATGTCATTTGTATATGTGAGATTATTGATATTTCTCCCAGCAATCTGCATTCCAGCTTGTGCTTCATCCAGCCCTGAGTTTCGCATGATGTACTCTGCATGTAAGTTAAATAAGCAGGGTGACAATATACAACCTTGACTTGCTCCTTTCTCAATTTGGAACCAGTCTATTGTTCCATGTCCAGTTCTAACCTTTGCTTCTTGACCTGCATCCAGATTTCTCAAGAGGCACATATTCCCACCTCTTGAAGAATTTTCCACAGTTTGTTGTGATCCACACAAAGCCTTTGGCATAGTCAATAAAGCAGATGTAGATGTTTCTGTGGAACTCTGTTGGCTTTTTTGATGATCCAGCAGATGTTGGCAGTTTGATCTCTGGTTCCTCTTCCTTTTCTAAATCCAGTTTGAGCATCTGGAAGTTCACAGTTCATGTACAGTTGAAGCCTGGCTTGGAGAATTTTGAGCATTACTTTACTAGTATGTGAGATGAGTGCATTTGTGCAATAGTTTGAACATTTTTTGGCATAGAGTTAATAAGTACCCTCAAAATTTGAGGAATAGAAAATCCTGCCTGGATGTTTTATATATTTTAGTTTTTAAATCAAACAAGGTACCTGAAGGAACGTTTCATAGCCCAGGCAGGAGAAGCCTTTGGTATATAAATTTCAGAGTATTGGTTTTCATTTACAAAATTTTATAAAATGTTGCCAGTATGTGAGAAATTGACAATTTTTTTCTGGGCTCCCTAAGCCCTGATTCACTAAAGTCACGTGATCCATCACTAGTTCCCAAATTTCTCATTCCTGGACTTATTAGTCTTATTTAGGTGCTGATAAACAATTAAATGGGGCACAAATAATAAAGCTTAAAGGGCTGTTTTTAAAAGATTATTTATCTTAGAGTGCATCTATTGCCACAAGCATGATAATGAAAAGATTGGAATAACCCTTTCCCAGTTTGCCATTTATTCAACTCAGAATAAAACCTGAAGGATTCAGAGGAGAAGCCATGTAGTATGTGGCTGGGAACAGAGTGCTAAGAACTTTCTTCTTTTCTTCAGAATTGGATTATAAAATATTACCATTTGTCAACACATTTCTTTTTCTAATAGGTGTAAAAACAAATCTGAAAATATCATAGTGTCATGAAATTGTGATATTCATAAAGCTCCATCTTGATCCAATTAAAATAATGAGAGGGGTTGCATACTAAAAAGTTTATGGTATACTCTTAATATATAATAATATTTTTAAAAATGCATTAGGCCATAAAGCAAGTGTAAGCATGTATATCAAGTGTTCTTTTTCCTTTGATGACAATGTTAGTGTTTTATTGAAAATTATTAATAGAACACTGACCAGAATTATTTTGTATATTTTTCTTCTGCTTTAAACATTTAGTTTGCCTTTTGGGTAAGCTGGGATTAAATTCTGCAAAAAAATAGACGAACTTGACAAGCATTCCACTTTCATTAATAAAAAAACGAAATGGACACATAGTGTTCTCATTAGAAGCTATTATAATAGTACAAATTATACATATACTCTGATATGTAATGATATATTCTTTTTTTAACTCAGAGCTATAACTATCTTCATATCTCAAATATTTCATATTAACTCAAATTTCAGCCTTACTTTGTACATTATATATCTTTTTAATGTATTACCAGTGTTTTTATTGACTAGTTTCATTTGAGAAAAGATTTTATCATCTCATTAAAGATAAAATTGTAGTTGATGAGTTCATGAAAAAGAGGAAGGGTTTGTAAATGCATAAGTAGACTATCCTACTAAATAATAATTTATATATAAAGTTCTAAAATGGACGTGCATTCTGTATTTAACCAAGTAACTGCAAATACATTAGTTAACAATTTGTAATTTATAATTTCATAATTTTGTGTGGATAATAATTTTATAATTATAATCATATTATAATTTCATTGTGGATCACATAAACTGACTTTTCAAAAAATTATTTTTATTCTGAAAATTGTGCTAAACCTCTTAGTAATTGCAAATAAAACTGCAAAGAAAAATGTATCATTTCACTATTTTGAAATTTTTAAGGATGAAAGCTTGTCTTAACTTGTTATCTCCAGCACTTTATCCTATGCAGATACTCAGAAGTTATCCACTGTATGTTGTCTGAATTTCATTCATAAAACTTTAGCAGAAAAATACAAGACTATTCAGATACATGATGATAAGTTTAGAGATGCTGACTAGCTGAACTCATATCCATTAATCCACAGTTATCAAGATATTTTAAGCCAACCTAAGTATATCGAAATATGTATCTTTATCTTTCGTCCTGGATAATTTGAACACAAGCACATATGTAACCCTGAAATACTGGGGTAATTACGTTTGTATGCTGACCTGGCTAGAAGAGTTAATAAAAATAAAATTCCTCACGTTTCTTGTTTGTGTGGTTTGGTTTTCTTGTTTTGACTTTCTGCACCTATAAATCTGACTATAGGAAAATCAGAGCTGTGAAACAGTTTATGAGAAATTGATAAATACTAGTGATGTCTATGTTTCATCACCTCATAATAGGCATCTACTTGAACTTTATCAGCTTTCTGAAAGTTGATGAAAAAGTGATAATGACAGAATAATGGCCAGGTAACACTTAAAGTGAGAGTTCTATATGAAAATGATGTATATGTATATATATATATATATATTAACATGGTCAGACTTTAGAGAAAATTTCACATTCTCAAAGACTTATTTGTACCCATATACTAAGAAACAACAAATGACTTTTAGAAGTAGGAAAAAATAAATCTAAATCGTGTTTCTTTTCATAGACTCTCTACATGGTTGTATCTCAAATCCTCTGTTTTGCTTATGTATTACTGAGTAGAAAACCATCCTAAACTTCATGGTGCAGAGTGACCATTCTTTTCTTATGCTCGTGGATTCTGAGGCTTGGGGTTTTGGAAAGGGCCCATTGAAGTCAGCATGTTTCTGTTCTATGTCAAGACACCTCACCTGCGAGGTGAATCCACAGCTGGAGGCTGGAATCATCTAAAGTTTGTTTTTCACAAGTCCGGTGTTTAATGGTGGCTTTTGTCTGGGACCTTCGAGTGGGCGCTTGTCCAGAACACCTACATGGGGCTATTTCATAGGATTCTTTGTGTTTCCTCACTGCTTGGTGACTGAATTCAAGAGCACACATACCAAGAGAACTAGATGGACATTGTAACATCTTCTAAGAACTTAAGTGGCACAGCCTGAGAAATTACATGATTAACCAAATTCAAAACAGAGGGACATAGACCATATCTCTTGCTGGTCCGTGTGTTACAATCACAATGTAAATAAAACATGTGAGATAGAAGATACTGTCATGGCTATTTATGGAAAATGCAATCTGGCACAGGCAGATTGAAGGGACACTATACAAGAGAAGATCTACAAGTGGACCAAGAAACAGAAGAAAAGACCACCAGAGTAATTAGTCATCAGATAAACGCAAGTGAAAACCACCAAAAAGTACTACTACATACCCACTGGAATGGCTGGGTAATTAAAGAGATAGAATAGGCCAAGTTGTTAGTATGTGGAGCAACTGGAGCCGTCATACATTGCCAGTGGGGATGCAAAGAGCACAACCACTTTGAAAAATAGCTAGGTAGTTTTCTCAGAAAGTCATAGCAATTTCACTCTGAGTTGTTGACCCAAGAGAAATTAAAACATATGTCCACACCAGTATTTCCTTATGAATGTTTATAGCAATTTTTTTTTTCATTAGCAAAAATCTAGAAACTGCCAAAACCCACCAGTAGGTAAATGAATAATCACATTTTGGTCTTTATGGAATTCTACTCAGCAATGAAAGAAAACAAGTTACCTACACATGTAGCAACATGGAAAATTTTAAGATATTCTGCTGTGCAAAGAAGCAATGGAAAAGAGTGCATATTGATTTCATTTATATGAAATTCCAGAAAACATCAAAGTAATGTGTAGTGACCAAGATTAAACTCGTAGATGTCTGAGGCTGAGAGTGGGTTGGAGGAAAACCACCTTTTGGAAGCTGGAGCATAACCCTGCTTTAGGTTTAGCCAATCATTTTCCCCACCTCAGGAATTTGAATAGAAGGAGATGGTGTGGCGATGGAAGGTGGTTGGGAATTTAGTCATGCCTGCGATGACATGCTGACAGCTTCTAAGTCTGGGAAAATGATGCCAAATCAATATCATATCCTGGATATTTCTGTAGCATGATGTTGGTTTTGTCTCCATTACTCAGATCCCTTTGTTTTCTATTCATCTCCTGAGCCTGATTCCTAAGCCTTCCTATTGATTCTGTAAGCTGCAGCTATCCTTCCAGTAAATTTACATTCGCCTAAAGTTACTTGGAGTCAGCTTCTGTTGCCTTAAAAAAAAAGAACCTGGACTGAAACAGACTTGCAGGTGCTGAATAATGGAAATTTTTCTTACTATGCAGCAGGAAAGCTTTTCAGTAGGGAATTCAATAGGAAAATACTATTGCGTGCAGTATACTTAATGATACCATTGTTTTCACTGCACTCTGGCTTACATTGCACTCATATTCTAAGAATCATCATAGTTTATCTTAGTTATGCAGATGATGGTAATAAATGGCCTAGTTTCTTGATCATTTATCTATAAGGGTCCCTCTTTTAGGGTGGCTTAATTTTAAAACTCAGGCTGAAATCAATATCCCCCTCTGGAATAATCTCCTTTCTACTGGAGGGTTTCTTAACTGTCTCCGTTGATAATTCTATTGATCAAGTTCACCTTTGATGCCAGTTCTGCTGTTATTTCTAATAATTGGCTCTTGGCTATATACTTGGTAAAGGCTTTTTCTTCTAACTCTAGGTAATTCACTAGATCCTTGTTATTTCCCCATCTCTGAGTAGACATACTAGTATTGAGTCCCTTTAACTGGCCACAAAGTACTACCTTGAGCCAAGCCTCCATCATGTTGAGCTTTGCCTTTTAGTACTTGTATTGATTACCAGTCAACAGATTTTCCTAACACCTTTTTCCTGCCAGAATATCCACTGGCTGCCCTCCAGTGGACATTGCTGATTACATGGGCAGGCTGCCTGCTTGCTTATCTTCCTACTACCTACTGAAAACTTCCCCTAACGTTCAAGTAGCCAATCCAGATTCTTACTCTTAATTGCCAGAAACTTCTCAGACTATGCTTCCTATAGCTTGATGAAGTCTCTGGTTTCTAGGTCTCTTGATGTGTCTACTCAGTTTTGATGGATGACTTGATAAAATCATAACTTTTGTTCTTATTTTTAGTGTAGTTAAAATCCACTTTTATTCTTATACTTGGCCTGGTTAGATTTGATTAGGTTTCTCATATCTTGTATTCTCTTTCTTTCCCCTTTCTCTCTCTCTCAATGTAGGTAGAGGAACTTTTATCATTATTGAAGCCATCCAGGAAATTTCTGCAGACATTCTCCAAATTTAAATTTATACAAGAAGATATTCTCAGCAGGGTCTTTGTAATATTGTGAATTTACTTTCTGTGTCTGAAAACAAGTACGTAACAGAGGCTGAATTTCAGCAGAAGGAGAGACTAGATTTTCTCAGTGTCCTATGTATTTTCATTTCATTTTCATTATGTTTTAGATTAGTAATTTTTTAATAAGATCAATATAATAATAGAGCATTGTTGGTCAAAACATGTAACATCAATATTTAGAGATACATTTTTTCTTCTGTTGGCTCACAAAATAATTATTTTTAAAGACCATCTTTTTAGTGTATGTAAGCATAAAAACAAAATCTACCAAAACATTTTATGCTTTTCATAGTATAAAATCACTTGGAACTGAGACTCTGTCAGGTTTATGAATGCATTGAGGCTGTTTACCTGGATCAGTACTTTAGAATGTTTGTCAGGACAGATGTATACTCTGTACTTCCTAATGAAAGATAGGCAGATGTGGGGACTATATTTTGTATTGGGCTTAATACAATTTTAAATATTTAGATTAATATAAATACCTGTTCTAAGTTACCAGATGCACTTAATTATACTCCATTTCAAAGGATATTTCATTGTTTATTTGGAATTTTATTCATGAGAAGAATATGAAATTAATGTTATGTATACAGTTAATGATTAACCTTTCTTTACATAAATAATATTTTATTTATCATTCATGGACAAAAGTGTAAAAACAATCTGTCTATTACTACATGTATTAAGACCAGACTTCAGGACTGTTGATATGATAGCTAATGGTTCTCTTAGTCTCATTGATTTGGGTTGGCTTTTAATATCCCAAAATGATAATGACCTAAGGAGCAGATTTCAAGTTTACTTTAACCAAAGTTAACTGTTACAGAAGAATAGCTTGACAATGTCTGTGCTTATACTGAAACAAGTGCATTGGACCAGCTTTCTTAAGCAATGAAATAAAGATTGTAAACAGTTTCATTACTCACATGTTTAGGGGTGTAGTTTGTGGCCAGTTCAATCAGAGAAATCCATATTAGAGCAGTATTCTTTCCTTTTCTTTTCTACCCTCCAAGGCTAAAATCAGATGTTTTCGATACTCTATTATTTTATTCTCAAATGAATTTCCTCACTTACTTTTTGAACTTACTCAGGCTAAATTGACTTTTTCTTGTCTTTCTCTCTTATACTGTGATATTGTGGCTGATTATAATTATATGGTTGAAAATCCAAATTTATTTTTAAAGATATTTTGATTTTGCCTATATTCCTATTTATGAAATTTTTCTGTGTTAGGATATAGTAAATTTGGGGGGAAAAACATATTTTTTGTTATTTTATTTACATGTTTTTTAATTTTAAAAAGTGCCTCAATTTTCCCAAAAGGAAGTTATATTTATGACCTGCTTATCTGGAGTGCTGAAGCATTTGCAGAAAATCATTGTTTATTTGTAAGGTATACATATGCATAAAGTACACATATGGTCATAGCAAACACTCTACACATGGACATCACCAGATGGTCAATACTGAAATCAGATTGATTATAATTTTTGCAGCCAAAAGTGGAGAACTCTATACAGTCAGAAAAAATAACCGGGAGCTGACTGTGGCTCAGATCATGAACTCCTTATTGCCAAATTCAGATTTAAATTGAAGAAAGTAGGGACAATCACTAGACCATTCAGGTGTGACCTAAATCAAATCACTTATGATTATACAGTGGAAGTGAGAAATACATTCAAGGGTATTGAATAGACAGAGTGCCTGAAGAAATATGGATGGAGGTTCATGACATTGTATAGGAAGCAGGGATCAAGACCATCACCAAGAAAAAGAAGTGCAAAAAGGCAAAATAGTTGTCTGAGGAGGCCTTACAAATAGCTGTGAAAAGAGGTGAAAGACAAAGGAGAAAAGAAAAGCTATACCCGTTGAATGCAGAGTTCCAAAAAATATCAAGGAGAGATAAGAAAGTTTTCCTCAGTGATCAATGCAAAGAAATAGAGGAAAATAATAGAATGGGAAAAACTAGAGATCTCTTCAAGAAAATTAGGGATATCAAGGGAACATTTCACACAAAGATGGGGACAATAAAGGATAGAAATGGTATGGACCTGACAGAAGCAGAAGATATTAAGAAGAAGTGGCAAGAATACACAGAAGAACTGTACGAAAAAGATCTTCACGACCAAGATAATCATGATGGTGTGACCACTCACCTAGAGCCAGACATCCTGGAATGTGAAGTACAGTGGACCTTAGGAAGCCTCAATACGAACAAAGCTAGTGGAGGTGATAGAATTCCAGTTGAGCTATTTCAAATGCTAAAAGATGATGTTGTGAAAGTGCTACACTCAATATGTCAGCAAATTTGGAAAACTCAGCAGTGGCCATGGGACTGGAAAAGGTCAGTTTTCATCCAATCCCAAAAAAAGGCAATGCCAAAGAATGCTCAACTAATGAATAATTGCACTCATCCTACATGCTGGTAAAGTAATGATCAAAATTCTCCAAGCCAGGCTTCAACAGTATGTGAACCGTGAACTTCCAGATGTTCAAGCTGGATTTAGAAAAGGCAGAGGAACCAGAGATCAAATTGCCAACATCTGTTGGATCATCAAAAAAGCAAGAGAGTTCCAGAAAAACATCTGCTTTAATGACTATGCCAAAGCCTTTGACTTTGTGGATCACAACAAACTGGAAAATTCCTCAAGAGATGGGAATAACAGACCACCTGACCTGCCTCTTGAGAAATCTGTATGCAGGTCAGGAAGCAACAGTTAGAACTGGATGTGGAACAACAGACTGACTCCAAATCAAGAAAGGAGTACATCAAGGCTGTATATTGTCACCCTGCTTATTTAACTTATATGCAGGGTACATCATGAGAAATGCTGGGCTGGATGAAGCACAAGCTGGAATCAAGATTGCTGGGAGAAATATCAATAACCTCACATACACAGATGATACCACCCCTATGGCAGAAAGCAAAGAAGAACTAAAGGGCCTCTTGATGAAAGTGAAAGAAGAGACTTGGCTTAAAGCTCAACATTCAGAAAACTAAGATCATGGCATCTGGTCCAATCACTTCATGGCAAATAGATGGGGAAAGAATGGAAACTGTGACAGACTTTATTTTGGGGGGCTTCAAAATCAGTGCAGATGGTGACTGCAGCCATGAATTTAAAGACACTTGTTTCTTGGAAGAAAAGTTATGACCAACCTAGACATCATATTGAAAAGCAGAGACATTACTCTGCTGGCAAAGGTCCATCTAGTCAAAGCTGTGGTTTTTCCAGTATTCAAGTATGGATGTGAGAGTTGAACTCTAAAGAAAGCTGAGCACCAAAGAATTGATGCTTTTAAACTGTGGTGTTGGAGAAGACTCTTGAGAGTCCGTTGGACTGCAAGGAGATCCAACCTGTCCATATTCAAGGAAATCAGTCCTGAATATTCATTGGAAGGACTGATGCAGAAGCTGAAGCTCCAATACTTTGGCCACCTGACACAAAGAACTGACTCCTTTGAAAAGACTCTGATGCTGGGAAAGATTGAAGGCAGGAGGAGAAAGGGACAACAGAGGATGAGATGGTTGAATGGCATCACCAACTCAATGGACATGAGTTTGAGTAAATTCTGGGAGTTGGTGATCCACAGGGAGGCCTGGAGTGCTACAGCCCATGAGGTCACAAAGAGTCAGACACGACTGAGCAACTGAACTGAACACATGTAAGTTTCATTTAATGTCCCTAAGGACTTGAGAAAAGTACTGTTCACAAAATCCATGCTGTAGTTGACAGTTTAAGAGATAATTGGTTATTCTGGTTATTCCGATTTAGATCCCCAAAGAGCAATGGACTTAGACTATATGAACTCTATTAACTCAGCTTCTTAAAGAAATACTTTTGATTTTTTTGAGAACTAGGTAAACATACTCATCTGATAATATTTTACAGTTCCTGGTACCTTTGTCTCTTTTCATGCTATATTAATTTCTAACCTTTATTTTCAACTTTATTTTATCTGATTAATTCTAACAACCTAACATTTTTCAAATAGTTCTAGATACAAATATAAAATATCTTATCAATACTCTGTTCTCCCTAGTTGAAGGATTATCTTTTGCTCTCTTATCCTAAGCCCTCCAATATGTCAACTGATGCAGTTGCTTTTGTATTTTCTCATTTGCTTTGTTGTTTTGTCTGTACTTTATTGAACAGCTACGTACTCTGTGCAAAGTGGAGTGAAAAGTATAGTTTATCTTTTTTCTCATTTAATCCTTGCATATTTGGAGGCAAAATACATATTTAGAAATTAAGTAACTGATATTTAGTAGATAGTTAAAAGCAAAAATTTTTCCCTTGGTAACTCAGTTGGTAAAGAATCTGCCTACAATGCCAGAGACCCCTGTTCGATTCCTGGGTTGCAAGGATCCCCTGGAGAAGGGATAGGCTACCCACTCCAGTATTCTTGGGCTTCCCTGGTGGCTCAGAGAACAAAGAATCTGCCTGCCATGCAGGAGACCTGAGTTCAATCCCTGGGTTGGGAAGATCCCCTGGAGAAGGGAACAGCTACCCACTCCAGTATTCTTGCCTGGAGAATTCCATAGACAGAGAAGCCTGACAGGTTACAGTCTACGGTGTCACAAAGAGTTGGGCTTTCACTTTTCTTTCACTTACATTCATATACACACACACACACACACACATCATTTAAGTGGGTATTGATACCCACTAAGTATCACTTGACAACCTGCTGTTAGAGAAACATTAAGGCATGGAAAACTAGTTTGTTTTCTTAATAATAAAGAACATTAAAACTTGTAATCCATTCTCTCCAATTTCATATGTTAGATATGAGTTGACAGTCATTAAGTTAAACTACAATGAGGGAAGTAAATTGCTAATGATTTTTCAAAAATTAAAACTGTTAGTTAGCATTTGTTGCCTAGTAACCCAATTATATATCTTTTTTTGTCCAATACCAATTCTCTCAAGGGTAGATGAATTACAACATATTTCATACAACTGCTATTACAATTTTCTCCTTTGCAAAATAAAATTAAAACACCTTTGTTGTTTGTTTGTATAGAGATTGCATCAGGTAAAAATACTTGGTTAATAAATAGGGTTGTAATATCTAAACCATAGCAGAACTGAGTACATATTGATTCCAAAAATATTTACAAATCAAGTACTGTATGAGAAGAAACAAGTGTCTTCCTTTGCATATCTACTCAAAACAGTTTGCTATAGCTGTTAATATCTTCAAATGAAAACATCTCTTGTATTTCTTTTTATTTAATTAAAGTATAGTTGATTTACTTGTGGTAGTTTCTAGTGTACAGCAAAGTGACTCATATTTATACACACACACACACATACACATACACACACACATACGTTCTTTTCCTTATTCTTTTCCATGTTAGTTTGTATTGTGTTAGTGTCTGTGTACATTAAAGTGCTAGATATATACTCTTTTTTATATTCTTTTCCATTATGGTTTATTACAGGATATTGAATATAGTTCCTTGTGATATATAGGAGGGTCTTGTTGTTTACCCATCCTATATATAATAATTTGCATCTGCTGGTCCCAAACTCCCAATCCAAACCCCCTTGCTCCCTCCCTCTTGGCAACCACAAGTCTATTCTCTATGTCTTTGAGTCTCTGTTTCATAGATAAGTCCATTTGTGTCATATTTTAGATTCCATCCATGTAGCTGTAAATGTCATTATTTCATTCCTTTTTATGGCTGCATCTTTTATATTTCTTTCCATTTTTCCCAAAAGCAAAAACAGTGTGAGGATTGCCTGGTTGATCAGTCATTTAGGTCATATTTTAAAACCTCTTCCCTGGTGGCTCAGAGGTTACAGCATTTGCCTCCAATGCGGGAGACCTGGGTTTGATCCCTGGGTCAGGAAGATCCCCTGGAGAAGGAAATGGCAACCCACTCCAGTATTCTTGCCTGGAGAATCCCGTGGACAGAGGAGCCTGGTGGGCTATAGTCCACAGGGTTGCAAAGAGTCAGACACGACTGAGCGACTTCACTTGCTTTCTTTAAAACCTCACCTTGTTTGCAAAAGAATCATGACCATGGAATGCTTCGAACTCAACATAAATTATAACAGGGAGCCAAAGGTTTTTTCCGTTTTGTGAAATTACCAGTTTTCTGATGAGTAAGTGTATTTTTTTCAACATTCACGGTTCTTATAGAAACATTACATATGGCTGAAAGAGAAAGGAAGGGAAAACACAGTAGAATGATTTCCCTGTGCCATATAAATCCCCATTGCAACTTCTGAAACCAGCATACAGACAGTGAGTACTCCATAAATATGTGTCGATGATGATGATAGATTGCATGTTTTATATGCACTAATGTCAGTGCATGAGCACATGGCTTATGTTTCCAAAACCAAAGCAAGCAGTCATGTTGACAAATGACCACATTCTCAGGTCCTTTTAAGTACTGTAGTTCAAAGTCAGGGCCCCTTATCCATTTATCAAGACTATAACTGAAGTTCAGCTGCAATGTATTTGTCCAGCTTGAGCATTTAAGCATAAACACCATTTATCTGGAGTTACTTCTTTTCTCTTTAGATAGGTCTTGAGGTCAGACTTTCTTCTCAAATATGCTGGACACATTCAGAAACTCTGTCTTCCATAAAGTGTGAGATGTCTGTACCTTAAAAAGTGTAAATAATAACTTAAGGGAAAAAACCTCCATTCCTCCATGTGAAGCTAAACTAGTTTATCACAGCACTTTAGCTTTCAGTTTGGGGAACCAGTAGAGGTGGTGTTTGAATCTTATGCCACCTATTTCTAGCTTTGTGTCCTCCAGCGCATTAACTGGACCTTGCTAAATCTTAATGAAAGTCACTGTAAAATGCTGCTACTAAGAAAAGAGACACAGATGTATAGAACGGACTTTTGGACTCTGAGCGAGAGGGAGTGGGTGGGACGATTTGGGAGAATGGCATTGAAACATGTATACTATTATGTAAAAAAAGAATCGCCAGTCTATGTTCGATACAGGATACAGGATGCTTGGGGCTGGTGCACGGGGATGATCCAGAGAGATGATATGGGGTGGGAGGTGCGAGGGGGGTTCAGGATTGGGAACTCATGTACACCCATGGTGGATTCATGTCAATGTATGGCAAAACCAATACAGTATTGTAAAGTAAAATAAAGTAAAAATAAAAATAAAAAAAAAAAAAGAATTCCTATCTCGTAAAGTTTTTCTAAGAATCAGATGATATAATGTATATTATGTATTTAACAGAATTGATGGTATATATTAAGTATTAGCTAAAATACCAATTTGCAGGTGTTTTAATAGAAAAACATCCATAGTTAGATATGGATGGATAACCACCACATTAGTACATTTCCTATTATTTCTGATGTTTACCCAGTCCATTTTTTTTTTGCCTGATTCTTTCTGATCACTTTGTTCCTTAGTTTTCCAAATCTTCATCCATGTCCAAGTGGCTTCCTTAGATTTTATGAAAGAAGAGGATCTCAATATTAGAAAACATAAAATTCCCATAATAGAAACCATAAAAGCTTTCTAATATGGGCATTTTCAGATTTATACAAAAATATAGAGAAAAGTAAAATTGACTGATTTTTCTATACTCATATAAAACATTTTGCAAATCTTGTTTCTCTCTTTACTGAGAACTAAGACCATCTATATCAACATGACTCAGTCATTTTATTTTGTTTCTGGGATAACTTTTCTTGCGAAAGATAAGGCTATAAATTTATTAAAATAACTTTACTATTTGCATTAGGAAAACCCTACAAATTGTTTTATCAAAGATAGTCTCTTCATATAAACAAACAGCTCACTTATTAAATAACGATTTACTTATGAAAACTTGTTTTAAGACCCTTACTACCTCACTGTGTCTACTATTACTAAATAATTATAGTATGATCTTTGTCCAGTTTCATTCAGTTCCCTGCCTTAAACGAGTTGAGCCTGAGATACTGGTAAGAGTCTTTCAACATGGTTTTCTCCTTTACTAAAATGATTTTGAACAAACTTGGTGTTTCTCTGTTAGCAGGTTGTCAAGTGATACTTTGTGGATATCAGTGTCCACTTACATGATGTGTGTCTGTGTGTATGAGTGTAAGTGAAAGAAAAGTGAGTGAAAGTCGCTCAGTTGTGTCTGACTGTTTGTGCCCCCATGGACTGTAACCTGTCAGGCTCCTCTGTCCATGGATTTCTCCAGGCAAGAATATTGGAATGGGTAGCCATTCCGTTCTCCAGGGGATCTTCCCATCCCAGGAATCAAACCCAGGTCTCCTGCACTGCAGGCGGATTCTTTACCAGCTGAGCTACCAGTTTTTGAAGTAGTTAAGATTAAAAAATAGATTCTATGCCATTTCAAATACAACATTTTCAGTTGACATCTCTAACTAATCAGGGCATTTACAGTAACACAGTAATTATGCCATTATCATACTTAAACACAATTAGCGATTATTTCTTAAATTAGCTACTACTCAATCTGTATTCGTTTCTTTGATTATCTCAAAGGTGGTTTTAAGTATTTTTTTTTCTTTTAAATTAGGATTCAAATAAATTTCATACATTTGGTTACTAGGTTTCTGAAGTCTCTTATTCTGTAACTGTCTTCATTTTTATAAAAAAATTGCTATTGATTTATTGGATAAACAAGGTCACTTGTTCTAAATTTTGCTTTTCTCATGGTAGGCTTTTTCTTTCTATTCTACATATTACTCCCATATTTCCTGTAAACTTCAGATAGATCTGTGGGCTTTCTTTTATTTTGGGAACATTATTTTAACAACATATCTTTTGAAGGTACTGTGTATTTCCTACTGTATCTTATCATAGACATAAAATGTAGGATTGTCCAACTATTAGTTACAGTAAGGCTAATCATGGGTTTCATGTGGTATCAGTGTTATCCCTCAGTTTTAAGTTTCTCCATCAGAACCTTACCTAAAGGATTAAGCATCCATTGAAGTTTATGGACTACAACCCACTCCAGTATTCTTGCCTGGAAAATCCCATGGACGGAAGAGCCTGGTAGGCTACAGTCCATGGGGTCGCAGAGTTGGAAATGACTGAGTGACTTTCTTTCACTTTCCATTATTTCATTGGGTACTAAAATTGTAATTTTATAATGCTATCATTCTTTTTGTATTTACTAGCTGAGATTCTCTTATGGAGAACTTCCCTCATCAAGCAAGTATTTGATTACTTTGACATAGAATTTGTATGCCAGTGATGACCAATAAGGATTTTTTGAGCAACATTATGAACTGATTGTTTTTGTTTGTCTTTATTTTTTTTTTAAACAGTTGATACATTTGCAACTGATACAGTTTGTTCCTTACAGGTCATTAGAGGCTCTTTTTGTTTTGTTTTGTTTTAATTTAAGTGTAAAATTCTTAGGACATATTCACAATTTATGATTATACATACCAGTAAATTATCACAACTTATGTGACCATTACCCACTCTAAAAAGTTTATGAAATATTAATTCCTCCTTTCTGTTCTATCCTAATCTCTGTAATTTCTTTTTGTAAGCTAATTTTTATTGGCGTCTAGTTGATTTTTATTGTTATATTAGTTTCTGGTGTACAGCAATGTGATTCAGTCATACATATACATATATTCACTCTTTTCAAGATTCTGTTCCCCTATAGTTTATTATAGAGTATTAAGTAGAGTTCCCTGTGTTATACAGTAGGTTCTTAGGTGTCTATATGGAAATATATACATATATATGTCAACATATATGTGTGTATATGTCAGTCCCAATCTATAATTTCTTATAGAAATGTCAAATACACATAGGTGTATAAAATATAGTTACCAATTATATGTATATGTTTGTATATGTCACATTGTGTATATGTTGATCCCGATCTCTATAATTTCTTCCTTACCAAAGGTTGAAATGTTTTCACTATCATGATTTAACAGCATAGATTAGTTTTCTTTATTTCTCAACTTAAAATAATGGAATTGTCCAGTATACATCCTTCTGTGGATGGATGATTTTAATTAACATGATTTTTGTGAGAGTCATCCTTGATGATGCAAGAAACATTAGTTTTCTCATCTTCATTGTGTTCACTCATTGCATGAATATAATCCAATATATCAGTCTGTACATTCATTAATACTTTACTGTCATAAATATTGTAGGTCTGTGATAAGGTCTGTGATATACAGTAACTTCTCCCAGCTTGTTAAGATTGATTTTTTTTTATTAAATTTTTGAATCAGCTGGTTAATTTTCACTTAGAAAAAAAAGAAAACCAAATTAAAACCTATTGTTATTTGTATTATAAATTTAGTGGGTCTATAGTTCAGTTGGGGGAGAATTGTCACATTTATAGTACCAGATATTCCAATGCATAGCTAATTCTGATTCACACAACCTTCACAATCCATTCTGTACATTCTTCCTTGTTAATGACTATTTGAAGTATTTCTGCCTGCTAAAATGATTTTTTCCAATTTTTCTTTTTATGATCATAATTATGTCAATTATGTTTTTGTTCTTAAATATAAAATCATTCTCTAATCAGTTCAGTTTAGTCGCTCAGTTGTGTCCGACTCTTTGTTACCCCACAGACTGCAGCACGCCAGGCTTCCCTGTCCATCTCCAACTCCCGGAGCTTGCTCAAACTCATGTCCATCAAGTCGGTGACGCCATCCACCCATCTCATCCTTTGTCATCCTCTTCTCCCCCTGCCTTCAGTTATAGTCAATATGATTTTCTGCTTGCACATGGTTTTCTTGTTATCCCTATACAATTATCCATTCTTACATCCCCAGAACCTTGTGGATTTTTCCATTAAAGTTAATGATGGTAGATACAATACACTTAAAGTTTTAGGGAGACAAAATGTACAATTATCAAATAATTCCATTAAAGTTTATGGTGTGCTTGCCTGTTAGATTAGGATGATATATATATTGCTGGCTATTTTTAGTGCAGTGTTACTAGGTTTATTTTTGTTTTTTTTTTGTTTTATCTCTAGCTATATCTACATGATTCATTGTTCCAGTGTTAACTTCACTAAATAGATTGTCTCTAAAACCATAAATATTCTGATGTAGCCTTGTGCTTTCTTCATGTCATTATTCTTTCCTTCTCTCCCCCAGAGCTTGCTTTGCTTAGGTTAATGCTGAATCATTAGAACTGATGTTTGAAAGAATAGAGGGAGAGAAGTTTCATTTTTTTTTCTTTTTTAAAGCAGTAATTATTTTGACTTGCCTGCAATGATTTCAGCAAATCTATTTTAGTTATCAGTTAATAGTTTTATCTGTTTTGTCTCTTAATCACTTGGTTAAAAAGCTTTTATGTCTATTTAGCAGATAAAAGTCTAGCTATTCTGTTTTAAACTTCAGCTGTTCAAAAAGAACAAGTTCAGAGAAGACTTTACTTTTTTCCTCAGGTTATCATGTCTGAGCTCAAATGTTATTTGTCACTTTTGAAATGTTTAAAGCAGCCAAACTGGCATTTCAGTTCTTTGAGAACATCCTGCCTAATTTTCTGATACTTCACAGAAATTTTATTTAAAATAAAGTGAACTTTGATCTCTCAAACCCTGTTTCTGTTGAAGGTTTCAATAAAGTGTTTGATCAAAAGATCTTGACAGTTTGAAATGGACTGAATTGTTGTCAGAATCTGCACAATCAGACTGAACATTTCCTGAGGAAAGAAATAATCTTTGTGGAGTCATAGTTCCTGCTCAGTCACAAGTATCTTAAACCCCTGAAATTTTTCCTTAAAATAATTAAGGAGAGAGGTATAAGCCCACGGAGCAGGGTTTCTCTTCCTCAGCACTGTTGACATTTGGGGTCAGATAATGATTTGTTGTAGAGTGTTCTTCTGTATGTTGTGGGAAGTTTAGTATTATCTCTGGTCTTTACTCACTAAAAGGACCACCCACCTCCACCCAGTTGAAATAACCAACAGTGTCTCCATACATTGCTTAATGATCTGTGGGGAGCCAGATCAACATTGACTGAGAAACAGGACTCTAGCATGTAATAGCCATAACTATTTGTAGAAGAATTTTTTGGTTAATTTGTTTCCCTATTCCTATTAGAGAAGTGAGCTGAGGAGTAGCTCACTTAGTCTCTTTAGAAAAAGAATTTCTGAAAGAATTAAATATCAATTATTTGTTCCTAATCCAACCCCATCTCTGTGGGGGAAAGTAAAGATAGGTGATCTTTCAGGATATTCTCATGAATTAGGGAAACAAATACTGAAAGAGCAAGATAGAGCATACATCTGGAAAATATAGTCCACATTAATCCAACCAACATTTCAGAAATGCCTTATAGTCAGAAAGAATACAAAAAGACAGATACTGTGTGCTAAAGTGTTAAGAAAGCCAGAATGCACCACACTCAAATGAAGACAAAAGTCATTGGGAGAAGACGCAGGTGAAAAGCAGGTGAAACAAGATGAAATTAGAAATAAGAAAAGATTGCAAGGCAAATAAAATTAAGTAGTAGTTTACAAATCCATTTTGGAAAAAATGACAGAATATACAATATTGTGCATACTCACATTTTTTCAGTGATAAGCCATTTTGCTTTACATTTACTGTATTATTTAATTTTCATAACAATCTATGA
Organism: Capricornis sumatraensis; assembly: GCF_032405125.1. Classification (NCBI taxonomy): domain Eukaryota; kingdom Metazoa; phylum Chordata; class Mammalia; order Artiodactyla; family Bovidae; genus Capricornis; species Capricornis sumatraensis. The sequence continues at coordinate 117,342,756 of NC_091092.1, forward strand.
ATTAAGCAATATGAACTAAGCCATTGATAATGAGCAATAAAACCAGATTCATTGCAATGCTCTATTATACACAAGTTGCTTGAGAAGTTGTAGAAGGTCGAGAAAAAGACATTACTATATTCAGAGATGGTTGTTGTAACAAGGGTGTGTAATGTAAATACAAAATACAGAAACAGTTGAAGAGAGGAATGACAGAGAAACAGTACCAATTGATCAGTGTAAGTAACAACTGATGAGAAGCTGCTTCTTGAACAATAGTAGCAACAACAAAAAAAGGACCTGAGGGTGAAGCTAGAAACAGTTGGTGAACACTGGCAAAATCAATGTAAGGGAAACTACATCAAGATACTTTGTCAAATGAGATATGTTACAAAGTTAGGTATAAAAGTCTGTAACATCCAGGAAAAGGTGGAGAAAAAGATTACCTAGAAAAGAGTAAAAACAAGACTGCTTACGGACTTTTTTCCCAGGGAGAAGTACCAAAAACAGTGAAGTCATAGATATCACAGTGAAGTTTTTAGACATCCTGGGGGGAAAATGTGGTAACCTGAGAATCTCAGGTTAAGATCTAAGATATTACGTTGTTGTACAGCTGAAACTAACACAACATTATAAAGCAATTATTCTTCCAATTAAAAAAATAAAATAAGATTAAAAAGATCTAAGATAAATTGTTTTTTATTCATGGACACAAATAACTTAAATCTTTGTAGAGTTAAGAGTTTAGAAAATATCCTACCCATGCATCTTTCTTCAAAATATTGCTTGAAGACTTTTCCCCAAATTAATACTAAATCCTCCACTAGTTAAGTCATGACATGAGTTGACGTTCCTGAACAGGCTGAATGCCCTGAATGCAATATATCTCTGAATGCTTTATTACCAGATGAGTTCTTCTGCTTAAAGTGAATGTTTCTCAATGCTTGCTAAAGTTTCCTCCCAATAATAATTACAGGATTGGTCTAGTACTAGGAGGTTTTTTATTTGTTTTGTCTTATTTGGTTTAATTTCTCATGTGTCTTTCATCTCACAGTTTAGTGGAAAACTCTTGGCACTTTTGAGAATGACATAAACTAATTACTTTTGCTGTCCTAAACCAGTAATTGGTAATAATGATTAAACTGTTTTGGAGAACTTGCTGGATGAAATTGTGTCCAAAATGAGTTTTTTCTCTATCCACAAGAGCATGCTTGAATAGAAAATTATAATAGCTTCACTTTTGTTGGAGACCTATAATGATTTTCTGCAACTGTAAATGTTATATTGAATGAGCTGAGCCATTTCTTGTTACTTTACTTTTGTCCTACTATTTAAAAATCTTCAGTGTCATATTTATGAATATTCCCAAGTTAACTCTTTTTAAAAGTCCAGTATCTTCTGAATGATGTAAACTATATAAAAACATGCAATAAAAAGGATAATAAAGAGATGCACTAAAATGATGAGTCATTACATCTGGTTGGTGGGATTTTGTGTGGTGGTTTTTCATCATCATCATAATTTCCCATATTTTTAGACATAAATTTTATGATAAAAGTAAAAACTTATATCCAATCAATTACAAGTAGTATTCATTAGAAAATATTCATTTGTATCAAGGCACAAATACTTTGTCAGGGTGGTAAAATTAGTAATATTTTTTCTTTCATCTTAAGGTTTCTGTATTTCCTAACCATATCTCGAGTCAGCTTCTATCCTTCCCTTACCAAACAAAGTAAATGATGCCTTTCTCCATTATACATGAGAAAAAAACCCTCAAATTGCCTCTCAGGCATTGTGCTTTTATCTTCCCTGCACTGTTTTTATTCCCTCACCCACCCCAATAAATCCCTACTCTAAGGTGCTTTTTCTTCCTCATGAAAGCCAGTAAGAGACTAAGTGAGAAATACTGTGGTTATCCTTACTGTTCTTTCCACATCTCAAAGACACAAAGTAATCCTACCTCTTCCTGATGGTTCAGGTCAGCTACTCCCGCCAGTGTCATGACTCTTCCTAGTCTGCCAGAAGTGAGCTGGCATCAGCCGTAGTTAATGTTAAATGGATTTCTTAGGAAAGGGATCCCAAAATAAAGAGGAAGCTAGGAGGGGAAAGGAGATGTATCTTTTCACAAAAACTTGTTCCATTCCCCTCCTCCTCCCGCACCTTGTTGGTTAACAATAAAACTAAAACTACATTCTTTGATAAGGAATTAATGCAAAATAATGATGATGATACCTTTAGGGAAATCTAGATTTTCAGTGACTAAAAAGCAATATGTAGGAAAATTTATTATCCATTTACTTGTTGCTTAGAACTTACTGTGGTTCTTCTTTTAAGGTTATTGAAAAGAATAGTAAAGTTGGGATAATGGAAAACTTTAGACTGGGCTTGCAGGTATATTAGCATTTTATAAGGTTTAGTTTGGGGCTTTCCAGGTAGCTCAGTGGTAAAGAATCCACCTGCCAAGCAGGAGACTCGGATTTGATCCTTGTGTCAGAAAGATCCTCTGGAGGAGGAAATGGCAACCCACTCCAGTATTTTCACCTGGGAAATCCCATGGACGAGGAGCCTGGTGGGCTCCAGTCTGTGGGGTTGCAGAAGAGTCAGACACTACTTAGTGACTAAACAACAACAAAAAAGTTTAGTCTAGTCTTGCTTTTTTCGTTTGATTAAGCTGATTCATTTATGTTAGTTTATACATGTTGCTTGGAAATTATTTTTCAATGATCCTGTTATGTGTGTTGTAAAGAAATTTCTACTTGTGTTAAGTCTGTATAAATACTTTGCTTTTGATGCCTTTATATTCATTTTGTTGTTTATTTTCTAACATTTTAAAGCGAAATTTTACAAATTGGTTTTGTAGTTTCTTTATTCTTATTGAATGGACCCAGTGATTTAGCTTTCTTCTCTGTGTGGAACAACATCCCCATAAGATATTATTATGTATGTCACATCCCCACTATTTTTGGATGGGAATATTCCTCAGTGAAAGTTTTTGACATTTTCTTTAACTTATTTATTTAGGATACTGTATCTTAGAGGTTTTTTTTTTTTTTTTTTTTTTGGTGCTTGTTGAGTTTTTGATACCATTGTAACCATAAACTTTTGTCTGCTTCAAGTTTACACTTTGGAATTTATCACAGTTGTCTCTGGACATATGATATTGTCCTTTGTTTTTATACAGATATCTTTGATATCTGGCTCAAAATGGAGTCACTTGTGCTAAGCCTCACATCAGCAAACCACAATTTAAACTGATGACATTTTCAGACTCTTCAAGGAGTGGAATTTGTAATCATCAGTCTGGAATATCCTGATCAGAACTAGTAAAATAATCTGCATGATACTTTCCCTCCCACAGCTGACTTTCCCCAGAGGAAGGCGACCTTGCCTTCTTTCTTTTGTTACCTCCTAGTTTCACCCTCTTTCTGCATATAAAAACCTGACACTTTGTATAGTTCCTTGAGATCTTGTTCTGCTTGCTAGGTCTTGTTCTGCTTACTAGATGAGATGTTACCTAATTCATAAATTGTTGAATAGAGAAAACAGATCTTCAATTTTACTCAGTTGAATTCTATTTCTTAAAACTGTAAAATAATTTATTCTGATTTTGTAAGGCATTGATTTTAAACATAAATCTTTTGCATAGTTTTGTTTTTAATAGTACTTAAATCTTAATATTCTTGTTTTTTATTATAATCTATTAAGAATTGAGATATTGCCATAAAAATCACATAAAAATTTAATGTTTCTGTTAGTTTGTGCTTATTTTTGTAGGTGTTTTATTTTATAAATGTTAAATGCTATAGTACCCTTTATCATCATAAAATAAGTTCATTGTCCCACTTAATGAGTTATACCTTGAAATGATTTTTCATGTTAATACTGTATCTTTTTGTTTCATTGGCATGTTTTATCTTTATTGTTTTCATTTATAGTCAGTTCTTTTGAGGCAATTACTGAAATAGTATACGTTCACCTTTTAAATTTTTTGTTTTGATTGTTTTCCTTGACCTTGAAAGTCATATTAATTTTATATATAAATTGTATTCCCTTTGTGTTTATTGTTAAAACTGGTAAGACTGATCTTGCTTTTGAAAGGTCAATTTATGTTATTTTGTGACTTAAAGTTTCCTTTGTTTTGTTTTTCTATTGCTGTGCTCTAAATTATGTAAATTGTGATTTTTGTATTTTTAACATCACAGTTAAAAAAAAAAAAAGAATTTGGATGTATACATCCTGTTTGATTTTCTTTATTTCCAAAAATTAAGAGTGATTTCTTGTTAGCTACACAGTTGGTGTTCATTTTAATTTTAATTCTGAGTCTTTCTTTATTTTTTATGGTACAAAGGTGATAAATTACTTGTATCATTGCAGTTCAGGATTGTTTTTCTATTCTCTTAATTTCTGAAAGACCCATCATGTTGCAGGGAGGAAGCCAATTCCCACTGCATGTTGGAAACTGTTTCTTTGACTTGCTTTTATTATTATAATCATACTAAATGGCTTGCCTGGAGGACCCTGCCCCTCTGCTTGACTGTAAACTTTTAAAGTGCCGTTTTTCAGCTCATGGAGAGATAGTTTGTCCCTGCCTACCTGTGAACAGAAGAGATCAACATATGCATTCCAAAGGCTGGCCTTTCCCTTGGAGATGTTTTGCAAGCCTGAAGACCCTTTCACCTTACTTCTCCCCTGTATCTCCCTCTCTATTCTGCCTTTTGACTTTAGTTCCTCATTGCTTCTTTCTCTCTAATATATAAAAGAACCTGGCATCCAGACCCCAACAAGATGGTTATTTTGAGGCACTAGCCTGCCATCTTCGTGGCCTGCTGGCTCCCCAATTAAAGTCTCCTCCTTGCTCAACACCTCATCTCTCTGATTGATTGGCCTATAGTGTGGCGAGCAGAGTGAGCTTGGACTAGGTAACAGTCAGAATAGAATTTTCTGATAGAAACTTTCTTGTTTTGGTTCTGCTGTAGAAATTACTTCATTGACAATTAACAGTTACATTTGTAGAAGAGAGAATTGCAGTTGGGCTTCCCTGGTGGCTCAGAGGTTAAAGTGTCTGTCTGGAATGCAGGAGACCTGGGTTCGATCCCTGGGTTGGGAAGATCCCCTGGAGAAGGAAATGGCAACCTACTCCAGTACTCTTGCCTGGAGAATCCCATGGAGGGAGGAGCCTGGTAGTCTACAGTCCATGGGGTCGCAAAGAGTCGGACACGACTGAGAGACTTTACTTACTTTTACAGCCTTTTTTCTATTTTTCCCTTGGTTTACATGATTCTTTCTGTGTCACTTCTTGATATTGGAAATGTGTAAATTCATAGTATAGGTTTTGGGTGTAGTTAATAATTTTTCAAAGTGTTAAAACTTTTAACTGGACATTTTCTTGTTTTTCTTCATTTGAAAATTTTTTACAAGTGTATCTGTGTGATTATAAGAAAACTTTTCCATTTATCTTAGTCGTTTCTTTAAGTATTCTACTTTTCCTGTTACCTGTTCTTTAGGAGTATTCACATTTTTGTCCTTGAATTCCATGTAATTTTCTCTAGTATGCATTAAATACCACCGATTTTTCAATTTTTTAATAAAAGATTTGATACTATTGATTTATACTTTTAATTTAAAGTTTTGCAGTGTTATTATCTTTATTCTTAAATTGATTCTCATAACCTACCAGTTCCTCGTAAAGAGGAGCAGAGTTTGCCACCCTAAAATATGCCTCTTTGGCTAAGGATTATTTGGATCTTATTATTTTTCTAAAAAAAAATTGGATACAAAACTATGAAAACCAAGTAGAAGTTTTCCTTTCATAAGAAATATTTACATGTATAAGGGAAATGTCCATGTGTAAGGGTGTCCTCCCTGTCTGTAATGGAAGAGAAGGATGATTAAATTTGTGGAAATTTATCAATAGAAAATACAAGGACTTAAATCTGCATATCACCCTTACCACTGCTACTTATTACTGTGCTTTTCTGGATAATCTCCCATTAACAGCACTCCCCCGCCCCTAATACCTTTACTAGAGACTGTATTTAAGGTGATAGCTTAGGCCGTTGGGAGGGTTACTCACTTTCCCTGGGTATTTCCCAGGTATATAAGAGGTATCTATGCTATTAAGTTTCTGTGTGTTTTTCTCCTGTAAATCTGTCTTTTAGCACAGGGCTGCTGCTGCTAAGTTGCTTCAGTCATGTCCGACTCTGTGCGACTCCATAGATGGCAGCCCACCAGGATCCCCCATCCCTGGGATTCTCCAGGCATGAACACTGGAGTGGGTTGCCATTTCCTTCTCTAATGCATGAAAGTGAAGAGTGAAAGTGGAGTCACTCAAGTCGTGTCCAACTCTTCGCGACCCCATGGACTGTAGCCCACCAGGCTCCTCCATGCGTGTGATTTTCCAGGCAAGAGTACTGGAGTGGGGTGCCATTGCCTTCTCTGTTAGCACAGGGGGACCTCAGGAAAAATTTTTTCCTTCCCTATACTTTTTCTCTAATTATTAACATCACTATTTTGTGGAATTCAGTGTCAAGGAGGAAGAAATTTTCCTCTACCCTTCTAGGTTCTTATGGCTGATCTAGAATCAATTGACATGAAACAGATTAACAGGAGAAAATGAAACAAAATTTAATAAAATGTATACATGATAAAGTAAACTCCGGGAGTTGGTGATGGACAGGGAGGCCTGGCGTGCTGCAGTCCATGGGGTCGCAAACAGTTGAACACAACTGAGTGACTGGACTGAACTGATACATGGAAGAAACCTAGAAAAGCCATGTAAGTAACCAAAAAAGCCAAAGCCCTCACCTTAAATACCATCCTGAGATACAAACAAAAGGTGATGTTGAAGATGAGGTTAGTCAGTTGTGGGGGGTTACCAAGAAAAGTATGATAAACAAGGCTGATTGTGATGCAGATTTAAATCACTGCCTTCTCCACTTCCAGGTGCTGAGAGGAAGACACTCTTATAAATGGTGATTTCCCTTAGTAAGTGAGTAAAGTTGTTCAGTCCTGTCTGACTCTTTGCGACCCCATGGACTGTAGCCTACCAGGCCCTTACAGATGTAAATGTTTTATGCCAGAGGGCATAAACCAAGGGCAGACTCCTTAGTTTTCAGAGTCCTTTCCCTGCTGCCTGTTTCTCAGAAAATAACCTGCTTAAAACGGTACACAAAAGAGACATATTTTGGGGTGGCAAATTCAGCTCCCCTACACCAGAAACTTAGAAGTAAAAATCTTCTCCTGTTTTTTTTTTTTTTTTTTCCCATGGTGTGTGTTTTGGGAGTTTTGTTTGTTTGTTTTTGAAGGATGGGGGGAGCAGAGGGCAATCATTTTACGTTTACTCTACCCAACTGGATTCCACACAAATGTGGATGGCATGTGCTTGACTCCTTTTCCAGGTGATGGAAACGGCTTTTAAGATCAAAACATTGAAATTTGAGCTGAGAAATTGGAAGCTGATAATTGATTTTTCATGTTCAGCCATTAAGTTATTCAAAGTCAGTGAAAAGGAGATTCACTACCTGGTATCTTCCTAATGGTGTCTTTGTCTTTCTGTATTTTCTGTCTGAATGAATATTTTACAAGTTACAGAAAGAAAAAATTGAAACATAAAGTTTAAAAAATTTTACAGTGAACTTCCTTATTCCCAACACTTAGATTATAGTATTAACATTTTACTATACCTTTACACATCTAACCACTCATCTGTATGATTAATCCATCTCAATTTTTGTGTATTTCATATTGATTTTCAAATATTTAGTCATTAGTTATCTAAACACATCAGCAGGTATATCATTAAGGTGAAATTTGTTTGCTGTCTGTTAAAAAACAAGATTCAACTGAGTAAATGTAAAAATCAAACTGACTTTATTAAACAATTCATGAATCAAGCAGCATCCCATTCAGCATATAGAAAGGAGCTCCAAGGAGCTGTGCAGAATGAAAATCTTTTATAGACAGCTGGGAGACAGGGACAAGGAAAAGCAGATTGCCTCATGTTTCTGTGGGGGATAGAAGGGGTTGTTGACTTAAGAGAACTCAGCAGTTCAGTCACTTAGTTGTGTCCAACTCTTTGTGACCCCATGGACTGCAGCATGCCAAGCATGCCTGTCCATCACCAACTCCCAGAGCTTGCTCAAACTCATGTCCATCAAGTTGGTGATGCCATCCTACCATCTCATCCTCTGTTATTCCCTTCTCCTGCCTTCAAATCTTTCCCAGCATCAGGGTCTTTTCCAGTGAGTCAGTTCTTCGCATTGGGTGGCCAGAGGATTGGAGTTTCAGCTTCAGCATTAGTCCTTCCAATGGATATTCAAGACTGATTTCCTTTAGAGTTGACTGGTTTGATCTCCTTGCAGTCCAAGGGACTCTCAGGATAGAGAACTGTATAGGGTAAAAAGTGTGAGTGGAGTTTATTCAATGTCTTACTGAGGACTATAGCCTGGGATCCAGCCTATCAGAGAGCTCTGAGAAACTGTTTCAAAGGAGTAAGAAGGGAGGTCTGTATATATGTAATTCTGACAAGCAGAGTATGTGCAACCAAGCACACATCATGGTAAAAAATTGCTAGTCACAGGAACAGATATTTAGTTAATTGTTTTAATTCTGTTGTATGTGTAGGAAGATGCAACAGTCCAGGTTCATACAATATTTCACCTGAAAATATCTTAACTACCTGAAGGCCTGTTCTACCCGTTTTCCCAGGGCACAGAGCATTTCATCCCTGATATCCATCCTGAACTCCTTTTGGGATGTGTTAAGGGCACAAGCAACTGCAGTGGCTAATGACTGAATCCTTGTAGAGTTGGATGGTGAGCAACACTCTTTAGTTGGCAGGGTCTTAGGGGTATTACCTCACTGCTGACCAGAACATTCCAGACTGACCAGTTTAGATTGCATTCCGGAGAAAGGTGAAAGTACAGTTCAGTTCAGTTGCTCAGTCATGTCTGACTCTGCAACCCCATGGACTGCAGCACGCCAGGCTTCCCTGTCCATCACCAACTATCGGGAGTCTACTCAAACTCATGGCCATCGCGTCGGTGATGCCATCCAATGATCTCATCCTCTGTCATCCCCTTCTCCTCCTGCCTTCAATCTTTCCCAGCATCAGGGTCTTTCAAATGAGTCTACATGAGTCCAGTGAAACTGTAGTTAGGTTGGGTATTAAATCTTGGTTTCCTGACATGGGGCTTAGCACAAGTCACTCCTTTTGGGGCTTGTTATTTCTTCTTCTTCTTTTTTTATAACAAGTTTTCTCTTTTGATGTGAAATTTGTTTTAATCTTAAATACCCATTTGGTGAATTTTGACAAGTGCATATATCTGTGTAACCAGTCTTCTATTGAGGCATAAAATATTACAAACCCACAGTAAGTTCCCTCTTGTCCCTTGCTAGAAAACGCAAGCCTTTACCATCCCAGAGATTTTTCTCCGTACATTAGTTTTACCTGTCCTAAAATTTCATGAAAGTTGAATAATGGAGTTATATTATATCACTTATAAATATAGGACAGAATATAATATAGGAAAGAGTATGCACTCTTTTGTGTAAGTCCTCTTTCACTCAGCATAATAGTTTGGAGATCCATCCTTACTGTTGAGTATCTCATTAACATTATTCCTTTTTAGTACTAAGTAATATTCTATTACCTGGATATACCACAGTTTGTTCTCCAATTGATGAGCATTGGAGATGTTTAGATTTTGGGCTATTATGAATAAAATTACTGTGAAAAGTTTTTAGATCTTATTATGAACATATGTTTTCTTTTCTCTTTATTAAATACCTAGGAGAAGGAGAACTTTGTCATATGATAGATGATAGAAGATTATTTTTATAACAAATTACCAGAATTTTTTCTGAAATGATTGTAACATTTCACATCCCCACCAACAATGTATACAAGTTATGGTTGCTCACACCCCCACCTATATTTGTTTTTGTCATTCTTTTAATTTTAACCATTCTCTTGGAATGTAATAGAATCTTACTGTGGTTGTAGATACATATTTTTCAAAGAATATTCATCTCTGGTTTACAGGTGCAGAATAGTTTTGTCTTAGACTTCAAAAGCTAATACCAATCAGCCTTATGTTTTTACCCACTTTGCTGCTTTTACTGTTGATACGTGGTTAGGAAAGAAGCCCTATAAGCCAAACATTCTCAGACCCTCCAATATTGAAGATGCCCAGCAGGATCCTTCAGAACATATTTGGCTAAATTTTCTCAACAGTTTTGTGTCAGCCCCCAATATCCTCTTTCAGCTGGGACCAAATTGCATTATATTTGGCACATCCCACCATGATGATTGGAGCCTTTTCCTGTGTTAGTTATAAATGATGTTTTAGTTTCTGTTTTCATTATTATCACTAATTTTGGGGAGAAGTGAGAATTGTACATAGACATTTACTTCATCATTTCCCCATCTTTTAGGGAAATATTTAAAAGGGAAAAAAATCAACAAATGATGTACAGTTTTTAAATTATGAAGCAACATTGCAAAAAGGCCCATTAATTCCTAAATCCATTTGTATCATCACATTATGATAGTGAGAATGGACCTATCTGCAATCTATTTTCCATCACTATATTAATGACTTTTGGATGGTTTTGTTTTATTTTAATCTCTAATTAAAATTTCACCCCAAGCAGGATTTTCTTATTGAAAATTATAATAAGGAGCTTTTCCATGTAGTTGGTAGATTGGTTTCAAGGCTTCTTAATTTTTTTCTTTTTGAAAACAGGAGCAATCAGTTTCTAAGCTGTGACATGACAAAAGCTTCTACCAATTCTAATATACAATTGAAGTAACTTTCTAGCCTGGGAAAAATACTAAATAAATGTGCATTATGATATTAGCTTTTCATTCTTCAAGGCACAGTTTAGAGTTTATGTCTAAAAGTTAATGTTCTGTTACTAAATACTCTGATATCCAGGCAGTTTTCTAATTCTAAAGGCCAACTAGCTGTCAGTGCTTGTTCTGAAAAGACAGCATCCAGAATCCAACAAGCTTTTTCCTCCCTGCTTCCTTCCTCTCCTCCCTTCCTTCCTTCCTCTCTCCTTCTTTTCTCCCTCCCTTTGTTTTTCTCCCTCTCTCTCATATATCCTTTCTTCTTTTCTTCCTATTTCCCTCTCTCTTTTTATTTTTTTCTGGCTCACTTCCACATGTAGACCCTGGAGGAACTCTAATGATGTTCACACATAACAACTTGATTTCAAAACCTAATCTGGCAGGGGACGGGCTGCCTTCAGATCTAGTGGCAGGGGAAGACACCCTACATATCACTTTTATGAACATGTTGGAATATGCTACTCCTTGTAAACCCTGTGGTTGAGCAACTGTTTAACCCATTCAAACTATGGAAATAAACAAATACCAACCAAATGAGAATATTCAAAGGCTATTTAAACAGAGCTCCCTAGAGCAGGGAAGTCAGCCACAGTTCACTTGAGTTTTGATAAAGACTCAAAAGCAGGCAGGTATGTGGGAAAGTTTTAAAAAAAGGGAAGGGTTCAGGTTTGCCCTCCCTGATCGGAAATAGATGATAGGCTGGCTCCCCTGGGCTGATTATTATAGATAAGGAGTTCATTTCCTGGGCTGATTGCTGCAGGTTGAGGGCCAGAGCTTTCTTTTTATGTCTGGCCTGGCCATTGTGTATTTATATATTCAGTTTCTCCAAACTGAAGGTTGAACATATTGTTAAATGGGTACAGAGTTTAAGTTTTACATGGCGAAGAGTTCTGAAGATGGACCCATTTGCTTGCATTCACAATCAAATTGGATCACCTCCCATTCTGAGCACCCCTTCTGAAGACTTTGAACAGTTTATCACTAATTTCTATGAAGAAATGTCATATTGATATGACAACTCAAGGGAACACCTGAATTATCAGGGAAGAATATGTTAAAGAGCTCAAGGGCTACTGTGAAATACTTTTCTGTGGCTTTCCAATAAAACTTCTAGATAAGTTTTCTTTTCCTACAAGCTTAGTGTTACTTTAGATTCAGTGACAACACACAAAACCTACAAATTCATATGGGGGCATTCTTAAGCCCCTAAAAAACAAAGAAATCTTCATGTTATGCCCATGTATCATGGCCATAAAAATGACTTGTCTTTACTGGAGAGATTCCTGGAATTTTGTCTTTGAACATGGCTTTTTGACAGATGGCAGAGGACTAGTCAGCTGCCAAATAAGGCAGTGATTTGTATCTTTAATATTGTAAGTGCAAGTGTGAAAAAACTTGAAAAAATATATTCAAGTAGCTATTCAATTTTTTGTTATTCAGTCACTAAGTCATGTCCAACTCTTTGTGACCCAATGGACTGCAGCATAGCAGGCTTCACTGTCTTCCATTTCTGTTCAGTTTTTAATAACTATTATATTCTTGAAATATTGAATATTTTGCTACCTCAATACTATAAGTATTTGCACTTCCCAGCTGGTACTAGTGGTAAAGAATCCTCCTGCTAATGCAGTTACGACACAAAAGATGCAGGTTTTATTCCTAGGTTGTGAAGATCCCCTGGAGAAGGAAATGGCAACCCACTCTAATATTCTTGCCCAGAAAATCCCATGGACAGTAGAGTCTAGCAGGCTACAGTCCATGGGGTCACAAAGAGTTGGACATGACTGAGTATCTGAGCACATAAGTGTTTAATCCATGAAATTGAACACCAATTTGGATTCTGCCATTACCAGTGGCTGGCAAGTCTAATGCAAGGGCTCTAACCACCTGGAATAACCAGACTATGGTCTTCTAGACCTTTGCCCCATCTACTTAGATTAGTTACAGTATACTATTCATGTCAGTGGGTTTCCCTCATAGCTTAGTCAATAAATCATCTACCTGCAGTGCAGGAGACCTGGGTTTGATTCCTGAGTCAGGAAGATCCACTGGAGAAGGAAATGGCAACCCACTCCAGTATTCTTGCCTGGAAAATCCCAGGGACAGAGGAGCCTGGAGGACTACAGTCCATTGGGTCGCAAGAGTCGGACATGACTTGGCGACTGAAACCACCAACCACCAAAAATTAGTGATAATCACCAATATCCAAGAATATAATCAATCATGCCTGTGTAATGAGGCCTCCATAAAAACCCAAACGATGGAGTTTGGAGAGCTTGTGACTTGGCAAACACGTGGAAGTTCAGGGAGAGAGGCCTGGCAAGAGCATGGAAGAGCTATGTCCCCTCCCATGCTTTGCCCTGTGCATCTCTTCCATCTGTCCATTCCTGAGTTACATTCTTTTATAATAAACCAGTGATCTAGTAAGTAAAATGTTTCTCTTGAGCTTTTTGAGCTGCTGTCACAGATTAGTCAAACCTGAGGAGGGAGTCTTAGGAACCTCTGTCTATAGCCAGTTGATCTCAAGCACAGATAACAACCTGGGTTTGTGAGTGGCATCTAAAGTTGTGGGAAGGATGGACTCTTATAGGACTGAACCCTTACCTGTGGAATCTGATGCTATCTCCAGGTAGACAGTGTCAGAATTGAAGTTGAATTGTAGGACACCCAGCTGGTACCTGGAAAAAACTCCTCTCCACACACTGAAAGTTGAATCTCAAACTCATTTTAATAATGTTATCATATTTTTTATTTGCTTATTTTTCAGAGTATTTTTTGCTGATCCTTCCTCAGTAATCCTTGAGCTCAGTAAAATGTTTTTCAATATTATCTTCTGTATAGGCAAATGTGTGAGATAATTTCCTAGTCTCTCTCCTAAATTGTTATTAATTTATTGGGCATTCTGTTTTCTTGTTTCTTTCTTACTTGGTTTACTTACATACCTTCCTGTAAAAGAATGCATGAGAGAAAAGTAGTATGAGTTATTGTATATCTAAAATATCTTTGTTTTATCCTTTGGGTGGTTTGGCTGAATCTAGTTTGCAATAACTGTCCCTTGAACTTTTAGTTTCATTGTCTTCTAGTTTTTTTTGTTGCTATTGAGAAGTTCATTGTCATCCTATCAGAAAAGTTCCCTTATTTCTCTCAAAAGCATTTTGAATATTTTCTGTAAGCCATATTCAATTCTTTTATCCAATTGTTTTGGTTATTACCTCCAAAGCAATATTAATTAGTAGTACTGACCATGAAAACCATTTTTCTTCTATATAACTCTTAGTGGAAATGCTTTTAGGTGTCCCCATTAATCACATTAATCATAATCTCACCTTTGTCCTCACACAAATGCTTTCCTATTTCATTATTGAAGCCGTGTAATTGGCAATCCTCTTTAATGTGGTTAATTTCTACATTTATGCTCTGCCTCCTTTCTGCTCTCATTTCTCTGAAAGATGCTTTCTGATTTACTTAGTTCAACATTTGCATCTTTAACCTTTTCCTCTATAAACCAGTAGTGTTTTTAAACATTTGAGTTTCTCATGTTAACTTTTTAAAAAATTCCTTGTTGTCAAGGTGTTTCTTATATCTTTTTATTGAACAAGTTAAATGTTAAATACACTTGCAGTCTCTGATTTAAAAAAAAAAAATCCATCTACATTCAGTCAACCACATTCTAGACTGTATTCACACTCCTGCCACTACTCTTGTCAAGGATATCAACAACCATCCTGTTGATAAAGCCAGTGGACTACTTAAACCTTATTTTGTTTGATAAAACATAAGCATTCCAAAATCTTGATCTTTTCCTTTTAAAAAACTCTTCTTTCAGTTTTTATCACAATGTATTATTCTGTTTTCTTTCTACAAATTCTGATTGTTCCCTTTTGGTTTTTTCTTGTGGGTGGATTTTATTCTGCCCAACCCTTGAATGTTGGAGTCCTTTGGGTTTCCGGTCTTGGTTATCTCCTTCACTCAGTGGACAGCTCTCTCTTGGACAGTTTCACTACTCCCAGGACTTTATTGGCCATCTGGCATGTAGCTGACATGCCAGCTAATTTAAGCTAACATTTCCAGATGTTTGCCTCCAGCCTAGGACTTTGCCTTCATATTTAGGGGCAAGAAACTAATAGCTTTATAGATATTTCCATGTGAATTTCTTATAGAATCTCAAACTGATTATGTCCAGATGATAGGGTAATCTTTACTACCAGAATTATTCCCCACGAGTATCTCTACCTTGTTGTTGTTGTTGTTCAGTCACTCAGTCATGTCTAACTCTTCGCGTCCCCATGGACTGCAGCATGCCAGGCTTTCCTGTCCTTCACTGTCTCCCAGAGTTTACTCAGACTCATGTCCATTGAGTTGATAATGCCATCCAACCAACTCATCCTCTGTCACCCCCTTCTTATTTCTATCTTGCTAAATGATAAATTCAGTCATGCTAATAATAAAATTATGCACTTTTCCTAACTATTTTCTCTACCTTACATCCAATTTCCAATAAATCACCTAGTCTGTTGATTTTACATTGTAAATGTCTTTTTAAATTTCTCTTTTCTCAATATTTACTGCCCAGAAGAAACCAACCATTTCTCATGAGTTGACTACTCTTGACCAGATTCAAACTGAGATTTAAATCTCTTCTTGAAAATTTTCTTCATGTTTGCCTTAGATTGCTCTCCTCTTTTCTTAAGCACCACAGACATTTGTATATAGTTGTAATGTATTGCACTGAATGGCAAATATTTACTTATTCATATTCCCCAGTAGATTACAGACTTTGTGAATGACTGAATCTTTCTTGCTAATCATTGAAAAGCTAGCAGCTAGCAAAAATGGCAATACAGTGCACTCAATATGATAGCTAGTTAATTAAAGAAAACATCATAAGTGATTTATTAGGTGTTGTCACTGCCAGTGATTATCATAGTCCAAAAGAGACAGAACACATTAGATTTCCTTAAAAATATTCTCCTGGGGAGACAAACACAAAAAATGAACAGCAGAAAAATTTTTTTTTTTTTTTTTTTTTTACTTTACAATATTGTATTGGTTTTGTCATACATCAACATGAATCTGCCACGGGTGTACACATGTTCCCAATCCTGAACTCCCCTCCCACCTCCCTCCCCATACCATCTCTCTGGGTCGTCCCAGTACACCAGCCCCAAGCATCCTGTATCCTGCATTGAACCTAGACTGGCGATTTGTTTCTTATATGATATTATACATGTTTCAATGCCATTCTCCCAAATCATCCCACCCTCTCCCTCTCCCACAGATTCCAAAAGACTGTTCTATACGTCTGTGTCTCTTTTGCTGTCTCGCATACAGGGTTATCGTTACCATCTTTGTAAATTCCATATATATGCATTAGTATACTGTATTGGTGTTTTTCTTTCTGGCTTACTTCACTCTGTATAATCAGCTCCAGTTTCATCCACCTCATTAGAACTGATTCAAATGTATTCTTTTTAATGGCTGAGTAATACTCCATTGTGTATATGTACCACAGCTTTCTTATCCATTCATCTGCTGATGGACATCTAGGTTGCTTAAATATTATTTCATTATGTGTTTTTTAGTTAAGGAAAATGTAATATCAATGTGATCTTTTTTATCAGCTTATTGCTGGAAGTTAAAAGGAGACCATACTTACCTTCAGTTTTGACAAATTGAGATACTGAATTTTATTATAGCTACAATTGGTTGGGAAGAAATCCAGTTTATTCCACAGGTGCCATCTTTAGGAATAGACAATTACTGATTGCCTTTACTGAAGATTAAGTGTACCCCTTATGTTTATTTTTTATTCGTATTTCAGACTATGCATAATGTGATTGATCACATTAATGTCCTGATCCCTCTCATCTGCCTATATCCATGAATTTTGCACTGTTATTTGTAGCCTGCCCTGCTCTTCGCTTATGTTGTCCTAAATGATGTTAGCATATGTGATGTAAGTAGAGATTTGACATGAGCTTGCACATCAGATGATGCATTCTCTTGTGCCTCTGTTATTACCATGAAAACATTCCTGACCTAGTCTGCTGGAGGATGAGAGACATTTGGGGACAGCCAGGTTACCCAGTTCACCCTGGCCAAAGTGAGCCTAGATCAGGTGACCACCAGATCACCTCAAAACATATAATAAGAGAGGCCAGTCAAGTTAGGCAGAACTGTATAGCTGACTTCTAGCAGAGTGTGTGTGCACTGAGTTTACTGCTGCATGCCACTAAGGTTTTGTAGTTGTTTGCTATGCAGAAAAAGATAACTGGTACATTACAATCCTTTCTGTATTCAAAGTCCATTCAAAGTAGTTTCTGAAGAAGCATTAAAAAGTTACTCTCATGTAAGTGGCAAACTTGAAATGAATTTTTTAAAATAATTGAGCAAAGTGATAAAAATATTCTGATTCTATCAATAAACCATAAAAAATAGAAATTCAAGGAGTATTTAATAGTGTAGAATCTCTCTTTGAACATATTGAACATCCCTCTTTCACTACTTTGGCTCTAAAAGCAGGAGCCAGGTGGCACAGACAATGTTGCCTGTAAAATATTTCTTCTTCCAGATCCAGGTGACTTCATACCTACCTCCTTTGCATTTTGTCTAGAGTTATGTACTTGAGTTTTTACCTATTAGAATATGAAAGAAGTGATGTGTTTTTTATGGTTCAAGGCCATTGGCTGTTAACGATGGGCTTCCCTGGTGGCTCAAATGGTAATCCCTGGGTAGGGAAGATCTCCTGGAGAAGGAAATGACAACCCATGCCAGTGTTCCTGCCTGGAGAATTCCATGGGGAGAAGAACCTGGTGGGCTACAGTCCATCGGGTCACAGTCGGACACAACTGAACTACTAACACATGGGTCCTCCATGTTCATTCTTTCCTTCATGTATAGCTGCAAGTGAATTAATTGTAGTAGCTGTTTTTTTTTTTTTTCTAAAGAAATCCAGATCCACAGTGCACTTTTGAAGGAAAGTCACCAGGTAGAACCTATGGGTTTGAATTGGAATGTGACATGAGCCAGGAAATAGACTTTGGTCTATTTGTATAGTGTTCTATTTGGCCACTAACTTTAGTTAGCCCAAATAATACAAAGTTACATTCTCAGAATCTTTTAAATACTATGCAAGTGAAAAATCTAGGTGTTACATTGTACTCATTATCTACTGCTGCTTAACATATTCACCCCCAAAACATAGTAACTTGAAGCAGCAGTATGAATCATTTCATAGTTTCTGTGGGGCAGGAATTCAGAAGTGGCCTCAGTAGGTGGTTTTATCTTAGGATCTCTCATGAGGTTGCATTCATGAGGTTGGCTGGGGCTACAGTCATTTGAAGCCAAAAGATCTGCATCCAGACTCACTCATGTGGTTATTGGCAGACTCCACTTCCTTGCTGTGTGTGTTATTCCATAGGCTGCTATGAGAGTATTCATGACAAAGCAGCTAGATTCTTCCATAGCAAATGATTCAAGAGATAAAATGCCACTGTCCTTTGTAGTTAAATCTCAGAAATGATGTACCATTACTTCTGCTGTATTCTGTTTGCCACACAAAGCAACTCAGATACAGTGTGGGCATGAATACAGAAAGGGGATCCTTGGAGAATATCTGAGCATCCCTCTAGCTATTACAGACACAGTAGAGAATGGGGAGGCCTGAGATGAACTGGTAAGTGCATGCCCTACTCGAGTAATTCTGTTTATCTTTTTAGAACACTGTGTGGGTCAAAAAAGCAAGTCTCATTACAACTGGAAGGAAAAACTCTTTTAAAAACACTGTATATATCAGTGGAAAAGGTGGGTAGCAGGATGTTTCAGTGAAAGAGAAAATGATATACTATAAGAATATGTGTCATTTTCAAGTTATGTCAAAAGAGAAAATGTCCTTTCTGTATATGTTTGATTTGAAATGGTAAGATCTTCTTTTATTTCAGTCAGTGTTGAGGGGCAGGTGGTATAATTGTCTGGTTCCTGCTGGAGTAATTAGTAGCTATCATTATGTGCACATTAAGGTAATGTAAAAATGTAATTTGCATAAAATGTCATCGTAATAATCTTTTAAGTCATTGGGCCCACTATAAAGTGGACCCAAAAGAAAGCCATATGGCTAAAATTTTAATTCTTACTACTTGTTAAAAAAACATAAAAATTATGGTCATACCTTGATTCTCATAAATGTAGGTCTCCAATTTTTAGCTGTCTATTCAATATTTGCCAAAAAAAGGAGTTAGAGGATCATAACTATAAAAATAATTCCCATGTAGGTGGCTCACCAATTGAGAAAAGAATAGGTGGGTTGAATACTAAGGAATATAAAAGGAAAACTGTATATATCATAATTTCTGGAACTTGTATAAAATAGAGGTACATTTCTAACAGATTAAGTTAATGGTATCAGGTAATGGCATCTGTAATTGATAGAAGCAGAAAGAATTCAGAATCTGAGGAGAGAAAGGCAAGAAAATTGGGTAATAGATTTTGTTCTGTTTTAAATTTCATAATTTTTTCTCAGCTTACATACAGGTCCCATATCTTTGTTATTATGGATGTGTGGTGTTTGTGTGTATGATTTTTAACCACACAGTTAACAGTTAAACACACACACACACACACACACACACACACACACACACACATATATATGTATATATGCTTATCTTTGTGTTGTGATAGAGTTCATTTTCATGTTATCTAGAGCAGTTGCCAAACCTCCGTATTAGGAAAATTCACATGGCAGATGAAGAAAATGAATTATAGTTCACTATTATATTCCCTCAAAGGGAGTTCTGTTAAAATGAAAATGACCGTTGAAGACATTCAGATTAGGTATAAATACTGGATGATAAAAAGGGCAGCATCATTTTTTTTAATTTGATATGATGAATAACTGCTTCAAATTTCTGTAATGATATCTTGCTGTCAGTAATGGCAGAAAAGCTATTCAATAAAACAAAATTTAAGATACAGTTTTAAGATACATACCCATTGAGGTGGAAATCAGAACAGATCGTTTTAGAAATCAGTATATAGTGTTGATTTTATGCTCTATAAGCATATAACATTGGTTCTACTTTTAGTTTTCCATGACAACTTTTGCATCATCATTAGGGTACAGGGGCAGAATACTGGGCTTGGACTTGACCTAGACTTGGAACTCCTATTTTTGATTGTGCTGTATCTGGTTATTTGAGGCTCAAATCAACAGTTATGAAATGAAGGTAAAGACACTTACCTCAAAGGACACTTGGAATATTGTTTGCATATCTTTGGCTTTGTTTTGTTTTAAATATTTTCTTTATTTATTTGGTTGCGCCCCCAGGTCTTAGTTGTGGCATGCAGGATCTTTTAGTTTCAGCATGAGAACTCTTGCTGTGGTGTGTGGGATCCAGTTCCCTGACCAGGGATTGAACCCAGGCCCCTTGTATTGGGAGTGCAGAGTCTAAGCTACTGGAACACCAGGGGAAGTCCCTCAGAGGACATTTGTGAAGAGTAAATGAGCAGCACATTTGCAAATAATTTGGAACTTGAAAAGTACCATGCAAATGTAGATTATGAATAGTTGCCTCCAACTTATGCTGGAAAACAGTTTTTTTTTTTTTTTCTCATTGATTTTCCTTCCTTTCTAACCATTTTATACCTCTGTGACTGCTCCTGCTATCACAGAACTCATCTCTAAACAGTTCCTGTCTTATAGCCTCCTTACAGACTGCTGTTTCTGATGTGCTGGGCAGTAAAAGTCAAAATGGAACAAAAAACAAGCTATTTGGATAGCTTATTGGAAGTTTTGCATCAAATAAATATGACTGTAATTTAAAGACTTTGGTTTAAAACAGGAGGCAGTAATTGTGCAGTATACTGGTAGCCTTGTTTGGAATGATCAGGATCATCTACTATTTATTTACTTCCTGGTTCCCGTTGAGTTCCAGAAAGATGAAATCTGAGACGTGTGAAACAAGAATAAATGAAATGTTATAGACTGTGGATATGTGGATAGAATATATGAACATATAAATATATTTGGGATATATAAAAAGGCACAGCTCTTTGCTAGATAATAATATGTCCACATGGAGATTACTTCAGTTCAGTTCAGTTCAGTCCCTCAATCGTGTCCGACTCTGTGACCCCATGGACTGCAGCATGCCAGGCTTCCCTGTCCATCGCCAACTCCCAGAGCTTACTCAAACTCATGTCCATCGAGTTGGTGATATCATCCAACCATCCCATCCTCTGTTGTCCCCTTCTCCTCCCGCCTTCAATCTGTCTCAGTATCAGGGTCTTTTCCAGTAAGTCAGTTCTTTGTATCAGGTGGACAAAGTATTGGCGCTTCAGCTTCAGCATCAGTCCTTCCAATGAATATTCAGGACTGATTTCCTTGAGGATGGGCTGGTTGGATCTCCTTGCTGTCCAAGAGACTCTCGAGTCTTCTCCAACACCATAGTTCAAAAGCATCAATTATTTGGCACTCAGCTTTCCTTATAGTCCAACTCTCATATCCTTACATGACTACTGGAAAAACCATAGCTTTGACTAGATGGACTTTTGTTGGCAAAGTAATGTCTCTGCTTTTTAATATGCTGTCTAGGTTGGTCATAGCTTTTCTTCCAAGGAGCAGGCGTTTTTTAATTTCATGGCTGCAGTCACCATCTGCAGTGATGGTGCAAAAAATAAAGTCCAAAAAAATAAAATCTCTTACTGTTTCCATTATTTCCCCATGTATTTGCTATGAAGTGATGGGACTGGATGCCATGATCTTAGTTTTCTGAATGTTGAGTTTTAAGCCAACATTTACACTTCCCTCTTTGAGTTTCAAGAGGCTCTTTAGTTCTTCACTTTCTGCCATAAGGGTGGTGTCATCTGCATATCTGAGATTATTGATATTTCTCCTGGGAATCTTGATTCTAGCTTGTGCTTCATCCAGCCTGGCCTTTCTCATGATGTACTCTACATATAAGTTAAATAAGCAGGGTGACAATATATGGCCTTGATGTACTCCTTTCCCTATTTGGAACCGGTCTGTTGTTCCATGTCCAGTTCTAACTGTTGCTTCTTCACCTGCACACAGATATCTCAGGAGGCAGGTCAGGTGGTCTGGTATTCCCATCTCTTTCAGAATTTTCCACAGTTTGTTTTGATCCACACAGTCAAAGGCTTTGGCATAGTCAATAAAGCAGAAATATATATTTTTCTGGGATTTTTGTGATTTTTTGATAAGTTTACTTACTATTTCTCAAATCTAATGCCTTATTTCATGTTATTCTCATATCAGAATGATCTCAAGAAAAATAAAACAATTTTATCTCTAAAATAATTCCCATGCACTGCCACACTAAAGTTCCAGTAATATTAGTGTTATCAGTAATAGACTGTATAAGGTATTAAATAAATAGAAATGTACAAAATTTTTAAGAAATATTCAACCAGGTAAATAACATAATATTTCTGAAAACCCCTTCACTTGTTTTCCTTAGCTCCTGTGCATAGCAGTGTCAGAGAATGTAATACAGTGCTCTGTACAGGCTGATTTTCTTGAGTGTCTCCCAGACTCATCTGTAAATGCCTTTAGAGAGCAAATCACATCTTACTCTCCTTGCATTAGAACTACTGATAAGACTTGGTAAGACTGATATTTAATAGTTCTCAATAAGTATTTTGAATGGATGAGTAAAAGATGAGAGCAAAGAAGAGAGATGATTGATACAAGCGAAGATAGAGAAAAATTCACACATAGTATTAACATTAAAAAATTATATATTTCTTTATTTTTGGCTGTGCTGGGTCTTTGTTGCTGTGTGGTTTTTTCTCTAGTTGCTGGGAGTGGGGGCTACTCTCTAGTTATGGTGTGGTGGCTTCTCTTGTTGTGGATCACAGGCTCTAGGGCATGTGCAGGCTTCAGTAGTTGTGGCTCCCGGGCTCTAGAGCACAGACTCAGTAGTTGTGGCACATGGCCTTAGTTGCGTAATGCCATGTGGGATCTTCCTGGATCAGGAATCAAATCCATGTCTCCTGCACTAGTAGATGGATTCTTTACCACTGAGCCACCAGGGAAACCCTAGTATTAACATTTAATCTGTCTCTCTGTCTCTCATTTTGATTTTTTGTTTTTTGAGTTTTATTTTCTTTTTTTTTTAAGTTCATTTATGAGTAATTACCATATCATTGTCATTTTTGGTAAATCTGTGCAGTTGTGAATCTGTCACTACAATTCACTTTCAGAACACTTTCATCACATGAAAAAGTTTCTATTTTCCCTTGTGCAGCTAATCCCCACTCCCACTCCCAGCTTCAGGCAAGTAACTACTCATCTACTTTCTGTATCTATATTGCCTCTTTTTTCCCCTCAAAATTTCATATAAACTGAAAAAAAAACAAAGGTAAGGTCCTTAGTGTCTTATATCACTCAGCATAATGTTTTCACGGTTCATCCATGTTGTAACATGTATCAGGATTTTGTTCTTTTTTTGCTCAAATGTATTCCATTGTATGGATATACCTCGTTTTGTTCATCCATTCATCTTTGTTTTACAGACCTACCCTTTTTTCGGTTTAAGCTTTCTTTGGGCTCTGCTAGTTTTATAGGGTAATTTCTGAGCCTGGCTTCCCCCTCAGCGGCTGGAAGCAGCCTTTTTAGTTTTCCCAGAGTCTTTCTGGTTTTCACTCTCAACTTTTGTCAGTTAATCACTATATGCCTCTTTCAAAAGCTTTTCCCCAGTGTGAATTATTATATTTAACATTATCTGTTTCCACTGTCATTTTCAAAAATTATTTACTTGGCTGTCCCAGGTCTTAGTTGTGACATGCAGGATCTTTTTAGTTGCAGCATGCAAAATCTTTAGTTGTGGCATGTGGGATTTAGGTCCCCAACCAGGGATTGAACCTAGGCCCCCTTCTTTGGGAGCTCAGAGTCTTAACTACTGGACCACCAAGGAAGTCCCTGCACTGTCTCTATAGAAACTATTGCCTTCTTTTTTCTCAAATGCCTGATCCTCGTTCATTTTCTTTCACTAGAATACTACCCCAGTTAACCACAGTAAACAATTTTTTAAAAATTTCACTGTTTCCTGTTCCAGGGAATATGTGTGTTCTACCTATGATTAGTGATGGAGTTCTCATTGCCAGCTGAACTTTTGAAGATCCTATCTTAGTATTTGCTCTTTGACCACTCATGGCCCAACTATCAGTGGTGGAGTTCTCTAAGAAGCAGACTCTAAGATGAAGATTAATGAGCAAAAATTGTATTATGGAGTGCTCTTGGCATCAGCATCTGTTGGAAAGAAAGAAGGAAGCAGGATTTGTAAGAAGGGAAGGTTGGGCTGTGATGCAACGTCTGTGAAAGCTTCATACAACTGAATGAAGCTCTGAAGCTGGGACGGATGGCCCTGCAAAGTTGTCCAGAGTTGAGGCAAGGGAAGCATACCTTTGTATTGGTTAGTAAAAGTGACTTTGAGCAAGACAACTCCATCAGTGGAGACAATTCTTAAGGAGGGCTTCTCTTTAAGAGTAAGAGATTAGTGCTATCTGTCAACAGTTCTCATTACAGCTGAGAAAATAAATCCTTCTGTTTTTAAGGGGAATCCAGATTGTATATCTAGCATCATAGAATCAGAAGGATTTTCTCACTGATGACATGAAGGGCAAAGGGTTAGTTGAGCCATAAAGGATGAATCCAAGGTTTTTAGCCTGTGCAACTAGAAGGATGGGAGTTGCTTTTAAGTGAGATGGCACAGGCAATAAATGAAGTTTTTTGAGAGGGATTTCAGAAATTAAATTTGGGCCATATTGTGTGTGAGACATCGATTAAACATCCAAAAAGTTATGTCAGGTTGACAGTTGAATATATGTCTAAGACCCAAGAATATTTTATTAATAACTGCCAGTATTTTTGAATTGCACTTTCCCGTTCTTGTGTTGTTATTTTCTTTTTGTTTTCTGGTGACTTTTAAATATATTTTCAGTCAACTTCCTTAGTAAAAATCCCTGGTTGTTCCATTTACTGAAATCTTGGAAGTCGAAGAATAATTTTTTTATATATATATTTCCACACTTGAGTGGCAACTTGAGTACATATCTATTCCTGTGGAATTGTTCTTATTACTTTTTTTCAAGCATAGGTATTTATGAGTGTTTCTAGACTGTTTCTCGCCATCTAGTCTGTAGTATATTGGCTCAGTGGTAAAGAATCCACCTGCAAGGCAGGAGATACAGGTTCAATCCCTAGGTCGGGAAGATCCCCTGGAGAAGAAAATGGCAGCCCACTCCAGTATTCTTGCATGAGAAATCCCATGGACAGAGGAGCCTGGCGAGCTATGGTCTATGGGGTTGCAAAAAGAGCTGTGGATGACTTAGTGACTAAAAAGCAACAGTATTGTCATAGAACCAATGCTTAAGTTATTGTTTGTAGATATATCCTTGAACATAATCAACAGCAAAAATCTATCTACATCCAGTGTTTTAAGACACTCAAATTCATTGGTTGATTTTGGCTTTTTCTCAATCACTGAGGCCAGTGAGGACTTATTATTCATAAGATGGGGCATCTGCTGATATTTAAAAAGCTCAGTATTATTCTTGGTTAATATTTTGTCCCAATTATGCAGATTTATTTTGGATGGTTAATATCAAATCATCTGTTAATATTTTTGTCTTCTCTCTGTTGTTACAGAAGTCATATAAAATACTTCTGGTCTTATAATATGTTCATTTCTTATTTTTGGTTTCAAGCCTTCCTCTTTTTGGGGAGTTAGAAATGAGTAATAAATCTTTTAGTCACTCAGATATCTTAATATTAATTTAGAATTTTTGCTTTGTATATTAAAGATGAATAGAGGTTTATCTTATAGGTAATTGTATGGAGTACAAGTAACAAAGAAGAGTAAGTCCTAAAAATAATGTCACAGGTTATATACAAGGAAATGTGTAGTCAGAATGAGTATATGGGAAGAAACTGACCTATTTTTATACTTAATTCCATATATGTGTGTGTGTACATACATATATATGAAATATATTATTAAAATGTATAGCTGGCTTCAGGTTCACAGAAATTCTTTACTCTTAAACTAGCTGGGTAATAAGGAGTTTTATATGCTGTATGTGTTTTCATGAATATTGCTACTGTTGAGTTTAGCATCAATAACAAAATCCCACAGCTTAGTAGACAGATCTGGGACTTTGAAAGATTGCAGACAATAATTATGGTGAATCTGTTCCTACAGGTTAAATCCTGTGGTCCTCTCTTAAAAACATGCTCATTTAGTGACACTTTAGTAACAAAACCATGAATTAAATTAGGAAGAGAAACCAAATCTTTTAAAAAGGTGGTACTTTTTCAAAGTCAGTGATAGTGACTCTTTGGAATAGAACCCTAGTATCATTTCCAGTATTCCTCATGACCACAAAATCCAAGGCTTCAATTTGACATTTAGTTTGTATTGTGGATATTGATTTCCTAGGGAAAAATGAAATGTGCTACTGTGGTCCTGTGTGCTTTATTAACCAAATAAATGCTGATTAAGAAGGCTTATGTACTATCCTTTAGTTGGTGTATTACTACAAATTTATTTCAATGAAGCTTCTTTAATGATGGCTGATTGCAACTACATATATTAATAAGCAGTACTACTAATTTACAAGCTGACTACAGATTTATTTGTTTTGTAGGCCTGCCTTAGCCCAGATAAAACCTTCAGTGTATTTTATAGTATTTTGTGAGGAGCTTTATAATTAAGCTTATATTTAAGTGGGAAGAGACATGACAATACAATGCAGTTCCTCAAATCCTTTGATTTTACTGACTGCATTGAAAACTACAAAAGCCAAGGAAAGCTACCAGATATTTTTATGACTAAGTTATAAATGATGCCTTTTGTTAAATATTTTTTCTAAAGATACAGTATCTTGGTTAAGTTAAAAGTGTTTTGCATCTCACCCAAGATACTGAAGACTCAAAAGCTTTGACATTTCTAGTCAATATTTCCTACCTCCACTTCATTTAATATTACCTTAGTTAATTTTTCCTGTATATTGATTATTATGAGCAATCTGGGTTTAATTCAACTTTCTTATATATACTAAATTAACCATCCTTCAGTTAAGCCCCTCAGTCATGTCCAACTCTTTGTGACCCCATGGACTGCAGCATGCCAGGCTTCCCTGTCCATTGCCAACTCCCGGAGCTTGCTCAAACTCACGTCCATTGAGTCAGTGATGCCATCCAACCATCTCATCCTCTGTCATCCCCTTCTCTTCCTGCCTTCAGTTTTTCCCAGCATCAGCGTCTTTTCCAATGAGTTAGTTCTTCACATTGGGTGGCCAAAATATTGGAGCTTCAGCTTCAGCATCAGTCTTTCTAGTGAATATTTAGAACTGATTTCCTTTGGGATTGACTGGTTTGATCTCCTTGCAGTCCGAGGGACTCTCAAGCGTCTTCTCCAACACCACAATTCAAAAGCATCACACTAGGACTCAAACCTGCAACTCATGCAGTGGAGGCACAGTGTCTTAACCACTAGACCACCAGGGAAATCCCCAAATAAACCTTCTTAACTCAGTCATTCTGCATTGCTAGCACTCTTACTGAATGGCATGCTTCAGGTCTATTTCATTGAACACTACCACTAAACAAGAGAATATAATCAATGTTTTTAGAACACCTTCACACACAACAGAATACACATTTTTTCCCCAAGTCCACAGGAACACACTCCAAGACAGGCCATGTGCTAAGCCATAGTACTAACCTCAAAAAATGTACAGGAATTGAAATATAATGTATACTCTTTGACCATAATGGAATCAAACTAGGAATCAATAATGGAAAGAAATAGAAGAATCTTCAAACACTTAAAATTAAATAACACATTTCTAAGTGTTTTATGGGTCAAAGAGGAAAGCTCAAGAGAAGTAAAAAATACACCAAACTGAATGAAAATGAAAATACAAGATATCAAAATTTGTGGGACACAACTAAAGTAGTTCTGAGAGTGAAGTTTATAACACTACGTGTTTTCATTACAAAAGAGGAAGAGTCTTAAATCGATAATCCATGCACCCATTTCAGCAATTAAAAATAACAAAATATATCCAAAGCAAGCAGAAAGTGATAATAAAGATAAGACCAGAAATCAGTTAAATTGAAAACATAAAACAGTAGAGGAAAATAGCAAAATCAATTGTTGGTTCTTTGAAAAGATCCATAAAATTGATAACAACTGTAAAATAGAAAGGAAAAAACTTCACTAATATCAGGAATGAAACAGTAGCTTGTCATTACATATGTATAAGGGGGTGTTATGTACAACTAACAAAATCTTGCAGAATCTATATGCAGGAAACTACAAAATCCTAATGATATAAATCAAAGAGAATCTGAGTAAATGGAGAAATATCCATGTTTATGAATTGGAAGACTGACCATAGTAAAGATGTCAGTTCTTCTCAGATGGATCTATAGACTGAACACAAATGAGTCTGTTGTTACTGAAAACAAACAAAATCACAAAAATTGTTTATCACTGCTCTCCACATTGCCAGTTTGGTTCCTTGGTGCCTGGTGTCTCAGACGGTAAAGAATCTCCCTGCAATGCAGAAGACTTGAGTTCAGTCCCTGGGTAGGGAAGATCCCTTGCAGAAGGACATGGCAACCCACTCCAGTATTCTTGCCTGTAGGATCCCATGGACAGAGGAGCCTGGCAGACTACAGTCATGTCCGACTCTTTGCAACCTCATGGACTGCAGCATGTCAGGCCTGTCTGGCCCTCACCATCTCCCAAAGTTTGCCCAAGTTCATGTCCATTACATTGGTGTTGCCATCCTCTGATGCCCTCTTCTCCTTCTGCCCTTAATCTTTCCCAGCATCAGGGACTTTTCCAATGAGTTAGCTGTTCACATCACATAACCAAAATACTGGAATTTCAGCTTCAGCAACAGTCCTTCCAATGAGTATTCAGGGTTGATTTCCCTTAAGATTGATTGATTTAATATCCTTGCAGTCCAAAGGACTCTCAGGAGTCTTCTCCAGCACCGTAATTCAAAGGCATCAATTCTTTGGCGCTCTGCGTTCTTTACAGTTCTGTCCTCACAACTGTACATAACCACTGGTAAGCCCATAGCCTTCACTATATGGGCCTTTGTTGGCAGAGTAGGGTCTCTGCTTTTCAACATACTGTCTAGGTTTGTCATAGCTTCCCTGCCAAGAAGCAAACGCCTTCTGATTTCATGAATGCAGTCACCATCCACAGTGATTTTAGAGCCCAAGAAAAGGAAATTTGTCACGACTTCCACCTTTCCTCCCTCTATTTGCTATGAAGTAATGAGGCCAGATTGGCTAGTTGTCTGTGAACTTCCAGATTTTCAAGCTGGTTTTATTTTTTTATTATTATATTTTCTTTTTTATTATTTATTTTAATTGGAGGCTAATTACTTTACAATATTGTATTGGTTTTGCCATATATCAACATGAATCCACCACGGGTGTACACGTGTTCCCCATCCTGAACACCCCTCCCATCACCCTCCCCATACTATCCCTCTGGGTCATAGAAAAGGCAGAGGAACCAGAGATCAAATTGCCAACATTCGCTGGATCATTGAAAAAGCAAGAGAGTTCCAGAAAAAACATCTACATCTGCTTTATTGACTATGCCAAAGCATAGTGTGGATCACAATAAACAGTGGAAACTTCTGGAAGAGAAGGAAATACCAGACCACTTGACCTGCCTCTTGAGAAACCTGTATGCAGGTTAAGAAGCAACAGTTAGAACTGGACATGGAACAACAGACTGGTTCCAAATAGGAAAAGGAGTATGTCAAGGCTGTATATTGTCATTGTGCTTATTTAACTTCTATGCAGAGTACATCTTGAGAAACACTGGGCTGGATGAAGCACAAGCTGGAATCTAGATTGCCGGGAGTAGTATCAATAACCTCAGATATGCAGATGACACCACCCTTATAGCAGAAAGTGAAGAAGAACTACAGAGCCTCTTGATGAAAGTGAAAGAAGAGAGTGAAAAAATTGGCTTAAAGCTCAACATTCAGAAAACTAAGATCATGCCATCTGGTCCCATCACTTCATGGCAAGTAGATGGGCAAACTGTGGAAACAGTGGCTATTTTTGGGGCTCCAAAATCACTGCAGATGGTGACTGCAGCCATGAAATTAAAAGATGCTTACTCCTTGGAAGGAAAGTTATGACCAACCTAGACAGCATATTGAAAAGCAGAGACATTACTTTGCCAACAAAGGTCCATCTAGTCAAGGCTATGGTTTTGCCAGTGGTCATGTGTGGATGTGAGAGTTGGACCATAAAGAACACTGAGTGCCGAAGAATTGATGCTTTTAAACTGTGGTGTTGGAGAACATTCTTGAGAATCCCTTGGACTGCAAGGAGATCCAACCATTCCATCTTAAAGGAGATCAGTCCTGAATGTTCAGTGGAAAGACTGATGTTGAAGCTGAAACTCCAATATTTTAGCCACCTGATGTGAAGAGCTGACTCATTTGAAAAGACTCTGATGTTGGGAAAGACTGAAGGCAGGAGCAGGAGATGACAGAGGATAAGATGGTTAGATGGCATCACCGACTCAATGTGCATGAGTTTGGGTAAACTCTGGGAGTTGGTGATGGACAGGGAGGCCTCGTGTGCTGTGGTTCATGGGGTCGCAGAGTCGGACATGACTCAGCGACTGAACTGAACTGAACTGAATGAAGCCAGATGCCATGATCTTAGCTTTTGTTAATATTTAGTCTTAAGCCATAACCTTAAGTCTTAAGCTTTCACTCTCCTTCACTTTCATCAAGAGGCTGTTTAGTTCATCTTCATTTTCTGCCATTAGAGTGGTATGTGCATATGCATGTACGAGGCTGTTGTTTCTCCTGCCCGTCTTGCTTCCATCTTGTAACTCATCCAGCCCAGCATTTCTCATGATGTTCTCAGCGTATAGATTAAACAAACATGGTGACAGTAGACAACCCTGTCATATTCCTTTCTCAGTCTTGAACCAATCACTTGTTCCATACAGGGTCCTAAATGTTGCTTCCTGACGTGCATACAGGTTTCTCAGGAGACAGGTAAGATGGTCTGGTATTCCCATCTCTTTAAGAGCTTTCCACAATTTATTATGGTCCATACAGTCAAAGGCTTTGGCGTAGTTGTTGAAACCCAGATAGATGTTTTTCTGGAATTTCCTAGCTTTCACATAATTAAGGCCAGTGTGATATGAAAGTAATTGACAAATATATGTAACTCAATCCAATGTTCAACAAATATGCATTGAAAAAACACTTATCCAGTTTGTGTTCTCATGGAGGTTAAGATATGATACTGACCAGCTTTTCAGGACATCTTTTTTGTCTTTGGTGGGCACAATAAATATTATATGAAGAATGCTTTAAACATTTTTATATCTGGACAAAAATAGTTTTAATAATACAGCTATCTCCTAAGGTCATGTTGTGCCTCAAATGACTTCATTTTTGTAAAAAATTTGAATGAAAAATATGCTTACATTATTTTATATTAATTTTCATCATTAGTTCAGTTCAGTTCCATTCAGTTGCTCAATTGTGTCCGAATCTTTGCAACCCCATGGACTGCAGCACACCAGGCTTCCCTGTCCATCACCAACTCCCAGAGCTTGCTCAGACTTACGTGCATCTAGTCAGTGATGCCATCCAACCATCTCATCCTCTGTCGTCCCCTTCTCCTGCCTTCAATCTTTCCCAGCATCAGGGTCTTTTCTAATGAGTCAGCTCTTTGCATCAGGTGGCCAGAGTATTATATCTTCAGCTTCAGTGTCAGTCCTTCCAGTGAAGATTCAGACTGATTTTCTTTAGTTAGAATTAACTGGTTTGATCTCCTTGCAGTCCAAGGGACTCTCAAGTCTTCTCCAACACCACAGTTCAAAAGCATCAATTCTTCAGAGCTCAGCTTTCCTTATGGTCCAACTCTCACATCCATATATGACTACTGGAAAAACCATAGCTTTGACTAGATGGACCTGTGTTGGCAAAATAATGCATGGTGAATATTTTAAAAATGTGGACTTATGTTTATCATAGAAAATTATTTTGAACCTTATATATTTTGAAGTTCTCTAATGTGATTTCTAAACTTTTGATATTTTAAGATTCTTGAGAATATTTTAATCAATCATAGCAGAAAAGATTGACAAAACCATAAAATGGTTTTATCTATAGCTAGAATTATTCTCTAAAGTGGAAGACTCATCAAAAATATGCTGATGTCTTAGTATTACTTATCATTTTTACTACACAAGGCTATTTGCATTGAGCAGAGAGCAGAATAATTTTCAAATCAACCTCTTAAATTTACTGCATAGAAATACTTACAAGAGACAAAATACCATAATACTGTCCAACTAGTGTTTTGTATTATTAGATATTAGAAATATATTTCTTTTTTTCCTTCTGGCCTAGTATCCAAATTTTGGTGCAATTATATTAGTTTTGTTTTGCATTTTATCTATCTGTAGTTTACTTAGAACTATATGCTTTAAGGTATAGAGCCAAAATTCATATTTCATACTTTCTCGGATGTATCATTTAATTCTTCTTTAAGGTCTCACTCAGTTCTGCATCTCACTGGTTTTGTTCATAAGTGGCAAATGCCTACTTTGAACATTTTGTCTGAGGGCACAGATTCCAGTTATTGTTTTTAGCTATAGTTAAATGAAACTACTTAGCAATATTTTAAGGGCAGATAAGGAGGCACTAGTGGTAAAGAACACTTGTATACCTTAAACTTAGACAATGTTACATGTCAATTATATTTCAGTCAAAAAACCAAGCTTGAATATTAATTTATGTGTGATTTTTTAATACCACATGGTAATCATAAACATAAATTTTTCCTCTGATATATTTAAAGTCTATATACACGTACATAAATGGCTATTTTGAACCACCTTTGTATTCTTATCCTAATCATTATTCATTCATACTGTCTGTATTTAGTGTGTGCCTAAAATGTGGCAGTCATTTTCCAAGAAGGTGGAGATTCAGAACTAAACAAAACATGTCAGATCCTTGCCTTAAAGGTATATAGTTTTTTTGTCAGTGTCTTCCCTTTTCTAATACTTTATTTCTTACCTGGGTATTGATATTAATAAATTATATACTGATCTGAATTTTGTTGTCAATGTTATCCTGACATGGGCTTCCCTGATGTCAAAACAATATTTTTAAGTATTACCTTAATTACTTCCCTGGTAGCTCAGTTGGTAAGAATCCAACTGCACTGCAGGAGACCCCTGTTCAATCCCTGGGTCGGGAAGATCCCCTGGAGAAGGAAACGGCTACCCACTCCAATATTCTGGGCTGGAGAATTCCATGGACTGTCCATGGAGTTGAAGAGTCAGACACGACTGGACAACTTTCACTTTCACCTTAATTGCTGCTCTGGAAATTTTTAAATAGCATTGGGACTAACTTCTTGATTTGAAATCATTACAAAACCATCTGTGCCTCTTAATTTTTAGTGAGATATGTTAGCAATATTTTAAAATTAATTTTCATTCAATAATTGGCTGGTTTACATTTTCCATCTCTTCTGGAGTTAATTTTGATAATCAATGTTATTTAGTTAATATTGATTTTTTTAAAAATATACAAATTATTCTGTAATTTTTTATGTATATATGTTTTATTTTCTACCTTTTTTTCCTTTCCTCATTTCTGATTTTGCTATCATAGCATTTTATCCTTTTTCATATATTAATCTAGTGTCATTATAATATTATTAAAATGTATATAACTAGTTTAGGATTTTGAATAATATTATTGATTAATCCTTTAAATTTTTTTTTTCTCCATGGATTATTTTTTAAAATGTAACATGGAAAAATGTAACAATTTAAAAAATGAGCTGGACCATATTTACCACTCCCTGGTCTGATTTAAAAAAAAAATAAGTAAAAAAAAATAAATAAATGTTTTCTTTTAGTCTAAAAAAAAAAACTATTCGTTCTTATTTAGGGATATATGAATCAAAAAGCATAAATTGTTTTTCAGTGAAAATAGCTTTATAATATCATTATCTATTTTGTTATACTTTAATTTTTTTTAAATTAGAGGATAATACATTACAATATTCTTACGATTTTTGCCATACGCCAACATGAATCTGCATTAGGTGTACATATATCCCCTCCCTGTTGAACTCCTTTGCACCTCTCTCCCCATCCCACTCCTCTAGCTTGTCACAGAGCACCGGCTTTGAGTACCCTACATCATACATCAAACTCCCAGTGGCTGTCTGTTTTATATATGGTGATGTATATGTTTCAGTGCTATTCTCTCATATCTGTTTTTAAAACGTGTGTATCCTTACTCATGATTGGTTTAGTCTTTAAGAGCCTTATAGCAGTGCTTTCTTTGTAATTTAAAAATATTTTGAGACTTCAGATTTTCTTTCCTCCTTAATTTTAAATATTAACACCATTGTGGCCAGAAAAATATGGCTCTCTCTTTTTTTACTTTCTTAAATGTATTGTGACTTTCCTTGTGGTCTAACATATACTCAATTTTAGTAGTTGCTTCATCATTACATAAAGTTTTGTGTTATCAGGTTATCAAGAATACTATATGGCCATAGCAGATAGTAGTAGTTCCCTGCCCATATCTCTCAGGCTCTATCATTTTCAGGGTGTGCCTTTGAACTTCCAGCTGCCATTTTTTGTATCCCTCTGCCACAAGGCTGTTTTTGAACTCTCGGTAAGCTATTCTGTTCCCACGTAGCAGGTCAGAAGTTCTGGTGAGTTAGTACATGCCCTGCAACTCCCAATCCATGATTGCTGTGATACGTTATATAAATAGCCTGCTTGCCTCCCCAGTTGGGTGTGAAAATGCGGTCGTATTTTATGCTGTTTCTCAGAGTTTTCCCCTATGATTAGTCTGTGGTAGATAGTTTAATTATGCACCTCTGCTGCCCACTTTTCCTCACCTAAATAGTTTCTCTCTTCCTTACTTGTGTAGGTCTTCCCTAATAAACATATTCATTGGTATTCTTATCTTATGACCTGCTTCTGGAGGAATTCAAAATAAGGAAATACCAATGTTGTTAATCTGTTGTCCCTGATAGATTACATGGTTAACTGTTCAAAAAGATTATGTGACTTATTCATTAAGTGTTCATGGTGGTTTAAAGTCAGTTTATCATTCACTGTTTCCCTTAATTTTGTTCTTGCAGTCTGTTTTATATTTTTGGACATTTTGTTTTTCAGTATCTAAGTATTAATCACAAAGTTTTATTATTGATATGGACCGTATTCTTTATTATTGTAACATGCCTGTCTTTTTCTTCTTTAAGAAGTCTCCCCATTGCCTAGAATTAATATCATGACACAAATTGGTTCATACTTTCACTTTTAAATCATTTTAGATATATCTATTAGATACAGTATATATTTGTTACTGTTATTTTATCTGCTTAGCCTTTTACTTCTAGTATGTAAACTGATCTTGTTTCTAATTATTGATACACAAATATTTGATCTGAAATATTTTATGTTATTTTATATTCAGTGCTTCCTTTGTTTTCTCTCATCTGCTATGAGAATTGTATGAGTGGGTTTCTTTGTTCTAGTGTTTAGCTTTATAACCTTAGATGACATGATGAATTCTGAAGGATGGAAAGAACCTCTCTTCTTTAGGCTGACAAAGGGTGAAAGACCTTCCATGAAGAGAGATTAATATGTGCCCTTGCACAGGAGGCGAATGTTGTTCTAGAGAGAATGAGAGTAGGTATAGCCTTAATGAAACACTAGTCCTTTCTCTTCTATCATCTCTGAGTGGGGAAAATAATTACTTAAAAGAAAAACACTGTAATGCATTCCTTATAGTTCAGGCATTTAAAGTCTTCATGGTTTGAAGTACTTTAAGATATCAGATTTCCCAGTTTTCCAACCATTTAAAACAGTGCATTACATTAGTTCATCAAATTCAAGTGACTGTCTTCCAGTTTTAATACATCTGTTAAAGCTTTTCTTTTTGATGATTCTTGCTTTCACTTTGGGATAGGGGTGTGGGTGTGGAGCATTAATAATCATTGACATGATAGTTGTAAAGTTACTTGTCAGCAGTTTTCAAAAAAATTATAAGAAAATGATATAATTATATCTAATGCATAGTATTTGTGTGTGTTTGCATGCTAAGTCACTTTAGTCGTATTCAACGCTTTGGGACCCAGTGGACATAGTATTTACTGTGTGACAAACATTGGTCCATGTTTTTTATGTAGCAATCATTGATTTCCTCATGAGTTAAATGTGGATTATACTGCATGCAACTATGAGTTGTATATTAGTACTACTATAAATGTACATCTGAAAAAATTGGCTAGTAGGAGTTTATATATCCTGTCCAGGGCTTCACATGCCTTGAATAGTATAGCCATGAGTCAAATTCATAATTCATGATATTTGACTTTTGAACTCTTAACCACTTTTAACCATGTTACTACATATTCTCAGATAGGACTCATCCTTTAAGAATGTATATCTAAAGATAAGAAATTTCATTCATCTTACCATTTGTTATACCTAAAACCTGGATAAGACAAATGAAAACAAATAGCAGAAGTTTATGAAAGATAGAGAAAAGAAGGCAGATCTAGCTAGGAACACTGGGACTCAAGAAAAGACTCAAGAGGTGAGTCTTCTACTGTTGTTTTTTTTTCATCTCTTCATTCATGTCTCCAACTTGAGTACGGGAGAAGTTCTCAACCCTGAGAAGCAAATGTGTTGAAAAAGTCCTAAAGAACAAGGAAAAGAATCAGATTAAGTCTGCTGTCCTTGACCAGGAGACTGCAAGGGCAATGTTTGTCAACCAGGAATAATATTGTTCCTCAGGGGATGTTTTGCAGTCTGGAGACATTTGTGGTGGTCACTTTCAGAGTGGGAGAGTTATGGTTCAGTGGAAAGAATCAGTAAGGAGTCTATAATAGAAATAGAAAAGGGTTTTATTCAAGCCAAACTGAGGACCATAGCCCCAACAGCGCCTCTCAGATAGCTTTGAGTATTCCAGAGAAGCATGATTTTCAGCACAGTTTTATATCTTGTCAGAACAAAGAACATCAAACATGACAGGGGTACATTCTTTCAAGGTTTCAGAAAGACAGATCAACACATACACAGCAAGTCAGTATGGCCTTGGTGCTTGGGAATGAAGCCTTTCTCATGGAAAGAGTACTAACACTGACATCTCAGGAAGGGGGGCATTTAATCTTTATTTTTGAATCTGACTTTTTTTCTAAACTTCTGATCAGTGCACCTTTTTTTTAATGGTTAAAGCAGATAGGCAATGTATGCTTAATAGACCACAAAGCTGGGTGCATAACGTTTTAAGTTAAATCATGTATAAGCCACAATGACTTACCCATACCTCACTGTGAATTTTCTCCCATCAACTGGCATCTAGTGTATGGAGGCAGGAATTTTGCTCAGCATTCTACAGTGCCCAGAGTAGCTCCCATGACAGTTGTCTGGCCTCAAAAGTGCCAGGGTTGAGAAATCTTGCTAAGCTGTCCAGTCAGTAAACTATGGCCCCTCGCTTGCCAAATGC
Source organism: Capricornis sumatraensis (assembly GCF_032405125.1). Lineage (NCBI taxonomy): Eukaryota > Metazoa > Chordata > Mammalia > Artiodactyla > Bovidae > Capricornis > Capricornis sumatraensis. Next base: position 117,380,176 of record NC_091092.1, read on the forward strand.
ACCCCACTCTGTCTTTGTTGATAACATTTCATTGGAACTTTGCTTATGTGTAATATATATGACCTGCCTCTTGAGAAACCTGTATGCAGGTCAGGAGGCAACATTTAGAACTGGACATGGAACAACAGACTGGTTCCAAATAGGAAAAGGAGTATGTCAAGGCTGTATATTGTCACCCTGCTTATTTAACTTATATAGAGAGTACATCATGAGAAACGCTGGACTGGAAGAAGCACAAGCTGGAATCAAGATTGCCGGGAGAAATATCAAGAACCTTAGATATGCAGATGACATCACCTTTATGGCAGAAAGTGAAGAGGAACTAAAAAGCCTCTTGATGAAAGTGAAAGAGCAGAGTGAAAAAGTTGGCTTAAAGCTCAGCATTCAAAAAACGAAGATCATGGCATCTGGTCCCATCACTTCATGGGAAATAGATGGGGAAACAGTGGAAACTGTGTCAGGCTTTCTTTTTTTGGGCTCCAAAATCACTGCAGATGGTGATCGTAGCCATGAAATTAAAAGACACTTACTCCTTGGGAGGAAAGTTATGACCAACCTAGATAGCATATTAAAAAGCAGAGATATTACTTTGCCGACTAAGGTCCATCTAGTCAAAGCTATGGTTTTTCCAGTGGTCATGTATGGATATGAGAGTTGGACTGTGAAGAAAGCTGAGCGCCATAGAATTGATGCTTTTGAACTGTGGTGTTGGAGAAGACTCTTGAGAGTCCCTTGGACTGCATGGGGATCCAACCAGTCCATTCTAAAGGAGATCAGTCCTGGGTGTTCTTTGGAAGGACTGATGCTAAAGCTGAAACTCCAATCAATACTTTGGCCACCTCATGCAAAGAGTTGACTCATTGGAAAAGACTCTGATGGTGGGAGGGATTGGAGGCAGGAGGAGAAGGGGACGACAGAGAATGAGATGGCTGGATGGCATCACCGACTCGATGGACGTGAGTCTGAGTGAACTCCGGGAGTTGGTGATGGACAGAGAGGCCTGGCGTGCTGCAATTCATGGGGTCACAAAGAGTCGCACATGACTGAGTGACTGAACTGAATATATAGCATGTGGGAATGGATAGGAGAGGCACATGTTATGGACACTTTTAATAGGGATTCTTTTTGTTAAAAGTAACAAAGAAAAGGATTAACTTTAAAGCAGAATCTTCTTAAAATATACAGAAGTCTGAAAAGAGGGCTATGCCTACACTTTGTTTTTTGCTGCACTGTTTCCCTGGGATCTGGTGGTGGTGTTTCCCTGATCAGCATACTCTGGGGGAAAGATATTTTGCCATAGGCCATGTGAGTTCTGTTACACTTCTCTTCTCAGCTGTTTCTCTTTGAATTTGCAGATGTACTAATAAAGTATGCAAGAAACAGCAACAGACTAAAAGTGAATATTACCAAGGATAATATTCTGTTGGCAGGAAAATGAAATTATATTTTAAAGTTATTATTTGCAGTGGAATTTATTACTTCCTCATCATGCTTTCACTGTAATTTCTACATAAAGTAATAATTTCATAATACTTAACATATATATGAACTGGGTAACACATTGCAAAGTAAAAGACATTTGCACAGTTTTATAGTTATTCTCTCTTCAAGATACATATTGATTACCAAGGGGAAAATAGGAAAATAGTAACTCTACAGCAGAGAAACCTGACAGACACCACCTTAACCAAGTGATAAAGGTCAATATCATCAGTAATAAGAAATGTTGACATTATGAATCCCTTCATATGATGCACTGAGAACTCACTGTCAGTTCCTTGGTATTCTTGTCAAAAAATGTATAACTGAAATTCATTATGAGGAAACATCACAAAAATCCAAATTGAGAAACATTCAGCAAAACAACTGGCTAGTTCTCTTAAAAAGTGTCAAGGTCATGACACTTCCTCAGGTTGGAAGACATGACAACTAATTGCAGTATGCCCTTCTGGATACAAATAGCTGAGACAAGAAGAAAAGCTATAGCAAAGGAGAAAAGGAGATATAACCATTTGAATGCAATATTCCAAAGTATAGGAAGGAGTGATAAGAAAGACATTCTCAGTGATCAGTGCAAAGAAATAGAGGAAAACAATAGAATGGGAAAGACTAGAGATCTCTTCAAGAAAATCAGAGATACCAAGGGAACATTTCATGCAAAGATGGGCACAATAAGGGACAGAAATGATATGGACCTAACAGAAGCAGAAGATATTAAGAAGAGGTGGCAAGAATGCACAGAAGAACTATACAAAAAAGATCTTCATGACCCAGATAACCACGATGGTGTGATCACTCCCCTAGAGCCAGACATCCTGGAATGCGAAGTCAAGTGGGCCTTAGGAAGCCTCACTACAAAAAGCTAGTGGAGGCAATGGAATGCCAGTTGAGCTATTTCAAATCCTGAAAGATGATGCTGTGAAAGTGCTGCACTCAATATGCCAGCAAATTTGAAAAACTCAAGAGTTGGCCACAGGCCTGGAAAACGTCAATTTTCATTCCAGTGCCAAAGGATGGTCAAAGTATCACACAGTTGTACTCATCTCACATGCTAGCAAAGGAATGCTCAAAATTCTCCAAGCCAGGCTTCAACAGTATGTGAACTATGAACTTCCAGATATTCAAGCTGGATTTAGAAAAGGCAGAGGAACCAGAGATCAAATTGCCAGCATCAGTTGGATCATTGAAAAACCAAGAGAGTTCCAGAAAAACATCTACTTCTGCTTTATTGACTATGATAAAGCTTTTGACTGTGTGGATCACAATAAACTGTGGAAAATTCTTTAAGAGATGGGGATACCAGACTACCTGACCTGCTTCCTGAGAAATTTGTATGCAGGTCAAGAAACAACAATTAGAACTGGACATGGAACAGACTGGTTCCAAATCAAGAAAGGAATATGTCAAGGCTGTATATTGTCACCCTGCTTATTTAACTTATATGCAGAGTACATCACGTGAAATGCTGGGCTGGATGAAGCACAAGCTGGAATCAAAATTACCGAGAGACATATCAATAACCTTAGATATGCAGATAACACCACCCTTATTGCAGAAAGTGAAGAAGAACTAAAAAGCCTCTTGATGAAAGTGAAAGAGGAGAGTGAAAAAGTTGGCTTAAAACTCAACATTCAGAAAACAAAGATCATGACATCTGGTCCTATCACTTCATGGCAAATAGTTGGGGAAACAATGGAAACAGTGAGAGACTATTTTTTTTTTGGGGGGGGGGGGCTCCAAAATCACTGCAGATGGTGACTGCAGCCATGAAATTAAAAGATGCTTGCTCCTTGGAAGAAAAGCTATGACCAACCTAGATGACATATTTAAAAGTAGAGACATTAATTGCTGACAAAGGTCCATCTAATCAAAGCTATGGTTTTTCCAGTAGTCTTGTATGGATGTGAGTTGGACTATAAAGAAAACTGAGTGCTGAAGATTTGATGCTTTTGAACTATGGTGTTGGAGAAGACTTTTGAGAGACTGCAAGGATATCCAACCAGTCCATTCTAAAGAAAATCAGTCCTGAATATTCATTGGAAGGATTGATGTTGAAGCTGAAACTCCAGTGTTTTGGCCACCTAATGTGAAGAACTGACTCATTGGAAAAGACCCTGATGCTGGGAAAGATTGAAGGTTGGAGGAGAAGGGGATGACAGAGGATGAGATGTTTGGATGGCGTCACCGACTTGATGGACATGAGTTTGAGTAAGCTCTGGGAGTTGGTGATGGACAGCAATGCCTGGTATGCTGCAGCCCATGGGGTTTCAAAGAGTTCGACACGACTGAACGACTGAACTGAACTTCTGGATTGAGTTCTGGAACAGTAAAAGGACATTATTGTGATAATTGGTAATATTTGTCTGGAACAGTAAAAGGACATTATTGTGATAATTGGTAATATTTGATTAAGTATTAGTATAAGTATTTTGTAGATTAGCTAGTAGTGTTCTATCAGTGATAATTTCCTGGTTCTTATGTACTATGATTTTATAAGGTGCCGGGGTCCAGCCCCAGTGGATCCAGGGTAATTCGAAGGTGGGGATGGAGTTGGCATCCTGGAAAAAACTTACTTAATTACAGATATAGAGGGAGATTAGAAACAGACAGTATAGTAGGAGAATTAGTGGAGAAAAGAGGCTGAATAACTGGTTTACATGGAATACCAATCACCACCTACGTAGGCCACAGGCGTCTTTCCATTCTCCCAAAGGAGAGGAGGCACTGAGGCCTCCCCGGTCCGATCTCAGAAGCCCAGGCAGAATTAGCAGGCTTGGTGAGTACCCACATTTCAGATGGGAATTCAGCCAGGAAAACGGGGAGCGAGAAAGAAACGACACGGGGAATCAGTCTTTCCAGAAACTGATCCGATTTCTTTATTTTTCACGTTTGTTTATATACCTTTTTGTTATACATAGGGATAAATACAGAGTCACGCAGGGGTCAGCAGACCTGACCCTTGTCACAATCAGGTGCTTCATATAAAATTATACAAAGGTCTTATGAGTTTCATCATCTTTTAGCCATGAGGTCTGCTGACATTTTATGGCCCTTTCTGATACTGGTCATTTAACCAGAAAACTTATTTTTCCAGGGGTGATTTTTTCTTAAATCGGGCACCACCCTCCAAATAAAGTTGCATTCCTATAGGGTAAGGGTGTAGTGAGTTACAGTCAAGAAAGGAATTTACTTAACCTAAGGTTTAACATGATTAATCTTAAAGGTTAATACTTATTTATATGCTAGCTATATTCATTATGCTGCTGCTGCTGCTGCTGCTGCCAAGTCGCTTCAGTCGTGTCTGACTCTGCGACCACATAGACGGAAGCCCACCAGGCTCCTCCGTCCATGGGATTTTCCAGGCAAGAGTACTGGAGTATAAGGGCAGGAATATGGAGATTTAGCAGCAAATATTGGCTCAACAAATGTAAACCCTTCACCAATGTTCCCCTTAAGATCTATTTTGTCTTAAGATAGTGATAAAGTTACATTTTTGCATAGCAAGGACACAGTGATTTATAACAAAGTACAGTGGTCTATAATAAAAGAGAAAATTCATTAACTCAAAAAGTCTAGTATTGCTAACATCAAAAACTACTATATTTCCTTTTCTATATTCCAAATACATTGATTAATATATTCCCAAGTGCCTAAAGATATGGAGGCCTGGTGGCAGTCATTGACTCATCAATGAAAAAAGCCCTATGCTAATACTCCAAACTCTCTGTGCTGTTTATGGCTGAGAGGCTGTCACACAAGCTACTCTGTCAGCAGAGAGGTTTGACCTGAGACATCCTTGTCACACCCAGGGCAGGGAATTAGCAGTAATTATTGGCAGGACAAATGAAAAAACCCTTCACCAATATAATTCCTAATCAACCCACTATACTATACTAATGATCTTCTAACTTCTCAAAAGAGTCTGTATTTAGAAAGTTTTAAAAACATTCGTGCCTCTCACAGTTGGGAGGCTGTAAACAATCACATGCGGCCGGACGAGCCTGATCAGGCAGGCCAGAGAACCTCCAGAGTTCGTAAGTTGAAACACTCTTGTCACGCCCCAGGACTTTTTATTAACTGGAGCTGCAAGTTAACTCCTTCTCTGAGAGAAATGGTTATGGGGGAGAGCTCCCCGTAAAGTACTCTGGTTTTGGGGGTAGATGCTCGGGAACAGGGGGTTTCCTGAGGCTTGATCATGCCTTTGCGTGTGCCAAGCTTCCTTCCTCATGACTTTTGTCATGGGCGGAGTTCCTCATGCTGGTTCCCAACAATAAGGTGATAATTGGGGTGAGGAGTTGTATGAAGGTAAAGGAACTAGATACTATTTTTGCAGTGTCTTTTGGTTATATATGTGAATTTTTGCTCCACCAAGCCTAGCACAAATTAGCAGCTCCAGAAAAGCTCGAATTAATAAATATACATCCATTAGTTTAATATTAAATTTTATTTGTCTATACTTTCTTTTAACTGTTTGTTTCCTGAAACTAGATCTTAGGTTCATCTCCAGAGAAGCCAATTATTTTCTCTTTGTGTGTAGAAGCCTGCAAAATTCCAGTGCTCAGATGTGTCCACATTTATTTTCAAAGACTAATGAAACCTCACATCTTCTATTAGAAGACATTGCATTAGTAGCCTGTCTAGAACAGTAAGAAAATCACTATTGGTGCAGATAACACAAGCAGAATCCTAAGGGCCTGATTTGAAATGTTAGCATATAATTTATATTTAGCATTAAATTTGTGAACCTGTGTTAATAACTTAAATGTACATTTATATGTGATTGGATGCCATCATCAACTCAATGGACATGAATTTGAGCAAACTCCAGAAGATAGTGAAGGACAGGGAAGCCTAGTATACTGCAGATCATGGGGTCTAAAAGAGGACATGACTGAGTGACTGAACAACAACAATTTTTTGAAATCTTTTAATTAAAAAATATTGTTGTTGTCTTTCATTTGTATTGAAATCTTTTGAATTTAGCACTCAGACAAGCCATTATGAACTCTTCTTTATAGCTGTCAGTGTCTTATCTTTACACATTTCCTCTCACTTAAAAGTTACTTACAGTAGATGTATAAGAAGTAATTCTTCAAGCCTCACATGAACATCTCTGCTTGTATGCATTTTTGTTTTTATGATTTTGATAAGTATCATGACTATTCTAAAAATATTTGGTGGCATCATTGTTTGAAGCTTCTGGTTGAAACTAATCGTAACTCGGTCATCCTTTGGATTAAAACAAAATATAAATCTGAAAATCTTGTTACTTGGAAGCAGCTAACTCTGTTAATATATGAGTATTGATATCTGTGACTCCACATTTACAGAAAAGTTAACTTAAAATTGAAATGTATTTTATTGTCAAGATAAGAACAAAACTTGGCATCAGCTTTCTGGAATTAATAACTCTTATATAGCTAGATTTATTATACAAAAAAGAGGTTAATAAAGCTAAAATTTTGTAAGTGAATGGGTTCTACTCCGGAATTGCTTTAAAATGAAAGGAAGCTGCAAAAGTTAATTATATTAGAGTTATAATGAAGAGTGAGCTTGAATATCTCATTGTGGTTATAATAATGGATTTGGTCTGCTGACATATAAAAATTCTTAAGTGAAATAAGTTAACTTGCATCAAGAGAAATGGCCTCATAGTCCAGTATTTGCAACAAGGTGCATATACAGAAGTAGGAAACCCACTTTAAAGATTGTCATCCTGTAAATGATCCTGTAGTGAAAACTAATTTCAATATTACACTCTTGGTAGCCATCTGTAATTAATCTGCAAGGAGAATTTTAAATATTTATTTTACTAATTAAAGTAACTTGTGACATAAAATTGAAAAGAAAATTTTTTTTAAATTTAAGTATAATTGACTTACAATATTGTATTAGCTTCAGGATAATTTTGTAGGTAATATGCCATATAGTGAGTATAAAATATTGACTATATTACTTGGGTACATTATACTCTATATATCACACCCTGTGACTTATTTATTTTATAACTGGTAGATTGTAACCTTTATTCCTCTTCACCTATTTTGCCCGTCTCCTTCCGTCCCTTCTCCCTTTATCTCTGCGTCTGTGAGTTTGTTTCCATTTTGTTACATTTATTTGTTTTGTTTTTAAAATTTCATGTATAAGTGAAAACATACAGTCTTTGTCTTTATCTGTCAGACTTATTTCACTAAGCATAATACTCTCCAGGGACATCCACGCTGTGGCAAATGACAAGATTTCATTTTTTTTTTTTTTTATGGCTGAGTAATGTTCCATTGTGTAAGTATGCACACACATAGATACATATCATATCTTCTTCATCCATTCATCTCTTGATAGTAATTTAGGTTGCTGTCATATCTTTGCTATTATATTAATAGACAATGCTGCTGTGAACACTGGGATGCATATGTCTTTTCAAATTACTGTTATTGTTTTCTTCAGATAAATATCTAAGAATAGGAGCATTGGATCATATGGTAGTTGTATTTTTAAATTTCTTGAGGAACTTCCATACAGTTTTTCATGGTGGCTGTACCAGTTTACATTCCCACCACACAGTGTATTAGAGGTCCCTTTTTTCACATCCTTGCTAAAACTTGTTATTTTTTGTCTTTTTGATCATAGCCAAGTGATACCTCATTATGATTTTGATTTGCATTTCCCTAGTAATGATGTTGAGCACCTTTTCATATGACTGTTAGCAGTCTGTCTGTATGTGTTCTTTGGAAAAATGCCTATTCTGATCCCCTGCTCATATATTAATTGGATTATTTGGAGGTTTTGATGTTGAGTTGTATGAGGTTTTTTAAAATATATTTTGGAAATGAACCCCTTATCTGACATATGATTTGCATATATCTTCTCTCATTTAGTAGGTTGCTTTTCATTTGTTGATGGTTTCTATCCCTGTGCAAAAACTTTTTAGGTGGATTCATTCATTTGTTTACTTTTTTGCTTGTTTCCATTGCTTGAAGAGACATATTCAAAAAAATATCACTAAGACCCATGTCAAAGAGTACTGCTTATATTTTCTTCTTGAAGTTTTGTGGTTTCAGTCTTACATTTAAGTCTTGAATCTGTTTTGAGTTAATTTTTTTTATATGGTGTGAAGATATGTTCTAATCTCATTGTTTTATGTATAGCTGTCTAGTTTTCCCAATACCACTTATTAAGAGACCATCTTTTCTCTATTGTATATTCTTGCCTGTTACATTTGTCTAATGATTCTTCAGATGATTTCTCAAATTCAAGGATTTTTTTCTTACACTTTATGAAAGTATGCCAAAGTTTTAAGTTTAATATTAAATTCTGCAAATGTTCCCCCCTACAGTAATGTGGTACACAGTTTTATTGTTGTTGTTCTTGTTTCTGTTGTTTTCTACTAAGCATATCTTATATTATTATTCTAAAGAACAAATAGAAGAAATGATAGTATGGAAGATTGAGATCTACACATATCAGATATTAAGTTATATATCAATAGACAAAATATCCCATTTTGCAGGTTAGGAAATGTCAGAAAGCATATATATATATATATAATCTTAATGAATTTTGTGTCCTGAAAAAAAGAACGAGAATAATGTATAATGTGACAGTTAACCAAAGAAATTTGGTGCTGTTACTCTTATATCAGACAAAGCAGACTGAAGGAAGGAAATTATTACTAAGAAAAAAATAGGCTTATTTTAATATAATAAGAGCCTGAATCTAAGAAGAGGATAGACACATCCTAACCTTCTATTTAGATAATAATATAGCCAAATTGTACAAAACAAGAGAAGTCCAATTTACAAAAGGAGATACAAGTAATCACGGTCTAAGAGTTTAACTCACCTATCTCTGAAACTAAAAGAAAAACAAGGGAAAAAAATCACAAGAAAGAATAACATTTAGACAGTATTTTCCTAATTGACACACAGAATAGACTCAACAATTGCAGAATACATATTCTCTTCAAGTACATATGAAATTATCTACACAATTTTATCAGATACTGAGTCTATGCAAAATGTGACAAAATTCATGTATACACTAACACACAGTATATTCCATATCCAGAGTGGAATTAAGGTACAAATTAGTTAGAAATTTAATTACTCTCAAAATGTTTTCAAATCAGTTTTTCATATTTTGTATATATGATGTTTTGGTTTTGATTTCCTGTATACATACATGTATATAGTTGTTCAGTCATTAAGTCATACCCGAGTCTTTGAGACCCCATGGACTGCAGCACGCCAGGCTTCCATGTCCTTCACTATCTCCTGGAGTTTGCTCACACTCATGTCCACTGAGGCAGTGATGCCATCCAACCACCCCATCCTTGGTCACCCCCTTCTTCTCCTGCCTTCAGTCTTTCTCAGCATCAGGGTCTTTTCTTATGAGTCAACTCTTTACATCAGGTGGCCAAAGTATTGGAGATAGATATATATATATATATGTATATATATATATATATATATAAAAAAACTGAATCATTTTGCTATACACCTGAAACTAACACAACTTCATGAGTCAGCTATACTTCAAAAGAAAAAAAAAAAAAAACAACACTGAACTGACCAAGGTAAAAGAAGTGATTAGAGAGATTCTGGGTGATTTTTTTCTTCTTCCAGGGAATACTTGCTTTTACTTCAAGAGGTGGGGACAATTCATGTAATAGCTATCAGGTATATGCAGTTTAAAATGCCTAATATGTACAAAGAATAAAATTCAAAATTAAGAATTTAGCAGAGAATTAGAAATTTGCACAAACAAAACAAGTTTTATGTATTTGAAGTTCTATTTTTAGGCATCTAAATATTTTAGTTTAGTGTATGTCTACTAAGTGAAAGTGAAGTCACTCAGTCATGTCCGACTCTTTGTGACCCCATGGACTGTAGCCTACCATGCTCCTCTGTCCATGGGATTTTCCAGGCAAGAGTACTGGAGTGGACTGCCATTTCCTTCTCCAGAGGACCTTCCCAACCAAGGGATCGAACCTGGGTCTCCTGCATTGTAGGCAGATGCTTTACCGTCTGAGCCACCAGGGAAGTCCTTTAATTATAATGACACATCCCTTTTTATCTTAATACTCATTTTCTTAAATTTTGCTTTGTCTAATATTAATATACCCATTCCAGTTTTCTTATGCTTACTTTTTTTTGGTATTTTTTTCATGCTGTTATTTTATACCTTACTGTATCTTTATATGTTGTGTCATATAACTGGGATTTAGTTGTTGTTGTTTTTATCTCATCTGAAAGTCTCTACTTTTAATTGGAATGTTTAGGTTTTTTGAAGTTTAGTTGTTATAAATATAGTTTGCTTTAAAGTTGACCATCTTGCCTTTCATTTTCTGTTTTCCAATCTCTTTATTTCTCTGTTCCTGCTCTTGTGCCTACTTTTGTGTTTATTAAACATTTTTATTATTAAAATTAAGCTTTTCTATTGCATTTTTAGCTGAGGCATTTTAAACACACTTCCACACATTCTAAAAGTAACTAATTCCACACAAAAGTAACAGGAGCAAAGTATAGTAGCCCCACAACTGAACACAGCAAGCTGAAGTTCTGTGATTCTTTATAGGATGATACTTTACCTAGTGTCATTTTTCCTGGCCTGATGTGGATATGCCCTTTGGTCTTCTTGCTGTGGTACTCCCAGACTGTGTCTTTTGCTCCTTATAGCTTAGTAGGCTCAATAGGTCCTTACCTCTGTTTGCATCAAGTTGCCTTCAGTTTTCTTGAAAATTAAAACCCTGTATTTATTGAAATATTTCCTTATTTCTTAGAAACTGATACATTTTTAACTGTTAGTATGCTATGTTAGTATGCTATCAGTTATTGCTTTGTTCTCTAATTAAATTATATAGGTTTGAGTGGTGTGATATAACCTATTATCCTATAACCCTTCTTGTTTTTAATGCATGCTTTCGGTAACAAGATATTTTCTTCAGGAATGCATATTTTGCATATTTCATTTGCAGAGTGTCAGGCTTGCAATGTCTATTCAGCTGTTAGATGTTCACATTTAGTGAGGCATATTGGCACTGATGACGGAGGTGACCCCAAATGTTATAGTTTAGAGGAGGCATCCGCATTGAGTTGGGTGAGGTTAGAGGGCCCCAGCTCCACAAAACCCCTCAAACTACGCTGCCCCTCAGCTAGTTCTGGTTGGGAAAGCCCTGAGATTTTGGGAAAGCCCTCATGACTTTTTAATTGACAGATGTCAGCACTTGTGATGCCACGTAAATTCCTAGGCTGATGGTGCAGTCAACTGCCATCACCAACTGTCATCAATGGGTGAGGTCATCTTGACCCGCCTCCCAGTATTCTTTCCTCGTATTTGAGTGGTTCTCAGTTCTCATTACGTGTCACTTCCCTTCCACTAGTAGAACTTCCGGTAGCTTGGTGAATTACGAACCATTAAGATAAATTGTCTCAGATTCGTTTATGTGGATGTGTCTTATTTTGGTCACAGTTCAGAAGGATTATCTTGCTGAGTGTAGAAGCATTATCTTGCTGAGTGTAGAAGCATTATCTTGCTGAGTGTAGAATTCCACCTCGAGGGTTTTATATCTTCCACCCTGGCTATAGTTCTCCGTGAATGCTATTGAGAAGGCAGCCATCTTTTCAAAGCCCGTAACGACATCACCCCGCTGAATGAGGCTTTGATTTTTAACTGGAGGTTAGTCATTTATATTATTGCTCATTTCGTGGTACTGTGTCCTTATTTCTCTGGAAGTTGGTGGAAATACATTTGATCGCTTCATATTTAATATGAAGAATGTAAATATGATGAATATAAAATATGGTGAAACATTTGACAATTTTTTAGCTATTTTTAATCAAAATAATTTCTAATCATATAATTTATAATTTCTATTAATTTATATAAACTAGCTAATTTGACTGGGCCAACCAGTCTTTATTTGGAAAGAATGATGCTGAAGCTGAAACTCCAGTACTTTGGCCACCTCATGTGAAAAGTTGACTCACTGGAAAAGACTCTGATACTGAGAGGGATTGGGGGCAGGAGGAGAAGGGGACGACAGAGGATGAGATGGCTGGATGGCATCACCGACTCGATGGACATGAGTCTGAGTGAACTCCGGGAGTTGGTGACGGATAGGGAAGCCTGGCGTTCTGTGATTCTGGGGGTCACAAAGAGTCAGACACGACTGAGCCACTGAACTGAACTGAACAATAAACTAAAGCAAAAAAGAAACAAGCTAGCATAAAAATAACAAAAGCCAAAAAATTTAAATTTGCTTTTCTTTCTTGCTGCTGCTAAGTCGCTTCAGTCATGTCCGACTCTGCGACCTCACAGATGGCAGCCCATCAGGCTCCCCTGTCCATGGGATTTTCCAGGCAAGAGTACTGGAGTGGGTTGCCATTGCCTTCTCCGTTTTTTTTTTTTTTTTCTTACTGAAATATTTGTTTGAATAATTCATAGACAAAGTAATTTAAGCTTATTTCTAAGCAAAGTTGTCAAAAATTGAAGCTCTTTCCATTATAATTGGTGATCTGATGCTAATGTTGACCTGTATGAAAAATTATGTAAGAACAGCTAAAGCTCTTAATAAAGAAAGTGAACTGACATAACATTCAGTTTTCACAGAACACCTTATATGCATTAATTTATATACAAGTGTTCAAGTCAGAATCAATGCAGTAACAAATGGAACATAAAGCAAAACAAAAATATGGATTATATGTATTCTTAATATGTAATAATTTTGGTATTTCAGATAATAATGAAATGATAACCTATTTAAACAAATAGTTTTAAACAAATGGTAATTGTTAAAAAAAAGAATATGAAAAAATATAGAAGACCAATAAGTGTACTAAATATACTTAGTATTTAATATAAATTAAGTGATAAGATAAATTTTCTATTTCTACCCTAATATTAGATTATGAAGTTTAAAATATTGCACTTGTTTTGGAAATAAATTTGACACTGTTCTGCAAAATTTTTTTTTGCATTACCTTGCACAGTAATTCCATTTCTAGAACTGTATCTAGTACAGCTATTTAAACTTGCATATGAGTGTCTGGGTGCAGGATTCTGGGGTTGCTGCTCCCTGTCTCCCGCAATTGGGGCTGTCCTTGCCAGATTCCCCTTCTGCTTTAAGAATTTACCTCAGTTGGGCAGCCTGGGTGAGGGGAATGGGGATGTTCCCAGTGCAGGGAGGTGGGGGGGATGGTTTCCCAGACCCAGGGAGTGGAGGTGACCTGTCCAAGAGAAGGCCTACTAAGCTGGGACCTCTGAGTTTCCCTCCAGGTTCAGGATGGGGCCTGGAGGACCTTAATTTGTTTCTGGTTATGCCATGCTCCTCTATTCATTTGCAAAAGCAAATGCTCCATGTGGGACCCTGGCTGCCTGTTGTGAGGCCATACAACCATCACAATCAATCTGGTAAATCTATATACACTTACAGAAAACATCTCCAATACACACTGCCAATAAAAAAGTTAAATTGTGGACTTTCAGAAAAGTTCACAAATATATAAATGTATTATTTATGTAGATGTGTATGTGTGTTGCATTTGCTAATATACATGTTTGATGGATAGTCATGATTTCTTTCTACAAAAGGGTATGCATTTGTATTGTTTAGGAAGTTTGAATGCATGCTATATTTATAATTAATAGTATGAAAGTTAAAGAAATAGTCATATGATGGTATATTACTAAAGGTTACTTTAAACTGTCTGTGATCTTGCTTTTTTGTCTCTATAAAATTGCTTTTTAGGGTAATTTCACATTGATGTGGTTTGATTTATCTTGGTTTCTTCACTTGGCATAATGTTTTTGAGGTTCATCCATGTCCTAACATGCATCAGTAAGCAGGTTCTTTTCATTACTGAGTCAGAATTCCTTTATCTGGTTATACCACTTATTGTTTACCTATTTATGAGTTGATGGAGATTGCAGTTCTTTTCGTATTTTGGCTATTATGAATAAAGTGGCTATGAGCATTTTTTGTGGAATTCTTTGGACAGAAGCTTCCAGTTCTCCTGGGCAGATACCTAAGTGTAGCAAGATTGGATCATATGGTGTTGTATTGTTAAGTCTTAAAGAAACTGCCTACATGGTTTTCAAAGTTGCTGTATCTTTTTGAGTCTCACCATCAGTGTAAGACGTTCCAGTCTTTCCACATCCTCATCAACTTTCAGTTTTGTGACACTTTTAAAATTTAGCCATTATGGAAGGTGGGAACTGATTGTGGTATCTGATTGTGGATTTTATTTTTATTTCCTTGAGGACCAAGGATGTTACAAATTTATTCATGTGCTTGTTGGATATTCATTTCATTCATATTCAATATTCATTCATTCATGAAGTATTTACTAAAGACAATTGTGCATATATTTAAAGTTGTATACTTAAATTTTATATATTTAATGAAATCGTACATATATTTAAAGTTGAGTTTATATTTTTTTATTTTTTAATTGGAGTATAATTGCTTTGCAGTGTTGTACTAGTTTTTGCTGTACAACAACATGAACCAGCTATATGTATACATATATCCTCTGCCTTTTGAGCCTCCCCCCCACCCCCTGTGCATATATTTAAAGTTTATATATTTGATGAATTAGTTTATTTTTGGTGTAGGGTCTTAAGAAATTTTTTTTCTGTGGCAAGCAAGGATTGAAAGATTTTTTTTTTCTTTATGTTTTACAGTTTGTCCTTTTATATTAAGTTCTAAGATCTATTTTAGGTTCATTTGCATAGTAGTGTGAAATTCACATCCAAATATATTTTCCATGTGATTATTCAGTTGTTACAGTATTTATTGAAACAACTCTTCTTTATTCCATCAGATTAGCTTGGCACCCTTGTCAAAAATTGACTATGTTTCTAGACTCTCTATTTGGTTCCATTTGCTCCTTATACCAATACTATACTTACTGTCTTGAATATTGGAGGTTTGTAGGAAGTCCTGAAATCAAGTATTAAAGATCCTTTAACTCATTGTTGTTGTTTTAAATAGACTCCTCATATTTCCATATTAATCTTAAAATAGTTCTGTAAATTTTTACATGAAAAACCTGCTGACATTTTTATTGAGGGTGAATCTGTAGATCAATTTGGAAAGAACTGATAATTTAACACTTGGAGTTTTCCAACCTAAGAAAATTAGGGTATCACAGTTCTTTATTTTTTCTTTTGTTTTTCTCAGCAGTATGTAATTTTCACTTACAGGTTTTGCATATATTTTGCTAATGTTTCTCTAGGTATTTCATGTTTCTTGATGCTACTGTACATGGTAATATTTGAATTTGGTTTTAGATGTTTATCTTCCAATAGATATACAATTGATTTTTTCATGTACTGATCTTGTATCCCACAAACTTGGTAAATTCACTTACTCATTCTGTTTACTTTTTTGTATATTCTTTCACATTATATATATATATATATATATATATATATGACAATTATAAGTAATATTTTCCAATCTGTGTATATTTTATTTCCTTTTATTGTCTCATTAAGCTAGCTACGACCTCCATTTCAAGTTTGATTACAAATGATACGAACCAATATCCTTGTTTCCAAATCAGTGGAAAATCATGTAGGTTTTGTTTTATTTGTGTATGTGCATAAAGGTTTTTATTTTCTTAGGATACATTACCAGAATTACTGGGTTAAAGGGTAAGTTTTTTTTTTTTTTAACTTGAGATATAGTTGATTTATAATATTATGTTTCAGACGTTCCATATGGTGGATCAGTTTTTATAGATTATATTCCATTTATAGTTGTTATTAAATCTTAGCTACATTCCCTGTGCTGTACAAAGTTATCATTGTAGCTTACTTATTTTATGCATAGGAGTTTGTATCTCTTAATCTCCTATCCTTATCTTGCTCCCCGCCATAACCACTGGTTTGTTTCTATATCTGTGAGTCTGTTTCTTTTTATTATATTGACTAGTTTGCTGTATTTTCTTAGATTCCACATGTAAGTGATAGCATTCAGTATTTGTCTTTCTCTACCATACCTATTTCACTAAGCATGACACCCTCCAGGTTCACCTATGTTATTGCAGATGGTAAAATTTCATATTTTTATGGCTGAGTTATATATATATATATATATATATATATATATATATATATATATATATATATTCTTCAGATACATTACCAGAATTATTGAGTTAAAGGGTGTGCTTTATCTGGCATATCACACACACATATACATAGGACTTTCCTGGTGGCTCAGATGGTAAAGCGTCTGCCTAAACTGCGGAAGACCAGGGTTCAATCCCTGGGTTGGGGAGATCTCCTGGAGAAGGAAATGGCAACACACTCCAGTATTCTTGCCTGGAAAATCCCATGGACGGGGAGCCTGGGGAGCTACAGTCCATGAGGTCACAAAGGGTCGGACATGACTGAGCGACTTCACTTTCACTTTTTCACTTTCATACATACATGACACATCTTCTCTTCTTTATCCATTCTTCTGATGATGGACATTTAGGTTGTTTCTGTATCTTGGCTATTGTAAATAATGCTGTTCTGAATGTTGGAGTGTATGTGTCTTTTCAAATTAGTGTTTTAATTTTCTTCGGATATATACCCAGGACTGGAGTTTCTGGATCATATGGTAGCTCTATTTTTAGCTGTTTGAGGAACCTCCATACTGTTTTCCACATTTGCTGCACCAATTTAAATTCCCCTAACAGTGTACAAGGGTTTTCTTTTTGCCAACATTTGTTGTTTGTTGCCTTTTGTAGTCATTTTGATAGGTGTAAGTTGTTATCTCATTTATGGTTTTGATATGCATTTCTCTCATGATAAGTAGTGTTGAGCATCTTTTCATGTAAACTGTTGACCGTCTGTATGTCCTCTTTGGAAGAATGTCTGTTTAGGTCTTCTGCCCACTTGTTGTTAATCAGATTTTTTTTTTTTAATGTTGAGTTATATGAGCTGTTATACATATGTTGGATATTAAAACCTTGTCAGTTATATTTGCAAATATTTTCTCTCATTCAGTTGGTCGTCTTTTCATTTTGTCAGTGGTTTCCTTTGCTGTGCAAAAGCTTTTCAGTTTAATTAGGTCCCATTTGTTTATTTTTGCTTTTATCTCTTTAAGAGATGGGTCAAATATATATATATCTGCCTGTGTTTTCCTCTAGGAGTTTTATAGTATTTGATCTTATATTTAGACCTTTAATCCATTTTGAGTTTATTTTGTATATGGTGTTAGACAATGTTCTAATTTCATACTTTTACATATGGTGGTAGTTTAGTCGTTAAATTGTGACACCATAGACTATAACACAACAGGCTTCTCTGTCCATAGGATTTTCCAGGTAAGAATACTGGAGTGGGTTGCCAGATCAAGGGGAAAAAAAATGCCATTATATAGTATCCTTCCATAGAATGCCATTGTATAGTATCCATCCATAGAATGCCATTATATAGTATCTGAGCTCCGAAACAAAGTATTATTTTCTTCAGAAGCTTCGACAATATGTTTTATCCTCTTTAGATTTTACCTGTCTCTACTAGTTAGCAGTTATTTCCTGGACATTCATCCTAGATTGTTGCTAAGTAAAGACTACAACCTTGTGTCTCCTCAGTTTACCATTTGCTACACAGACTGTCTTGAATATGTCATTGCCAAAATATTGTTTTTGTTCTAAAATTTGATAAAGTATGTTTATCTTGTGTAGAATTTAATGTAATTTTTCTGTGTAATACAATCGTTCAGGTGACAGAATTAAATCTGTTGAGTCATTGACTCTTTACATAATTTGTTCAAATTTATGATCACTTTTTCAGCACACATATACTCATACACACACACACAAAACTGAACAGAATCTGTAAAAGAAAAGCAGACCATATCACTACTATGACATATGGTTCCTCTGATTTGATTCAGCTCACTTCCCTGGTAGAGATGCCTACTGGGAACTGAATCTTTTCTACTTGTTTTGAATGCACTAAAAGACCAATTATGAACACCGGTACAGCATTTTATAATCTTATTTTTAGTTCATTTTCTATTTTATAAGCTTGTTATAGTTTATTTTTCTGTGAAATCAGATAAACCATCCAGAGTGGTTGGGATAGTAGTAATGATACCTGCAGTCACAGTCAGTCAGTTCAGTCGCTCAGTCGTGTCCGACTCTTTGCAACCCCATGAATCGCAGCACACCAGGCCTCCCAGTCCATCACCAACTCCTGGAGTTCACTCAAACTCATGTCCTCTAGTTGGAGATGCCATCCAGCCATCTCATCCTCTGTCATCCCCTTCTCCTCCTGCCCCCAATCCCTCCCAGCATCAAAGTCCTTTCCAGTGCGTCAACTCTTCGCATGAGGTGGCCAAAGTATTGATTGTAGTTTCAGCTTTAGCATCAGTCCTTCCAAAGAACACCCAGGACTGGTCTCCTTTAGAATGGACTGGCTGGATGTCCTTGCAGTCCAGCGGACTCTCAAGAGTCTTCTCCAGCACCACAGTTCAAAAACATCAATTCTTCGGTGCTCAGCTTTCTTCACAGTCCAACTCTCACATCCATACATGACCAATGGAAAAACCATAGCCTTGACTAGACAGACTTTAGCCAGCAAAGTAATGTCTCTACTTTTCAATATGCTGTCTAGGTTGGTCATAACTTTCCTTCCAAGGGGTAAGCGTTTTTTAATTTCATGGCTGCAATCACCATCTGCAGTGATTTTGGAGCCCAAAAAAGCAAAGTCTGACACAGTTTCCACTGTTTCCCCATCTATTTCCCATGAAGTGATGGGACCAGATGCCGTGGTCTTAGTTTTCTGAATGTTGAGCTTTAAGTTAACTTTTCCACTCTCCTCTTAATGAGTCCTTAAGTAAATTAGGAAATTTCTGCACACCCAGGCTAACTTTATTGGCAAAGTGAAAATAATGATTCATTCCTCATGAACTTGAAAAAATGTACAAATATATGCAGTCCTCCAAAACAGTTTGTTGTTATATCATCAGTCAAAATAGTATGATCAATTCAGGGTCTCCTTCCTACAGGAGAGAAGACAGCCTTTCACTTTCCCCCTTCTTTAAATGTTTCTAAAAATATTTTTCTGTGCTGCTCTCAAGTCTTATATAGTCGTAACTATTTCATGATAGGAAAATATTTCACTTCCCTCTGTTTAACATTTTTTTTTGTTGTTAGAACTGAAGTACATATTTTAAAGTTATCCTTCAGTAGATGTTATCATGCTTTCTTTGCATCATACATCCAGTCACCCTGTTTCTGTCTTTGTTATTTGTTCAATGAAAGTCTCTTATACCTAAAACAAATTTAGAGTTTTAAGAGTAGAAAATTTATTTTGGTACGTTCACGTGATTATCATTTTCTCCTCTGACCTGTTGCTCAGATACATAAAATAGGATAAACTGCCATATTTAAATTTTTATATTTATCTTTTAAGTTACTCAGTTATGTTATCTTGTGTTTAGAGTGGATAGTTTTTGGTTTTTTTTTTTCCCCCCCTGGTAGTCAATTCTTTGTCCTAGCACTATTTATTTATTTATTTTTACATTTCCTGGTTTTTCCTTTTATTAAAGCATTTCAAGCATATATTTTCCACGATAGTTGCACAGCATTTATCCCAAAGAGAGTAGTACTCTATCACCCTCTAACGTCACTCTCATTTGAAACTCTTCTAGTTGATTCTCTTGGTATTTACCTTCACTATTATAAATACCATACTTCTTAAAAAAATAATGGTCTCTTTCAATTCTGGTTTCCTCAGTGTGTATGCCCAGCAGTGGGATTGCTGGGTCATATGGCAGTTCTATTTCCAGTTTTTTAAGCAATCTCCACACTGTTCTCCATAGTGGCTGTACTAGTTTGAATTCCCACCAACAGTGTAAGAGGGTTCCCTTTTCTCCACACCCTCTCCAGCATTCTATTGCTTGTAGACTTTTGGATCGCAGCCATTCTGACTGGTGTGAAATGGTACCTCATTGTGGTCTTGATTTGCATTTCTCTGATAATGAGTGATGTTGAGCATCTTTTCATGTGTTTGTTAGCCATCCATATGTTGTCTTTGGAGAAATGTCTATTTAGTTCTTTGGCCCATTTTTTGATTGGGTCATTTATTTTTCTGGAATTAAGTTGCTTGTATATTTTTGAGATTAGTTGTTTGTCAGTTGCTTCATTTGCTATTATTTTCTCCCATTCTGAAGGCTGTCTTTTCACCTTGCTTATAGTTTCCTTTGTTGTGCAGAAGCTTTTAATTTTAATTAGATCCCATTTGTTTATTTTTGCTTTTATTTCCGGTATTCTGGGAGGTGGATCATAGAGGATCCTGCTGTGATTTATGTCAGAGAGTGTTTTGCCTATATTCTCCTCTAGGAGTTATATAGTTTCTGGTCTTACGTTTAGATCTTTAATTCATTTTGAGTTTATTTTTGTGTATGGTGTTAGAAAGTGTTCTAGTTTCATTCTTTTACAAGTGGTTGACCGGTTTTCCCAGCACCACTTGTTAAAGAGATTGTCTTTTCTCCATTGTATATTCTTGCCTCCTTTGTTGAAGATAATGTGTCCATAGGTGTGTGGTTTTATCTCTGGGCTTTCTATTTTGTTCCATTGATCTATATTTTTGTCTTTGTGCCAGTACCATACTGTCTTGATGACTGTGGCTTTGTAGTAGAGCCTGAAGTCAGGCAGGTTGATTCCTCCAGTTCCATTCTTCTTTCTCAAGATTACTTTGGCTATTCGAGGTTTTTTGTATTTGCATACACATTGTGAAATTATTTGTTCTAGCTCTGTGAAAAATACCGCTGGTAGCTTGATAAGGATTGCATTGAATCTGTAGATTGCTTTGGGTAGTATACTCATTTTCACTATATTGATTCTTCTGATCCATGAACATGGTATATTTCTCCATCTATTAGTATCCTCTTTGATTTCTTTCATCAGTGTTTTTATAGTTTTATTTATATAGGTCTTTAGTTTCCTTAGGTAGATATATTCCTAAGTATTTTATTCTTTTCGTTGCAATTTAATAGTTAATATTTTTGAGGACATGCTCCACGGAGTCGCAAAGAGTTGAACATGACTTAACGACTGAATAAAAAAAAAATTCTTAAGAAACTAAACATGTGTATCTTAAAACTTTATATATTATAGAGTTTAGTTCTGGGCTAATTCGTTTCAATGATCTTTTACCTGTCATTTTCATATTTTATATATATTAGATAGTAATTTGAGTATCTGTTAGCCAAAGTCCCTTGCAGACTCAGTTGCCAAAGTTCTTTTATGTTTGCTTTGCTCTTTATTCTTCCCCAGTCGTTTTGGATTATTTTAGTTAATGAAAAAGTAACCTTTTTGGGACTAAATTGCACACTTTTCAAAAGAGATTTGTAGAGCAAATTGGGGAGCAGGAGTAGGAAAGGAAGAGTGAATCACTACTTAAAAATTCTATTCCTCACTTGGTTCAGTTCAGTTCAGTTCAGTCGCTCAGTCGTGTCCGACTCTTTGCGACCCCATGAATCGCAGAATGCCAGGCCTCCCTGTCCATCACCATCTCCCAGAGTTCACTCAGACTCACGTCCATCGAGTCCGTGATGCCATCCAGCCATCTCATCCTCTGTCGTCCCCTTCTCCTCCTGCCCCCAATCCCTCCCAGCATCAGAGTCTTTTCCAGTGAGTCAACTCTTTGCATCATATGGCTAAAGTACTGGAGCTTCAGCTTTAGCATCATTCCCTCCAAAGAACACATAGGGCTGATCTCCTTTAGAATGGACTGGTTGGATCTCCTTGCAGTTAAAGGGACTCTCAGGAGTCTTCTCCATCACCACAGTTCAAACGCATCAATTCTTCGGTGCTCAGCCTTCTTCACAGTCCAACTCTCACATCCATACATGACCACAGGAAAAACCATAGCCTTGACTAGACAGACCTTAGCTGGCAAAGTAATGTCTCTGCTTTTCAATATGCTGTCTAGGTTGGTCATAACTTTTCTTCCAAGGAGTAAGTGTCTTTTAATTTCATGGCTGCAATCACCATCTGCAGTGATTTTGGAGCCCAAAAAAAGAAAGCCTGACACAGTTTCCACTGTTTCCCCATCTATTTCCCATGAGGTGATGGGACCAGATGCCATGATCTTCGTTTTCTGAATATTGAGCTTTAGGCCAGCTTTTTCACTCTCCACTTTCACTTTCATCAAGAGGCTTTTTAGTTCCTCTTCACTTTCTGCCATAAGGGTGGTGTCATCTGCATATCTGAGGTTCTTGATATTTCTCCTGGCAATATTGATTCCAGCTTGTGTTTCTTCCAGCCCAGCATTTCTCATGATGTACTCTGCATATAAGTTAAATAAGCAGGGTGACAATATACAGCCTTGACATACTCCTTTACTGGGCCCTTTTCCATTGGGGGTAAAAATGCACAACTTAAACAACACAGGTTTTTTTCCCTCAAAAACATAAATGACTGAATTATAACATTCTAAGTATAATATTGAATACTTTCATTACTTAGATCATTATAATGTGTTCCTTTAAGTGTTTTTATTTTAAGAATAAAAATAAAGAATTAAACTGTTATCTTATTTTTGAAAATTAAACTGTAGCTCACAACAGCTTAACCATTCTGAGACTGGTGCATAAAGATTTCTGGCTATGTAAGTGTCATATTTTTATATTCAGCCAAGTAATACACCAATTAAAATGAAAAGAAATCAGTGAGTGATAGTTCACTTCAAGTGTTCACACGAATGTCAACTTTTCTCTCTTTCAGTGAGACAGTTATTCACTCAATAAATATTCAGTAAGGCAATACTAATGGGAAAGAAAAGAAAAATGATAAATCAAGAGAGGGTTCTGCTTAAATAATACATTATAAGATACCTACACAAGTACTTTAATACATCCTAGAATGTGGTGAGTATGTCCCTGGGTATGACGGAACTTTAGAAAAGGGAGAAATTACTGTCATATACAGCAATCTGGTATGACTTGATTGTTGACTTTGCATCTGAGCTACACCTTGACAGATGGTTTAGTTTGGGATTGATGAGATGGCGTCACTGGAAGAGTTGAGATAAAGCCACTGAGGTGCAGAGACTGAGTATATATTCAGGGAAAACTAGGTAATTTATTTTGATTGGAACATAAGTGTGTGAGAAAAAACAATGGGAGATAATTTTGAAAAGACAATTTGAAGCCAGATGGCATAATATCTTGAATGCTGACTATTGCGTGGTGATTTTATTTTGTTGGTAATTTGTGATTCACGGAGTATTTTTTTTTTTTAAGACATGGTTATGAGCAGTGCTATGCTTTACAAAGTTTACAAAATAGGTTATCTAGATAAGCACTAAGGCTGGTTTGCTAGGGGTTTTTGGATTTGTTTTGGCCGTGTGGCATGTGGGATCTTAGTTGCTTGACCAGGGATTGAACCCACATGTCAAGCATTAGAAGCATGGAATCTTAACCACTGGAGCACAAGGAAAGTCCCTAGGCTGAGTATTTCTAGTACCAGTGAGAGTCTAAGATTCTAAAATCTTAGATCACTGGGCTCAGGAAGATTTAGATAGTGCTGTTTTACTTAATGACTGATCAAGAAAGTTCATCCACCAAGCTATTTCTACTTTTGTGCTGTAATATTTGATGTCAAATTAATATTTTTATCTTGTTTTCCTTTATTTAAAGAAAGGTTTTAATATGTTTTGTAAGGAGTTAACTGAAATATATAATTAATGCCTTCTAGGTTACTAGAATAAACTGCAATGTGAAATATTAAAGCTTTCTAGTACATTACAATAATTATAAAATATCATATCATTTGAACATAAATTTGTGTTAAATTTGCTTCAGATATAACATTTTTTCTCAGTATAGTTACAAGTCAGTACACCTTCAGGATATCTCTGCTAATCTCAGATTAAGGAATTGGAATTGCACTATAGATTTAGTGTTTCATATGAGACTATTAGTTTTATTTTATTTTTAAACAAAGCCGAATTGGAATTGCACTATAGACTTAGCGTTTCATATGAGACTATTAGTTTTATTTTATTTTTAAACAAAGCCATACTCATAAAGAGTTTCATTTTATTTATTATATGCATTATTTATTGAATTAATTGAGTTATGCAATTGATACTAATTTAGATAAATACTAAAAATGCAAACTAAGTAAACTCAATAATTTGCCACACGAGTGCTCATGCACTAAAAAATGACTAAAGAAGTAGCAAAATCTAGTTATAACTGGTAGTCCATTCAGTTCAGTTCAGTCATGTCTGACTCTTTGCGATTCATTTATGCTGCATGAATTGCAGCATGCCAGGCCTCCCTGTCCATCACCAACTCCTGAAGTTTACCCAAACTCATGTCCATCGAGTCAGTGTTGCCATCCAACCATCTCATTAGTGGGAACCAGATCAGTTCTTAGTGACACGTAATCTTGTTATATTCCAATAGCTAGTGGATAATTTTTATTAAAAGCCAAAAGTCTGTAACATGTTAGTTATGCATTTTATTTAGAAAATAACATTAAACCTGTATAAAAACCTGTAGCATAGAAATTTTGGAAACTGAGAGTGATCAGGCTTTGTAATTCTTAGGAAGTGATGAGATTTTCTATTTTAATGGTTAGCAGTTTTGCATCTGTGAAGTCGCAGTTACTATGGTATACTTCACCTTTGGTATCTTTTCAGTTGAGATGTTAATATGTGGGAGCAATACAGGACTGGATAATGGATTAGATACAAGAGGTTAAAAAATAGAGTTAAACTGACTTCCTCGATTTTGGCTAATATAACAGAATGGCTTAGTGGCTGATGTCTTAGTCAGCTAAGGCTGCTAATCAAAGTACCATAGACTAGGTGTCTTATAAAAAAATAGAAATTTAGTTCTCACAGTTCTGGAGCCTGAAAGTCTAAGATCAAAGTGCTGGCATGATCAGGTTCTGATGAGGGTCCTCATCTAGATTGCAAACTGCTGCTGTCTTCTTGTATCCTCATATGGCAGAGAAAGGACAAAACAGCTCTCTGGGTCTCTATTATAAGGTCACTAATCCTGTTCATGATCCAGTTATCTGCCAAAGGCCCCACCTCTGTCAAGGTAGGATTTCAGCATATGAGTTTGGGGAGGATACCACATTCAGTCCCTAACAGCTGCCATTTACAGAGATAGTGGAGTGTATAAGATAAAACAGGGCTGAGAGATACAAATCTCAGTTTGGCCTTATATGGTTTTGAAATATCATTTATCCAACTAGGTAGAGATGGCAAGAGTGCCATTGTATGTTGAGATGTGTAAGTCTGTGAGAGGGAAATGTATTTTGGGAGTTATTAGTATACAAATTGCCAGTTGAAAACATAGAATTAAACTGGAGTGCTCAAGAAGACTGTGAAAAGAGGAGAAATGGGTGTCCTAGGATTAAGGCATGGGGTATTTAATCACTTACTTGCCTGGTAAGGGAGGTTGATCTTAGAAACACGATTAAAGAAAGGCATCCAAAAAGTGTAAAAACGTTCAGAAGAGGGACTATCACAGTAACTTACGGAGCTACTGAGATTAAAAGTGCTACTGAGATTTAGATGAGGATTAGTTAATGATAATAATGTTTAACATTTATTGAATGAGTATTGTTTGCCTGGTACTAAGTACTTTACCTGGATTGATTCATTAGTTTTTAGTAATACCATGAGATGAATAGTACTATCTTCATTTACAGATGAGGAAAACGAGGCTGAGAGAAAGTAAGAAACATACTCAAGACTGTTAGTAAATGGTGCATATGGGATTAGAACCCAGGTGATGTGAGTCCAGAGATTGGATATTTAGCCTGTATGCCCTGTTCTATCCAAAGGGTCTGAAAAAATATCCACTGATGTTTTCTTTATTATGAAGAACAAACCGGGATTTACCAATGCAGAAAAGACTGAAGGCTGTTGAAGATGTGCTTTCTTCTACATATGCGTTTGAGGTTCTTTTGAATGATAGAATGAAGTAATATTGACTTCACTAGAGCCTACAAGTTTGAGGAGTCATGTAAAGGTCCTGAGTGACAGGAGAGCAAAATCAGTGATAATGTACATGGAATTGTGTTTAAAAAAAATGTCATTCCAGTTTTGCTTTAAGAAGATTAAGTCCAATCTCTAGCTTCACTAGAGTTGCATAAACCAAGCATATCAAAGAGTGTCATTTCAGCTGCCCCATGGATTGATTGATATTTGCTTCTTTGATATAAAACTCAGTTTTTAAAAATTTGGAACTTTAACTCTATTTATATGGTAGAAAAATCTCTCCTAAATCTGCTGCCTTGCTTTCTTCTGGAAGCTTAATTGTTTTCCACTGCCCTGATCTGTAGAAATTATTGTGTTATTGAAGGGGACCTCTGGCCTTCCTACCTGTCACCCTCTCATTCTTCTGGAATGCTATGATATGTTGAAACAGGAGCATGTGCTCAAGTGTACCATGGCAGATTTACTTGTGGATTCTGTCTGGAGAGTTTAAGTGAGGACTACTCCACACACAGTTAGGAATTTCCCTCTTACTTGAATTAAGTAAAGTGTGTTCACATTTGGACATCATTTATTCCTTCTTGTACTAGATATCTCTAAGACCACCTTCAAGATAGATGATTTCTTAGAAGAATTCCCAGAAACCAGAAAAAACTATTCAACTCACAAATATGGTTTATTATGGCAAAGCATAGAGATTAAAATCAGGAAAGGGAAAAGTGTTTAGGGAGAAGTTCAGGAGACACCAGGCATAAACTTCCAGTTATTCCCATTCCTGAGGAGTTCCACCATCAGTGCTTGATTCTTCAAGCAATGATGTGTGACAGCACATACCAAATGTTAACAATCTTGATCTGTTGGCATGGATCAGCTCATCTCCATCACTGACCTTAGCTACTCAGTCTTTAAGCCTCCATGGAGATCAAACTGAGACAGTACACCTCAGAGCTCCAGGCATACACAAACAGACATTCACCACAAACAACCACTGTTAGTGTCAATATCTGGTATGGCCCAATGCATCAAACATACGAAGACACTCTCACCAGGCAGGATAGTCCAGAAGCTCAGAGGTTACATCCCAGGAGCTGGACAAGGGCCAGTCTGAAAGACCATAGGCAAGTGTAGGTTTGGGCAGTCCAGGTCTTGCAGTTAACCATGACTGCACAGTATATACATATATGTCTAATATTTTTGTCCTATATAGTTTCTTAGTTTTTTAATATATGAAAATGATTTCCAGCTCTGTGTTTATTTTTCTATTTTAAAAAACACTTGTTTCAGTTCTAATAACTTTGTTGTCCAGCTTTGCCTACAAATATCTGTAATCATAACTATTTACACATCAACAAAATAATTATCTTTGAGTACTTTCTGATATTGTTAGGCCTTATTTCTTATTTTTGTCTGGTTAAATTGATTTGAACCTCTGGGGAGGCTTTGAGATCACTGGGGTGATAATTTTCACACTGATTACTAAAAAGGAGAAAACAGACAACCCTTTAGCATATGCAAAAATTTAACATGAGAGAAAACAGAATATACATTTTTATGAGTTAAATAGTTATTGTGATCAGTTATATATACAAGATTGAAAAATATGACAAGTTCTTATGCAGTTCTATTTCACTAATTCAGAAAATTTTAAAAAATAATATATTCTAGGAAAAAATTATAAAGTGCTTCAGAAATGAGAAGAAAAATTAATGCAACATGAAAAGTACTGAATAATATAAGACAGTAGACAAACTAGAAAACACTAACAAAGACATGGCAATAAAAATTGAGTGCAAATAATCGATTAATTATGCATTTGTGTTTTGCTTTTCTCACTGTTCAGTCAGCAATTTTTTTGTGCCCCTTTAAGAAACAACCCCAAATATCAGTCCAAGTTAAAACTGACACTTCTCTACACTCCAAGGGAGAAAATACGACTCCATCAATCATTTATCCATCTTCCTGGCTAAAGTGCTTGGTCTAGGGGTGAGTCCATAATCCCCATTAGGTTGTTTTCTTGACATTGATGGAAAGACGTGTTTTTTCCCTGTTGCATTTGGTAAAGTTGGACAATATATGCCAAGAGCAGAGGCTCACAAGCTTACTGCACAATAAATCTCAAAGGCAATTTTTAATATACCTGTTACCCAGGTCACAACCTATATCAAGTAAATCAGAGTTTCTGGTTTATAAAATATGTGCTTCAGTTTTGTTTACAGACTCCCTAGAGAATTCTAATTGGCAGTCAGTGTTAGAAAACCTGTGGTCCAGAGGTTCTCTACCGTTGGTGTGGATCTGAATCTTGGTGGCCTGAATAAAATCCAGATTGTTTGGCCTGACTACACCATTTGAGTTTTTTTTTTTTTTTTTTTTTCCATTAGGTGGGCTGGGTGGGACTGGGAATTTGTAGTTCTCTTAATTGCCTAGGTGATGCTGATTCTAGGACAAGACAGTGAGAAGGATGCTTTGCTTCTGAAAAGAGAGAAAAATTGAAAGTTAAAAAAAGGACAGAAATCTCAGGTAATTGAAATGCACAGGTAGATCTGGATGGTGGACTTCATCAAGTTACAGTTTATGTCACTGTGGCTTTTTACTGATCACGTTTTGAAACTGACTTTTGTTCAGTATAACTAGTCATGGTATCTCCTGTGTTGTATACTAAAGCTTAGAAGTTTCATCTCAAGGTATTCAAATATTTCTAGTCTAACAATAAAGAAACAGGATCAAAATTAAACAGTTTACTTGAAGCCCCTGGGCAAGTAAGTGGCAATCACTGCTGCTTTGTGGTACCTTCAGGCATCTCTACACACCTCTTGGGGAAGACTGAAAAATGCACCAGGTGTGCCAACAATTAAAGTGTGGGGAGTGAAGGTGCCGTGAGTCAGATAGCTTGAATACCTGCATGGCTTTGGATGTTGAAAGCCATAACGCCAGATTCCAAAAGCCAAAGCTATTCATGCCAGGTAGCCTTCTGTTCTAAAGTTAGGTGCTCCTTTATCTTGCCAGGGACCTGACCAAAAGTGGTCCTACAGTCCTTTGCTTGCTTCTCAGCCCAGAGACATGTAAGAGATGAAGTGGAAAAAGTGGAAAGAGTATTGCTAGGGGCTTGTTCAAGAAAGCAATGTTCTTCATCCGTATAGTGAAGGGAGAGAGTCTGCTTTCCCCTTGTTTCACACCAAGTGCAAGTGGCTTCAAAAAGTCCACCCTCAGGGAAGCCAGCTTGGTAGTAAATTCATTGCAGATACAGTGAGTGACCTTTGAATTTTTACAGTAAAGAGACTCCAAGAGAAAATCCACTAATTCAAAGATCCCTCCATGGTGGCTCAGAGGTTAAAGCATCTGCCTGCAATGTGGGAGACCCGGGTTCGATCCCTGGGTTGGGAAGATCCCCTGGAGAATGAAATAGAAACCCACTCCAGTATTCCTACCTGGAGAATCCCATGAAGGGAGGAGCCTGGTAGGCTACAATCCACAGGGTTGCAAAGAGTTGGACACAATGGAACAACTTCACTTTACTTGAATTTTAGATTTTTATTTGAATTATTGAACTTTTCTCTGAGTACAAGCAGAAGGTTACCACCCCAAAAACAGCTGAAGGAAGTCATACATGTGTTGTTTTCTGTATGCACACTTAAGGCTCATGGAGTGATGGGATGAAGTAATATTGGCTGTTCTGCAGTGTCCAAAATGTCAGCGGTCAAGACAGGTTTCTCTCAGGTCAAAAGAGCACAGTAAGTGTTATATGGACTTTTGATTAGTTCTCCAATATCATGATATGATATGTCCAGAGAGTGTGTAGTTTCCTTGGTTCTGTCTCACCACAACAAAGATTTGAAATGGTGGACCAGTGTTACAGCTCAGAGTTTCATTTGACAAAGGATAGTACACCCTCCAGGCATAAGGGTGGGCCAACCATAGAGGAGAGCCCTCAATCTTGGGGTCCTCTTTTCTGTCTCCTCCCACCTGAGTCTGACCTGTGCAAATTGGGCTAGCCAAGAAGGGGGTGTGTTTGTTTCACCTAAAGGTTTTACTCCAGTCCATGGATTTTCCTTTTGTTCCATTTTTGTGGGCTTTTCCCTTTCTTTGTCTTTTAGCCACTGCCATTTTGGACTCCTTTTTCCCTTTCTAACTACCTAACAATAATAATCGATCAAACAAAAGCCTGTTACCGCATAGAAGGCTGTTGAAAACCTGAGATAGCTGGACACCCCTCCCCACACCTTCTACCATTCAGTTCAGTTGAGTTGCTCAGTCTTGTCCGACTCTTTGTGACCTCACGGACTGCAGCACGCCAGGCCTCCCTGTCCATCACTAACTCCCAGAGTTTACTCAAACTCACGTCCGTTGAATTAGTGATGCCATCCAACCATCACGTCCCCTTCTCCTCCCACCATCAGTCTTTCCCAGCATCAGGGTCTTTTCAAATGAGTCAGTTCTTTGCATCAGGTAGTCAAAGTATTGGAGTTCCTACCTTCTACTCTAATAATTTCTGATTGAAAAGATCTGAAGTTGAAGCTAAGGATTTTCTTCTAAAGACTGCATAGATAATGTTGATGCTGTTGGTCTGGAGCCCACACTCTGAGAACCACTAGTTGAACATTCAGTTCAGTTCAGTTCAGTTCAGTCGCTCAGTCGTGTCCGACTCTTTGTGACCCCATGAATCGCAGCACGCCAGGCCTCCCTGTCCATCACTATCTCCCGGAGTTCACTCAGACTCACGTCCGTAGAGTCCGTGATGCCATCCAGCCATCTCATCCTCTGTCGTCCCCTTCTCATCCTGCCCCCAATCCCTCCCAGCATCAGAGACTTTTCCAATGAGTCAACTCTTCTCATGAGGTGTCCAAAGTACTGGAGCTTCAGCATTAGCATCATTCCTTCCAAAGAAATCCCAGGGTTGATCTCCTTCAGAATGGACTGGTTGGATCTCCTTGCAGTCCAAGGGACTCTCAAGAGTCTTCTCCAACACCGCAGTTCAAAAGCATCAATTCTTTGGCGTTCAGCCTTCTTCACAGTCCAACTCTCACATCCATACATGACCACAGGAAAAACCATAGATTAAGGGCTACTATTTGAAATGAGATCATCTGAGAATAAAACCAACAGAGATAATACGGAGACTTAGACAGTCATGGTGATAGAATCTGAGCACTTAGATCAGGAATGCTAGAATAGCAGGGATTCTCACCATATGTTTACTTTTAATTTAAATTAAATTACATAATTGAATTTCAAGTGAAAGCATCCAAAGCAAAACAGAATTCTAAATAAAAGTTGCATTAGAGGTTGCAGTTCTACTGAGTCTCCAGCCCCATACAGAGGTCAAACTGACACAGCAAGATCCAAAGCCTCAGGCAAACAAAAACAGACACTCCCATTGTTATCACAAGCTATCTGGTATGACCCAAAGCCTCAGGTGTATGCAGGCACTCTTATTAGGCAGGAGAATCAGAGGACTCAGAGTTTTTCTACAAGGAACTGGAAAGCTAGTCCTAAAGAGCTTTGGCATGTGGGGACTTTAGGCAAACTAAGCATGCTGTATTGGCACCTGTTACAGCCCAGTTTATAAATTCTTGTTATTTTATGTATGGTGTCCTTTATCCAGTATAATTTATTCAGCAGTTTTGTTATGAATGAAAATGTTTTATAAAACTGTAAAGTATTATTTTTTTTCCTTATAAAATACTTATAATAATTATACTGAAGTTTGGTTGTCTGGTTGTGTTCACAAATAATTAAAATCATAATTATTTGCATGTATACAAAAATCTATCCAGATTACTTTCTAATATTGCTAAACTTTAATTCTTAGTCTGCTGAAATCCATTTGAATTTGCGAGGAAGCTTTTAAATATTAGGGGTGATAATATTTGCATTGTGAACTTAAATGAGAAAATAGGGAAGCCTTCAGCCTGTTCAACAAACTTAACATGAGAGAAAGAGAATGAGCATTTATATAAATTTTAAAAGCAGAATAGCAGTAATATTCAAGATATTTGAAAGTGTAACTTTTTGCAATTCTGTATCATTAATTTAAAAAATAATATTTTTCTAGAAAAACAAGAACTTAGATTTTGCTTCATGATTCACAACTAAAGGTGAATGTAGCCATGATAAGTCAGGTTTATGCTTTGAAAACACAAACAAAATAAAAACAAGTAAGCAAGCTAGAAAATACTAACAAAAACAGGACAATAAGCATTCTTATCAAGTTGTTATTTAATGAGAAGCTTACTGTTTATTCCCTCCCCGCACCCTGGTGCAGTTTATATTAATAAATCCACTTTGAGAACCATTCAGCCTGAATTTCAGGACAGGTTGTTTAGGAGTTGACACTACCCCATATGCTATAAATGAGAATGCAGAGGGTCCATCAAGCAAACTTCTGGCCCCCAAGCCAAAGACCTTTAAGTTGGGCTGAGCACATAACCATGTTAGGGCAGTAAGGTCTTTTCCTGAGATTCCTAGGAAGATAAAGTCTTTTCCCATGTTACTTAGTAAAGTTTTACAGGATAGGCCTAAGATTGTGGTTCCCAAACTAACTGCACATGTTAATGTCCAGGTAAAAGGTTAAAACACCTGTCAATGAGGGCATAAGACACCTCAAATTCATGAGAAATTCCAATTGTAAAAACCATGTATCAGTTGTTCCAAAAGAATTCACAGAGGATTAATGTTTATACATCATATTGAAAACAAGTCATCAGGGAAATTTAATGCATTGAAGTTAATGGAGTGCTTATTATTAATAAAATCCACATTGATTGACCATACTCTCCCTCAGACTCTCTACCTATACAGGTGTGGGTGAGTGGGGTTGAGAATTGAAGTATTTACCATATGCCCAGATATTACTGCTCTGAGGGCCATATTTTGAGAAGCACTGCTCCACTCTTAAGTGAAAGATTGAATATGCCACTTAAAAAATTGTACTGCTAATGATGAGAGTGTAGCATAAGAGGTCTTTTACTTTGGTTTCAAAGGATAGAAATTTAGGCTACTGAGGTCTTCCAGATAGGCTTGCACATATGGACCACCTCGAAACTAGATTCCAAAGACTATGGCAGGTTATGCCAATGCTGATGTTTTCTGGAACACATTTTTAGAACTACTCATGAAAGTTAAACACTCTCCTTTGAATATTTTTCTTTCTTTAAAATTTCTTTTATCTATTTTGGCTGTAGCTGATGTTCATTGCTGTGCTCAGACTTGCTCTAGTTGTGACGATTGGGACACTTTTCCTTGCAGTGCACAGTCTTCTCACTGAGGTGGCTTCTCTTTCTTGAAGAGCAGAGTCTCTAGGGCTCACAGGCTACAAAACTGAGGAACTGAGGTTCAGGAGTTCTGGCTCTTGGGTCCTAGAACTGGGGCTGAGAACTTGTGACTCAGAGGTTGAGCTGATTTCCATCATGTGCTATCTTCCTAGATCACAGATGGAACTCATGTCTCTTGATTGGCAGGCTGATTGTTTCCAACTCGGCCACAGGGAAAGCAAGCAATTGATTTTGGAAACAATATATGAGGGATACCTATTTCCTGATCATAGTAAAAACTATTGAATCGGGAGAAAAATTTCCCAAAATCCTGGCACTCAGGGGAAGCCCTGGTGTGCTCTTGGAAATGCCTGTGGGTGTACCAGGCCCCCTGAGAGATTCTGAGGACCTAGTCTGTGTATCATGGGGGAGAATGTGCGCGACTATGAGGTGGCCACCTCTTGCTGAGAAGGAGATGACGCAATTTGAGAAAACATCCTCAGCTTTAGAGTCAAGGTCTACATTTTACAGAGGAAAAATTTGCTGGTTTTATGATTAGAAGGTAATGAGAAATCTTCTTCAAAGAAACAAAAGTAGTAAGCTATTACTATGCTTTTACACATATGTGTGTATGTATATGGGTGTGTGTGTGTGTGTGTGTTAGTATATGAGAGAGAGGCAGTGTGTCCCAGGTGGGGATTGGTTGTGTGTGTTCCCTGGGGCAGAGGTGAGGCTAGAGCTGCTCCTTGGAGGAGCACGTGGGGAGAAGCGAGGAGGCAGGCTGGAAATCGGTCAGCAAGAGGGGCACCTATGAGGAGCACATCCGCCTGGGCGCGTGCTCGGTCAGCTTACTGGGCTGGGCTTGCCTTTTCACGGCATCCCCGTACACCGCAGCGGTATCTTGTGCACGTTCGGCGTAAACAGTGCTTACCTGATCTCACCTCTGTCAACGTGGATTTGCCAGTGACCCGCTGGGAAACTAGAGAGTCAGGAAGCGAGAGTCTGCTGTCTAGTTACCCCAGTCGGGCCCATCTCACCCACTGTCAAACACTGAAGTGAAGTGAATTCCAGGTGCATTCTAGACGTGAGCAATAGAATTGCAGCATCAGTTTCATTCTTCCATACGTGTCGATGACAAGGTGTGTCATGTCCACAGTAACCTGAATCGTTTGTGGATAGCCCGCCTCACCAAGCAGCATGGGTGAGGTGGGAAGGCTCGGGAAATCGTTCCTCGATCGTCCAGTCCGCTGGGCGTTGAGACAGGCCGAGGCCGCAGTCAGGTTATTTTTCCGTGAGGGCGGTTTCTGAGAGTGTGGGGAGTCAAGGTTTCGCTCACGCCCTCTGCTCAAGATGGTGGGACGATGTTCTCGAGCCAGATCCGCTGCTTTCCCACACGTCATGCCCAACGGTTTAGAAACCCCCTTGGTCTCCCCTGTATCCTATTGCCTTGTATGAATCGGTTCTCCTGGAATTAACAGGTGTGCTGCTGCTGCTGCTAGGTCGCTTCAGTCGTGTCCGACTCTGTGCAACCCCACAGACGGCAGCTCACCAGGCTCCCCCATCCTTGAGATTCTCCAGGCAAGAACACTGGAGTGGGTTGCCATTTCCTTTGTTGCTGTGCTATTTCCAAGATGTCCCAGGGTTTCCAGTTTCCTGATAGTAGTATAGGCACGGCGTGAAGGCAGTACTTTCCTCAAACCTTGGCGCTCAGGGTAAGCCCTGGCGTGCTTGTGGCAGTGTAGCATGGGTGCCCCGGGACCCCCAGAGAGTTTCCGAGGAGGAAGTCTGCGTGTCACGGGTGAGAATGTGCACGACGACGAGGTCGCCACCTCTTGCTGAGGAAGAGACCGCACGCATTGAGAACACCTCCTCGGCTTAAAGTCGAGGTCTACGTTTGCCAGAGGAAAACGTTGCTGTTTTTTTCTGATCAGAGGGTAATGAAAAAGTTTATTGAAAGAAGCAAAGGTGGTCAGCTTTTACTGTGCCTTTACAGATGTGTGTGTGTGTGTGTGTGTGTGTGTGTGTTTGTCTGTGTGTGTGTGTGTCTGTGTGTGTGTGTTTTAGTGTGGAGGCGGCAGGGCGGGTGGCACCCTCTGGGAAATTGTAACGTGAAGGATTTCTGTTAATGTGACTCCTCTTTAGAGAGGATATGTTCGAGAGCATCAACGTTGTTTCCTCACCCTCCATTGCATGTCGCACAATGAGTGTGACATTTGTTTGAAGAAGTCATGAAGACAACTACCTGTTATTTTCCAGGAGTTATAGTACGGTTGTTGTTGTTTTGTCATATGATTTCAGTTTCGATGCCTGAGGAAGGAACGGAAAGCACACCCATCGAGCAGTGGAGAAGCAGCAGGGACGCCTGGCGTGCTGCAGTCCAGGAGGTTCGCACAGAGTCGGACACGGCTGGGGGAGTGAACGGCAGAAGACGTACAGAAGCTGACGATCAGATGGAAGTGACTGTCTCAAGACGCCAGATAAAGACTTTGAAGGCTTCGCATCGCCCTCGGACATGCCGACACCCAAGCGTGGCTGGGAGTCGCGATGCGGAGAGAGTTGGCAGCTGTTGGGCATCCCGGCCTATGCCCGTCTGGGCAGATCTACGTCTTCTCTGTGGCCAA
The DNA here is from genome assembly GCF_032405125.1 of Capricornis sumatraensis. Taxonomy (NCBI): domain Eukaryota; kingdom Metazoa; phylum Chordata; class Mammalia; order Artiodactyla; family Bovidae; genus Capricornis; species Capricornis sumatraensis. The sequence continues at coordinate 117,416,519 of NC_091092.1, forward strand.
CCTGAGCCAGGGCCGTATGCAGCCCCTAGCGCTCCGTGGCAGGTAAGGGGCGACACGCCCCGCGTTATTTGCAGGGTTTTGAACCCTGCAAGCAAGAGCTCGGCTGCCTCATCACAGAGGTGGACCCCAGACTCCCCTCCTGCTGTAAAGCCAGGTGCTCCTTTCTGTTGCCTAGGAGCAGCCTGTGAAGGGTTCTTAGGTTGTGGCTACGGCTTGTCGCGGGCAGCCGTGTCCTGTAGCCGCCTGGGTCGGGGAGACCGCCTGCCTTTTCCGGGTTGTGAGTCCGGCACAGGAGGCTTCTGGAAGCTTGCCCGAGAGAGGCCAGCTCGGCCATCCCCTGGCTGCAGACACACTTGAGTGGCCTTGGGAAGTTCGGGGGCCGCGAAACTCCCCCGGGTCATTCCTTCAGAGTTTCTCTCGGAGAAAATGTGACTTGCAGAATTCAGGGACAGAGGATCCTGGTGCGCCAGAGCCCTAGGTCATTGCCAGGAGTCGGAGCCGGCTTGGCAGCTAGGCAGCCAGCGCCCAGCCTTGTTTTCTGTGGGAACCTAGCTCGATGCTTAGAGCCCCTGAAATCCCCAGGCAGTGGGGGCAAACCTCTTCCAAGTAGACAGAGGGAGCGTCCTTTAAACCCGTGCGGCCAAGTGGCTCTTCGTGAAAGATGACTAGTCCGAAGGCTGCTTTAGAATGGCGGCCTCCTCCGTGGCACTGGCGAGTTAGCCTTTTTCAGTTGCTCAGTCGTGTGCGACTCTCTGCACCCCGGCTCCTGCGTCCATGGCAGTTTCCTGGCAGGAATCCCGGAGTGGGTTGCCATTTCCTTCTCCAGGGGATCTTTCCCAAGCCAGGGATGGAACCTGTGTCTCCTGCATTGCTGGAGGATTCTTTACCGTCTGAGTCGCAAGAGTCCCTCAGGAACGTTTGCTCTGGGAACAAGCAGAGGTGGCAATCCCGGAGGCAGCTGAAGGAGGCCCCAGGCTCGGCCCTGTCTGCCCGCCCAGGCGAGGCTCACCGAGCGCTTTGAAGGCATGCTGTCGGTTGCCCGAGCATCTGAGAAGACACACCACTGTGAGAGACCGTCTGGATTTGCTCACACCCCAGTAAGTGTTCCCTGGCGTGGAGTGTGGCTGCTTTTGCCCCAAGAGCGTGCTTTGTGAGGGCGGACACGGGAGTGTGAGACGCGGCTGTCCTCCCTGAGTCGGAGAGGCCGTGTGTCCCAGGTGGGGCTTGGTTGTGTGTGTTCCCTGGGGCAGAGGTGAGGCTAGAGCTGCTCCTTGGAGGAGCACGTGGGGAGAAGCGGGGAGGCAGGCTGGAAATCGGTCAGCAAGAGGGGCACCTATGAGGAGCACGTCCGCCTGGGCGCGTGCTCGGTCAGCTTACTGGGCTGGGCTTGCCTTTTCACGGCATCCCCGTACACCGCAGCGGTATCTTGTGCACGTTCGGCGTAAACAGTGCTTACCTGATCTCACCTCTGTCAACGTGGATTTGCCAGTGACCCGCTGGGAAACTAGAGAGTCAGGAAGCGAGAGTCTGCTGTCTAGTTACCCCAGTCGGGCCCATCTCACCCACTGTCAAACACTGAAGTGAAGTGAGTTCCAGGTGCATTCTAGACGTGAGCAATAGAATTGCAGCATCAGTTTCATTCTTCCATACGTGTCGATGACAAGGTGTGTCATGTCCACAGTAACCTGAATCGTTTGTGGATAGCCCGCCTCACCAAGCAGCATGGGTGAGGTGGGAAGGCTCGGGAAATCGTTCCTCGATCGTCCAGTCCGCTGGGCGTTGAGACAGGCCGAGGCCGCAGTCAGGTTATTTTTCCGTGAGGGCGGTTTCTGAGAGTGTGGGGAGTCAAGGTTTCGCTCACGCCCTCTGCTCAAGATGGTGGGACGATGTTCTCGAGCCAGATCCGCTGCTTTCCCACACGTCATGCCCAACGGTTTAGAAACCCCCTTGGTCTCCCCTGTATCCTATTGCCTTGTATGAATCGGTTCTCCTGGAATTAACAGGTGTGCTGCTGCTGCTGCTAGGTCGCTTCAGTCGTGTCCGACTCTGTGCAACCCCACAGACGGCAGCTCACCAGGCTCCCCCATCCTTGAGATTCTCCAGGCAAGAACACTGGAGTGGGTTGCCATTTCCTTTGTTGCTGTGCTATTTCCAAGATGTCCCAGGGTTTCCAGTTTCCTGATAGTAGTATAGGCACGGCGTGAAGGCAGTACTTTCCTCAAACCTTGGCGCTCAGGGTAAGCCCTGGCGTGCTTGTGGCAGTGTAGCATGGGTGCCCCGGGACCCCCAGAGAGTTTCCGAGGAGGAAGTCTGCGTGTCACGGGTGAGAATGTGCACGACGACGAGGTCGCCACCTCTTGCTGAGGAAGAGACCGCACGCATTGAGAACACCTCCTCGGCTTAAAGTCGAGGTCTACGTTTGCCAGAGGAAAACGTTGCTGTTTTTTTCTGATCAGAGGGTAATGAAAAAGTTTATTGAAAGAAGCAAAGGTGGTCAGCCTTTACTGTGCCTTTACAGATGTGTGTGTGTGTGTGTGTGTGTCTGTGTGTGTCTGTGTGTGTGTGTGTCTGTGTGTGTGTGTGTCTGTGTGTGTGTTTTAGTGTGGAGGCGGTAGTGCGTGTGGCACCCTCTGGGAAATTGTAACGTGAAGGATTTCTGTTAATGTGACTCCTCTTTAGAGAGGATATGTTCGAGAGCATCAACGTTGTTTCCTCACCCTCCATTGCATGTCGCACAATGAGTGTGACATTTGTTTGAAGAAGTCATGAAGACAACTACCTGTTATTTTCCAGGAGTTATAGTACGGTGGTTGTTGTTTTGTCATATGATTTCAGTTTCGATGCCTGAAGAAGGAACGGAAAGCACACCCATCGAGCAGTGGAGAAGCAGCAGGGACGCCTGGCGTGCTGCAGTCCAGGAGGTTCGCACAGAGTCGGACACGGCTGGGCGAGTGAACGGCAGAAGACGTACAGAAGCTGACGATCAGATGGAAGTGACTGTCTCAAGACGCCAGATAAAGACTTTGAAGGCTTCGCATCGCCCTCGGACATGCCGACACCCAAGCGTGGCTGGGAGTCGCGATGCGGAGAGAGTTGGCAGCTGTTGGGCATCCCGGCCTATGCCCGTCTGGGCAGATCTACGTCTTCTCTGTGGCCAACCTGAGCCAGGGCCGTATGGAGCCCCTAGCGCTCCGTGGCAGGTGGAGGTATGGCTCTTTGCCTCTTGGGAAGACGATAAGCACACGGAGCGTGCCAGCCACGAAGCGTGTGGCGAGAGCAGTTGCCGAAGGGGCGACACGCCCCGCGTTATTTGCAGGGTTTTGAACCCTGCAAGCAAGAGCTCGGCTGCCTCATCACAGAGGTGGACCCCAGACTCCCCTCCTGCTGTAAAGCCAGGTGCTCCTTTCTGTTGCCTAGGAGCAGCCTGTGAAGGGTTCTTAGGTTGTGGCTACGGCTTGTCGCAGGCAGCCGTGTCCTGTAGCCGCCTGGGTCGGGGAGACCGCCTGCGTTTTCCGGGTTGTGAGTTCGGCACAGGAGGCTTCTGGAAGCTTGCCCGAGATAGGCCAGCTCGGCCATCCCCTGGCTGCAGACACACTTGAGTGGCCTTGGGAAGTTCGGGGGCCGCGAAACTCCCCCGGGTCATTCCTTCAGAGTTTCTCTCGGAGAAAATGTGACTTGCAGAATTCAGGGACAGAGGATCCTGGTGCGCCAGAGCCCTAGGTCATTGCCAGGAGTCGGAGCCGGCTTGGCAGCTAGGCAGCCAGCGCCCAGCCTTGTTTTCTGTGGGAACCTAGCTTGATGCTTAGAGCCCCTGAAATCCCCAGGCAGTGGGGGCACACTTCTTCCAAGTAGACAGAGGGAGCGTCCTTTGAACCCGTGCGGCCAAGTGGCTCTTCGTGAAAGATGACTAGTCCGAAGGCTGCTTTAGAATGGCGGCCTCCTCCGTGGCCCTGGCGAGTTAGCCTTTTTCAGTTGCTCAGTCGTGTGCGACTCTCTGCACCCCGGCTCCTGTGTCCATGGCAGTTTCCTGGCAGGAATCCCGGAGTGGGTTGCCATTTCCTTCTCCAGGGGATCTTTCCCAAGCCAGGGATGGAACCTGTGTCTCCTGCATTGCTGGAGGATTCTTTACCGTCTGAGTCGCAAGAGTCCCTCAGGAAGGTTTGCTCTGGGAACAAGCAGAGGTGGCAATCCCGGAGGCAGCTGAAGGAGGCCCCAGGCTCGGCCCTGTCTGCCCGCCCAGGCGAGGCTCACCGAGTGCTTTGAAGGCGTGCTGTCGGTTGCCCGAGCATCTGAGAAGACACACCACTGTGAGAGACCGTCTGGATTTGCTCACACCCCAGTAAGTGTTCCCTGGCGTGGAGTGTGGCTGCTTTTGCCCCAAGAGCGTGCTTTGTGAGGGCGGACACGGGAGTGTGAGACGCGGCTGTCCTCCCTGAGTCGGAGAGGCCGTGTGTCCCAGGTGGGGCTTGGTTGTGTGTGTTCCCTGGGGCAGAGGTGAGGCTAGAGCTGCTCCTTGGAGGAGCACGTGGGGAGAAGCGGGGAGGCAGGCTGGAAATCGGTCAGCAAGAGGGGCACCTATGAGGAGCACGTCCGCCTGGGCGCGTGCTCGGTCAGCTTACTGGGCTGGGCTTGCCTTTTCACGGCATCCCCGTACACCGCAGCGGTATCTTGTGCACGTTCGGCGTAAACAGTGCTTACCTGATCTCACCTCTGTCAACGTGGATTTGCCAGTGACCCGCTGGGAAACTAGAGAGTCAGGAAGCGAGAGTCTGCTGTCTAGTTACCCCAGTCGGGCCCATCTCACCCACTGTCAAACACTGAAGTGAAGTGAGTTCCAGGTGCATTCTAGACGTGAGCAATAGAATTGCAGCATCAGTTTCATTCTTCCATACGTGTCGATGACAAGGTGTGTCATGTCCACAGTAACCTGAATCGTTTGTGGATAGCCCGCCTCACCAAGCAGCATGGGTGAGGTGGGAAGGCTCGGGAAATCGTTCCTCGATCGTCCAGTCCGCTGGGCGTTGAGACAGGCCGAGGCCGCAGTCAGGTTATTTTTCCGTGAGGGCGGTTTCTGAGAGTGTGGGGAGTCAAGGTTTCGCTCACGCCCTCTGCTCAAGATGGTGGGACGATGTTCTCGAGCCAGATCCGCTGCTTTCCCACACGTCATGCCCAACGGTTTAGAAACCCCCTTGGTCTCCCCTGTATCCTATTGCCTTGTATGAATCGGTTCTCCTGGAATTAACAGGTGTGCTGCTGCTGCTGCTAGGTCGCTTCAGTCGTGTCCGACTCTGTGCAACCCCACAGACGGCAGCTCACCAGGCTCCCCCATCCTTGAGATTCTCCAGGCAAGAACACTGGAGTGGGTTGCCATTTCCTTTGTTGCTGTGCTATTTCCAAGATGTCCCAGGGTTTCCAGTTTCCTGATAGTAGTATAGACACGGCGTGAAGGCAGTACTTTCCTCAAACCTTGGCGCTCAGGGTAAGCCCTGGCGTGCTTGTGGCAGTGTAGCATGGGTGCCCCGGGACCCCCAGAGAGTTTCCGAGGAGGAAGTCTGCGTGTCACGGGTGAGAATGTGCACGACGACGAGGTCGCCACCTCTTGCTGAGGAAGAGACCGCACGCATTGAGAACACCTCCTCGGCTTAAAGTCGAGGTCTACGTTTGCCAGGGGAAAACGTTGCTGTTTTTTTCTGATCAGAGGGGAATGAAAAAGTTTATTGAAAGAAGCAAAGGTGGTCAGCTTTTACTGTGCCTTTACAGATGTGTGTGTGTGTGTGTGTGTTTGTCTGTGTGTGTGTGTGTCTGTGTGTGTGTGTTTTAGTGTGGAGACGGCAGGGCGGGTGGCACCCTCTGGGAAATTGTAACGTGAAGGATTTCTGTTAATGTGACTCCTCTTTAGAGAGGATATGTTCGAGAGCATCAACGTTGTTTCCTCACCCTCCGTTGCATGTCGCACAATGAGTGTGACATTTGTTTGAAGAAGTCATGAAGACAACTACCTGTTATTTTCCAGGAGTTATAGTACGGTGGTTGTTGTTTTGTCATATGATTTCAGTTTCGATGCCTGAGGAAGGAACGGAAAGCACACCCATCGAGCAGTGGAGAAGCAGCAGGGACGCCTGGCGTGCTGCAGTCCAGGGGTTCGCACAGAGTCGGACACGGCTGGGCGAGTGAACGGCAGAAGACGTACAGAAGCTGACGATCAGATGGAAGTGACTGTCTCAAGACGCCAGATAAAGACTTTGAAGGCTTCGCATCGCCCTCGGACATGCCGACACCCAAGCGTGGCTGGGAGTCGCGATGCGGAGAGAGTTGGCAGCTGTTGGGCATCCCGGCCTATGCCCGTCTGGGCAGATCTACGTCTTCTCTGTGGCCAACCTGAGCCAGGGCCGTATGCAGCCCCTAGCGCTCCGTGGCAGGTGGAGGTATGGCTCTTTGCCTCTTGGGAAGACGATAAGCGCTCGGAGCGTGCCAGCCACGAAGCGTGTGGCGAGAGCAGTTGCCGAAGGGGCGACACGCCCCGCGTTATTTGCAGGGTTTTGAACCCTGCAAGCAAGAGCTCGGCTGCCTCATCACAGAGGTGGACCCCAGACTCCCCTCCTGCTGTAAAGCCAGGTGCTCCTTTCTGTTGCCTAGGAGCAGCCTGTGAAGGGTTCTTAGGTTGTGGCTACGGCTTGTCGCGGGCAGCCGTGTCCCGTAGCCGCCTGGGTCGGGGAGACCGCCTGCCTTTTCCGGGTTGTGAGTCCGGCACAGGAGGCTTCTGGAAGCTTGCCCGAGAGAGGCCAGCTCGGCCATCCCCTGGCTGCAGACACACTTGAGTGGCCTTGGGAAGTTCGGGGGCCGCGAAACTCCCCCGGGTCATTCCTTCAGAGTTTCTCTCGGAGAAAATGTGACTTGCAGAATTCAGGGACAGAGGATCCTGGTGCGCCAGAGCCCTAGGTCATTGCCAGGAGTCGGAGCCGGCTTGGCAGCTAGGCAGCCAGCGCCCAGCCTTGTTTTCTGTGGGAACCTAGCTCGATGCTTAGAGCCCCTGAAATCCCCAGGCAGTGGGGGCAAACTTCTTCCAACTAGACAGCGGGAGCTTCCTTTGTACCCGTGCGGCCAAGTGGCTCTTCGTGAAAGATGACTAGTCCGAAGGCTGCTTTAGAATGGCGGCCTCCTCCGTGGCCCTGGCGAGTTAACCTTTTTCAGTTGCTCAGTCTTGTGCGACTCTCTGCACCCCGGCTCCTGTGTCCATGGCAGTTTCCTGGCAGGAATCCCGGAGTGGGTTGCCATTTCCTTCTCCAGGGGATCTTTCCCAAGCCAGGGATGGAACCTGTGTCTCCTGCATTGCTGGAGGATTCTTTACCGTCTGAGTCGCAAGAGTCCCTCAGGAACGTTTGCTCTGGGAACAAGCAGAGGTGGCAATCCCGGAGGCAGCTGAAGGAGGCCCCAGGCTCGGCCCTGTCTGCCCGCCCAGGCGAGGCTCACCGAGCGCTTTGAAGGCATGCTGTCGGTTGCCCGAGCATCTGAGAAGACACACCACTGTGAGAGACCGTCTGGATTTGCTCACACCCCAGTAAGTGTTCCCTGGCGTGGAGTGTGGCTGCTTTTGCCCCAAGAGCGTGCTTTGTGAGGGCGGACACGGGAGTGTGAGACGCGGCTGTCCTCCCTGAGTCGGAGAGGCCGTGTGTCCCAGGTGGGGCTTGGTTGTGTGTGTTCCCTGGGGCAGAGGTGAGGCTAGAGCTGCTCCTTGGAGGAGCACGTGGGGAGAAGCGGGGAGGCAGGCTGGAAATCGGTCAGCAAGAGGGGCACCTATGAGGAGCACGTCCGCCTGAGCGCGTGCTCGGTCAGCTTACTGGGCTGGGCTTGCCTTTTCACGGCATCCCCGTACACCGCAGCGGTATCTTGTGCACGTTCGGCGTAAACAGTGCTTACCTGATCTCACCTCTGTCAACGTGGATTTGCCAGTGACCCGCTGGGAAACTAGAGAGTCAGGAAGCGAGAGTCTGCTGTCTAGTTACCCCAGTCGGGCCCATCTCACCCACTGTCAAACACTGAAGTGAAGTGAATTCCAGGTGCATTCTAGACGTGAGCAATAGAATTGCAGCATCAGTTTCATTCTTCCATACGTGTCGATGACAAGGTGTGTCATGTCCACAGTAACCTGAATCGTTTGTGGATAGCCCGCCTCACCAAGCAGCATGGGTGAGGTGGGAAGGCTCGGGAAATCGTTCCTCGATCGTCCAGTCCGCTGGGCGTTGAGACAGGCCGAGGCCGCAGTCAGGTTATTTTTCCGTGAGGGCGGTTTCTGAGAGTGTGGGGAGTCAAGGTTTCGCTCACGCCCTCTGCTCAAGATGGTGGGACGATGTTCTCGAGCCAGATCCGCTGCTTTCCCACACGTCATGCCCAACGGTTTAGAAACCCCCTTGGTCTCCCCTGTATCCTATTGCCTTGTATGAATCGGTTCTCCTGGAATTAACAGGTGTGCTGCTGCTGCTGCTAGGTCGCTTCAGTCGTGTCCGACTCTGTGCAACCCCACAGACGGCAGCTCACCAGGCTCCCCCATCCTTGAGATTCTCCAGGCAAGAACACTGGAGTGGGTTGCCATTTCCTTTGTTGCTGTGCTATTTCCAAGATGTCCCAGGGTTTCCAGTTTCCTGATAGTAGTATAGGCACGGCGTGAAGGCAGTACTTTCCTCAAACCTTGGCGCTCAGGGTAAGCCCTGGCGTGCTTGTGGCAGTGTAGCATGGGTGCCCCGGGACCTCCAGAGAGTTTCCGAGGAGGAAGTCTGCGTGTCACGGGTGAGAATGTGCACGACGACGAGGTCGCCACCTCTTGCTGAGGAAGAGACCGCACGCATTGAGAACACCTCCTCGGCTTAAAGTCGAGGTCTACGTTTGCCAGGGGAAAACGTTGCTGTATTTTTCTGATCAGAGGGGAATGAAAAAGTTTATTGAAAGAAGCAAAGGTGGTCAGCTTTTACTGTGCCTGTACAGATGTGTGTGTGTGTGTGTGTGTGTGTGTTTGTCTGTGTGTGTGTGTGTCTGTGTGTGTGTGTTTTAGTGTGGAGACGGCAGGGCGGGTGGCACCCTCTGGGAAATTGTAACGTGAAGGATTTCTGTTAATGTGACTCCTCTTTAGAGAGGATATGTTCGAGAGCATCAACGTTGTTTCCTCACCCTCCGTTGCATGTCGCACAATGAGTGTGACATTTGTTTGAAGAAGTCATGAAGACAACTACCTGTTATTTTCCAGGAGTTATAGTACGGTGGTTGTTGTTTTGTCATATGATTTCAGTTTCGATGCCTGAGGAAGGAACGGAAAGCACACCCATCGAGCAGTGGAGAAGCAGCAGGGACGCCTGGCGTGCTGCAGTCCAGGGGTTCGCACAGAGTCGGACACGGCTGGGCGAGTGAACGGCAGAAGACGTACAGAAGCTGACGATCAGATGGAAGTGACTGTCTCAAGACGCCAGATAAAGACTTTGAAGGCTTCGCATCGCCCTCGGACATGCCGACACCCAAGCGTGGCTGGGAGTCGCGATGCGGAGAGAGTTGGCAGCTGTTGGGCATCCCGGCCTATGCCCGTCTGGGCAGATCTACGTCTTCTCTGTGGCCAACCTGAGCCAGGGCCGTATGCAGCCCCTAGCGCTCCGTGGCAGGTGGAGGTATGGCTCTTTGCCTCTTGGGAAGACGATAAGCGCTCGGAGCGTGCCAGCCACGAAGCGTGTGGCGAGAGCAGTTGCCGAAGGGGCGACGCGCCCCGCGTTATTTGCAGGGTTTTGAACCCTGCAAGCAAGAGCTCGGCTGCCTCATCACAGAGGTGGACCCCAGACTCCCCTCCTGCTGTAAAGCCAGGTGCTCCTTTCTGTTGCCTAGGAGCAGCCTGTGAAGGGTTCTTAGGTTGTGGCTACGGCTTGTCGCGGGCAGCCGTGTCCCGTAGCCGCCTGGGTCGGGGAGACCGCCTGCCTTTTCCGGGTTGTGAGTCCGGCACAGGAGGCTTCTGGAAGCTTGCCCGAGAGAGGCCAGCTCGGCCATCCCCTGGCTGCAGACACACTTGAGTGGCCTTGGGAAGTTCGGGGGCCGCGAAACTCCCCCGGGTCATTCCTTCAGAGTTTCTCTCGGAGAAAATGTGACTTGCAGAATTCAGGGACAGAGGATCCTGGTGCGCCAGAGCCCTAGGTCATTGCCAGGAGTCGGAGCCGGCTTGGCAGCTAGGCAGCCAGCGCCCAGCCTTGTTTTCTGTGGGAACCTAGCTCGATGCTTAGAGCCCCTGAAATCCCCAGGCAGTGGGGGCAAACTTCTTCCAACTAGACAGCGGGAGCTTCCTTTGTACCCGTGCGGCCAAGTGGCTCTTCGTGAAAGATGACTAGTCCGAAGGCTGCTTTAGAATGGCGGCCTCCTCCGTGGCCCTGGCGAGTTAACCTTTTTCAGTTGCTCAGTCTTGTGCGACTCTCTGCACCCCGGCTCCTGTGTCCATGGCAGTTTCCTGGCAGGAATCCCGGAGTGGGTTGCCATTTCCTTCTCCAGGGGATCTTTCCCAAGCCAGGGATGGAACCTGTGTCTCCTGCATTGCTGGAGGATTCTTTACCGTCTGAGTCGCAAGAGTCCCTCAGGAACGTTTGCTCTGGGAACAAGCAGAGGTGGCAATCCCGGAGGCAGCTGAAGGAGGCCCCAGGCTCGGCCCTGTCTGCCCGCCCAGGCGAGGCTCACCGAGCGCTTTGAAGGCATGCTGTCGGTTGCCCGAGCATCTGAGAAGACACACCACTGTGAGAGACCGTCTGGATTTGCTCACACCCCAGTAAGTGTTCCCTGGCGTGGAGTGTGGCTGCTTTTGCCCCAAGAGCGTGCTTTGTGAGGGCGGACACGGGAGTGTGAGACGCGGCTGTCCTCCCTGAGTCGGAGAGGCCGTGTGTCCCAGGTGGGGCTTGGTTGTGTGTGTTCCCTGGGGCAGAGGTGAGGCTAGAGCTGCTCCTTGGAGGAGCACGTGGGGAGAAGCGGGGAGGCAGGCTGGAAATCGGTCAGCAAGAGGGGCACCTATGAGGAGCACGTCCGCCTGAGCGCGTGCTCGGTCAGCTTACTGGGCTGGGCTTGCCTTTTCACGGCATCCCCGTACACCGCAGCGGTATCTTGTGCACGTTCGGCGTAAACAGTGCTTACCTGATCTCACCTCTGTCAACGTGGATTTGCCAGTGACCCGCTGGGAAACTAGAGAGTCAGGAAGCGAGAGTCTGCTGTCTAGTTACCCCAGTCGGGCCCATCTCACCCACTGTCAAACACTGAAGTGAAGTGAATTCCAGGTGCATTCTAGACGTGAGCAATAGAATTGCAGCATCAGTTTCATTCTTCCATACGTGTCGATGACAAGGTGTGTCATGTCCACAGTAACCTGAATCGTTTGTGGATAGCCCGCCTCACCAAGCAGCATGGGTGAGGTGGGAAGGCTCGGGAAATCGTTCCTCGATCGTCCAGTCCGCTGGGCGTTGAGACAGGCCGAGGCCGCAGTCAGGTTATTTTTCCGTGAGGGCGGTTTCTGAGAGTGTGGGGAGTCAAGGTTTCGCTCACGCCCTCTGCTCAAGATGGTGGGACGATGTTCTCGAGCCAGATCCGCTGCTTTCCCACACGTCATGCCCAACGGTTTAGAAACCCCCTTGGTCTCCCCTGTATCCTATTGCCTTGTATGAATCGGTTCTCCTGGAATTAACAGGTGTGCTGCTGCTGCTGCTAGGTCGCTTCAGTCGTGTCCGACTCTGTGCAACCCCACAGACGGCAGCTCACCAGGCTCCCCCATCCTTGAGATTCTCCAGGCAAGAACACTGGAGTGGGTTGCCATTTCCTTTGTTGCTGTGCTATTTCCAAGATGTCCCAGGGTTTCCAGTTTCCTGATAGTAGTATAGGCACGGCGTGAAGGCAGTACTTTCCTCAAACCTTGGCGCTCAGGGTAAGCCCTGGCGTGCTTGTGGCAGTGTAGCATGGGTGCCCCGGGACCCCCAGAGAGTTTCCGAGGAGGAAGTCTGCGTGTCACGGGTGAGAATGTGCACGACGACGAGGTCGCCACCTCTTGCTGAGGAAGAGACCGCACGCATTGAGAACACCTCCTCGGCTTAAAGTCGAGGTCTACGTTTGCCAGGGGAAAACGTTGCTGTATTTTTCTGATCAGAGGGGAATGAAAAAGTTTATTGAAAGAAGCAAAGGTGGTCAGCTTTTACTGTGCCTTTACAGATGTGTGTGTGTGTGTGTGTGTGTGTGTGTTTGTCTGTGTGTGTGTGTGTCTGTGTGTGTGTGTTTTAGTGTGGAGACGGCAGGGCGGGTGGCACCCTCTGGGAAATTGTAACGTGAAGGATTTCTGTTAATGTGACTCCTCTTTAGAGAGGATATGTTCGAGAGCATCAACGTTGTTTCCTCACCCTCCGTTGCATGTCGCACAATGAGTGTGACATTTGTTTGAAGAAGTCATGAAGACAACTACCTGTTATTTTCCAGGAGTTATAGTACGGTTGTTGTTGTTTTGTCATATGATTTCAGTTTCGATGCCTGAGGAAGGAACGGAAAGCACACCCATCGAGCAGTGGAGAAGCAGCAGGGACGCCTGGCGTGCTGCAGTCCAGGGGGTTCGCACAGAGTCGGACACGGCTGGGCGAGTGAACGGCAGAAGACGTACAGAAGCTGACGATCAGATGGAAGTGACTGTCTCAAGACGCCAGATAAAGACTTTGAAGGCTTCGCATCGCCCTCGGACATGCCGACACCCAAGCGTGGCTGGGAGTCGCGATGCGGAGAGAGTTGGCAGCTGTTGGGCATCCCGGCCTATGCCCGTCTGGGCAGATCTACGTCTTCTCTGTGGCCAACCTGAGCCAGGGCCGTATGCAGCCCCTAGCGCTCCGTGGCAGGTGGAGGTATGGCTCTTTGCCTCTTGGGAAGACGATAAGCGCACGGAGCGTGCCAGCCACGAAGCGTGTGGCGAGAGCAGTTGCCGAAGGGGCGACACGCCCCGCGTTATTTGCAGGGTTTTGAACCCTGCAAGCAAGAGCTCGGCTGCCTCATCACAGAGGTGGACCCCAGACTCCCCTCCTGCTGTAAAGCCAGGTGCTCCTTTCTGTTGCCTAGGAGCAGCCTGTGAAGGGTTCTTAGGTTGTGGCTACGGCTTGTCGCGGGCAGCCGTGTCCCGTAGCCGCCTGGGTCGGGGAGACCGCCTGCCTTTTCCGGGTTGTGAGTCCGGCACAGGAGGCTTCTGGAAGCTTGCCCGAGAGAGGCCAGCTCGGCCATCCCCTGGCTGCAGACACACTTGAGTGGCCTTGGGAAGTTCGGGGGCCGCGAAACTCCCCCGGGTCATTCCTTCAGAGTTTCTCTCGGAGAAAATGTGACTTGCAGAATTCAGGGACAGAGGATCCTGGTGCGCCAGAGCCCTAGGTCATTGCCAGGAGTCGGAGCCGGCTTGGCAGCTAGGCAGCCAGCGCCCAGCCTTGTTTTCTGTGGGAACCTAGCTCGATGCTTAGAGCCCCTGAAATCCCCAGGCAGTGGGGGCAAACTTCTTCCAACTAGACAGCGGGAGCTTCCTTTGTACCCGTGCGGCCAAGTGGCTCTTCGTGAAAGATGACTAGTCCGAAGGCTGCTTTAGAATGGCGGCCTCCTCCGTGGCCCTGGCGAGTTAACCTTTTTCAGTTGCTCAGTCTTGTGCGACTCTCTGCACCCCGGCTCCTGTGTCCATGGCAGTTTCCTGGCAGGAATCCCGGAGTGGGTTGCCATTTCCTTCTCCAGGGGATCTTTCCCAAGCCAGGGATGGAACCTGTGTCTCCTGCATTGCTGGAGGATTCTTTACCGTCTGAGTCGCAAGAGTCCCTCAGGAACGTTTGCTCTGGGAACAAGCAGAGGTGGCAATCCCGGAGGCAGCTGAAGGAGGCCCCAGGCTCGGCCCTGTCTGCCCGCCCAGGCGAGACTCACCGAGCGCTTTGAAGGCATGCTGTCGGTTGCCCGAGCATCTGAGAAGACACACCACTGTGAGAGACCGTCTGGATTTGCTCACACCCCAGTAAGTGTTCCCTGGCGTGGAGTGTGGCTGCTTTTGCCCCAAGAGCGTGCTTTGTGAGGGCGGACACGGGAGTGTGAGACGCGGCTGTCCTCCCTGAGTCGGAGAGGCCGTGTATCCCAGGTGGGGCTTGGTTGTGTGTGTTCCCTGGGGCAGAGGTGAGGCTAGAGCTGCTCCTTGGAGGAGCACGTGGGGAGAAGCGGGGAGGCAGGCTGGAAATCGGTCAGCAAGAGGGGCACCTATGAGGAGCACGTCCACCTGAGCGCGTGCTCGGTCAGCTTACTGGGCTGGGCTTGCCTTTTCACGGCATCCCCGTACACTGCAGCGGTATCTTGTGCACGTTCGGCGTAAACAGTGCTTACCTGATCTCACCTCTGTCAACGTGGATTTGCCAGTGACCCGCTGGGAAACTAGAGAGTCAGGAAGCGAGAGTCTGCTGTCTAGTTACCCCAGTCGGGCCCATCTCACCCACTGTCAAACACTGAAGTGAAGTGAATTCCAGGTGCATTCTAGACGTGAGCAATAGAATTGCAGCATCAGTTTCATTCTTCCATACGTGTCGATGACAAGGTGTGTCATGTCCACAGTAACCTGAATCGTTTGTGGATAGCCCGCCTCACCAAGCAGCATGGGTGAGGTGGGAAGGCTCGGGAAATCGTTCCTCGATCGTCCAGTCCGCTGGGCGTTGAGACAGGCCGAGGCCGCAGTCAGGTTATTTTTCCGTGAGGGCGGTTTCTGAGAGTGTGGGGAGTCAAGGTTTCGCTCACGCCCTCTGCTCAAGATGGTGGGACGATGTTCTCGAGCCAGATCTGCTGCTTTCCCACACGTCATGCCCAACGGTTTAGAAACCCCCTTGGTCTCCCCTGTATCCTATTGCCTTGTATGAATCGGTTCTCCTGGAATTAACAGGTGTGCTGCTGCTGCTGCTAGGTCGCTTCAGTCGTGTCTGACTCTGTGCAACCCCACAGACGGCAGCTCACCAGGCTCCCCCATCCTTGAGATTCTCCAGGCAAGAACACTGGAGTGGGTTGCCATTTCCTTTGTTGCTGTGCTATTTCCAAGATGTCCCAGGGTTTCCAGTTTCCTGATAGTAGTATAGGCACGGCGTGAAGGCAGTACTTTCCTCAAACCTTGGCGCTCAGGGTAAGCCCTGGCGTGCTTGTGGCAGTGTAGCATGGGTGCCCCGGGACCCCCAGAGAGTTTCCGAGGAGGAAGTCTGCGTGTCACGGGTGAGAATGTGCACGACGACGAGGTCGCCACCTCTTGCTGAGGAAGAGACCGCACGCATTGAGAACACCTCCTCGGCTTAAAGTCGAGGTCTACGTTTGCCAGGGGAAAACGTTGCTGTATTTTTCTGATCAGAGGGGAATGAAAAAGTTTATTGAAAGAAGCAAAGGTGGTCAGCTTTTACTGTGCCTTTACAGATGTGTGTGTGTGTGTGTGTGTGTGTTTGTCTGTGTGTGTGTGTGTCTGTGTGTGTGTGTTTTAGTGTGGAGACGGCAGGGCGGGTGGCACCCTCTGGGAAATTGTAACGTGAAGGATTTCTGTTAATGTGACTCCTCTTTAGAGAGGATATGTTCGAGAGCATCAACGTTGTTTCCTCACCCTCCGTTGCATGTCGCACAATGAGTGTGACATTTGTTTGAAGAAGTCATGAAGACAACTACCTGTTATTTTCCAGGAGTTATAGTACGGTGGTTGTTGTTTTGTCATATGATTTCAGTTTCGATGCCTGAGGAAGGAACGGAAAGCACACCCATCGAGCAGTGGAGAAGCAGCAGGGACGCCTGGCGTGCTGCAGTCCAGGGGGTTCGCACAGAGTCGGACACGGCTGGCCGAGTGAACGGCAGAAGACGTACAGAAGCTGACGATCAGATGGAAGTGACTGTCTCAAGATGCCAGATAAAGACTTTGAAGGCTTCGCATCGCCCTCGGACATGCCGACACCCAAGCGTGGCTGGGAGTCGCGATGCGGAGAGAGTTGGCAGCTGTTGGGCATCCCGGCCTATGCCCGTCTGGGCAGATCTACGTCTTCTCTGTGGCCAACCTGAGCCAGGGCCGTATGCAGCCCCTAGCGCTCCGTGGCAGGTGGAGGTATGGCTCTTTGCCTCTTGGGAAGACGATAAGCGCACGGAGCGTGCCAGCCACGAAGCGTGTGGCGAGAGCAGTTGCCGAAGGGGCGACACGCCCCGCGTTATTTGCAGGGTTTTGAACCCTGCAAGCAAGAGCTCGGCTGCCTCATCACAGAGGTGGACCCCAGACTCCCCTCCTGCTGTAAAGCCAGGTGCTCCTTTCTGTTGCCTAGGAGCAGCCTGTGAAGGGTTCTTAGGTTGTGGCTACGGCTTGTCGCGGGCAGCAGTGTCCCGTAGCCGCCTGGGTCGGGGAGACCGCCTGCCTTTTCCGGGTTGTGAGTCCGGCACAGGAGGCTTCTGGAAGCTTGCCCGAGAGAGGCCAGCTCGGCCATCCCCTGGCTGCAGACACACTTGAGTGGCCTTGGGAAGTTCGGGGGCCGCGAAACTCCCCCGGGTCATTCCTTCAGAGTTTCTCTCGGAGAAAATGTGACTTGCAGAATTCAGGGACAGAGGATCCTGGTGCGCCAGAGCCCTAGGTCATTGCCAGGAGTCGGAGCCGGCTTGGCAGCTAGGCAGCCAGCGCCCAGCCTTGTTTTCTGTGGGAACCTAGCTCGATGCTTAGAGCCCCTGAAATCCCCAGGCAGTGGGGGCAAACTTCTTCCAACTAGACAGCGGGAGCTTCCTTTGTACCCGTGTGGCCAAGTGGCTCTTCGTGAAAGATGACTAGTCCGAAGGCTGCTTTAGAATGGCGGCCTCCTCCGTGGCCCTGGCGAGTTAGCCTTTTTCAGTTGCTCAGTCTTGTGCGACTCTCTGCACCCCGGCTCCTGTGTCCATGGCAGTTTCCTGGCAGGAATCCCGGAGTGGGTTGCCATTTCCTTCTCCAGGGGATCTTTCCCAAGCCAGGGATGGAACCTGTGTCTCCTGCATTGCTGGAGGATTCTTTACCGTCTGAGTCGCAAGAGTCCCTCAGGAAGGTTTGCTCTGGGAACAAGCAGAGGTGGCAATCCCGGAGGCAGCTGAAGGAGGCCCCAGGCTCGGCCCTGTCTGCCCGCCCAGGCGAGGCTCACCGAGCGCTTTGAAGGCATGCTGTCGGTTGCCCGAGTATCTGAGAAGACACACCACTGTGAGAGACCGTCTGGATTTGCTTACACCCCAGTAAGTGTTCCCTGGCGTGGAGTGTGGCTGCTTTTGCCCCAAGAGCGTGCTTTGTGAGGGCGGACACGGGAGTGTGAGACGCGGCTGTCCTCCCTGAGTCGGAGAGGCCGTGTGTCCCAGGTGGGGCTTGGTTGTGTGTGTTCCCTGGGGCAGAGGTGAGGCTAGAGCTGCTCCTTGGAGGAGCACGTGGGGAGAAGCGGGGAGGCAGGCTGGAAATCGGTCAGCAAGAGGGGCACCTATGAGGAGCACGTCCGCCTGAGCGCGTGCTCGGTCAACTTACTGGGCTGGGCTTGCCTTTTCACGGCATCCCTGTACACCGCAGCGGTATCTTGTGCACGTTCGGCGTAAACAGTGCTTACCTGATCTCACCTCTGTCAACGTGGATTTGCCAGTGACCCGCTGGGAAACTAGAGAGTCAGGAAGCGAGAGTCTGCTGTCTAGTTACCCCAGTCGGGCCCATCTCACCCACTGTCAAACACTGAAGTGAAGTGAATTCCAGGTGCATTCTAGACGTGAGCAATAGAATTGCAGCATCAGTTTCATTCTTCCATACGTGTCGATGACAAGGTGTGTCATGTCCACAGTAACCTGAATCGTTTGTGGATAGCCCGCCTCACCAAGCAGCATGGGTGAGGTGGGAAGGCTCGGGAAATCGTTCCTCGATCGTCCAGTCCGCTGGGCGTTGAGACAGGCCGAGGCCGCAGTCAGGTTATTTTTCCGTGAGGGCGGTTTCTGAGAGTGTGGGGAGTCAAGGTTTCGCTCACGCCCTCTGCTCAAGATGGTGGGACGATGTTCTCGAGCCAGATCCGCTGCTTTCCCACACGTCATGCCCAACGGTTTAGAAACCCCCTTGGTCTCCCCTGTATCCTATTGCCTTGTATGAATCGGTTCTCCTGGAATTAACAGGTGTGCTGCTGCTACTGCTGGGTCGCTTCAGTCGTGGCCGACTCTGTGCAACCCCACAGACGGCAGCTCACCAGGCTCCCCCATCCTTGAGATTCTCCAGGCAAGAACACTGGAGTGGGTTGCCATTTCCTTTGTTGCTGTGCTATTTCCAAGATGTCCCAGGGTTTCCAGTTTCCCGATAGTAGTATAGACACGGCGTGAAGGCAGTACTTTCCTCAAACCTTGGCGCTCAGGGTAAGCCCTGGCGTGCTTGTGGCAGTGTAGCATGGGTGCCCCGGGACCCCTAGAGAGTTTCCGAGGAGGAAGTCTGCGTGTCACGGGTGAGAATGTGCACGACGACGAGGTCGCCACCTCTTGCTGAGGAAGAGACCGCACGCATTGAGAACACCTCCTCGGCTTAAATTCGAGGTCTACGTTTGCCAGGGGAAAACGTTGCTGTTTTTTTTCTGATCAGAGGGTAATGAAAAAGTTTCTTGAAGGAAGCAAAGGTGGTCAGCTTTTACTGTGCCTTTACAGATGTGTGTGTGTGTGTGTGTGTGTGTGTGTTTGTCTGTCTGTGTGTGTGTGTGTCTGTGTGTGTGTGTTTTAGTGTGGAGACGGCAGGGCGGGTGGCACCCTCTGGGAAATTGTAACGTGAAGGATTTCTGTTAATGTGACTCCTCTTTAGAGAGGATATGTTCGAGAGCATCAACGTTGTTTCCTCACCCTCCGTTGCATGTCGCACAATGAGTGTGACATTTGTTTGAAGAAGTCTTGAAGACAACTACCTGTTATTTTCCAGGAGTTATAGTACGGTTGTTGTTGTTTTGTCATATGATTTCAGTTTCGATGCCTGAGGAAGGAACGGAAAGGACACCCATCAAGCAGTGGAGAAGCAGCAGGGACGCCTGGCGTGCTGCAGTCCAGGGGGTTGGCACAGAGTCGGACACGGCTGGGCGAGTGAACGGCAGAAGACGTACAGAAGCTGACGATCAGATGGAAGTGACTGTCTCAAGACGCCAGATAAAGACTTTGAAGGCTTCGCATCGCCCTCGGACATGCCGACACCCAAGCGTGGCTGGGAGTCGCGATGCGGAGAGAGTTGGCAGCTGTTGGGCATCCCGGCCTATGCCCGTCTGGGCAGATCTACGTCTTCTTTGTGGCCAACCTGAGCCAGGGCCGTATGCAGCCCCTAGCGCTCCGTGGCAGGTGGAGGTATGGCTCTTTGCCTCTTGGGAAGACGATAAGTGCTCGGAGCGTGCCAGCCACGAAGCGTGTGGCGAGAGCAGTTGCCGAAGGGGCGACACGCCCCGCGTTATTTGCAGGGTTTTGAACCCTGCAAGCAAGAGCTCGGCTGCCTCATCACAGAGGTGGACCCCAGACTCCCCTCCTGCTGTAAAGCCAGGTGCTCCTTTCTGTTGCCTAGGAGCAGCCTGTGAAGGGTTCTTAGGTTGTGGCTACGGCTTGTCGCGGGCAGCCGTGTCCCGTAGCCGCCTGGGTCGGGGAGACCGCCTGCCTTTTCCGGGTTGTGAGTCCGGCACAGGAGGCTTCTGGAAGCTTGCCCGAGAGAGGCCAGCTCGGCCATCCCCTGGCTGCAGACACACTTGAGTGGCCTTGGGAAGTTCGGGGGCCGCGAAACTCCCCCGGGTCATTCCTTCAGAGTTTCTCTCGGAGAAAATGTGACTTGCAGAATTCAGGGACAGAGGATCCTGGTGCGCCAGAGCCCTAGGTCATTGCCAGGAGTCGGAGCCGGCTTGGCAGCTAGGCAGCCAGCGCCCAGCCTTGTTTTCTGTGGGAACCTAGCTCGATGCTTAGAGCCCCTGAAATCCCCAGGCAGTGGGGGCAAACTTCTTCCAACTAGACAGCGGGAGCTTCCTTTGTACCCGTGCGGCCAAGTGGCTCTTCGTGAAAGATGACTAGTCCGAAGGCTGCTTTAGAATGGCGGCCTCCTCCGTGGCCCTGGCGAGTTAACCTTTTTCAGTTGCTCAGTCTTGTGCGACTCTCTGCACCCCGGCTCCTGTGTCCATGGCAGTTTCCTGGCAGGAATCCCGGAGTGGGTTGCCATTTCCTTCTCCAGGGGATCTTTCCCAAGCCAGGGATGGAACCTGTGTCTCCTGCATTGCTGGAGGATTCTTTACCGTCTGAGTCGCAAGAGTCCCTCAGGAACGTTTGCTCTGGGAACAAGCAGAGGTGGCAATCCCGGAGGCAGCTGAAGGAGGCCCCAGGCTCGGCCCTGTCTGCCCGCCCAGGCGAGGCTCACCGAGCGCTTTGAAGGCATGCTGTCGGTTGCCCGAGCATCTGAGAAGACACACCACTGTGAGAGACCGTCTGGATTTGCTCACACCCCAGTAAGTGTTCCCTGGCGTGGAGTGTGGCTGCTTTTGCCCCAAGAGCGTGCTTTGTGAGGGCGGACACGGGAGTGTGAGACGCGGCTGTCCTCCCTGAGTCGGAGAGGCCGTGTGTCCCAGGTGGGGCTTGGTTGTGTGTGTTCCCTGGGGCAGAGGTGAGGCTAGAGCTGCTCCTTGGAGGAGCACGTGGGGAGAAGCGGGGAGGCAGGCTGGAAATCGGTCAGCAAGAGGGGCACCTATGAGGAGCACGTCCGCCTGAGCGCGTGCTCGGTCAGCTTACTGGGCTGGGCTTGCCTTTTCACGGCATCCCCGTACACCGCAGCGGTATCTTGTGCACGTTCGGCGTAAACAGTGCTTACCTGATCTCACCTCTGTCAACGTGGATTTGCCAGTGACCCGCTGGGAAACTAGAGAGTCAGGAAGCGAGAGTCTGCTGTCTAGTTACCCCAGTCGGGCCCATCTCACCCACTGTCAAACACTGAAGTGAAGTGAATTCCAGGTGCATTCTAGACGTGAGCAATAGAATTGCAGCATCAGTTTCATTCTTCCATACGTGTCGATGACAAGGTGTGTCATGTCCACAGTAACCTGAATCGTTTGTGGATAGCCCGCCTCACCAAGCAGCATGGGTGAGGTGGGAAGGCTCGGGAAATCGTTCCTCGATCGTCCAGTCCGCTGGGCGTTGAGACAGGCCGAGGCCGCAGTCAGGTTATTTTTCCGTGAGGGCGGTTTCTGAGAGTGTGGGGAGTCAAGGTTTCGCTCACGCCCTCTGCTCAAGATGGTGGGACGATGTTCTCGAGCCAGATCCGCTGCTTTCCCACACGTCATGCCCAACGGTTTAGAAACCCCCTTGGTCTCCCCTGTATCCTATTGCCTTGTATGAATCGGTTCTCCTGGAATTAACAGGTGTGCTGCTGCTGCTGCTAGGTCGCTTCAGTCGTGTCCGACTCTGTGCAACCCCACAGACGGCAGCTCACCAGGCTCCCCCATCCTTGAGATTCTCCAGGCAAGAACACTGGAGTGGGTTGCCATTTCCTTTGTTGCTGTGCTATTTCCAAGATGTCCCAGGGTTTCCAGTTTCCTGATAGTAGTATAGGCACGGCGTGAAGGCAGTACTTTCCTCAAACCTTGGCGCTCAGGGTAAGCCCTGGCGTGCTTGTGGCAGTGTAGCATGGGTGCCCCGGGACCCCCAGAGAGTTTCCGAGGAGGAAGTCTGCGTGTCACGGGTGAGAATGTGCACGACGACGAGGTCGCCACCTCTTGCTGAGGAAGAGACCGCACGCATTGAGAACACCTCCTCGGCTTAAAGTCGAGGTCTACGTTTGCCAGGGGAAAACGTTGCTGTATTTTTCTGATCAGAGGGGAATGAAAAAGTTTATTGAAAGAAGCAAAGGTGGTCAGCTTTTACTGTGCCTTTACAGATGTGTGTGTGTGTGTGTGTGTGTGTGTGTTTGTCTGTGTGTGTGTGTGTCTGTGTGTGTGTGTTTTAGTGTGGAGACGGCAGGGCGGGTGGCACCCTCTGGGAAATTGTAACGTGAAGGATTTCTGTTAATGTGACTCCTCTTTAGAGAGGATATGTTCGAGAGCATCAACGTTGTTTCCTCACCCTCCGTTGCATGTCGCACAATGAGTGTGACATTTGTTTGAAGAAGTCATGAAGACAACTACCTGTTATTTTCCAGGAGTTATAGTACGGTTGTTGTTGTTTTGTCATATGATTTCAGTTTCGATGCCTGAGGAAGGAACGGAAAGCACACCCATCGAGCAGTGGAGAAGCAGCAGGGACGCCTGGCGTGCTGCAGTCCAGGGGGTTCGCACAGAGTCGGACACGGCTGGCCGAGTGAACGGCAGAAGACGTACAGAAGCTGACGATCAGATGGAAGTGACTGTCTCAAGACGCCAGATAAAGACTTTGAAGGCTTCGCATCGCCCTCGGACATGCCGACACCCAAGCGTGGCTGGGAGTCGCGATGCGGAGAGAGTTGGCAGCTGTTGGGCATCCCGGCCTATGCCCGTCTGGGCAGATCTACGTCTTCTCTGTGGCCAACCTGAGCCAGGGCCGTATGCAGCCCCTAGCGCTCCGTGGCAGGTGGAGGTATGGCTCTTTGCCTCTTGGGAAGACGATAAGCGCACGGAGCGTGCCAGCCACGAAGCGTGTGGCGAGAGCAGTTGCCGAAGGGGCGACACGCCCCGCGTTATTTGCAGGGTTTTGAACCCTGCAAGCAAGAGCTCGGCTGCCTCATCACAGAGGTGGACCCCAGACTCCCCTCCTGCTGTAAAGCCAGGTGCTCCTTTCTGTTGCCTAGGAGCAGCCTGTGAAGGGTTCTTAGGTTGTGGCTACGGCTTGTCGCGGGCAGCCGTGTCCCGTAGCCGCCTGGGTCGGGGAGACCGCCTGCCTTTTCCGGGTTGTGAGTCCGGCACAGGAGGCTTCTGGAAGCTTGCCCGAGAGAGGCCAGCTCGGCCATCCCCTGGCTGCAGACACACTTGAGTGGCCTTGGGAAGTTCGGGGGCCGCGAAACTCCCCCGGGTCATTCCTTCAGAGTTTCTCTCGGAGAAAATGTGACTTGCAGAATTCAGGGACAGAGGATCCTGGTGCGCCAGAGCCCTAGGTCATTGCCAGGAGTCGGAGCCGGCTTGGCAGCTAGGCAGCCAGCGCCCAGCCTTGTTTTCTGTGGGAACCTAGCTCGATGCTTAGAGCCCCTGAAATCCCCAGGCAGTGGGGGCAAACTTCTTCCAACTAGACAGCGGGAGCTTCCTTTGTACCCGTGCGGCCAAGTGGCTCTTCGTGAAAGATGACTAGTCCGAAGGCTGCTTTAGAATGGCGGCCTCCTCCGTGGCCCTGGCGAGTTAGCCTTTTTCAGTTGCTCAGTCTTGTGCGACTCTCTGCACCCCGGCTCCTGTGTCCATGGCAGTTTCCTGGCAGGAATCCCGGAGTGGGTTGCCATTTTCTTCTCCAGGGGATCTTTCCCAAGCCAGGGATGGAACCTGTGTCTCCTGCATTGCTGGAGGATTCTTTACCGTCTGAGTCGCAAGAGTCCCTCAGGAAGGTTTGCTCTGGGAACAAGCAGAGGTGGCAATCCCGGAGGCAGCTGAAGGAGGCCCCAGGCTCGGCCCTGTCTGCCCGCCCAGGCGAGGCTCACCGAGCGCTTTGAAGGCATGCTGTCGGTTGCCCGAGCATCTGAGAAGACACACCACTGTGAGAGACCGTCTGGATTTGCTCACACCCCAGTAAGTGTTCCCTGGCGTGGAGTGTGGCTGCTTTTGCCCCAAGAGCGTGCTTTGTGAGGGCGGACACGGGAGTGTGAGACGCGGCTGTCCTCCCTGAGTCGGAGAGGCCATGTGTCCCAGGTGGGGCTTGGTTGTGTGTGTTCCCTGGGGCAGAGGTGAGGCTAGAGCTGCTCCTTGGAGGAGCACGTGGGGAGAAGCGGGGAGGCAGGCTGGAAATCGGTCAGCAAGAGGGGCACCTATGAGGAGCACGTCCGCCTGAGCGCGTGCTCGGTCAGCTTACTGGGCTGGGCTTGCCTTTTCACGGCATCCCCGTACACCGCAGCGGTATCTTGTGCACGTTCGGCGTAAACAGTGCTTACCTGATCTCACCTCTGTCAACGTGGATTTGCCAGTGACCCGCTGGGAAACTAGAGAGTCAGGAAGCGAGAGTCTGCTGTCTAGTTACCCCAGTCGGGCCCATCTCACCCACTGTCAAACACTGAAGTGAAGTGAATTCCAGGTGCATTCTAGACGTGAGCAATAGAATTGCAGCATCAGTTTCATTCTTCCATACGTGTCGATGACAAGGTGTGTCATGTCCACAGTAACCTGAATCGTTTGTGGATAGCCCGCCTCACCAAGCAGCATGGGTGAGGTGGGAAGGCTCGGGAAATCGTTCCTCGATCGTCCAGTCCGCTGGGCGTTGAGACAGGCCGAGGCCGCAGTCAGGTTATTTTTCCGTGAGGGCGGTTTCTGAGAGTGTGGGGAGTCAAGGTTTCGCTCACGCCCTCTGCTCAAGATGGTGGGACGATGTTCTCGAGCCAGATCCGCTGCTTTCCCACACGTCATGCCCAACGGTTTAGAAACCCCCTTGGTCTCCCCTGTATCCTATTGCCTTGTATGAATCGGTTCTCCTGGAATTAACAGGTGTGCTGCTGCTACTGCTGGGTCGCTTCAGTCGTGGCCGACTCTGTGCAACCCCACAGACGGCAGCTCACCAGGCTCCCCCATCCTTGAGATTCTCCAGGCAAGAACACTGGAGTGGGTTGCCATTTCCTTTGTTGCTGTGCTATTTCCAAGATGTCCCAGGGTTTCCAGTTTCCTGATAGTAGTATAGACACGGCGTGAAGGCAGTACTTTCCTCAAACCTTGGCGCTCAGGGTAAGCCCTGGCGTGCTTGTGGCAGTGTAGCATGGGTGCCCCGGGACCCCTAGAGAGTTTCCGAGGAGGAAGTCTGCGTGTCACGGGTGAGAATGTGCACGACGACGAGGTCGCCACCTCTTGCTGAGGAAGAGACCAGACGCATTGAGAACACCTCCTCGGCTTAAAGTCGAGGTCTACGTTTGCCAGGGGAAAACGTTGCTGTTTTTTTCTGATCAGAGGGTAATGAAAAAGTTTCTTGAAGGAAGCAAAGGTGGTCAGCTTTTACTGTGCCTTTACAGATGTGTGTGTGTGTGTGTGTGTGTTTGTCTGTCTGTGTGTGTGTGTGTCTGTGTGTGTGTGTTTTAGTGTGGAGACGGCAGGGCGGGTGGCACCCTCTGGGAAATTGTAACGTGAAGGATTTCTGTTAATGTGACTCCTCTTTAGAGAGGATATGTTCGAGAGCATCAACGTTGTTTCCTCACCCTCCGTTGCATGTCGCACAATGAGTGTGACATTTGTTTGAAGAAGTCTTGAAGACAACTACCTGTTATTTTCCAGGAGTTATAGTACGGTTGTTGTTGTTTTGTCATATGATTTCAGTTTCGATGCCTGAGGAAGGAACGGAAAGGACACCCATCAAGCAGTGGAGAAGCAGCAGGGACGCCTGGCGTGCTGCAGTCCAGGGGGTTCGCACAGAGTCGGACACGGCTGGGCGAGTGAACGGCAGAAGACGTACAGAAGCTGACGATCAGATGGAAGTGACTGTCTCAAGACGCCAGATAAAGACTTTGAAGGCTTCGCATCGCCCTCGGACATGCCGACACCCAAGCGTGGCTGGGAGTCGCGATGCGGAGAGAGTTGGCAGCTGTTGGGCATCCCAGCCTATGCCCGTCTGGGCAGATCTACGTCTTCTCTGTGGCCAACCTGAGCCAGGGCCGTATGCAGCCCCTAGCGCTCCATGGCAGGTGGAGGTATGGCTCTTTGCCTCTTGGGAAGACGATAAGCGCACGGAGCGTGCCAGCCACGAAGCGTGTGGCGAGAGCAGTTGCCGAAGGGGCGACACGCCCCGCGTTATTTGCAGGGTTTTGAACCCTGCAAGCAAGAGCTCGGCTGCCTCATCACAGAGGTGGACCCCAGACTCCCCTCCTGCTGTAAAGCCAGGTGCTCCTTTCTGTTGCCTAGGAGCAGCCTGTGAAGGGTTCTTAGGTTGTGGCTACGGCTTGTCGCGGGCAGCCGTGTCCCGTAGCCGCCTGGGTCGGGGAGACCGCCTGCCTTTTCCGGGTTGTGAGTCCGGCACAGGAGGCTTCTGGAAGCTTGCCCGAGAGAGGCCAGCTCGGCCATCCCCTGGCTGCAGACACACTTGAGTGGCCTTGGGAAGTTCGGGGGCCGCGAAACTCCCCCGGGTCATTCCTTCAGAGTTTCTCTCGGAGAAAATGTGACTTGCAGAATTCAGGGACAGAGGATCCTGGTGCGCCAGAGCCCTAGGTCATTGCCAGGAGTCGGAGCCGGCTTGGCAGCTAGGCAGCCAGCGCCCAGCCTTGTTTTCTGTGGGAACCTAGCTCGATGCTTAGAGCCCCTGAAATCCCCAGGCAGTGGGGGCAAACTTCTTCCAACTAGACAGCGGGAGCTTCCTTTGTACCCGTGCGGCCAAGTGGCTCTTCGTGAAAGATGACTAGTCCGAAGGCTGCTTTAGAATGGCGGCCTCCTCCGTGGCCCTGGCGAGTTAACCTTTTTCAGTTGCTCAGTCTTGTGCGACTCTCTGCACCCCGGCTCCTGTGTCCATGGCAGTTTCCTGGCAGGAATCCCGGAGTGGGTTGCCATTTCCTTCTCCAGGGGATCTTTCCCAAGCCAGGGATGGAACCTGTGTCTCCTGCATTGCTGGAGGATTCTTTACCGTCTGAGTCGCAAGAGTCCCTCAGGAACGTTTGCTCTGGGAACAAGCAGAGGTGGCAATCCCGGAGGCAGCTGAAGGAGGCCCCAGGCTCGGCCCTGTCTGCCCGCCCAGGCGAGGCTCACCGAGCGCTTTGAAGGCATGCTGTCGGTTGCCCGAGCATCTGAGAAGACACACCACTGTGAGAGACCGTCTGGATTTGCTCACACCCCAGTAAGTGTTCCCTGGCGTGGAGTGTGGCTGCTTTTGCCCCAAGAGCGTGCTTTGTGAGGGCGGACACGGGAGTGTGAGACGCGGCTGTCCTCCCTGAGTCGGAGAGGCCGTGTGTCCCAGGTGGGGCTTGGTTGTGTGTGTTCCCTGGGGCAGAGGTGAGGCTAGAGCTGCTCCTTGGAGGAGCACGTGGGGAGAAGCGGGGAGGCAGGCTGGAAATCGGTCAGCAAGAGGGGCACCTATGAGGAGCACGTCCGCCTGAGCGCGTGCTCGGTCAGCTTACTGGGCTGGGCTTGCCTTTTCACGGCATCCCCGTACACCGCAGCGGTATCTTGTGCACGTTCGGCGTAAACAGTGCTTACCTGATCTCACCTCTGTCAACGTGGATTTGCCAGTGACCCGCTGGGAAACTAGAGAGTCAGGAAGCGAGAGTCTGCTGTCTAGTTACCCCAGTCGGGCCCATCTCACCCACTGTCAAACACTGAAGTGAAGTGAATTCCAGGTGCATTCTAGACGTGAGCAATAGAATTGCAGCATCAGTTTCATTCTTCCATACGTGTCGATGACAAGGTGTGTCATGTCCACAGTAACCTGAATCGTTTGTGGATAGCCCGCCTCACCAAGCAGCATGGGTGAGGTGGGAAGGCTCGGGAAATCGTTCCTCGATCGTCCAGTCCGCTGGGCGTTGAGACAGGCCGAGGCCGCAGTCAGGTTATTTTTCCGTGAGGGCGGTTTCTGAGAGTGTGGGGAGTCAAGGTTTCGCTCACGCCCTCTGCTCAAGATGGTGGGACGATGTTCTCGAGCCAGATCCGCTGCTTTCCCACACGTCATGCCCAACGGTTTAGAAACCCCCTTGGTCTCCCCTGTATCCTATTGCCTTGTATGAATCGGTTCTCCTGGAATTAACAGGTGTGCTGCTGCTGCTGCTAGGTCGCTTCAGTCGTGTCCGACTCTGTGCAGCCCCACAGACGGCAGCTCACCAGGCTCCCCCATCCTTGAGATTCTCCAGGCAAGAACACTGGAGTGGGTTGCCATTTCCTTTGTTGCTGTGCTATTTCCAAGATGTCCCAGGGTTTCCAGTTTCCTGATAGTAGTATAGGCACGGCGTGAAGGCAGTACTTTCCTCAAACCTTGGCGCTCAGGGTAAGCCCTGGCGTGCTTGTGGCAGTGTAGCATGGGTGCCCCGGGACCCCCAGAGAGTTTCCGAGGAGGAAGTCTGCGTGTCACGGGTGAGAATGTGCACGACGACGAGGTCGCCACCTCTTGCTGAGGAAGAGACCGCACGCATTGAGAACACCTCCTCGGCTTAAAGTCGAGGTCTACGTTTGCCAGGGGAAAACGTTGCTGTATTTTTCTGATCAGAGGGTAATGAAAAAGTTTATTGAAAGAAGCAAAGGTGGTCAGCTTTTACTGTGCCTTTACAGATGTGTGTGTGTGTGTGTGTGTGTTTGTCTGTGTGTGTGTGTGTCTGTGTGTGTGTGTTTTAGTGTGGAGGCGGCAGGGCGGGTGGCACCCTCTGGGAAATTGTAACGTGAAGGATTTCTGTTAATGTGACTCCTCTTTAGAGAGGATATGTTCGAGAGCATCAACGTTGTTTCCTCACCCTCCGTTGCATGTCGCACAATGAGTGTGACATTTGTTTGAAGAAGTCATGAAGACAACTACCTGTTATTTTCCAGGAGTTATAGTACGGTTGTTGTTGTTTTGTCATATGATTTCAGTTTCGATGCCTGAGGAAGGAACGGAAAGCACACCCATCGAGCAGTGGAGAAGCAGCAGGGACGCCTGGCGTGCTGCAGTCCAGGAGGTTCGCACAGAGTCGGACACGGCTGGGCGAGTGAACGGCAGAAGACGTACAGAAGCTGACGATCAGATGGAAGTGACTGTCTCAAGACGCCAGATAAAGACTTTGAAGGCTTCGCATCGCCCTCGGACATGCCGACACCCAAGCGTGGCTGGGAGTCGCGATGCGGAGAGAGTTGGCAGCTGTTGGGCATCCCGGCCTATGCCCGTCTGGGCAGATCTACGTCTTCTCTGTGGCCAACCTGAGCCAGGGCCGTATGCAGCCCCTAGCGCTCCGTGGCAGGTGGAGGTATGGCTCTTTGCCTCTTGGGAAGACGATAAGCGCACGGAGCGTGCCAGCCACGAAGCGTGTGGCGAGAGCAGTTGCCGAAGGGGCGACACGCCCCGCGTTATTTGCAGGGTTTTGAACCCTGCAAGCAAGAGCTCGGCTGCCTCATCACAGAGGTGGACCCCAGACTCCCCTCCTGCTGTAAAGCCAGGTGCTCCTTTCTGTTGCCTAGGAGCAGCCTGTGAAGGGTTCTTAGGTTGTGGCTACGGCTTGTCGCGGGCAGCCGTGTCCCGTAGCCGCCTGGGTCGGGGAGACCGCCTGCCTTTTCCGGGTTGTGAGTCCGGCACAGGAGGCTTCTGGAAGCTTGCCCGAGAGAGGCCAGCTCGGCCATCCCCTGGCTGCAGACACACTTGAGTGGCCTTGGGAAGTTCGGGGGCCGCGAAACTCCCCCGGGTCATTCCTTCAGAGTTTCTCTCGGAGAAAATGTGACTTTCAGAATTCAGGGACAGAGGATCCTGGTGCGCCAGAGCCCTAGGTCATTGCCAGGAGTCGGAGCCGGCTTGGCAGCTAGGCAGCCAGCGCCCAGCCTTGTTTTCTGTGGGAACCTAGCTCGATGCTTAGAGCCCCTGAAATCCCCAGGCAGTGGGGGCAAACTTCTTCCAACTAGACAGCGGGAGCTTCCTTTGTACCCGTGCGGCCAAGTGGCTCTTCGTGAAAGATGACTAGTCCGAAGGCTGCTTTAGAATGGCGGCCTCCTCCGTGGCCCTGGCGAGTTAGCCTTTTTCAGTTGCTCAGTCTTGTGCGACTCTCTGCACCCCGGCTCCTGTGTCCATGGCAGTTTCCTGGCAGGAATCCCAGAGTGGGTTGCCATTTCCTTCTCCAGGGGATCTTTCCCAAGCCAGGGATGGAACCTGTGTCTCCTGCATTGCTGGAGGATTCTTTACCGTCTGAGTCGCAAGAGTCCCTCAGGAAGGTTTGCTCTGGGAACAAGCAGAGGTGGCAATCCCGGAGGCAGCTGAAGGAGGCCCCAGGCTCGGCCCTGTCTGCCCGCCCAGGCGAGGCTCACCGAGCGCTTTGAAGGCATGCTGTCGGTTGCCCGAGCATCTGAGAAGACACACCACTGTGAGAGACCGTCTGGATTTGCTCACACCCCAGTAAGTGTTCCCTGGCGTGGAGTGTGGCTGCTTTTGCCCCAAGAGCGTGCTTTGTGAGGGCGGACACGGGAGTGTGAGACGCGGCTGTCCTCCCTGAGTCGGAGAGGCCGTGTGTCCCAGGTGGGGCTTGGTTGTGTGTGTTCCCTGGGGCAGAGGTGAGGCTAGAGCTGCTCCTTGGAGGAGCACGTGGGGAGAAGCGGGGAGGCAGGCTGGAAATCGGTCAGCAAGAGGGGCACCTATGAGGAGCACGTCCGCCTGAGCGCGTGCTCGGTCAGCTTACTGGGCTGGGCTTGCCTTTTCACGGCATCCCCGTACACCGCAGCGGTATCTTGTGCACGTTCGGCGTAAACAGTGCTTACCTGATCTCACCTCTGTCAACGTGGATTTGCCAGTGACCCGCTGGGAAACTAGAGAGTCAGGAAGCGAGAGTCTGCTGTCTAGTTACCCCAGTCGGGCCCATCTCACCCACTGTCAAACACTGAAGTGAAGTGAATTCCAGGTGCATTCTAGACGTGAGCAATAGAATTGCAGCATCAGTTTCATTCTTCCATACGTGTCGATGACAAGGTGTGTCATGTCCACAGTAACCTGAATCGTTTGTGGATAGCCCGCCTCACCAAGCAGCATGGGTGAGGTGGGAAGGCTCGGGAAATCGTTCCTCGATCGTCCAGTCCGCTGGGCGTTGAGACAGGCCGAGGCCGCAGTCAGGTTATTTTTCTGTGAGGGCGGTTTCTGAGAGTGTGGGGAGTCAAGGTTTCGCTCACGCCCTCTGCTCAAGATGGTGGGACGATGTTCTCGAGCCAGATCTGCTGCTTTCCCACACGTCATGCCCAACGGTTTAGAAACCCCCTTGGTCTCCCCTGTATCCTATTGCCTTGTATGAATCGGTTCTCCTGGAATTAACAGGTGTGCTGCTGCTACTGCTGGGTCGCTTCAGTCGTGTCCGACTCTGTGCAACCCCACAGACGGCAGCTCACCAGGCTCCCCCATCCTTGAGATTCTCCAGGCAAGAACACTGGAGTGGGTTGCCATTTCCTTTGTTGCTGTGCTATTTCCAAGATGTCCCAGGGTTTCCAGTTTCCTGATAGTAGTATAGACACGGCGTGAAGGCAGTACTTTCCTCAAACCTTGGCGCTCAGGGTAAGCCCTGGCGTGCTTGTGGCAGTGTAGCATGGGTGCCCCGGGACCCCTAGAGAGTTTCCGAGGAGGAAGTCTGCGTGTCACGGGTGAGAATGTGCACGACGACGAGGTCGCCACCTCTTGCTGAGGAAGAGACCAGACGCATTGAGAACACCTCCTCGGCTTAAAGTCGAGGTCTACGTTTGCCAGGGGAAAACGTTGCTGTTTTTTTCTGATCAGAGGGTAATGAAAAAGTTTCTTGAAGGAAGCAAAGGTGGTCAGCTTTTACTGTGCCTTTACAGATGTGTGTGTGTGTGTGTGTGTGTTTGTCTGTCTGTGTGTGTGTGTGTCTGTGTGTGTGTTTTTTAGTGTGGAGACGGCAGGGCGGGTGGCACCCTCTGGGAAATTGTAACGTGAAGGATTTCTGTTAATGTGACTCCTCTTTAGAGAGGATATGTTCGAGAGCATCAACGTTGTTTCCTCACCCTCCATTGCATGTCGCACAATGAGTGTGACATTTGTTTGAAGAAGTCATGAAGACAACTACCTGTTATTTTCCAGGAGTTATAGTACGGTTGTTGTTGTTTTGTCATATGATTTCAGTTTCGATGCCTGAAGAAGGAACGGAAAGCACACCCATCGAGCAGTGGAGAAGCAGCAGGGACGCCTGGCGTGCTGCAGTCCAGGGGGTTGGCACAGAGTCGGACACGGCTGGCCGAGTGAACGGCAGAAGACGTACAGAAGCTGACGATCAGATGGAAGTGACTGTCTCAAGACGCCAGATAAAGACTTTGAAGGCTTCGCATCGCCCTCGGACATGCCGACACCCAAGCGTGGCTGGGAGTCGCGATGCGGAGAGAGTTGGCAGCTGTTGGGCATCCCGGCCTATGCCCGTCTGGGCAGATCTACGTCTTCTCTGTGGCCAACCTGAGCCAGGGCCGTATGCAGCCCCTAGCGCTCCGTGGCAGGTGGAGGTATGGCTCTTTGCCTCTTGGGAAGACGATAAGCGCACGGAGCGTGCCAGCCACGAAGCGTGTGGCGAGAGCAGTTGCCGAAGGGGCGACACGCCCCGCGTTATTTGCAGGGTTTTGAACCCTGCAAGCAAGAGCTCGGCTGCCTCTTCACAGAGGTGGACCCCAGACTCCCCTCCTGCTGTAAAGCCAGGTGCTCCTTTCTGTTGCCTAGGAGCAGCCTGTGAAGGGTTCTTAGGTTGTGGCTACGGCTTGTCGCGGGCAGCCGTGTCCTGTAGCCGCCTGGGTCAGGGAGACCGCCTGCCTTTTCCGGGTTGTGAGTTCGGCACAGGAGGCTTCTGGAAGCTTGCCCGAGATAGGCCAGCTCGGCCATCCCCTGGCTGCAGACACACTTGAGTGGCCTTGGGAAGTTCGGGGGCCGCGAAACTCCCCCGGGTCATTCCTTCAGAGTTTCTCTCGGAGAAAATGTGACTTGCAGAATTCAGGGACAGAGGATCCTGGTGCGCCAGAGCCCTAGGTCATTGCCAGGAGTCGGAGCCGGCTTGGCAGCTAGGCAGCCAGCGCCCAGCCTTGTTTTCTGTGGGAACCTAGCTCGATGCTTAGAGCCCCTGAAATCCCCAGGCAGTGGGGGCACACTTCTTCCAAGTAGACAGAGGGAGCGTCCTTTGAACCCGTGCGGCCAAGTGGCTCTTCGTGAAAGATGACTAGTCCGAAGGCTGCTTTAGAATGGCGGCCTCCTCCGTGGCCCTGGCGAGTTAGCCTTTTTCAGTTGCTCAGTCGTGTGCGACTCTCTGCACCCCGGCTCCTGTGTCCATGGCAGTTTCCTGGCAGGAATCCTGGAGTGGGTTGCCATTTTCTTCTCCAGGGGATCTTTCCCAAGCCAGGGATGGAACCTGTGTCTCCTGCATTGCTGGAGGATTCTTTACCGTCTGAGTCGCAAGAGTCCCTCAGGAAGGTTTGCTCTGGGAACAAGCAGAGGTGGCAATCCCGGAGGCAGCTGAAGGAGGCCCCAGGCTCGGCCCTGTCTGCCCGCCCAGGCGAGGCTCACCGAGCGCTTTGAAGGCATGCTGTCGGTTGCCCGAGCATCTGAGAAGACACACCACTGTGAGAGACCGTCTGGATTTGCTCACACCCCAGTAAGTGTTCCCTGGCGTGGAGTGTGGCTGCTTTTGCCCCAAGAGCGTGCTTTGTGAGGGCGGACACGGGAGTGTGAGACGCGGCTGTCCTCCCTGAGTCGGAGAGGCCGTGTGTCCCAGGTGGGGCTTGGTTGTGTGTGTTCCCTGGGGCAGAGGTGAGGCTAGAGCTGCTCCTTGGAGGAGCACGTGGGGAGAAGCGGGGAGGCAGGC
The DNA here is from genome assembly GCF_032405125.1 of Capricornis sumatraensis. Lineage (NCBI taxonomy): Eukaryota > Metazoa > Chordata > Mammalia > Artiodactyla > Bovidae > Capricornis > Capricornis sumatraensis. The sequence goes on from NC_091092.1 coordinate 117,450,099, forward strand.
TGGAAATCGGTCAGCAAGAGGGGCACCTATGAGGAGCACGTCCGCCTGAGCGCGTGCTCGGTCAGCTTACTGGGCTGGGCTTGCCTTTTCACGGCATCCCCGTACACCGCAGCGGTATCTTGTGCACGTTCGGCGTAAACAGTGCTTACCTGATCTCACCTCTGTCAACGTGGATTTGCCAGTGACCCGCTGGGAAACTAGAGAGTCAGGAAGCGAGAGTCTGCTGTCTAGTTACCCCAGTCGGGCCCATCTCACCCACTGTCAAACACTGAAGTGAAGTGAGTTCCAGGTGCATTCTAGACGTGAGCAATAGAATTGCAGCATCAGTTTCATTCTTCCATACGTGTCGATGACAAGGTGTGTCATGTCCACAGTAACCTGAATCGTTTGTGGATAGCCCGCCTCACCAAGCAGCATGGGTGAGGTGGGAAGGCTCGGGAAATCGTTCCTCGATCGTCCAGTCCGCTGGGCGTTGAGACAGGCCGAGGCCGCAGTCAGGTTATTTTTCCGTGAGGGCGGTTTCTGAGAGTGTGGGGAGTCAAGGTTTCGCTCACGCCCTCTGCTCAAGATGGTGGGACGATGTTCTCGAGCCAGATCCGCTGCTTTCCCACACGTCATGCCCAACGGTTTAGAAACCCCCTTGGTCTCCCCTGTATCCTATTGCCTTGTATGAACCGGTTCTCCTGGAATTAACAGGTGTGCTGCTGCTGCTGCTGGGTCGCTTCAGTCGTGTCCGACTCTGTGCAACCCCACAGACGGCAGCTCACCAGGCTCCCCCATCCTTGAGATTCTCCAGGCAAGAACACTGGAGTGGGTTGCCATTTCCTTTGTTGCTGTGCTATTTCCAAGATGTCCCAGGGTTTCCAGTTTCCTGATAGTAGTATAGGCACGGCGTGAAGGCAGTACTTTCCTCAAACCTTGGCGCTCAGGGTAAGCCCTGGCGTGCTTGTGGCAGTGTAGCATGGGTGCCCCGGGACCCCCAGAGAGTTTCCGAGGAGGAAGTCTGCGTGTCACGGGTGAGAATGTGCACGACGACGAGGTCGCCACCTCTTGCTGAGGAAGAGACCGCACGCATTGAGAACACCTCCTCGGCTTAAAGTCGAGGTCTACGTTTGCCAGGGGAAAACGTTGCTGTATTTTTCTGATCAGAGGGGAATGAAAAAGTTTATTGAAAGAAGCAAAGGTGGTCAGCTTTTACTGTGCCTTTACAGATGTGTGTGTGTGTGTGTGTGTGTCTGTGTGTGTGTGTTTTAGTGTGGAGGCGGCAGGGCGGGTGGCACCCTCTGGGAAATTGTAACGTGAAGGATTTCTGTTAATGTGACTCCTCTTTAGAGAGGATATGTTCGAGAGCATCAACGTTGTTTCCTCACCCTCCGTTGCATGTCGCACAATGAGTGTGACATTTGTTTAAAGAAGTCATGAAGACAACTACCTGTTATTTTCCAGGAGTTATAGTACGGTTGTTGTTGTTTTGTCATATGATTTCAGTTTCGATGCCTGAGGAAGGAACGGAAAGCACACCCATCGAGCAGTGGAAAAGCAGCAGGGACGCCTGGCGTGCTGCAGTCCAGGGGGTTCGCACAGAGTCGGACACGGCTGGGCGAGTGAACGGCAGAAGACGTACAGAAGCTGACGATCAGATGGAAGTGACTGTCTCAAGACGCCAGATAAAGACTTTGAAGGCTTCGCATCGCCCTCGGACATGCCGACACCCAAGCGTGGCTGGGAGTCGCGATGCGGAGAGAGTTGGCAGCTGTTGGGCATCCCGGCCTATGCCCTTCTGGGCAGATCTACGTCTTCTCTGTGGCCAACCTGAGCCAGGGCCGTATGCAGCCCCTAGCGCTCCGTGGCAGGTGGAGGTATGGCTCTTTGCCTCTTGGGAAGACGATAAGCGCACGGAGCGTGCCAGCCACGAAGCATGTGGCGAGAGCAGTTGCCGAAGGGGCGACACGCCCCGCGTTATTTGCAGGGTTTTGAACCCTGCAAGCAAGAGCTCGGCTGCCTCATCACAGAGGTGGACCCCAGACTCCCCTCCTGCTGTAAAGCCAGGTGCTCCTTTCTGTTGCCTAGGAGCAGCCTGTGAAGGGTTCTTAGGTTGTGGCTACGGCTTGTCGCGGGCAGCCGTGTCCCGTAGCCGCCTGGGTCGGGGAGACCGCCTGCCTTTTCCGGGTTGTGATTCCGGCACAGGAGGCTTCTGGAAGCTTGCCCGAGAGAGGCCAGCTCGGCCATCCCCTGGCTGCAGACACACTTGAGTGGCCTTGGGAAGTTCGGGGGCCGCGAAACTCCCCCGGGTCATTCCTTCAGAGTTTCTCTCGGAGAAAATGTGACTTTCAGAATTCAGGGACAGAGGATCCTGGTGCGCCAGAGCCCTAGGTCATTGCCAGGAGTCGGAGCCAGCTTGGCAGCTAGGCAGCCAGCGCCCAGCCTTGTTTTCTGTGGGAACCTAGCTCGATGCTTAGAGCCCCTGAAATCCCCAGGCAGTGGGGGCAAACTTCTTCCAACTAGACAGCGGGAGCTTCCTTTGTACCCGTGCGGCCAAGGGGCTCTTCGTGAAAGATGACTAGTCCGAAGGCTGCTTTAGAATGGCGGCCTCCTCCGTGGCCCTGGCGAGTTAGCCTTTTTCAGTTGCTCAGTCTTGTGCGACTGTCTGCACCCCGACTCCTGTGTCCATGGCAGTTTCCTGGCAGGAATCCCGGAGTGGGTTGCCATTTCCTTCTCCAGGGGATCTTTCCCAAGCCAGGGATGGAACCTGTGTCTCCTGCATTGCTGGAGGATTCTTTACCGTCTGAGTCGCAAGAGTCCCTCAGGAAGGTTTGCTCTGGGAACAAGCAGAGGTGGCAATCCCGGAGGCAGCTGAAGGAGGCCCCAGGCTCGGCCCTGTCTGCCCGCCCAAGCGAGGCTCACCGAGCGCTTTGAAGGCGTGCTGTCGGTTGCGCGAGCATCTGAGAAGACACACCACTGTGAGAGACCGTCTGGATTTGCTCACACCCCAGTAAGTGTTCCCTGGCGTGGAGTGTGGCTGCTTTTGCCCCAAGAGCGTGCTTTGTGAGGGCGGACATGGGAGTGTGAGACGCGGCTGTCCTCCCTGAGTCGGAGAGGCCGTGTGTCCCAGGTGGGGCTTGGTTGTGTGTGTTCCCTGGGGCAGAGGTGAGGCTAGAGCTGCTCCTTGGAGGAGCACGTGGGGAGAAGCGGGGAGGCAGGCTGGAAATCGGTCAGCAAGAGGGGCACCTATGAGGAGCACGTCCGCCTGAGCGCGTGCTCGGTCAGCTTACTGGGCTGGGCTTGCCTTTTCACGGCATCCCCGTACACCGCAGCGGTATCTTGTGCACGTTCGGCGTAAACAGTGCTTACCTGATCTCACCTCTGTCAACGTGGATTTGCCAGTGACCCGCTGGGAAACTAGAGAGTCAGGAAGCGAGAGTCTGCTGTCTAGTTACCCCAGTCGGGCCCATCTCACCCACTGTCAAACACTGAAGTGAAGTGAGTTCCAGGTGCATTCTAGACGTGAGCAATAGAATTGCAGCATCAGTTTCATTCTTCCATACGTGTCAATGACAAGGTGTGTCATGTCCACAGTAACCTGAATCGTTTGTGGATAGCCCGCCTCACCAAGCAGCATGGGTGAGGTGGGAAGGCTCGGGAAATCGTTCCTCGATCGTCCAGTCCGCTGGGCGTTGAGACAGGCCGAGGCCGCAGTCAGGTTATTTTTCCGTGAGGGCGGTTTCTGAGAGTGTGGGGAGTCAAGGTTTCGCTCACGCCCTCTGCTCAAGATGGTGGGACGATGTTCTCGAGCCAGATCCGCTGCTTTCCCACACGTCATGCCCAACGGTTTAGAAACCCCCTTGGTCTCCCCTGTATCCTATTGCCTTGTATGAATCGGTTCTCCTGGAATTAACAGGTGTGCTGCTGCTGCTGCTAGGTCGCTTCAGTCGTGTCCGACTCTGTGCAACCCCACAGACGGCAGCTCACCAGGCTCCCCCATCCTTGAGATTCTCCAGGCAAGAACACTGGAGTGGGTTGCCATTTCCTTTGTTGCTGTGCTATTTCCAAGATCTCCCAGGGTTTCCAGTTTCCTGATAGTAGTATAGACACGGCGTGAAGGCAGTACTTTCCTCAAACCTTGGCGCTCAGGGTAAGCCCTGGCGTGCTTGTGGCAGTGTAGCATGGGTGCCCCGGGACCCCCAGAGAGTTTCCGAGGAGGAAGTCTGCGTGTCACGGGTGAGAATGTGCACGACGACGAGGTCGCCACCTCTTGCTGAGGAAGAGACCGCACGCATTGAGAACACCTCCTCGGCTTAAAGTCGAGGTCTACGTTTGCCAGGGGAAAACGTTGCTGTATTTTTCTGATCAGAGGGTAATGAAAAAGTTTCTTGAAAGAAGCAAAGGTGGTCAGCTTTTACTGTGCCTTTACAGATGTGTGTGTGTGTGTGTTTGTGTGTGTGTGTCTGTGTGTGTGTGTGTCTGTGTGTGTGTGTGTCTGTGTGTGTGTTTTAGTGTGGAGGCGGCAGGGCGGGTGGCACCCTCTGGGAAATTGTAACGTGAAGGATTTCTGTTAATGTGACTCCTCTTTAGAGAGGATATGTTCGAGAGCATCAACGTTGTTTCCTCACCCTCCGTTGCATGTCGCACAATGAGTGTGACATTTGTTTGAAGAAGTCATGAAGACAACTACCTGTTATTTTCCAGGAGTTGTAGTACGGTTGTTGTTGTTTTGTCATATGATTTCAGTTTCGATGCCTGAGGAAGGAACGGAAAGCACACCCATCGAGCAGTGGAGAAGCAGCAGGGACGCCTGGCGTGCTGCAGTCCAGGGGGTTCGCACAGAGTCGGACACGGCTGGGCGAGTGAACGGCAGAAGACGTACAGAAGCTGACGATCAGATGGAAGTGACTGTCTCAAGACGCCAGATAAAGACTTTGAAGGCTTCGCATTGCCCTCGGACATGCCGACACCCAAGCGTGGCTGGGAGTCGCGATGCGGAGAGAGTTGGCAGCTGTTGGGCATCCCGGCCTATGCCCGTCTGGGCAGATCTACGTCTTCTCTGTGGCCAGCCTGAGCCAGGGCCGTATGCAGCCCCTAGTGCTCCGTGGCAGATGGAGGTATGGCTTTTGCCTCTTGGGAAGACGATAAGCGCATGCAGCGTTCCAGCCATGATGTGTGTGCCAGAGGAAAACGTTGCTGTTTTTCTCATCATAGGGTTACTTGTTTTGTAAATGGAAGGAAGAGAGCAGTTTTGTTTTTTGGAAGTGAAAAACAAAATACCATAAGATGTTTTATTTAGTTTGTCTTTGCAAATAAGCCTGTGGCTTATGCCGCAGTTCACAACGTATCGTGAGACTTTTGTTTCTTATTGTATTTCAGTTCGCTACCTGAGCAACATGTCAAAGCATGTGCAGTCATCTAGGACAAAAGTTTAGGACTGGACAGAAGTCAGTTGTCTGAGGACTCTGCTGCAAGTTGGGGGATCTCCAGTGGCCACCTGCAAGTGCAGGAGCGAGGACTTGGGCTGGAGGCCATGATGGGAACACGTTTGCATCTGCTGGAGGTCCTGGCCTGTGCCCCTCTGGGCCTCTCATCATCTTCTCCATGCCCAACATGGGCCACAGTTTTATGCAGCAAGAGCTCCTCCATGGTGTTTCTGATGTATATCCTTGCACTATAAAGGAAGATGGTGAGTGCACCATTTGTGGCGACAGGAACAAATATGTGTGGTGAGTGAAGGTGCCGTGGGTGAGATTCACCCTAAATATCTGCATGGCATTGAGCACTAAAAGCATTTGCTCCACTGGCTCATCACAGAGTCTGACCCCAGACTGCTAAGTACCCCTCATTGGAAAATGATTGGCCCCTCTGTCTTAACCAAAGACATGATTGAAATGATCCTTCAGTTTGGGGAATGGCTTCGTCAAGGCAGCTGTGTTACCAGCCTTTCAGGAGGGGGAAGAGAGTCTGCTTTTCCCTTGTATCAAGTCAAGAGCAGGAAACTTTGCTCAGCATGGCCCTCACTGCAGACCCAGGAGTTTTCCTCTTAGCCTTTGCAGACAGGACACTCTACAGAAGCATTCAGTAGTTCAAAGACTGCTTTCTTGAATCTTAGCCTCGTCGGTGACATGAGCAATAGTCCTTCATGAGTGTTTTCTCTGAGAACAAGCAATAGGTGGCAACCCCGGAGGCAGCTGAAGGAGGCCCCGGGCTTGGCCGTGTCTGCCCACCCAAGCGAGGCTCACCGAGCACTTTGAAGAAGTGCTGTCAGTTGGTCGGAGGTCTGAGAAGACACACCACTGTGAAAGACTGTCTGGATTTCCTCACACCCGAGTAAGTGTTCCCTGGCATGGAGTGTGGCTGCTTTTGTCCCAAGAGTGTGCTTTGTGATTGGTGACACGGATTGTGGGACCACCTGTCCTCCCTGAGTCGGAAAGTCCATGTGTCCCAGGTGGGGCTTGGTTGTGTGTGTTCCCTTGGGCAGAGGTGATGCTAGTGCTACTCTTTGGAGGAGCACATGGCGGGAAGCAGGGAGGCGGGCTGGAAAGCCGCCACCAGAAGGGGCACTTACGAGGAGCACGTCCACCTGGGCATGTGCTCGGTCAGCTTACTGCTCTGCCCTTGACTTTTCACAGTATCCCCATACACCGCAGCAGTATCTTGTGCACGTTCAATGTCGACAATGCTTAACCGAAAGCTTCTTTGGGAAACTAGAGAGTCAGGAACCGTGAGTCTGCTGTCTAGTACCCCAGTAGGATCCATATCATCCATTTTCAAACACTGAATGAATAGAATTAAAGTTGAATTCGTGAAGTGAAGAATAGTATTTTAGCATCAATGTAGTTCATTTGTACATAGTGACTACAATGTGTGTCAGGTCCGTAGCTGTCTGATTACTTTGTTGACAGCCTGCCTTACCATACAGTTTCCATGAGATGGGAAGGCTCCTAAAATTGTTCCTCCATCATGCAGGCCAGTGTCCAGTGAGAAAGACCGAGGATGCAGTCAGGTTATGTTTCTGTGAATTTTATTTTTGAGAGTCACGAAAGCCATGTTTCACTCCTGCCTTCTGCTAAAGATAGATGGATAATGTTTTTGAGTCACAATCCCCTGATTTACCACAGATCACCCCCCAAAATTAAGAATCCCCGTTTTTCTGGCTATTTCACCTTGAAATGAATCCGTTCTCCTGCAGTAACTGACACGTTAGCATTTTGTTTATAAATTGTCCCAAGATTTCTTATTTTCTGATAGTATTACAGACAGGGTATCAGTGCAATAATTTCCTCAAACCTTGGCACTCAGGGGAAGCCCTAATGTGCTTGTGGCAATGCAGCATGTGTGCCCCACATCTCTCTTAGAGTTTCTGAGGAGGTAATCTGTGTCATATGGGTGAGAATGTGCATGACTGTGTGGTACCCAGCTCTTGCTCAGGAGAATAGCATGCACTTTGAGAACAGCTGCTCTGCTGTAGTAGTCAAGGTCTCCATCTCTAGCAAAAGCATTGCTTTTCTTGTAAATGGAAAAGAGAAAGCATTTTTTTTATGTTATAGTGAAAAATAAAATATGATAGGATGTTTAGCTTACTGTGTCCTTGCAAATTAGCCTGTGTCTTATGCTGTGGTCCACAAGTTATCCTCAGACTTTTGTTTCTCATTGTATTTCAATTCGGCTGCATAGGGATGTGTTAAAGCATGCACTGCCCTATAGGACAGAAGTTGAGAACTGGACAGAAATCAATTGGCTCAGGCTTCTGGTGAAAAGATGGGAGGTTTCTCTGTGTACATGAAAAATGCAGGAGCCAAATCTTGGGCTTAATTTCATGATAGGGAGTAGTTTTCCACCTGTTGGAAGTCCTGGCTTGTGGCCATCGGGGCCGGTCATTGTGTTCATGGCCAACATGGGCCTCGGTAGTATGCAGGCAGAGCCGCTCCTTGGAATTTCCGGTGTGTCTCCTTGCCTCTTGTGGAAGATGGTGACTACACCGAGTGTGCTCACAGGAAAAAAAGTATGGCAAGTGAAGGCTCCATGTGTGAGACGTACCACAAATACCTGTGTGGCTTTGAGCACTGACAGTAACAGCTCTGCTGGCTCACATCAGGCCTGACCCCAGACTCCATCCTGTTCTAAAGCCATGTGCTCCTTTCTCTTTCTGAGGCTTGCCTGCAAAGGGTTCTTAGAGTTTGACAATGGCTTGTGGAAGGCTGCCATGTTTTCTGGCCACATGGGCTGGGGAGATCATCTGCTTTTTCCTTGTTTCAAGCCCAGTGCTGGAAGCTTCAGGTAGTTTGCCCCAAAAAGGCCAGTTGAGCAGTCGTCTCACTTCAGACATGGTGAGTGACCTTGGGCACTTGGAAACCAAGAACCTCCCCCAGGACATTCACTCATCCACGATCCCTTCTCCCCTGTGAACTCTACCTTCCCCTGGGCGATAATCCTCTCTTCAAAGTTTCTCTTGGAGAATAATCAAGAGTTGACAAAGGCAGAGATCCTGCAATGATATTGCTTCTTGGCTGTTTCTGCCTGTGCACTGGAGCTTCCTAGTATTCTGGAAAGAAGTGGTGCCGCCTGCTCTAAAGAACATAGCCTGCTACAGCCAGAGGAGAGCCGGTGGATTCCAGAGAAAACAGTGAATCTCTCTCATGTGGAATCTGGTTGCTCGTCCTCTGGTGACATGCTTCATCCTGTGAAGAGCATTGCTGTGCCCTCTTGTTCTCACACATTAAATGTGTTAGTAGTTGCATCCTTTGTGCAGGTAATTTTTAAAGGGTGGCTTGAGTGACAGATTTCAATAATCTGTGATGCCACATTTTAGTCTACCATTTTTATGGATTATACATGTGCATAAAGGAAGAGAGATAAATCAAAACACTGATGCATTAAGACATGGGCCATTGCTTAATTTCAGAAATGTCAGATTAGTGGAAATGTTGCTATATATATATATCATCTTTACATTTTTTAACCTTATATATATAATTTATTTTTTATTCCAACTCTGAAAAATGGGATTTTAGTTTAATTTTTAAAGATGTAAATTTTTATTTAAATGTATAGCCACCTAAAGTTAAATTTGCAGTTTGATAAAGAAAATCTCATAGTATCACAAACTTTACAATATTCTGTCATAGAGAAAATATTAAAGTTTTAGGATTTTTTTAAGAAAAGGTGATTCACCTGCTTTCATTAAATAGCCCATGAAAGGTATATTCCAAAATTTTCAAAAGATAAATATATTTGTCTTTTGCAGATGTCTGCCTCAGTTGTAGGTTTAGTGCCTATATAGTGTATTTGTTTAAATTGAAAATGAGATTATGATAGTATAACAGGATGTCAGTTAAATAAAAAATACTATAATTTGGTTAATGATAGGCTTACAAAACTGTCAGAAATAGATTTTTTTATTGTTAAAATTGACTCATCCATATGTAAAATGCTTAAATGTTTGTCATGGTGAAATGCGCTTTTAAAAATATGTTTAATATTTATAAAATGGTTTTCTTTCCCAGGCTGTCATATTGGATATTAACAAAGTATTATGCCCATTTAGGTATGTCTTTTTTGGGGGGAATTACTCTGTAAAAAATTGATAGTTTGTCATATTGGCCATTTAGTGAATTACTCATTTGAAAAATTAAATTGAAGAACCTTTCCTTCAAGTAAGTTGAGCTAAAGATGAACTCTAGTGGACATCATTAGCTTTACTTGTGCAGAAAATTACCAGTGGATTGAAAGATCATGCTGCAAGTTTACTTTGGGCAAGTGTACTTCATAAAATCCCCATTTAGGAGATTTAAGAAGAACCAGTGTCATCACTGGTGCTGTGGAAACCAAAGTGATACAAACTGGTCCCTGTTCCACTGTCTGCTGGATTGATGTTAGATACCCTGATACTTGACTTAGCACACATGCACAGTCTCTGATACTACATAAACATCTGTTTGTCAAAATTTGGCATCATAGCTTAATGTATATTATAGAATTATGTCATCTGAATCTGCTACTCTCCTTCTTTCTGGAGTGTTGACTCCTAAGTCTTGTTGGATCTGTGGGAATTCCAGTGCTCTCCTACAAGATGAAGGCCTGTTGAATCAGAAGCATGGAATCTAGCCTCCTTCAGCATACCTTACTTCAGGGTTTAGGCAACAGCCAGAGGAATGTCAGTGAGGATAACTTCACTTCAAACTGGTTGCTGCTGTTGCTGCTAAGTTGCTGCAGTCGTGTCCGACTCTGTGCGACCACATAGATGGCAGCCCACCAGGCTCCCCCGTCCCTGGGATTCTCCAGGCAGGAACACTGGAGTGGGTTGCCATTTCCTTCTCCAATGCATGAAAGTGAAAAGTGAAAGAGAAGTCGCTCAGTCGTGTCCGACTCTTAGCGACCCCATGGACTGCAGCCCACCAGGTTCCTCCATCCATGGGATTTTCCAGGCAAGAGTACTGGAGTGGGGTGCCATTGCCTTCTCCATTCATACTGGTTATTCTCATATAATTAGAGTTGGGGATCATTGGGTAAAAAAGCCACCTGAATGCAGGAGACATGGGTTCAGCCCCTGGGCTGGGAAGATCCAGCTGGGAGATAGAAATGGCAACCAACTCCAGTATTCTTGCCTGGAGAATCCCCATGGACAGAGGAGCCTGGTGGGCTAGAGTCCATGGGATCCCAAAGAGTTAGACATGACTTGATGACTAAATGACAACATCTAGACCTTGTTTTCTTTGGAATCCTAAGTTTATAATTACAGCCACTAAAATCCCCCTGCAATGCAGTAGTCTCAGGTCCAGTCCCTGGGTGGAGAACATCTCCTGGGAAAGGAAATGGAAACTCACTTTTGTATTCTTGCCTGGGAAATCCCATGGACAGAGGATCCTGGTGAAATACAGTCCATGAGGTCACAAGGAGTCAGACATGACTTAGCGACTAAACAACAGCATATCATTTCCTCATCATATGGTCTGGGATCCACTAGAGTACCCTCAGGTTCCATGCTTTTTTAGAAGGACCCAAAACTCAGAAAAAGCTGTTAAAGCCTTGCTTCTGATTTATGGCAGCTCATAAGAAGACTCATTAAAAGGAACAGCATGAAATGGGGTGGAAGGAGGAATCCAGGAGCAACTGGGTGCAGCTGTGCCATTGTCCTGTTCACTGGCATCCCATTCACTGAACTGAACTCTCTCAACACTGACCTTTGACCGTGTGTTGCCAACCAGGTAAGATCTTCCTAACTTTGGTCCCTTAATCTGGAGAGTCCCTATGACTGATTTTATTAGCTCCTCCTCCTCCAGCACCAGTGTGATGAAGGTCAAAGTGATACAGGTCAAAGTCTTAGGTCTAAACCAACAGATACACACACCCCCCCCCCCCAGTTACAATGATAATATCAACTATGTGGTGTGGCCCAAACCTTCAAGTTTACAAAGATTCCTATCCTCGTGGACTTCTAAGGGCTCAGTGGAGCAGATCCATCCTCACTACTGGAGACCTCTGCCAGATACAGGTTTTCAGCCACTCAGGCCCACCAATATAGAATTTACAGCAGTTTATAAATTCATATTCTTACATATCGTACTTTTATCATATGTAATTTATATTTTGAAGTAAATGGTTGTATAACTATTGATAGTTTCTTTTTTTATTCTAAGAATATTTTAATATTATAATGATACTAAAACATAGCAACAGAATACAAATTGAATTTAATATCCTATAATAATTTCCTTTGTCCTGGAGTAACGTTCATTGTAACAATGTACTTTTCATATTCATTTCTTTTTTTTCTCTTTTTTTAATACTTCAATTAAAAATATTTATTTTTTATTTATTTTAATTGGAGGCTAATTACTTTACAATATTGTAGTGGTTTTGCCATACATTGACATGAATCAGCCATGGGTGTACATGTGTTCCCCATCCTGAGCCCCCCTCCCACCTCCCTCCTCATCCCATCCCTCTGGGTCATCCCATTGCACCAGCCCTGAGCACCGTTTCTCATGCATTGAACCTGGACTGGTGACCTGTTTCACACATGATATTACACATGTTTCAATGCCATTCTCCCAAATCATCCCACCCCACAGAGTCCAAAAGACTGTTCTATACATCTGTATCTCTTTTGCTGTCTCGCATACAGGGTTATTGTTACCATCTTTCTAAATTCCATATATATGCGTTAGTATACTGTATTCGTGTTTTTCTTTCTAGCTTACTTCACTCTGTATACTAGACTCCAGTTTCATCCATCTCATTAGAACTGATTCAAATGTATTCTTTTTAATGGCTGAGTAATGTTCCATTGTGTATATGTACCACAGCTTTCTTATCCATTCGTCTGCTGGTGGACATCTAGGTTGCTTCCATGTCCTGGCTATTATAAGTGCTGCAGTGAACATTGCGGTACACATGTCTCTTTCAGTTCTTGTTTCCTCGGTGTGTATGGCCAACAGTGGAATTGCTGGGTCATATGGCAGTTTTATTTCCAGTTTTTTAAGGAATCTCCATACTGTTCTCCATAGTGGCTGTACTAGTTTGCATTCCTACCACCAGTGTAAGAGGGTTCCCTTTTCTCCACACCCTCTCCAGCATTTATTGTTTGTAGACTTTTGGATCGCAGCCATTCTGACTGGTGTGAGATGGTACCTCATTGTGGTTTTGATTTGCATTTCTCTGACAATAAGTGATGTTGAGCATCTTTTCATGTGTTTGTTAGCCATCTGTATGTCGTCTTTTACCATTGTAGCAAATCTTTGTATTCTAATGTTTCAGTCAGTTTGTAATGCCTACTGATATATAGTCATGATTATCAATATACCCACAAAATAATCTTGAGTATTTCCTAGTGTTTATATGCCTCAATATATATTTTTGTCTACTTCAGTTTATTTCAACTTCTAAGAATACTATTAAATATTTAGTGATAATTTTTATATTGGTAACATATATGAGAATATACTTGAGACTTCAGCAGATATAACAAATTTATTAACCTGACAGAAAATGGAATAAGTGTTTGTATGAATTACAAAATTATTGTGAGTAGAATATATGAGAAGTGTAAAAAACTATGACAAGTCCTTATGCATTTCTATATTAATAATTCAGAAAACAAATATTTTTCTAGAAAAACTTTGGATTTTACTTTGCAAACAAGAAGAAAAGATGAATTCAATCAGGATAATCTTTGAAAGAACAAACTGAACAAAGAAAATACTAAGAAGACCTTTGTCAATGAAAATTCCTCCCAAACATTTATTTAGTTTCATATTTGTTGTTTGCTATTAGCACTGCGCTGTCCCCAAATTTTCAATTCTACTTTTAGGAACCACTCACCATTAATTTCATTCTAAGTTATTTTAGTGGAGTTCACCCTTCCCCACACACTAAGGGTAAGAATGCAAAGGCTCCACTGATCAATCCTTTATCCCCCTTCCCAAAATATTTGAAGTAGAGGTGAGCACATAGCCCATCTGGAATCAGTGTGAGGAGGTTTTTTCTTGAGATTTCTGAAGAGATGAGGTCTTCTGCTCCCTTTGCTAAAGTCAGGCCACATAGGCTAGAACGGAGTTTCTTATATTTCCTCTGTATTAGAATTGTCAGGGTAGCTTTGAAAATTTTTGTTTCCCAGTTCCTCCCTCATTTCAAAGTGATCACAGTCGCTGGTTGTAAAACCAGTGCTTCAGGTGTTTTCAAAGAATCACTTGGGGATTCCATTTACTAGAAAATTTAGAAAACCAGTGATCCAAGAAGAGTGTTCTCAAACTTGGGCAGACATTCAGTCCCTGGCAGGTTTGTTTAATTGGCTTGGTTGGCCCAATCTCACCCTGTGAATTTGTTTAGGTAGGTTTTCTCTAGGTTAGACTGAGAATTTGCATCTCCACCTACCATTTAGCTGAGGGTGATCGTGGATCACAGCTTGAGAATAACTACTCTATGGCAAGATTTGGGTATGCCATTGAGAATGGTGCTCTACTTTTGAAAAGAGAGAAGGGTGCTCTACTTTTGAAAAAATATGTTTTTAGGCTAGAATTTTCTGGTTACTGATCCCTACTGGATTGTCTGATTGGGTAGAACACCTGAGAATCTGCTTTCTAAGAAGATTCCAGGCCATGGCACTGATGGTTTCACGAATCACCTCTTGAGAACTACTGCTCTTGCCCAACATCTTTAGGCTGCAATTTGTTTAGTATAACTAATAAGAACTGCCATGTTATATGCCAAGAGTTATACTAAGGCTTTGTGTCTGGTATCTCATTTCAGTTCACTTGCATGGAGAACATTGAAGTATCTCTTCACCAAAAATATAGTGGCGATCAGAATTAAACTACCTTCTGAAGCCTCCAGGCCAAGAGATGGCAGAACTCAGATTGGAACCTAGAAGAGCAGGACCCCGAACCTGTGCTCTTAAGCACAAGGAAGAGGAGGTTTCACACCAGATGAAGGTGCCTACCCTGTGTCCTTCTTGGCAGGTAAACTCTTTCTTGATGGTAAGTCGCAGGCCACAGCAGTGTGTAGCCACTACTGCTTTGTGGTTTCCCTAGGCCTACTTCCTCACCTTTTAGAGAGGATGTATCTATCCATATTGCCTATAGGTAAAGGTGGTATGAGTGAAGACATTGGGGGCTAAACATATCCCTGAAATCCTGCATTAAACTGGATGATGAAAGCAGCAGTTTTTCTTCCGTGAGAATTTGTTGGAGATGCTAAAGTCTGAATTCATACCTCCCAAGTATCCCTATATTTAAAGTGAGTGGCGGGTGATCTAGCAAAAGAACTGGGCCAAAACTGGCCCTGCAGGCATTAACCTGTCACTTGACTAAGCAATATAAAAGAGTTGAGGTGAAAGATGGTGCAAAGGCTTGCCACCCTGACGAGGCATTTTCTCCACACACATTACAGGAGAAAGATAGCTTTCCCAATGTTTCAGGCCAAGTGCAGGGGACCTCAGAAATTTTGCCCCCATCCAGGCCAGCTCAGCAGTAAACTCATTACAGACACAGTGAGTGGTCTTCAAACCTCTAAAAGAAAAGAGGCTCTCTGAGAAAGTCTGCTCATCCCAAGATAGCCATTTGGTTGCTTGGTTCAAGATATGACCAGAGATGATCTATTGTTAAAAGTATTCTCTGAAAATAACAAGGCAAAAGTAAGCTGAAGTAACTAACAGTTGTGGCTGTTGCTGCATGCACACTTTAGGCTCCCAGAATGACCAGACAAAGTGATACTGGCTGCTTTGGAGGCTCTGAAACTTCAGTGGTCAGCAGAGGATCCTCTTGTGTCAAAAAGCACGGCAAGTGTTATCCCACATGCAGTCATTGGGGCTATCAAGTGTTAGCATGCAATATAATCACCAGGGACATTGTTCAAACTTAGCTGCTGGACACCTCCTCTGTCCCCAGAGTTTCTGACTTAGTCCATGTGGAGTGGCATCTTGGATTTTGTATTTCTAACAAGTAGCATAGGTGATGTTGGTGCTGTGGTTTGGGGAACCACTGTTTAACATCTAGGGCTACTATTCAAAGGAAGGTATTCTGAGAATTAAGCCAACATGGATAAATTGGGACCCTAGATATTCTTGATGATGTGGTCTGAGTGCCTACTATCAAGAATGCCAGAATAGCAGGAATCTCACCATTTTTCTTTTAATTTAAATGAAATAAAATAATTCAATTTCAATGAAAGCATCCAAAGCAAAGTAGAATTTTAAATGATAACTAGTTTAAATGTGTATATTCATTTAGCTAAATTAAATTTGTCATTTAGTTAATAAATTGATCCTGTAACCAAAAGAATACCCCCCAAATCTGTAATGAGTTGCAATTACAGAGGCCCTTAGGAACTGCTGTAATATTGTTTTGTGGGAAAAAAAAGTTGGAAATACTGCAGACTACTACAAAATTAAGTTTCAAAAATTTGCAGAAGAGAAATGGCTTTGCCTATTCAATATGATTCTTACTGAATCATATAATTAATTCCTCAAAGCCAGTATTTATCAGTGATACGTACATTAATTTGCAAGGAAGAGTTAAAGTACAGTTACAGTTCAGTCGCTCAGTCGTGTCCAACTCTTTGCGACCCCATGAATCGCAGCACGCCAGGCCTCCCTGTCCATCACCATCTCCCAGAGTTCACTTAGACTCACGTCCATTGAGTCCGTGATGCCATCCAGCCATCTCATCCTCTGTCGTCCCCTTCTCCTCCTGCCCCCAATCCCTCCCAGCATCAGAGTCTTTTCCAGTGAGTCAACTCTTCACATGAAGTGGCCAAAGTACTGGAGCTTCAGCTTTAGCATCAGAGTTAAAGTAAATTGATTTAATTAAAGTACTATATTTGAAGGCTAAAATATTTAAAGATTTTTAAAATATGAAATAGCATTTTAATACTAAGTTAAAATAGACTCATATTTACATAATATGTTGAACATTTTATCATGGTGAAATTCTTTCTGAATGTATGTAGTATTCAAAATAATGTTTTTCATCTTCATATTCTGAAATAATGGACACAGCATTATTCGTAAAACCATTTTTGGTGTACTTTTATATTTGGTCAATGGTTTTAGGAAACTATAACTTTGCAATGCAGGCCTTCGCAAATTGACCATTCGTTTAATGACTCATTTGGAAAATTCACTTTAGGTAGGTTGGTTTTTAGTAAATTGACCTAAAGATGGACTCTTGGACATCATTAGCTTTAACTGCTTGGAATTATTCCTGTTGTTTTGGAGAACTGCATTGCAGCTTTCCTTTGGAGAATTGCCCTTCCTACAACTGGAATTGATGAAGTTCATGTGAAATTAATTCTTTCCTCAGCTACACTGAGTTTTTATAAACTAAGCTAATAAAAGGGTATGATATTCAAGTAAGCAATGAATGGATTAACATTGGCTTCATTGATTAACAAGCTCTTTAAAAAAAGAGTTGGAATTCTGACTCTATTAATATAGTAGAAAAATCTCTTCTAAATCTATTGCTTTACTCCCTTTCAGAACATGGATTCTTCTTTGCTACTGACCTGTTCTGTAGACATTCCAGTGCTTTCAGGGAAGTCACAGTGATGTCACTTCATTTTCCCACCAGTGATGTGTGCAAACATGCATCATTTTAGTGAAGATAATCCCATCCCCAGCTCCACTGTGATTACATAAACCAAACTGGTCAAAACAAACATATGCTCTTATTGGCTTTGTTGATACATAACCTTGTTTTCTTTGGAATCCTAACTTTATAATTATAGTCCCTAAAATCTTCCTACAATACAGGAGCCTTGGATTCAATCCGTGGATCAGGAAGATGCCCTGGGGAAGGAAATGGCAACCAACTCTAGTATTCTTGTCTGGAGATAGTCCATGGAGTTGTTGAGTCAGGCACAATTTAGCAACTACATGACAACAAAACCTTGTTTTCTTCGGAATCCTAACTATAATTACAGCCACTAAAATCCCCCTGCAATGCAGGAGATGCGAGTTGGATCCCTAGTTTGGGAAGATCCCCTGGACAAAGAAATGGAAACCCATCTCAGTATTCTTGAATGGGAAATTCCATGGATGCAGGAGCCTGGTGGGCTACAGTCCATGGGGCTGCAAAGAGTCAGACATGACTTAGCAACTAAACAGCAGTAAAACCTTGTTTTCTTTGGAATCCTAACTCTATAATTTACAGTCACTATATGACAAGTAAACCAGCTGTCTTCCTTTCTGCTGGCAGGTTGATACACTACTACTGCTCTCATCAGTGATACTTCTGCTGTTGTTTTTCTTATGTGGCATAATGAAACAAATATGGGATCAAGGTACCCTGGCATAATGCCTTTGGACAAAGATTTGGCCAGATCTTTGTTCAGAGCTCTAGGTGACTAGGGGATGTAGGCAAGATCCCTTCCAAAAACCAATCCGTAATTCATTTGTGTGTGTGATTAAAAAATATTTTAGGGGGCCTTCCCTGGTGGTCCAGTGGTGTAGACTCCATATTCTCAATGCAGTGGGCCCAGATGTGATTCCTGGTCAGGGAACTAGATCCTACGTGCCACAACTAAGAGTTCACATGGGGCAACTAAAACATGGCACAGCCAAGTAAATGAATGTAAAAAATATATATATATATTTATTAATTTGGACATATTCTGGACCCATCAGAAACCTGGAACAAATAAAATATTATATTTGATATACTGTTATTTGTGTTTTCTATTTTATATACTTTGCATAATTTTGACTGATAAAATCTTTAATATCAGTAAAACTAATTTGAATCACTTATGTAGTTTTGTGACTATACAATCACAAACTACTATTTACATTAGCAAATTCTGTTTTATGTAAAACTGAATGTTACATGTGATTAAAAAAGTTAATATATTGGATTTAATAAAATTAAAATATTTCAAAGATACCATCAAGAAAGTGGAAAGAAAACTCACAGACTGGAAGAAAATACTGGCCATAATCCACACTTTTAATTTGTTTTTTTCCATTCCTAAAAGGTATGTTAACCTGGGTTGTTATGGACTGAATTGTATCCCCACAATATTCACATGTTGAAGACTTCACCTTCAAGGTGACTATTTGGAGACAGGGCTTTTAAGGAGATAAGATGAGATCATAAAGGTGGGGCCATGATCTGATAGGATCATTGTCCTTAAAAGATGATGACAAGATGCCAAAGATCTTTCTCTCTCCACATGTGCACAGAAGAAATTTCATGTGAAGAGAGTGAGAAGGAAGAAGTCTGCAAGCCAGGAAGAGATGCTTGACCAGAGACCAACCCTGCTGGCTCCTGGATTTTGGACTTCCAGCCTCCAGAACTGTGAGAAAATAAATTTATCTAATTTACCCTGTCTGTCGTATTTTGTTATGGCAGCCTGAGCAAACTATGCATGGGACAGTGCTTGATATCAGCTGACAAAAATTGAAAGTCATCAATAGTCCACCCCAACACTAGACAATCTATAAATGAATGTTTTAAATTCTTGTGATTTTTCCCTGCTAATCATAGACTTTTTGCTCCATCATGCTAGTACTTCCATAGTAAAGGCCACTTTTACTCCTCTGCCTTACTAAGATATTGACATCTGCTCTCCTCCGCTGATCTTAACCATTAATACACCCAAGTAAACCAAACACATTTCTCACACTGTAGTTTTAGTCATCCATTTTAAATGAAAATCTGATTGCTTCAATATACTGTTTCTAATTTATAGGCCAGTTTAGATTTATTATCTGCCTTTTCTCAACTCTCTAAATATATCTGCACCATTGCCTTATGGGGCTTATCTTTATTAAATGAAACAAGTACAGAATTCAAATGAACAATTGTCAATGCTTTAAGGAGTGGTGCTAAGATATGCAGAATATAAATCAGAATAGCTATGGAATTTCAGAGCTAAACAGTTTCAATAGAAGAAAGCTCAAGATGTTTATACACAGTATGTGAAAAGAAGGGTGTCTAGATTTTTTTTTTTTTTCCTGTAACCTTCTTCAGGTAGGGTATGTTTCTTAGTCATACCCACATCGCTGGCTTCTCAGATGTCTGTCTCAATAAAGGCTCTTATTAATAAAGATTAAGGAGCTGACATTTCCACTAGGAAAACACCCAGCAAAGTCAAGAGTATAGCTGAGAGGAGTAAAAAGGCTGACTCCATCCCTCACAAAAGAATGAAGACTTGTTCTCCCTAGACTCATAACTTCAACAAGTTGATCTTCATGAATACATATTTTTTTCAATTCCTATATTCCCATTTTAGTGTTTTGACATTTCTTTCACTTATTTTTGCCTTTAATTACAGTTATGGTTCTCTTTACTCAGATAATAACCCCTGGGTGAGTGGCACTGTTGGTGTTCAGTTGCTCAATCATGTCTGACTCTGTGATCCCATGGACTGCAGCACACCAGGCTTCCCTGTCCTTCACTATCTCCCGGAGTTTGCTCAAAAACATGTCCATTCAGTCGGTGATGCCATCAAACCATCTCATCCTCTGGTGTCTCCTTCTACCCTCAATCGTTCCCAGCATCAGAGTCCTTTCCAGTGAGCCAGCTCTTCACATCAGGTGACCAGAGTATTGGAGCTTCAGCTTCAGCATCAGTCCTTCCAGTGACTATTCAGAGTTGATTTCCTTGCAGATTGACTGGATTGATATCCTTGCTGTCCAAGGGACTCTCAAAAGTCATTTTCTTGCACCACAGTTTGAAAGCATCAGTTCTTTGGCTCAGCCTTTTTTATGGTCCAACTCTCACATCTACACATGACTACTGGAAAAACCATAGCTTTGACTATATAGACCTTTGTCAGCAAAGTGATATCTCTGCTTTTTAGTGTGCTGTCTAGGTTTGTCATAGCTTTTCTTCCAAGGAGCAAGCATCTTTTAATTTCATGTCTGCAGTCACCATCTGCACTGATTTTGGGGTCTAGGAAAGGGTGGGTGGGACTAGTGGGATGTAATCTCTTCCTTTAGAGTTCAACACTTAATAGATGGTTATTGCATGTTTACTGAATAAAAATCACAGTGACATTTTTTGACCATTTGTATTACATCACAAGTAAAGATTTACGTTTCAGTCACCATGGACATGGTTTTTGTGAAATGGTCTAACATGATTTTTACCATGTCTGAAACAGACAAGTGATTAGTATGTAAATTATTTAAGAAACAACTACAGATATAAACACATAATCTCTAATAGATAAGTGAACAATTTACAAAACAGGAAATCCAAAATGTGAAAATAGCATTGGTAGAGTTGCTCAAAGTACACAATTCATCCCCAGAAAGTTAATTGAAACAATAGTGAGCTAATCAGAATTTGTAATAATAATAAATTTGCAGCATTTAAACAGCTAGACAATGCCAGGTTTGAGTGAAGATGAGGATGTATTGTCCTACCGGTACACATTCTGTGGAGCAATCATGCAGTACATTATCAAGCTAAATGTATGTGACCTATGATCTAGCCATTCTACTATGCATATTTCCTAGGGAAGTCCTTCTGTAGGTCCATGAGGAAAGAGGCAGGATGATGTACATTGCTTCATTAGACCTTGCCTGGACTGCTCTTCTGAAGATACCCCCATGGTTTATACTCTTTTCTTTTAGGTTTTAAGTCAAATGAGATCTTCTGGTGAGAGTTTGTTTGACCAGTTTATTAATTTGGGGATCTTTGTCTCATTCCTCAAAAATCCTTATCCATCTCCTTTGCCTTGTTTTACTCCATATATTTTCCAACACATGGAATATGCTTTGCTTATTTACTTTTTACATAGCCTTATTATAATCTAAGCAACATTTGCTGTTGCTAGATCTCCAGTGGCGCAAGGAGTGCCTGACACATAATAGGTGCTCAATAATTTTTTGTTGACTGAATTCAGTCCTAAGAATCTTAAGACTTCAAATACAGATGTGCTGTTGCACCTTTCCCAAAAGATGCAGTTTCTCTGAGTCTTGAGATAAAAAGATTAAAGTATGAGCTTATCCTGACTTTATTTTCCCTTGTGCCTTATACCAGAGATAAAGGGCAATGGAAAGCTACTCTGGATTGGTTGTAAAGATTCAGAAGAAAAGTGTTTTTTTTTTTTTTCACATTCAGATCTCATAGTCTATGAAATCTCTCAATTATTACCATTTAAGAGAGTACCTAAAATGAAGTGTTTTTAAAAAGCACTGGTTGCTTTTTTTGCCAGAGAAAGCCAACATCTGGCAAGCAGGGGTCTGTAGTTAACTACCATAGTGATTGTTCTATCCCCCACAGTCCATACTCATGTGCCACTCTCTGAGGCACACTCACAAGGAGAAGCGGACAAGAAAAATTCCCTCAATGGGCATAAGAGGGTTTGTACTAAAAATTCTCTCCACTTACAACCATTACCATTCTTACTCATAAAGAAATGATACATGCTTGGAGCCAGTAACCACTATATGCTAATTAATCTTTACTGTTTTTCTAAATAAAATATACTTTAAAAAAATTACTGTTATCCCATTTTTTTCCCCTGCAATAATATTTCAGGTGTGTTGAGGTGGTTAAATTGGTTATTTTTTACATAGGCTTCATCTCATTGCTAAACTGTATTTATAGAATGATCTAATTATTAGAGTCTAGTACAGCAACAACTCTTTTAAGAACTTTCTATTTCAATAGATCTCTAGACTTTTCTTGTAAAGAAAAGAGCAGTTTTGGTCACCTCTTATCACATAGGCATTAGGCAGGGTTACCTCAAAATAGGTTAAAGCTAACCTATTTAAAGCTATTAAAAGGTCTGATTGAATTTACTGAAGGGTTTATATAAGAGGTAAGGACAGGGTTAAGGGAACCAAACAAAACTGCTGGAACCCTGAGAAAACCACAAGCCACAGTGGGAATCCTTTTACTTCCCCTAATACTGGGAGGCAGGGGGAGGAAAAGGTGGTTCAGGAGCCTTTCATAGTGTCAGGAAGGAATATATGCAGGAAGATAGGGTTTTAGAGGAATAAAAGTAGCTGAAACGCAAACTGCAATAGCATGTACTACCAAAACTGCCTGTAACTCACTGCAGACACACAAGCTGTCTTTCTAAACAAATAGAGAACAGAGTGAACTGCAGATTCTGCCCCGAGAATTCCCTTCCCCATGGTTTAGCAAGGCTCTCCCTCAGTGAGGCTGTAATGTAGGAACCTTGTGCTTCCAGCTGCCTCCAGCAGGCAGGCAAACTCTTTCACAAGTTAGATCCATGCTTTATCTGACTCCTGTCGGCAGGAATGCCCCCCTGGAAGCCAGAGATGTGGGTTGGAGGGAGAGGTCGCTAAGCCAGAGTAGTGGGGACATTAAGAGCCCCGTGCTCCTCTTAGTTACTTCTGCTATTGAAGCTGCTTGGATCTGGTATGCTGTTTCATTTTCCTTTAAAGAAATGGAATACTCACATATAAATTCAAATGTATGGGAATATGGGCCAGATAGCACATAAATCTACAATGGGAAGCTGAGCCCACCTGGGCACTTGATTGTCCATACTCGGATGTTCATTCTCAATCGAGGTGTAGAGTCAATTAAGGCTTGATGGTCAACTGCTGCTGGAGGAGATCATCAAGAGGATGTGACCTCTGACTGACTCTCCAGGTGTAGCCTGGCAGTCGGAGGCTCCGCCCCTTCTGGTGGTGGTGGGAGGTGTGCTCTGCGTGCTGCTCCCAACAACCGGAGCCATTGCAAGGTGCAGCCCTGAGAGAGTCAGCTATGTTGAGACCATCTGGATTTGTGGCTGAACCCCGTTAATGCGGCCACAGAAGCTTCTAGGATGCTGGAGGGCTGGTATGGAGATCTCATTATGCAGCACCCAAGACAAGCCTCGGGGGTAAGTTCTTTTGCTACTTAGACCTGCCACCTACCAATCTGGAGTGGCCGTCTCTTTCTTCAGTCTCCCTGGCCTCCTGGTACGGGGCTGTTTTGCAAACCAACAAACATGGACAAGTTTTTGGCAGAATATAGCATAGCCCTCCTCCAACAGATGGGGTGTCTGACTTTTGTTGTGGTTTGCCTACATGCCACGGACACTTGGAAGTATCCTGAGGTCACATGCCAAGGCATGCTGAATGCCAGCCTGAGCTGACTGTAGAACTTTCTCTTAATTTTAGCCTTACTCAAAACCAGCTAGCTTCTGAGTTACCTAAATTCATCAGAAAAGCAATCATGAATGTGGAATGTATAGCTGCAGAGTTCTAAGAACTATGCTACTTGCTTCATTGTGGAAAAGTTGAGTTTCTGTAACTTGTTTCTCACTTTAGAGGGACTATCCCCATGTGCCATAGATTAATGGATGCCTAGTAACTTCGGTGATGTGGCCGATAGGTCTATATTTTGGCATCTAGCGTGCTGGCTACCTCTTGGTGAAAAGATTCAGTTAGCAAGATCAGTGTAATGGGCCAGAAGTATGTGAGTAAAACCACAGTGGCGGAGCATTGTATTTTAAACAAGGCAGTGATGCTGTCCTTAGAGAAAACAAGGAACTCAGACTGCTGCACTTGGCAGGGGAAAGCAAACTTCTGATTTGCTGTACTGATATGTATCAAGAAGAGAGTGTTTGCTGGGTTAGCTCTGTATTAGGTGTCGGTGTCGAGATGCCCCAGCACTGTGAAACAGGCCAGTTAAATAAGATTCCTGATGCTGCACCTTTTAAGTTTTTGCAGGGGCCACCAATCTCTAAGGGGCTTCCCAGATGGCTCAGTGGTAAAGAATCCACCTGCAGTGCGCAGACACAGGAGATGCAGTTTCAATCCCTAGGTCGGGATGATCCCCTGGAGGAGAAAATGGCAACCCACTTCAGTATACTTGCCTGGAGAATCCCATGGACAAAGGAGCCTGGTGGGCTACCATCCGTGGGGTCGCAAAAAGTTGGACACGCCTGAGCACATGACACACACACGTGGCACTAATCTTTGAAATCCTCTGATGTGGTAATGTGTTGGCTGACTATTTTGGAAGACAGACACAGTTCCACAGTCGTCAAATTGGCTCTTCTTTTCTTAATAGTTCTTAGTCCACGCATCCAGGAAGCAATGTGAGGTTTCTGCTAGGTACTTCATAAATCTTTGCCAATATCTCTTCAGTAACTAAGGAAATAAGCACAGACTTAGTCTGTGGTCTGTCTGAACCCACTGTTAGGCGGACGGAGCCCGAGATTCATTCTGTATGTGATTTCCCTGAGTCTGCACTTTGATCAGTGGATCAAGGTGGCATTACAACCCCCCAGGAACTAGTGACAGTTCATACCTAACATCTAATAGTTAGCCAAAGTTTAGAGTTTTATTTTCCCCAGTGCCCATACATCCTAGTAATGGCTGTCATTCCCTCTAGGAAGAGGCTTGGAGGAGTCAGTGCAGTCAATCCTGGCTGCATTGCACAGTCACCATTCAATATGACTTGGGCTCCCAATCAGTCAAGGAACTCTGGGTCTTTGAACTTGACTTGAATGTAGGATCTGGGTAAAGTTACCCATTAGAGTGATGCATCAGGCTTCCACTTGCTCTACCAAGAATTTGAAATATTACCAGAGGGTTAGCCTAAATTCCCCTGGAATTTAGGATCCGGTAGTGTTTTATCTTTGTTTAGGAAACCTGAAATTGTCCTTGCTTCTTAAATCTACTGAATTACTAAATATCTTTCAGTTGTATGAAGTACTGCTTTACTTTTATGATTCAGTTCCATCATTTCAATGGGAAGGAGGGAGAAGGATCACCATGTGATAATTTTATTGATGACTATTTATTCATTTGCCAACAAATATTTATTAAATATCTACTACCTGCCAGACATTGTTCTAGGTACTGGAAATGAAGCAGTGAGTAAATCAGGAAAAATACTCCTGCTTTCATATACAGCCTGCATACTGGTGTGTGAAGACCAACAGTAACCAAGATAAATGGGTCAAAATATATTGTATGTTAGATGATAACAACACAAAGTAAAACAAAATACAGAAGGGGAATAGAAGTGGTGAGAGAGGAGAGTTTGTACACTTGCAATTTTGAATTGGTTGGCCAGATATGTCCTTCCTGTGAAGGTGACATTTCATTGAAGACCTGAAGGAGGTATGAGAGTGAGCTCTGTAGGCATCTGGGGTCAGAATAGTAAGGACAGAAAAGAGCAAGTGTGTCTACACCTCAAGGAGGGAACATGCCAGGCATGTTTGAGAAACAGGGAAGACTAGTAAGTGATGCATAAATAATTGAAGAAATATCTATTTAAGTATTAGTAATGGTTAACATGAACACTAGTAGAATTCAAAACCATTTGTACTTTTTCATCATTCAGTTCAGTTCAGTTCAGTCACTCAGTCGTGTCCGACTCTTTGCGACCCCATGAATCGCAGCACGCCAGGCCTCCCTGTCCATCACCAACTCCTGGAGTTCACTCAGATTCACGTTCATCGAGTCAGTGATGCCATCCAGCCATCTCATCCTCTGTTGTCCCCTTCTCCTCCTGCCCCCAATCCCCCCCAGCATCGAAGTCTTTTCCAATGAGTCAACTCTTTGCATAAGGTGGCCAAAGTACTGGAGTTTCAGCTTTAGCATCATTCCTTCCAAAGAAATCCCATTTCATTAGGCAAGATGAAATCAAAATCAAACAAGTTTCTCATAACTGTTTGAAAGCAACAAGGGAATGTTGAATGATACAAAGGAATGCTTACAAAGTAGGCCAAACGTAACTGTACTTTGTGACCCCTGATCTGTAACACGATATGACTATGTGTGTGCTCAGTCGTGTCCGACCCTTTGCAACCTGATGGACTCTACGCTGCCAGGCTCTTCTGTCCATGGCATTTTTCAGGCAAGAATACTGGGGTGGGTTGCCATTTCCTACTCCAGGGGATCTTTCCAACCCAGGGATCGAAACCACATCTCCTGCATTGACAGGCAGCATCTTTACCACTAGTGCTACCTGGGAAGCCCTATAACACAATATATCATTTTGAAATAAAATGTAAAGCAGCAAGGAAAGTCACCAAAAGGTTTTCTCTGAGTTGTGGGGCTTGAGTTAGAAAGATTTTCCTCCTTTTCCTTTTCTGTACTGTCTAGCGTCTACAGTTTTGCTTTGCTTTCTGTAAAGGAACTAGAATACAGGCCTACCTCATTTAATTGTGCTTTGCTTTGTTTTGCTTCACAGATACTGCCTTTAAAAAAAAAGTTTAAGATTTGAGGCAGCTCTGGATGGAGTGTTTTTTGGTACCATTTTTCTAACAGCATTTGCTCCCTTTGTGTCTCTGTATCACATTTTAGTAATTCATTTTTTTTCATTAGTATTATGTTTGTTACAGTGATCTGTGATCAGTGATTTGATGTTACTGTGACTTGGTGAAGATTCAGATGATGGCCCACACTTTTTAGCAATAAAGCATTTCTTAAGGTGTGTACATTTTTAAAGACATATTGCTACTGCTCATTTAGTACAATACAGTATAGTGTAAGCATAACTTTTATATGTGTTGGGAAACCAAAACATTCATGTAACTTGATTGCAACACTCGATTTACCATAGTGGTTTGGAACCACAGTATTTCCAGGATCTGCCTCTATAACAGTTAAGAGCTAAGGATTTGAATCAGACCTGAGTTGAAATGCTGGAGCTACTTGATTTACTGTTACCTTGGCTCACTGTTCATATCCGTAAAATGGAGATAATGATAATGACTTTATAGGATTGTTTTAGATACTAAAGGTGGTACTGTTTCTAAAGGTGTTAATATAGTGCCTGTTTGTCACAAATATTCAATGGTAACATCATTATCAATCCAAAGTATGGCTCTTAAAATTGGATTCTTTTTTAAAAGTTATTGGTTTAACTCAAACAATAACTCAGACATGTTAAATGATACCTCTCGTCACTCAACTTAAAACGGAGATCTCAGAGTAATTTCTACTCAAAAACTCCATGGATATCACTTTTTTTGTTGTTACCTTTCTTTCTTTTTTTTTTTTTTTGCATCTGTGGTGAGAACACGGAGGATCTATTAATACTTTCTTTGCAAATTTTGAGTATATGATACAGTATGATTAACTATAGTCACCATGTTGGGCATTCAGTCCCCAGGAATTACACATCTTGCAGGTAACTGAAAGTTTGTTCTCCTTGACTAGTTTCTTTAACAGCTCAAACAAAATCCACCTTCTGGTTGATAAGTGTATAGATAAGAAAAGATGTTTATTATATTTACAAAAAATAGATTGTTTTTCTCACTTTAGGAGTGCTACATGATTTTTATAGACTCTTTGGAACAAGTAGGACATCTGAGGAAAAATATGTTGAAGATAACCACTATAATATGTATATGTTTCTGTCCAATATTTTACAGTATGTATTTTAAAATTTTTTTCTTAATCTGAAAGATGTTTAAATTATGTAATTTGATTAATGCAAAATAACACTTTTGAAATGTCTTAGCTTTTCATAACTTAAGCCAAATGTTCATGTTATTTTTTTAACTAAAAGAAGCATTTAAAACATTAAATAATACTTAGATTTAGCTTCCAATAAAATTGGAATCACATTTTATAATATAACCAGTTCTTCAAAAATTGCTCTTGTATAACACCAGACAAATAATATTTCAAGATAAAGTTTAATAAATGTGTGTTGTTAGAATTTTAATATAATTTCTTTAATTTTCTTCTAAAAGATTTTAAAATGTAAACATAAAAATGACACACTAGCCAAGAGAAACTGTAATCCTTCCCATCGTTTTAAAGTGCTTATTCCTAGCTCATGCAAGTCTGTCAGCATGTTTTCAATCTAATGTACCAAGGTCAAATACACTCTGGAGATATTTCTTAATGGAATTTTCAGGCGAGTAAATGCTATTGTACAGTAGACTAAACAATTTGATGACCAGCACATTTAGAATATATACTATGTAATTTCAGAGAACTTTGGAAGTGCAGAGGCTCCTTTCTAATGCTAAGCAGTATCTTTGGCCATCCTTTCTGAAGAAATAGAAAAAAGAATTTTGATGACTTCTTTCCAGTTACACAAACTGCAGATGAATGGTGAGTGTAAATTTATTTCTTTAAGCTATTACATCAGTAGGCTAAAAGCCTGTACAAAAAATATTCAGATGGACAGTAAGGAAGGCAAGATAGAGCAACTTGAAGCACTTGGCTGTCATTAATTTATTAACAATTGTTCATGCATCAATATTATTAGATGATGTTATGGAAGGTAAATCAGGTCTCCATCCATTAACTAACTTATATATATATGACATTAAATTAGAAGAAATTTATTTTATGTTATTAAGTATGTATTAAAGCAGATTAATCTATGAACTATATGTTAAATAATGCCATATTTTAAATAATGTTGCCCTGATCCATTTAAATGTTATAGCAAGAATAATATTTATCAGAATAAAATTTGATGTTGAACAGAACTATCATTCTATTGTTGAAATACTTTTCTTTCTTTTATTTGATCATATTTACTATGTTTCTCATATTTCTCCATTGTTTGGTCTAGTGTGTCTTTTCTTACCTCATTTTTGATTCCTCTTGCTTTCCTAACACATTAATGGTGGTTTTAAAAGCAATCTCTCTATATTCCCAAAGTCTCTCCCTTGAATATCTTCATCTACTTGTTTTATTTACCAGCTATATATAGATAATACCAAATATTAGACTTTTATTCTAGACTTTCTAGTGGCCAATTTCTAAGTCCCCTCTCTTTCTTTCCCTTTCCACTTAGTTTACTATTAAGTTTCAAAATATCATCTTTAGTATCTCATCAGTTTCTTCTCTTCTCTTCAGTATCCATTGCTGTACCCATAAACAAGATTGGTAAGAGCTATAGCTCTCCCCAGTGATAGCCAATAGAACTTTCTGCAATATCTTTGTTGTCATAGGGTAGCCATTAGGGGAGCTATTGAACACTTGAACTGTGGCTTATGCAATTGAGGAAGTGAAACTTTATTTAATTTTAATTGATATTAAATCTGTGCACATAAGGCTAGAAGCTACTGTACTGAACAACACAGGCATAGATTGGTGTCAGAAGTTCCAAGATAAAGGCTTCTGGATTTCTCTTAAATCCAAGAAAGTGTACATATCACTCTGCCACTTAAAGACTTTCCATGTCTCCTCCTATGTTATTACATAGTTGGATTCCAAAGGCTCACATATAAGGTCCACATTGATCTCATTCCATAACACTTTTCTAGTCAAGTTTACATTGAACTTGTCCTTCTATGCTGTAATCCATCCAAATTGAAATATCTTTGTTCTGAGTCCTTGGCTTATGCCTTCTCCACACTCATAATTTGACTCATATTGTATTCTTCTCTAGAAATTCTTTGCCCAAACTGTGTTTCCAAATCATCTTAATTGTTTTTTAAGAAAATTTCAAATGCATTTGGAATTTTAACAGCAGAATACATTTTGTAAAATTGTGTATGATGAAACCATTTCTCCACCAGTTACATCCGTGGACCAGAGCCAGTTTATTTCAGAAGCCCCAGGGTGCCCTAAGGTTATTTGTGTCGTTATCCCTGTTATTTTCCCCTTCAGAGAATTGTCCTTAATATAACGTTATGTTTCTTCTCCTGGTTAGTTTTTTTTTTTTAATATATTATTCAATTTATTTAAACTAAAAGAAAAAAAATAAGTTCACTCATTTATCTGACCACACCTGCTACCTCTTTACTCCCAACCCTCACCTCTAGCAACCAGAGGCTCTGTTCTATCTACGAGCTTGGGTTTTTTGTTTAATTTTTAGGTGCTGTATATAAGAGAGATCATATGGTATTTGTCTTTCTCTGTCTGACTTATTTCACTTAGCATAATGCCCTCAAGGTCTATGCATGTTGTTGCAAATGGTAAGATTTCATTCTTTTTTATGGCCAAGCAATATTCCACTGTGTATCTATACCACAGTTTTTTCATTCATTCATTGATGGACACTTAAGTTTTTTTCCATATCTTGGCTGTTATAAATAATACTGCAGTGAACATAGGGGTGCATATCTTTTTGAGTTAGTGTTTTCATTTTCTTTAGATAAAGACCCAGAAGTGGAATTGCTAGATTGTATTATAGTACTATTTTTATTTTTTTTGAGGAAACTTCATACTGTTTCCTGTAGTGTTGCATCAATTTACATTCTTACCAACAGTGTACAAGAGTACCCCTTTCTCCAATTTTTCTCCAACACTTGTTAATTCTTTTTTTTTTCTTTTTGAATAACTGCCATTCTGACAGGTGTGGGGTGATATCTCATTATGTGGTTTTGATTTACATTTCTCTGATTAGTGATATTGAGCATCTTTTCATGTACCCTTTGGCCATTTGTATGTCTTCTTTGGAAAACTGTCTATTCGGATCTTTTCCTCATGTTATAATGGAATTAACTGTTCAGTTTCAGCTTAAGTTGCCACTTATTTTATGAAGCTTTTCCCAATTTCCCCTGTTAAGCAAGCTCTCCCTCCACTGAATCAGTCTAGTTATCTGTCTTTATTTCCTCCTCCTGCTGCTGCTGCTGCTAAGTTGCGTCAGTCGTGTCTGACTCTGTGCGACCCCATAGACGGCAGCCCACCAGGCTCCCCCATTCCTGGGATTCTCCAGGCAAGAACACTGGAGTGGGTTGCCATTTCCTTCTCCAATGCATGAAAGTGAAAAGTGAAAATGAAGTCGCTCAGTCGTGCCTGACTCTTAGTAACCCCAGGGACTGCAGCCTACCAGCCTCCTCCATCCATGGGATTTTCCAGGCAAGAGTACTGGCGTGGGTCGCCATTGCGTCCTCTGCTATATCTGATTTGTTCCATAATCTTCAGTCTCTGGTCTACTGTCTAGTATATAGAAACATGCAAAATAATGGATTATCAAATGATTGGTTAACAATAACTGAATTAATGTGGAATTTTGAATTTGCTACTCTTACTATCATCAGAGCATTTCAAATGCAAGTAATTACCTCATTAGATACATAAGAATTTATAAATGTATTTCATATATGGAAATGTGTTTTATTTTTATTTATATATATTCTCTCAAATATGGAAGTAGTCTCTTATAGCTGAAGGGTTTGCATATTTTATACAAATTGTTTTCTTTTTATGTGCATATGTAGCACATATTTTTGTCTGATATGTCCTGAAAAAAGCAATTTTAATTTTTTAGTCTTCTGGATAATTGGCTCTGTTCTCCATTTTATTTCTCACATGTAGACCAGTCTCAAACATCATAATTATATGCTACAAAGCAAAACATCATGTGAAAATATTTATTTGGAACCAGAATATTATGTTGAGAGAATTTTCCCACCATGAACATTTGTTTGCCATCTGTATTCAGTCCAAGCAAGTTGCTCATTACTATTAAAGAAACTTGGATAGTAGACCCTCTACCTCCTTGGAAGTATTAAGCTATAGCAGTTACCGATATAGTAAAGATATGACGCTTTGATGTGCTGTTTAATGTTTTGTGAACTTTCTTTGGAATATCCCGAGACGTTCACTTATTCCCTAAGAAACAGTCTCATATAGTAAATAGGTATATTCATATTGGGCTTCCCTCAGAGTTCTGTTGGTAAATCATCTGCCTGCAATGCAGGAGACCTCAGTTTGATTCCTGGGTAGGGAAGATCCCCTGGAGAAGGAAATGGCAACCCACTCCAATATTCTTGCCTGGAGAATCCCATGGACACAGGAGCCTGGTGGGCACAGTCCATGAGATCACAAGAGTCAGACATGACTTAGTGACTAAACCACCACCATATTCATATTGTAAACACAAACCAAACAGTCTTTAATGCTTTTATTTCAATGGTAAACTTTATATTTGTATGACTACAGAAATGAATGATTCTTGGGACTTTCCTGATGGTCCCATGGTTAAGATTCTGCATTTTTGCTGCAGAGGATGCAGGTTCAATCCCTGGTCAGGAAACTAAGATCCCACATGCTGTATCAGTCTTCCAATAAAACAAAACAAACTCAAAATCTGTTGTAAACAGTGTTAAATGACAGTCTGTACTAAGGATTAGACATTAGGCATTAGACAGGGTTCAGTTGCTAAAGAAGACTCACAGCACCAACATGTTAAGACTTAAAAATGTGTCCATTCCTTGCATGGAAAGGCCCCGACAAGGCACCAGCATTAAAGTCCATATACAGGTCACAGTCAGAGGTTTGCTCAAGAGTAAGGGTGTGAGGAAACCAAGCTATTGGCCTCCCTTTGCAAAGGCCATTACTAGGGCACACATTTTCTTTTAGACCAAGAGCGCAGTTTTCTCTTAAATTGAAAACCACCTACATGGGCACATAAAACCACAGAACTCAGGAACCCAAAAAGTAGTCTCAACCAGAATTTCTTATGTCCCAGGGGTCCCGTAGGCATCTTCCTGATGCATAACCTGCCCCTATGGCACTTTCCAGGTCCCTCACCAAGACCAGGTGCAAATCATCAGTCTTGCTTGTCAGTGAATGTTGCTGACATGCTGATATATCACCCCAGATCTCCTCAGAACTACAGTTACAAAGCAATACTAGTAGTCCGTGCAGTTTGTGCCCTAGCCAGGGTCAGGGCTGGGTGGGTATTTTTCTTATTTCAAGGCATTTTCAAATCTGGCAGGGGGGATTGACTCTCACAGCTCAGACACCTAATAATAGGAACCATTTCTTTCAATGTGTAAAAGTTACAAAGGATTAGTATTCAGAATATATGAGACACTTGTAAACTAGAGGGGGAGAAACTCCAAACGTATTTTTAAACACACACACATAAAAACTTACTACTGGTTTAGGAATGATGAAAAATACCAACAAAAAAACTTAGCAGATTGCAAAATTTTCAGAAGTCTGCTAGATATATTTCAATAAGAATCTGGGAAAACAAAGGCCTTCACATGCTGCCATTGCTGCTACTGCTGCTGCTGCTGCTAAGTCGCTTCAGTCGTGTCTGACTCTGTGCGACCCCATAGACGGCAGCCCACCAGGCTCCCCCATCCCTGGGATTCTCCAGGCAAGAACACTGGAGTGGGTTGCCATTTCCTTCTCCACATGCTGCCATTAGTAGTGGAAAATGGTCCAGTCACTTAAAAGAGCAATTTGACAAGCTTTACCACAGGGAAGGATGTTTCTACCTTAAGATTATTCATCTCCTAGGAATATACTTTAGAAAAACTAGAAAACATAACATGGGAAACATTTGCATGATTGTTTATTATAGCACTGCTTGTAATCATGAAAAATTAGAAACAATGTATCACCTATACATAGAAAATATAGATACATTTAATTCAGCTCAGTCAGTTCAGTTCAGTCACTCAGTCATGTCCGACTCTTTGTGACCGTGTGAATCGCAGCACACCAGGCCTCTCTGTCCATCACCAACTCCCGGAGTTCCCTCAAACTCACATCCATCGAGTCAGTGATGCCATCCAGCCATCTCATCCTCTGTCATCCCCTTTTCCTCCTGCCCCCAATCCCTCCCAGCATCAGAGTCTTTTCCAATGAGTCAACTCTTCACATGAGGTGGCCAAAGTACTGGAGTTTCAGCTTTAGCATCATTCCTTCCAAAGAACACCCAGGGCTGATCTCCTTTAGAATGGACTGGTTGGATCCCCATGCAGTCCAAGGGACTCTCAAGAGTCTTCTCCAACACCACAGTTCAAAAGCATCAATTCTTCAACGCTCAGCTTTCTTCACAGTCCAATTCTCACATCCATACATGACCACAGGAAAAACCATAGCCTTGACTAGACGGACCTTTGTTGGCAAAGTAATGTCTCTGCTTTTGAATATGCTCTCTAGGTTGGTCATAACTTTTCTTCCAAGGAGTAAGCGTCTTTTAATTTCATGGCTGCAGTCACCATCTGCAGTGATTTTGGAGCCCAGAAGGATAAAGTCTGACACTGTTTCCACTGTTTCCCCATCTATCTGTCATGAAGTGATGGGACCAGATGCCATGATCTTAGTTTTCTGAATGTTGACCTTTAAGCCAACTTTTTCACTCTCCTCTTTTACTGTCATCGAGAGGCTTTTTAGTTCCTCTTCACTTTCTGCCATAAGGGTGGTGTCATCTGCATATCTGAGGTTATTGATATTTCTCCTGGCAATCTTGATTCTAGTTTGTGCTTCTTCCAGCCCAGCGTTTCTCATGATGTACTCTGCATATAAGTTAAATAGGTACAGTAGTTACCTATTTTTAAATGGACTACTCGGTAGAGGTTGAAATGAATGAACATTCTTATATCATGAGTCAGTGATGTAATATCATACAAACCCTGAATCATGAATATGCTATTAATTCTAAAATTTTAAAACATAAAGCTGAGTGGAAATCAAATTACAGAAAGACACAAATTATATTGCATCACTCATATGCAACTTAAAAACCCAATAAAATCTCATAATGCTTTATTTGTGGGACCATTCAGATGTCATGAAATATAAAATTTAGGAAAGATGAACACCACCTTTTTTTTTTTTTGGATAGTAGTACTTCTATGGAGAAACGTAAATATTCTTAGTGAGGGGTCCAAAATGATTTATTTCTTTGAAAACAAGGACTTATGATAAATATGGCAGAAAGTTAACTACAGCATTTGGAGAACTAAAACTGTGCCTCCTAGAATTTAGGCAGTAGAGAGACAAGTGACAGACTTGCATCTGAAAAAAAAATCTATCAGATAGGGAGGCCACAGAGGTCACACTGCCTCCCCATCAGAAGTAAAAGAAAATAATAAATTTTAAAGTAGCATAAAATGTGATAAAAATGGACTTCATGTGAAGAAACCTCTCTGGGCTTACCTTGGATTTTTCCTAAAATTACTGCCTGATTGGTTGAAGAATACAGCCCCAGCTTATGAATAGAAACTAAGTGAAGTGTCCTCAGCTCCCAGAGATAGTAGAGACATTTTCAAAGTCAAGAGTGATGAACTTCGATGGCTCCATTTAGAGTGCTTCTAAATAATCCTCAGAGACACAAAAGAAACACTCCATGGAATAATAACTGGCATGAGGACTCTGCCATATTCAGAGGAAATCATCAAGGAAATAGGCCTGTCATTCAAGTCAGTCTTTTCTTGATCCTGTAGGCTGCTTGTTTGGAGTGAGAATGAAGCAAAGGAAGCGAAATATGAGAAGAGGTAGAGATGACAAAGATGAAGAACCAGATAATACCCCAGGAATGATGGAGGACTGGACCAGGTAAGAGACCCAGCTCTGAACTGAATGAGACTATGGAATTGATCATTGCAATACAATGGGCATTTTAATTGTAAACTTGAGACTGTACCTTATGACTAAATGTGGCCAGATCCCTTTTCATTATTTAACAGTGATCGTAAAGGTTATGGAAACTGTTTGCGATTTCATCCTATCTGGGGGAAGAATTGGTCCTACAGAGTTGGTCTAAAGGGTAGTGAGAGGAACAAATGTTTTATATTTATGCCTTAAGAAACACTGCTGCTAAGTCACTTCATTCATGTCCAACTCTGTGCGACCCCATAGACGGCAGCCCACCAGGCTCCCCCATCCCTGGGATTCTCCAGGCAAGAACACCGGAGTGGGTTGCCATTTCCTTCTCCATAAGAGACACTAGTTGTACAATAAGTGGATCTTGTGGTTATTTTGTGAAAGACAAATACAGGACACAAAGGAACATGTATCTTCTATAGAGCAGTTGTAATATAGACCTTAATCTGCTTGTCGATGATTTGTGAGCATCATTATAATAACCTAGAAGAGAAAGGTAGAATTTGGTGGATATATATATTATAAACTACTTCACAATTCTGATCTAACTAAAACTTGTAGCATTTTTCAGTTTTTTGTGCTAATCACTAATGTTACACATTGCAGTCCTATATATTTGTTTGAGATGCCACATGTGGTATTGTCAGAAAATACCACACTGGAAACATGAAGGAGAATTGGGGAATCATTCATTTAACACAGGGACAAAGAATGTGCTGCTGCTGCTGCTGCTAAGTCACTTCAGTCGTGTCAGACTCTGTGCGACCCCATAGACGGCAGCCCACCAGGCTCCCCCGTCCCTGGGATTCTCCAGGCAAGAACACTCCAGTGGGTTGCCATTTCCTTCTCCAATGCATGAAAGTGAAAAGTGAAAGTGAAGTCACCCAGTCATGTCCGACTCCTAGCGACCCTATGGACTGCAGCTTACCAGCTCCTCCATCCATGGGATTTTCCAGGCAAGAGTACTGGAGTGGAGTGCCATCACCTTCTCCCAAGAATGTGTTGGTTGAGTCTAATTTTTACCTGAATCATTTAGATAAATTCCTCTATCTGCAGTGTTTGAGGCTTAAGTAAGAAGTTTGAATACTTTTGTGGGGGTGGGGAAGGGGATTGTTTCAACGTTTTTGATTTTCTTATTTTCACTTGTCACAAGTGCTTTTGTTCTCTAATGTGAAAATTCTGTGAAAGCCTATAATTTCCTCTACACAATTACAGTGAAGTATGAGAGAGCAATTCAAGTGACCATTTGAGGTAATAGATTTGATCTGCTACAGACTAGTTGAGTTAGAAGCTGTAATATTTAATGCAGCAATGCTCAGGGTGAACTTCTGTGTCACACAACTTTAAAGCCAGGTGATGCTTATCTGAATAGTTTGGATGATGTGATCTTTACTGCAAAGGGCCTACTATATGCAGCATAACATTACATGACATCTAAGGGATCTTGACAAAGTTTGGAAAGATGAAACCTGTAAGGTCATAGTCTTTAACTACTAGCATGATATGACATACCAGCTGCTGAGTAAAGCCAGAATATATGTTCTTTATATAGGCTTGGATGATTAGCAGTAGAGTGATTTATATCAAAATGTCAACATGGGTTCCCAAACTTGTGTCTACTAAGCACTCTCTATCCCATATTGCTACATATAATATCCTGCTTCTCTCCCTCTAGAGACATGACCAGTGCCCCAGGAGGCATTTGATGGTTTAACCAGAATGTTAAGTGACTTTTGAGTTCCTTAGAATTGACTGATCATGTACTCTAATCAGTAACACTTTTCTAAGTGTGCATCACACACACCCATGTTCTTTTATTTTAATTTATAATTTATACTTATACTAATGTTCTAGTACATTATGTTCAATACTCAACATAAACCAATACTAGAAATGTAAGATTTTTGAGATAAAGATTAAATAACCATTATTTCTGCAAATATATTTTACAAGAGTCTTCAGCCTTACATTCCAGTTTTGAAATTCTTAATCGCTGTTTGAAGGGGAAAGAATTAATAAGATGCCATAAGTGATTCAGTGTGTGTTGCTCCAATGTGATTTCATTCTGGAAGTCCACTGAAAGTGGAATTCAGTAACCAGGAGAATGTTATGTGACAGAAAGTAGGCAGTCTTCAAAAGCAATCCATGTAGCTGATATAAATGTATGCATATATCAAGCAAATTTTGAGAACAAATGTCTGGTGCCATAGAGTTGTGTTCATGAAATGCATTGCAAAAGAAAATATTGAAACACTTTCCTGGCTCAAAGATGTAGAAATGAACACTGTTATAGAGCATTTGTGGGACAAACACAGAGGGGATTCTCTGTTACACCAGAACCGTTGTGGCTTCCCTGATGGTGCTAGTGGTAAAGAACCTGCCTGTCAATGCAGGAGACATAAGAGATGCGGGTTCAATCTCTAGGTCGGGAAGATCCCCTGGAGGAGGGCATGGCAACCCACTCCAGCATTGTTGCCTGGAGAATCCCCATAGACAGAGGAGCCTGGTGGGCTATAGTTCATGGGGTTGCAAAGAGTTGGATACAACTGAAGTGACTTAGCACACAAGGAGCTTTGTTGTAATTAACTTGCAAGAGGCAACAAAGGTAGAGTCAATGATTTCAACATAACGAGAGCTTTTCTGTCCTGTAAAGGGCTTCCCTGGTAGCTCACTCAGTCAAGAATTTGCCTGCAATGCAGGAGACAAGGGTCTGATCCCTGGGTCAGGAAGATCCCCTGGAGAAGGAAATGGCAAGCCACTCCAGTATTCTTGCTTGGAAAATCCTGTATAGAGAGGAACCTCACGGGCTACAGTCCATGGGGTGGGGGTGGGCGGGGGCTGGTCACAAGAATTGGACATGACTTAGCGACTAAACCACCACCACCACTTATCCTCTAAAGGTAGGATGAAAATCCACTTTAATGACCCCTTGCTCAGACGAACACTTAGGGCAAATGGGAGCATCTATAACCCAAGGGTTAGGAGACAGAAACAAACATGTCCCAGTAACCAGACACATAGATTGATGAAACCATGTTGGATCATCCAAGCGTTTGCAAAGGTATACAGTGGCTTTTAAGGACAACCATAGCTGTTCAACTCTTTATTAACCGTAGAGACTGGAAACTCCCTTAAATTACTAGAAAGATCATGACAAAAGGTAGCCTTTTCCATGCAGAGTTGCAAGGGATGATGGAAAAAAGGAAAATAATAAAAGGAATCATTTCTCTTGGTTATTCCTTGAGGAAGGTCTCAACTCTTTGTTGAAGAGGGAATGGAAGTTAAAATAGAAATACTACTGCAGCACTTCACAGTACTGCTGGAACCAGAGTTCCAAAAGAAATAAATGTGTACTCAGGAAGAAAGAATTTTATGTGAAAATATAATCTGGGGTAAGCATTCACAAGCTATATGGTCTGTGGGTCAAAACTGATCCTTGTACCAGTTTGTGTTAACAAAATTCTATCGAAACATCCATTTATCTCTATATTGTCTGTGACACATTTCACAGTATAATAGCAGAGTTGACTAGCTACAACAGAAACAGTGTTTCTTACAGAGCTTAAAATATTTATTCTCTGACCCTTTACAGAAAAAGTTTTCTGATATATAGGCACTGGGGGTTGATATATACCATTAAAGTTGCTGAAAAGACTTGTAATTAATATAAACATTTAATGAGTAAATACTCCTTTACTTTTATAGGAAAAATAAGTTGCATATATAGAAGTATTTCCCTGGGTATTTTACCCTGAAGGTCTGTGTTATATGTGTGTGTATAAAACCATTTAGTAGACAACACATAGTACATTCTAGAATGTAGATTCAGCCATTCTCCATCAGTCACTGGGACTCTATTCTCAGTTTACTTTTTTTAAAAATAATTAATATATTTTAATTGGAGGCTAATTACTTTACAATATGGTACTGGTTTTTGCCGTACATTGACATG
Organism: Capricornis sumatraensis; assembly: GCF_032405125.1. Lineage (NCBI taxonomy): Eukaryota > Metazoa > Chordata > Mammalia > Artiodactyla > Bovidae > Capricornis > Capricornis sumatraensis. Next base: position 117,489,722 of record NC_091092.1, read on the forward strand.
AATCAACCAGGGATGTACATGTGTCCCCCATCTTGAACCCCCCTCCCACCTCCCTCCCCATCCCATCCCTCAAGGTTGTCCCAGTGCACCGGCCCTGAGTGCCCTGTCTCATGCATCAAACCTGGACTGGTGATCTATTTCACATATGATAATATACATGTTGCAATGCTAGTCTCTCAGATCATTCCACCCTCGCTTTCTCCCAGAGTCCAAAAGTCTGTTCTTTACATCTGTGTCTCCTTTGCTGTCTACCATATAGCGTCATTGTTACCATCTTTCTAAATTCTATATACATACGTTAATATACTGTATTGGTGTTTTTCTTTCTGGCTTACTTCAATCTGTATAATAGGCTCCAGTTTCATCCACCTCATTAGAACTGATTCAAATGCGTTTTTTAATAGCTGAGTAATATTTCATTGTGTATATATACCACAGCTTTCTTATCCATTCATCTGCTGATAGACATCTAGATTACTTCCATGTCCTAGCTATTATAAACAGTGCTGCAATGAACATTGGGGTACACGTGTCTCTTTCCATTCTGGTTTCCTCAGTGTGTATGCCCAGCACTGGGATTGCTGGTTCATAAGGCAGTTCTATTTCTAGCTTTTAAGGAATCTCCACACTGTTCTCCATAGTGGCTGTACTAGTTTGCATTCCCACCATCAGTGTAAGAGGGTTCCCTTTTCTCCACACCCTCTCCAGCATTTATTGTTTGTAGACTTTTGGATTGCAGCCATTGTGACTGGTGTGAGATGGTACCTCATTGTGGTTTTGATTTGCATATCTCAGATTATGAGTGATGTTGAGCATCTTTTCATGTGTTTGTTAGCCATCTGTATGTCTTCTTTGGAGAAATGTCTGTTTAGTTCTTTGGCCCATTTTTTGATTGGGTCGTTTATTTTTCTGGAATTGAACTGCAGGAGCTGCTTATATATTTTTGAGATTAATTCTTTGTCAGTTGCTTTATTTGCTATTATTTTCTCCCCTTCTGAAGGCTGTCTTTTCACCTTGCTTATAGTTTCCTTCATTGTCCAAAAGCTTTTAAGTTTAATTAGGTCCCACTTGTTTATTTTTGCTTTTATTACCTTTACTCTAGGAGGTGGGTTATAGAGGATCCTGCTGTGATTTATGTCGGAGAGTGTTTTGCCTATGTTTTCATCTTGGAGTTTTATAGTTTCTGGTCTTACATTTAGATCTTTAATCCATTTTGAGTTTATTTTTGTGTATGGTGTTAGAAAGTGTTCTAGTTTCATTCTTTTACAAATGGTTGACCAGTTTTCCCAGCACCACTTGTTAAAAAGATTGTCTTTTCTCCATTGTTTATTCTTGCCTCCTTTGTCAAAGATAAGGTGTCCATAGGTGGATGGATTTATCTCTGGGCTTTCTATTTTGTTCCATTGATCTATATTTCTGTCTTTGTGCCACTACCATACTGTCTTGATGACTATAGCTTTGTAGTATAGCCTGAAGTCAGGCAGGTTGATTCCTCCAGTTTCATTCTTCTTTCTCAAGATTGCTTAGCTATTCGAGGTTTTTTGTTTTTCCATACAGATTGTGATATTATTTGTCCTAGTTCTGTGAAAAATACTGTTGGTAGCTTGATAAGGATTGCATTGAATCTATAGATTGCTTTGGGTAGTATACTCATTTTCACTATATTGATTCTTCCAATCCATAATCATGGTATATTTTTACATTGATTTGTATCCTCTTTGATTTCTTTCATCAGTGTTTTATAGTTTTCTATATATAGGTCTTTTGTTTCTTCAGGTAGATTTATTCCTAAGTATTTTATTCTTTTTGTTGCAATGGTGAATGAAATTATTTCCTTAATTTTTCTTACTGTTTTCTCATTGTTAGTGTATAGGAATGCAAGGGATTTCTGTGTTAATTTTATATCCTGCAACTTTACTATATTCATTGATTAGCTCTAGTAACTTTCTGATGGAGTCTTTAGGGTTTCCTATGTATAGGATCATGCCGTCTGCAAACAGTGAGAGTTTTCCTTCTTTTCCAATCTGGATTCCTTTTATTTCTTTTTCTTCTCTGACTGCTGTGGCTAAAACTTCCAAAATTATGTTGAATAGTAGTGGTGAGAGTGGACACCCTTGTCTTGTTCCTGACTTTTGGGGAAATGCTTTCAATTTTTCACCATTGAGGTTAATGTTTGCTGTGGGTTTATCAATATGGCTTTTATTATGTTGAGGTATGTTCCTACTCTTCCTGCTTTCTGGAGGGTTTTTTTTTTTCATAAATGGATGTTGAATTTTGTCAAAGGCTTTCTCTGCATCTATTGAGATAATCATATGGTTTTTATCTTTCAATTTCTTAATGTGGTATATCATATTGATTTATTTGAAAATATTGGAGAATCCTTGCATCCCTGGGATAAAGCCCACTTGGTCATGATGTATGATCTTTTTAATATGTTGTTGGATTCCATTTGCTAGAATTTTGTTAAGGATTTTTGCATCTATGTTCATCAGTGATATTGGCCTGTAGTTTTCTTTTTTTGTGGCATCTTTGTCTGGTTTTGGTATTAGGGTGATGATGGCCTCATAGAATGTATTTGGCAGTTTACCTTCCTCTGCAATTTTCTGGAAGTGTTGAGCAGAATAGGTGTTAGCTCTTCTCTAAATTTTTAGTAGAATTCACCTGTGAAGCCATCTGGTCCTGGGCTTTTGTTTGTTGGAAGATTTTTGATTACAGTTTCAATTTCCATGCTTGTAATGGGTCTGTTAAGATTTTCTATTTCTTCCTGGTTCAGTTTTGGAAGGTTATACTTTTCTAAGAATTCATCCATTTTTTCCAAGGTGTCCATTTTATTGGCATATAGTTGTTGATAGTAGTCTCTTATGATCCTTTGTATTTCTCTGTTGTCTGTTGTGATCTCTCCATTTTCATTTCTAATTTTGTTGATTTGATTCTTCTCCCTTTGTTTCTTGATGAGTCTGGCTAATATTTTGTGTTTGGAAACTTCTCCTCCTTCACGACTCCCTCCCCGGAACAGGTCTCCATCTCTAACTCCTTTGTTTCTCTTTTTGTCTTTTATATTTTGTCCTACCTCTTTTTGAAGAGAATGGGCTGCATTTCTGGGTGCATAGTGTCCTCCACCAGCATTCAGAAGTTGTTTTGTGGAAGTTGCTCAGCATTCAAATGATCTTTTGATGAATTTGTGGGGGAGAAAGTGTTCCCCCTGTCCTATTCCTCTGCCATCTTAGGACTGCCCCTGGATTCAGTCTCTTAAATTGCCAAAAGAAGAAGTGGAGTTGTTTTGTTGGTAAGAAATTATCCAGTTGGAGACTGCTGTATTTTGAATGAGACATTCAAGAAGAATTAGAATCTTTCCTTTCACATAAATGGACAGTTCTCCAAAAAGGGACTCCAAATGAGTGCTAAACTATGACATTAGTGTGTTGACAGTGCCTCCTCAGGATTCTAGGCCTATGCTTCTGAGGAGAGCAGGATCTGTGAGACACCAGACTCTCCTCAGTTTACTTTTATGTGGTAGTATTTTAATTTTTACTTCTCTAATAAATGACAGTATTGATACACTTTCACATGCTTATTTGATACATAAATATCCTTACTGATAGTGTCTGTTAAAATGTTTCATTCACTTTTAATTGGATTGCTTTATTTAAAAAAATTTTTGAAATATAGTTGATTTATAATGTTGTGTTAAATTCAGATGTACAGCAAAGTGAGTCAGTTATATATAAACATATATCCAGTCTTTTTTAGATTCTATTCCCATAGGTCATTATAGAGTATTGAGTAGGGTTCCCTGTGCTACATAGTAGGTATTGATTACTTACCTATTCTATACATGAGTATGTATATGTCAATCCCAATCTCTCAATTTATCACCCCCCACCCCATTTTGCCCCTCTGGTAACCACAGGTTTGTTTTCTGTGTCTGTGACTCAACTTCTGTTTTATAAATAGGTTCATTTGTATTGTTTCTTTAGATTCCACACATAAGTGATCTCATATGATATTTGTCTTTGTCTGAGTTACTTCTTCAGTATGACAGTCCCTAGGTATTCTCAGTTTTAAATTGGATTTCCTCTCCAGTGGTATACCATTTGGGTATTGCTTCAGACACAAGGAGCTTAGAATATCATCCAGTTGAAAAGATCTATTAAGATTTTTTGCAGATGGAGAAGCAAATAAAATAAGAAACCAGTTTCCCAAAAGGTTGTATTAACTGTTTTTGTCCTGAACTTTTGTGTTACTGTTACTTTTCACACACACACACACACACACACACACACACACACACACACACATATATATATATATATATATATATATATATCACCTGTCAAGGGCACAGAAGATCATAAGGCATTCAGCCAGCTTTTGTTTCACTTCAGAGTTTATCTCTCACAGAAGTCCATTCCAAATAATTTACCTGGACATGTATTTTTGCAGTTGGAACATAACATTCTTTGTATCTCTTTCCAGCTCAAAATATTGAATGTCCTGCCCTTTTTCTTTTCTTTTTTTTCTTACAATATTTTATGTCAGTAAACAAAAATGATCTTTTTCAGATTGATTTTCTCTCCACTAGCTACTTATACTATCAGAGATAGAGTTTTGAGGAGATAGCCTTCCTGTATTGTGTGATTAAGGAAATAGATATACAGTGTTCACAGTAAACAACTTGAAAAGAAATTTGATCCAACTTTTCTGTCCCAATCTGCATCATTTCTTGTTTCAGTTCAGCTTTAAAAAGTTTATTCCTTTGAATCATTGTCTTAAATAGGTTGTCTAAAGATTAATGTGCCACTAGTGGGGCTGACTCCATAATATCTTGCTATGAGTTAACAAAAATGAGAGAGAGCCTGAGGAACTAGTAGGTGTTGGAGCAGAAGTTTCAACAAAAATGAGGAAGGTGGCAGGATTAAGCCCAGGATATGGTGGGTAGCAAGCAGGTGATGGGTACAGGGATGACCGGATAGCACGGGAAAACTAATGATGTCAGTAGAAATGACATACAATCTTCTCCTGCTTTACAATCTTACCTAGGGCCAGATCTGCCCAGAAATTCAGTATACTGACTAGAATTTTCATCATAGAGAAAGAGAGTATGGGGGAGAAACAGAGATAGGAGAAGGAAGAGGTGGAGGAGTAATGGAAGGAAGGAGGATAAGAGAAGAGACAGAAGAAACCCTGTCTATGTGTAGTTGCTAGCTGTCTTAGGAATTTCTAACAGATGGGTCTAAATGACTATTTCCTATCCTGGGACTTTATGGTTTTGCTTTTCGGGATCCCCTTTTAGGTGGCTCAGATGGTAAAGAATCTGCCTGCAATGCAGCAAGCCCAGGTTCAGTCCCTGGGTTTGGGAAGATTCCCTGGAGGAGGATATGGCAACCCACTCCAGTATTCTTGCCTGAGAAACTGCCCTGGTGGCTCAGATGGTAAAGAGTCCACTGCAATGCAGCAGACCTGGATTCAATCCCTGGGTTGGAAGATTCCCTGGAGGAGAGCATGGCAACCCACTCTAATATTCTTGTCTGGAGAATCCCATGGACAGAGAAGCATTGTGGGCTGCATTCCATGGGGTGGCAAAGAGTCAGCCACAACTAAGTGACTCAGTTCACCTTATCAGTTCAGTCACTCAGTCGTGACTAACACATTATTTAGGTAGTTTCTTCAGAAGGGTATTGTCCTAAGTGAGATAACTTTGGCAGAGTGGCAGAACTGTTACATTTCTTAGCATTCTTGGGTTATGGCTGAAAAATTTCCCATAAACATATACTAAATGTAGGGTAAAATAGAATGCTATGGACCCTTGGAAGTATCTCGTTGCACAATGAATAAATGAAAGGGGACGTTATCTGACATGGTAACAAAAAGCATAGCATCAGGGAAACTGAACCATTAGCTATACCTTTCTTCTTTTTTTTTTTATTTTTAGTCTAAAAACTGATTTAACAGTTTATACTTAGGAAAATGATATTCACTCTTGCCATCTCCTGTTTGACCACTTCCAATTTGCCTTGATTGGAAAAGGCAATTTGCCTTGATTGGAAAACTCAGCAGTGGTCACAGAACTGGAAAAGGTCAGTTTTCATTCCAATCCCAAAGAAAGGCAATGCCAAAGAGTGCTCAAACTACCGTACAATTGTACTCTTCTCACATGCTAGTAAAGTAATGCTCAAAATTCTCCAAGCCAGGCTTCAACAGTATGTGAACTGTGAACTTCCAGATGTTCGAGCTTATTTTAGAAAAGGCAGAGGAACCAGAGATCAAATTGCCAACATCCGTTGGATCATCTAAAAAGCAAGACAGTTCCAGAAAAACATCTATTTCTGCTTTATTGACTGTGCCAAAGCCTTTGACTATGTGAACCACAACAAATTGTGGAAAATTCTGAAAGATATGGAAATACCAGACCACCTGACCTGCCTCTTGAGAAATCTGTATGCAGGTCAGGCAGCAACAGGTAGAACTGGACATGGAACAACAGACTGGTTCCAAATAGGGAAAGGGTTAGATATACATCAAGGCTGTATATTGTCACCTTGTTTATTTAACTTATATGCAGAGTACATCATGAGAAATGCTGGGCTGAATGAAGCACAAGCTGGAATCAAGATTGCTAGGAGAAATATCAATAACCTCAGATATGCAGATAACACCACTCTTATGGCATAAAGCGAAGAAGAGCTAGAGTCTCTTGATGAAAGAGGAGAGTGAAAAAGTTGGCTTAAAACTCAACATTCAGAAAACTAAGATCATGGCATCCAGTCCCATCACTTCATGGCAAATAGATGGGGAAGCAGTGGAAACAGTGAGAGACCTTATTTTGGGGGGCTCCTTGGAAAAAAAAATTATGACCAACCTGGAGAGCATATTAAAAAGCAGAGACATGGCCAACAAAGGTCCGCCTAGTCAAGGCTATGGTTTTTCCAGTGGTCATGTATGGAGGTGACCTGTGGCAGATTCATGTTGATGTATGGCAAACCAATACAACATTGTAAAGTAATTAACCTCCAATTAAAATAAATAAATTTATATTTTTAAAAAAACTAAAAAAAACAAGTATAATTAAACTAACAAAAAACAACAACAACAACAACAAAAATGCTGAGCACCAAAGGATTGATGCTTTTGAACTGTGGTGTTGGAGAAGACTCTTGCGAGTCCCTTGGACTGCAAGGAGATCCAACCAGTCCATCATAAAGGAAATCAGTCCTGAATGTTCATTGGAAGGACTGATGCTGAAGCTGAAACACCAATACTTTGGCCACCTGATGCAAAAAACTGACTCATTGGAAAAACCCTGATGCTGGGGAACATTGAAAGCAGGAGGAGAAAGGGACAACAGAGGATGAGATGGTTGGATGGCATCACCAACTCAGTGGACATGAGTTTGAGTAAACTTTGGGAGTTGGTGATGGATAGGGATGCCTGACAAGCTGCAGTCCATGGGGTCACAGAGTCAGTAGGACACGACTGAGTGACTGAACTGAACTGAACTGACTCAGAAAAATAATCTCACCCCTCTAATAACCATTAAATATTTGTATCAAGTTAGATTGCATTTATAGAAAAGTATTGTGAAATGAAAAGTAGCATATTTAATGAGAGGGATGTTTTATTGATTTACTTGTGCAGATTTGTCACAGCCTGTGTCACAGAGGTTCAGTGCTACCTTGTGGCTATTCATTGACCTAGAGTAGTACATTTGTCCCTCAGTGGATCATCAGCTAGGAATGGTTCTTAGAGTACAGAATGACTATAGTGGTAGAAAAAGAGATAGAGTAAGTGTTGTAAAACCCTCAGAGAGGATGTACTTGACTATGAGCATGTTAATGTAAATTATTCTATTCTATTCTTTGTTGTCCCAATGAAAATTGTGCTATTTCAGTCCACTGATCAGTGTTTAGCTGTGCTTTTAGATATTCCACTTTATCTGAATATCCTTTTCTTCTCTTCTCCCATTTTTTTAATGAAGCCTTAGCAAAAAAAAAAAAAAAATTACATTATTAACTGACTGTGCCTTGGGAGCAGTTACTGTGAATTCAAATGCACATTTAGTTTAAAATAAAAATTAAAAATATACAAAATGATTATATTTCTTTATTCAAATTTATTTTCCTTCTTGCTAAAAAGATTTAGTTATTGCTTTTGCTTTAGATGGAACACAAATGAGGCATGAGAACTCCTGTTTCTTTTTCACAGTTGAAAACAACATTGAGTATTAGCACAGTCATTAATATTATATAAAATCTCTAGTTCAGTAGGTTATTGATTTGTGTGATACCACACAACAAAGAAAGTGACTATTTGAAAGAGGTACAGCTGAACTGTGATAATAATCATTTTAGACTCTTGGCTTGAGCTAATCAAAAGGTATTAAGTTATGTTTTTAGGACTTTGAGCTGCTTTTTATGTTGCTACATGGATGACTAGTGAAACAAGGAATTTGAGCTTTATTCAACACACACAGTTTCATTATTCTCTTTATCTGGTAAAACACTGATTATGAAGTCAAATATAAACTTTAATTTTATATTGGAAAAATTTTAAAGGCATCGTTCTTCAGATGTGATCCAAAGCCACAACCAGGGAATTCACAGGAAGAGTGTATTCACATTAATAATCTATTATTTATGTAAAGTTGAACTGATACTATCATTTAGAGCAAATATTTGTTAGTATGAAAAATGACTCAATGTCTTGAAATGATGATCTTTTAAAAACAGTTACATATTAAAATTTTAATTTTATTTTTTGTGAACAGTCTAAGGAAATACATGTTGAATTCATAGTTTTATGAACATATTCTCAGTCACAGTGATATAACGGTTCCAGTAGAAAACAGTATTTTGAAAAGTAATTCTCATGCTAAGCATATCAAATCAGCAAATGCAGTGCATTTCAATGTCTGGTATCTGTGATTTCCCTTTCTCAGATTTGGTATTTCCAACTTGTCTTGGTATAGTAATATGATACCAGTTTGGATACTACAGACCAAAGGGAAGCAGTTTTGCCCCCAGAGGATATTTGACTATGTCTGGAGACTTTTGGGTAGTCACAATTTCTAAAATACTTCTAGAAAGCCTGTGTGTATTATACACTTAATACATCTGAAACCAGACTAGCCACATTTCAGATGTTCAATAGTCACTTGTAATTGGTGACTACTTGTACTGATCAGAGTAGCTTGCCTATATTCTCACCTTTACCAGTATTCACTCATATCTTATGTACAGAAAAAAATAATAAGGATCTGTTCTGAGTCGTGCCACCAAGTGTTACCAGTATGTTCTATTTAGCAAAGGAGTTTGTTCATCCAAGGATTTTATTAAGATTAAAACTTTCATATTAATGTTATATCCCACCTTTAAAATGACCACTTTTATGATCTTTAGTCACAAAATCAGAAGGATTATCAGGAGGATGTGGTACAACTTCCATTTTAGTCCATCAGTTCTTGTACTTACAGTATCAAGCCTGTTGAGCTGTATCACCTGTATCTCTATCACAGCCTAAAGACAGTTGAATAATATTAAAAGGGGAGGTACTTTTCTGAGAGGAATCTTAAATAGTATTTTTCATTTACTCAAAGGAATTCTTATATACAAAGAGAGACAAAATATTTAAGTAGACTGTTCTCATTTAAAATTAAATAGACTATTCTTGTGATTTACTACCATTTAATGTGATACTGGAGTGCTCATTTGTATTTTCATGAGGATGATGAATCTGTGATTAATGACTTATAAATGATATTACATCAAAATTACCCCTCCTTTTAAAGTACAAGTATTATTGAATTAACTTTACTCTGGGCAAATAAGCAATAAATTAGGGTTATTGTCTGAGTAGCCAGACAGTGCTAACCAGAATCTTGGTATTTCTTGGAGAAAGTTGAAAATGCATCTTTCCTTAGCTTTTATTCTCCTGCAAAATATAGGGCTGTCATAAATATAAGATAAATATAACAAGTATCATTTTAATTGCTACTTTGAAAAAGTAAAGCAACCTCAAAATATTAATTAAATAGTGTATTCTCCCACAGAAAGCATAAACAAATTGTTTAGATGATTTAATCTACTGTTGAAAAGCTCTGTACTACTATATATGGCACCTGTGATGAATTTGAAGAACACATATTTTGGTTGAAGTAACTTAATTTTTGTGCCTTTCCTCCCATGGAATCTCTCTCAAATGGCCAGAAACTTGGGGGAATTTCTGTTTCTGGTTTTAAGAGGTGGCTTCACACTTGGCAATTTGAGGTGTGGTTGATACAACAGAAAAGTCTTTGAATTTCTCTAAAACACGTTAAGAAAGTTCTCCACTCACAAATGATGGGAATCTTAGAATTGAAGAGAACAGATTGTCAAATGAAACATGATGGTAGGTGATAGAATTTATTGAAATAGAGTTATCTATTCTTCATTAGTTATTGCTGAAATGCACCATATGCTTTAAAAGAATAATCATTTGTGGCATATCATCTTGATATGCCATTCATATGGCTTATGTGTCATTCATGACACATTCATGAGAAAATTAGTTTATTTTTGAACATCCACTTCAGTTCAGTTCAGTTCAGTTGCTCAGTCGTGTCCGACTCTTTGCAACCCCATGAACCGCAGTACGCCAGGCCTCCCTGTCCATCACCAACTCCTAGACTCCACCCAAACCCATGTCCATTGTGTCAGTGATGCAATCCAACCATCTCATCCTGTCGTCCCCTTCTCCTCCTGCCTTCAATCTTTCCCAGCATCAGGATATTTTCAAATGAGTCAGCTCTCTGCATCAGGTGGCCAAAGTATTGGAGTTTCAGCTTCAACATCCGTCCCTCCAATGAACACCCAGGACTGGTCTCCTTTAGGATGGACTGGTTGGATCTCCTTGCAGTCCAAGGGACTCTCAAGAGTCTTCTCCAACACCACAGTTCAAAAGCATCAATTCTTTGGTGCTCAGCTTTCTTTATAGTCCGACTCTCACATCCATACATGTCCACTGAAAAAACCGTGCCCTTGACTAGACGGACCTTTGTTGGCAAAGTAATGTCTCTGCTTTTTAATATGCTGTCTAGATGGCTCATAACTTTCCTTTCAATGAGTAAGCGTCTTTTAATTTCATGGCTGCAATCACCATCCTCAGTGATTTTGGAGCCCAGAAATATAAAGTCAGCACTGTTTCCACTGCTTCCCCATCTATTTGCCATGAAGTGATGGGACCAAATGCCATGATCTTAGTTTTCTGAATGTTGAGCTTTAAGCCAACTTTTTCACTCTCTTCTTTCACTTTCATCAAGAGGCTCTTTAGTTCTTCTTTACTTTCTGCCATAAGGGTGGTGTCGTCTGCATATCTGAGGTTATTGATATTTCTCCCAGCAGTCTTGATTCCAGCTTGGGCTTCCTCCAGCCCAACGTTTCTCATGATGTACTCTGCATATAAGTTAAATAAGCAGGGTGACAATATACAGACTTGACATACTCCTTTTCCTATTTGGAACCAGTCTGTTGTTCCATGAACATCCACTTACTAGAGTCATTAATTTTGTATATTTGGCCAGTATGCTAGGGCAATAATACAGTGGGTGATCTACCTTTCAGCCAGATAATCTGTTAGATCTGGTAGGGAATGACTCCTTCAGTTCTTTGAGAATTCTTGGGTGAAGAGAATGAAGATATGTTTTGCCAATGAAGTTATGTCAGAGGTATAGTACTGGTCAAATTGATATCTAAATGCTTGAAATATTTGGGGGAAGCTAAGTTTCATAAATGTCCATTGTAAGGGTTTGACAGTTATCTTCCAAGTAGGCTCTATGTGCATCAATAGTACTCTTGCCCAGAAAATATAAAATGGTATGTGTTTTATAAGCAGGTAATCAAGAACAGTGTGATAGGTAATATTAATGACTCAATATTTTACCTAAGATATAATACATTCATTTCTTCATAGCATGTGAAACATAGCATGTAAAACAAAATATGTTCTAGACAAATGATAATAGTAGACAATATACTAAATATTTGAGTCTGTTCCTTTAAGGGTCACCTAAAGCATCTTTTTCAATTCCTTCTCAATAATCTACTGATTGATTCTCATTCTGTAATGTGGAAGTTATTCATTTTTCGAATAACTTTGGCAGGTGTTTCTATCTAATTCCCCCTTAACTTTTCCCTTCCTTTTAGAAGACAAGCACCCTTAAGGGAAATGACTATCTTTGATTCTTCTAAATAATTTTTCTCAAACCTAGCACTCTTAATCAGTATTGGTTTTAATGATACTGAATACTATATACTATTCCCCATTTTGAGATTAATTGGCTGTTACGTATTAAGGAAAGAGTTTCATACACAACACATTTTTCAAAGAGAAATCAGCCAGATGGATTTTTTTCCATTTCAGTGGTTGACAGACTTTTTTATTTATTCCACGTGGCATGTGCTCTTTCTGTCAAATCTCTCACTTTAATGAGTTGATAATGTCACCAAATGGTTTTTGGCTATATCAGAACCTGTATGTGGAGGAAGTAACTAGAATTCCCTTATGAATACCTGCAAATGTCAAAAGAGTTTCTGTGGAGGCATTAAGGGAGAAGAGAACATCTGAGTTAGTGAAAAAAGGGAAGACACACTTTCTGGTAGATCTGTGATAGAAAGTACTTCGGATGGTGCAGTCACTTCTTCAGAAACACAGGAAGCAGAGCTGACTCACTGTGTCTGTTTGTGTGTGTGTGTGTGTGTGTGTGTGTGTGTGTGTAATTGTGACTCACCTTGGTTCTTTGTTCACCTAAAAAGGTATCTAGTATACTAGATACTAGTGTATTTACTAGTATATTTATTTACATCCATAGAGTTGGTTTAGATTTACTACTGAACATTGAAGAGTTTGACAAATACACATGTATTATTTAAGCTACCTATAACAAATACAGAGAAGGGAATGGTAAACCACTTCAGTATTCCTGCCTTGAGAACCCCATGAAGAATATGAAAAGGCAAAAAGATAGGACACTGAACAATGAACTCCCTAGGTCAGTAGGTGCCCAATATGTTACTGAAGATCAGTGGAGAAATAACTCCAGAAAGAATGAAGAGATGGGGCCAGAGCAAAAACAACACCCAGTTGTGGATGTGACTGGTGATGGAAGCAAGCTCCAATGCTGTAAAGAGTAATATTGCATAGGAACCTGGAATGTTAACTCCATGAATCAAGGCAAATTGGAAGTGATCAAACAGGAGATGGCAAGAGTGAACATCAATATTTTAGGAATCAGCAAACTAAAATGGACTGGAATGGGTGAATTTAACTCAGATGACTATTATATCTACTACAGTGGGCAAGAATCCCTTAGACGAAATGGAGTAGCCATCATAGTCAACAAAAGGGTTCGAAATGCAGTACTTAGATGCAGTCTCAAAAACAACAGAATGATCTCTGTTCGTTTCCAAGGCAAACCTTTCAATATCATGGTAATCCAAGTCTATGCCTTGACCGGTAATGCTGAAGAAGCTGAAGTTGAATGGTTCTATCAAGACCTACAAGACCTTCTAGAACTAATGCCCCCAAAAAGATGTCTTTTTCATTATAGGTGACTGGAATGCAAAAGTAGGAAGTCAAGAAACACCTGGAGTAACAGGCAAATTTGTCCTTGGAGTACAGAATGAAGCAGGGCAAAGGATAATAGGGTTCTGCCAAGAGAATGCACTGGTTATAGCAAACACCCTCTTCCAGCAACACAAGAGAAGACTCTACACATGGACATCACCAGATGGTCAACACCAAAATCAGATTGATTATATTCTTGCAGCCAAAGATGGAGAAGCTCTATACAGTCAGCAAAAACAAGACCGGGAGCTGACTGTGGTTCATATCATGAACTCCTTATTGGAAAATTCAGACTTAAATTGAAGGAAGTAGGGCAAACCACCTAGGCCATTCAGGTATGACCTAAACCAATCCTTAAAAATTATACAGTGGAAGTGAGAAATAGAGTTAAGGGACTAGATCTGATAGAGTGCCTGATGAACTATGGACAGAGGTTCACTACATTGTACAGGAGACAGGGATCAAGACCATCCCCAAGAAAAAGAAATGCAAAGAGCAAAATGGCTATCTGAGGAGGCCTTACAAATAGCTGTGAAAAGAAGACAAGCCCAAAGCAAAGGAGACAAGGAAAGATATACCCATTTGAATGCAGAGTTCCAAAGAATAGCAAGAAGAGATAAGAAAGCCTTCCTCAGTGATCAGTGCAAAGAAATAGGGGGAAACATAGAATGGGAAAGACTAGAGATCTCTTCAAGAAAATTAGAGATACCGAGGGAACATTTCATGCAAAGATAGGCACAATAAAGGACATAAATGGTATGGACCTAACAGAAGCAGAAGATATTAAGAAGAAGTGACAAGAATACACAGAAGAACTGAACAAAAAAAGATCTTCATGACCCAGATAATCACGATGGTATGATCACTCACCTAGAGCCAGACATCCTGGAATGTGAAGTCAAGTGGGCCTTAGGAAACATCACTATGAACATAGCTAGTGGAGGTGATGGAATTCCAGTGGAGCTATTTCAAATCCTAAAAGATGGTGCTGTGAAAGTGCTGCACTCAATATGCCAACAAATTTGGAAAACTCAGCAGGGGCCACGGAACTGGAAAATGTCAGTTTTCTTTCCAATCCCAAAGAAAGGCAATGCCAAAGAATGCTCAAACTACTGCACAATTGCACTCGTCTCACATGCTAGTAAAGTTAAGCTCAAAATTCTCCAAGCCAAGCTTCAGCAATACGTGAACCGTGAATTCCAGATGTTCAAGCTGGTTTTAGAAAAGGCAGAGGAACCAGAGATCAAATTCCCAACATCCGCTGGATCATGGAAAAAGCAAGAGAGTTCCAGAAAAACATCTATTTCTGCTTTATTGACTATGCCAAAGCCTTTGATTATGTGGATCACAATAAACTGTGGAAAATTCTGAGAGAGATGGCAATACCAGACCACCCGACCTGCCTCTTGAGAAATCTGTATGCAGGTCAGGAAGCAACAGTTAGAACTGGACATGGAACAACACACTGGTTCCAAATAGGGAAAGGATTGTGTCAAGGCTGTATATTGTCACCCTGTTCATTTAACTTATATGCAGAGTACATCATGAGAAAGCTGGGCTGGATGAAGCACAAGCTGGAATCAAGACTGCTGGGAGAAATATCAATAACCTCAGATATGCAGATGACACCACTCTTATGGCAGAAAGCCAGGAAGAGCTAAAGAGTCTCTTGATGAAAGAGGAGATTGAAAAAGTTGGCTTAAAACTCAACATTCAGAAAACTAAGATCATGACATCCAGTCCCATCACTTTGTGGCAAATAGATGGAGAAACAGTGGCCACAGTGGAAGACTTTATTTTTGGGGGCTCCAAAATCACTGCAGATGGTGACTGCAGCCATGAAATTAAAAGATGCTTACTGCTTGGAAGAAAAGTAATGACCAACCTAGACAGCATATTAAAAAGCAGAGATATTGCCAACAAAGGTCCATCTAGACAAGGCTGTGGTTTTTCCAGTAGTCATGTATGAATGTGAGAGTTAGACTATACAGAAAGCTGAGCGCCGAAGAATTGATGCTTTAGAACTGTGGTGTTGAAGAAGACTCTTGAGTGTCCCTTGGACTTCTGGAAATCCAACCAGTCCATCCTAAAGGAAATCAGTCCTGAGTGTTCATTGGAAGGACTGATGTTGAAGCTGAAACGCCAATACTTTGGCCACCTGATGTGAAGAGCTGACTCATTTGAAAAGACCCTGATGCTGGCAAAGATTGAAGGCAAGAAGAGAAGGCGACGACAGAGGATGAGATGGCTGGATGGCATCATCAACTGGATGGACATAGTTTGAGCAAGCTCAGTGAGTTGGTGATGGACAGGGAAGCCTAGTGTGTTGAAGTCCAAGGGGTCGCAAAAAGTTAGACATGACTGAGCAACTGAACTGAGCGGAACGGATTGCAAATAAAACTAGCCTCCAGGCATTAACTCAAAGACTGACATCTGCCTACTGAAACGAAGCATGCAGGGAGCCCTGAGCTTCCTAGTCTCATCTTTGTTGTGCACTTAGTATTTGTATGACCATGGCATGATGTTTAACCTGTGAGTCATTTTCTACATCTGTAAAATCAGAAATTTGGACGTCACATACTTTAGTGACATCACTTTAGTCAGTCTTCACTCTGAAGGTTTGCATGTGGTTGTGTGTAAATAAGACAGCCTTGATTTAATTCCCTCTTATATCACTTAGCTAGTGCCTAAGATTGTCTCATCGTTTTCAAAAGGGATATAAATAGGAAGATTAAACACAAATAGGAATGTAAAATGCTTATAATATATAGAATCTCAAATTTTAACTACTGTTAAGAGTTTTTAAGCCATCAAAATGCCTTAAATATTTTTAATTTTAGTATAAAGCCTTCTATTTGCAATATGAATAGCAATATGAATTTGCAATATGAATAAACTCTTCTGGTTCAGCCTTTAAAATTATGTTCCAAGTTTGATCATAAGCACAAAATAAAAACATAGTATATTTTATGACATATGCTTTATTGTATGGAAAAGTATTTCTGAAGATACAGAGTATCAAGAGCTAAACTAATCAATGAAAAATGTAAACTTCTTTAATGAGTAAGTCAGTGCTGTGCTGTGCTTAGTCACTCAGTCCTGTCCAACTCTTTGCGACCCCATGGACTGTAGCCCACCAGGCTCCTCTGTCCATGGGATTCTCCAGGCAGGGATACTGGAGTGGGTTGCCATGCCCATCTCCAGGGAATCTGTCCAACCCAGGGATCAAACACAGGTCTCCACCATTGCAGGTGGATTCTTTACAGTCTGAGCCCCAAGGGAAGCAGTGTAAATCAATATAAAATGCTTATTTCTATATGAATTTTGGCATATTTCAAATCTTTGCTCTTAAAAAGAATTTATAATCTAGATATCAAAGTAAGAATTAAACAGTAAAAGTAGTATAATTCATAGTTGTTAAGAACAAATATTGATTACTGGACTTTGAACAAGTCAGATTAGCATATGATTTGATGATGAGAAAAATCCTGAGTTAGGAGACAGTTATTCAACTGAATGTTGATAAAGGGCTAGACTGCAATGAACAAAGAGTGATGCACATTAAGTGGAAGAACGGCATGAGTATTAGGGCAGGAGTGGAAAAGACAGTGATGTGTTTTGGAGACAGTGGATAGATAGGGCTGGAGATGTGAAGGAGATAAGGCTAAAATGATGAAACTGAGATCCTTAAATGCCTGTTTAAGGACTAGGATTTTTCCTTCCGAGACAGAAAGAGGAAAGTGTAATTTTAACACAGGACAAGTAATTTTCAGGGGTGTACCTAGCCTTTCCTGATAGCTCAGCTGGTAAAGAATCCACCTGCAATGCAGGAGACCCTGGTTCGATTCCTGGGTCAGGAAGATCCCCTGGAGAAGGGATAGGCTATCCACTCCTGTATTCTTGGGCTTCCCTGGTGGCCCAGATGGTAAAGAATTTGCCTGCAATGCAGGAGACCTGGGTTGGGAAGATCCCCTGGAGGAGGGCATGGCAAGCTTGCATGCTGATGTTATTGGCTAAGTCTAGCCTTTACATTGATCTGATTTGTTGTCATATAGCAGGTACTTTGCTCTGACTGGCTGACTTCTACCTCAGTTTGCTCTGATTGGCGGACTTCTGGTCTGTACATTGCTCTGATTGGCTGACTTCTAACCTGACCCATTTGGCTTACCTCAAGCCTGTATGTTGCTCTGACACCTAACGGCTCACCTCTAGCCTGAACCTTGCTCTGATTGCCTGACCTCAGGCCTGTACTTTGTCCTGATTGGTGGAATCCTAGCCCATACTTTGCTTTGATTGGCTGAGTCCTGGCCTGTACTTTGCTCTGACTGACTACTTCTTAGACTGTTCATATGTATGATTGGCTGAATACTAGCTCATACTTTGCTGTGATTGTCTGAATCCTGGCCAGTACTTTGTTCTAATTGGCTGACTCTTAGGCTGCACCTCTTGTTGACTAGCTGACACCTAGACTGTACATTACTATGATTGGCTGATTGTAGCTTGTACTTTGCCCTGATTGCCTGACTCAAAGACTATACATTACTCTGATTGGCGGACCTCTACCCTGTTCTCTGAACTGATTGGCTGACTACTAGCCAGTACCTTACTCTGATTGGCTTACAGTAGCCTGTAATTTGCCCTTATCAACTGACTCCTAACTTGTATATTGCTCTGATTGGCTAACTCCTGACTGGTGCATTGCTCAGAGTGGCTAACTCCTATCATGTATATTGCTCTATTAAAGACTCTCAGCATTTCCCTGCACTGATTGGCTGACTTGAAATTGCACACTGCTCTGATTGTCTGACTCTGGATGGTGCATTGTTCTGATTTGCTAACTCCTAGATGGTGCCTTACTCTGATTGGCTGACTCGAGCCTGTACATTGCCCTGATTGGCTGCCTCCTATCCCTTACTTTCTCTGATTGGCAGACTCCTGCCCTATATTGTTCTGATTATCTGAGTCCTAGTCCTATGGTCTGATTGGGTTCTACAGAGTCTGTTCACTGCTATAATTGGCTGAATCCGAGCCCATAGTGTGTTGAGATTGCCTGACTCCTGGCCTGTATGTTGCCCTGATTGGCTAACTCCAAGTGTTCTTTGATCTGATTGGCTGACTCTTAGCCTACACCTTGTTCTGATTGGTGAAAACTAGCCTATCCTGATTGGCTGACTTCTGGCCAGTACTTTGTTCTGATTGACTGACTCCTAGCCAGGTCTTGGCCCTGATTGGCTGACTCTGAGCCTGATCTTTACCCTGATTGGCCAAATCTGAGCATGTACATTTAACTGTTTGGCTGACTCAAGCCTGTAATTTGTCCTAATTGGCTGACTCGTAGGCTCTATTTTGCTCTGATTGGCTAACTCCTATCCAGTAGTTTGCTCTGATTGGATGACTCCTGGCCTGTACTTTGCATTGATTGGCTGACTCAAAGCTTGCATGCTGATGTTATTGGCTAAGCCTAGTCTTTACATTGATTTTGTTTGCTATCTTATTGTATTATGGTCTGACTAGATGACTACTACCCCATAGTTTACTCTGATTGGCTGAACTCTAGCCTATTCTTTGCTCTGATTGGCTGACTCATAGCCTGTTCCTTGCTCTGATCGGCTAAGTCCGAGTCTTTACTTTGTGCCGATCAGCTGAGTCCTAGCCTGTACATTTCTCTGATTGGCTGAACTCTAGCATATATTTTGCCCTGATTGGCTGACTCCTATCTTTTATTTTTCTCTGATTAGCTAACTTCCATCAGGTAGTTTGCTCTGATTGACTACTGGCCTGTACATTGCTCTGATTGGCTAACTTCTAGCCAATACCTTGTTCTGATTGGCTAAACTCTAGGCTATATTTTGCTCTGATTGGCTGACTCCTAACCTGTTCTTTTCTCTTATTGGCTGAGTCCAAGCCTGTACTTTGCCCTGATTGGCTGAGTCATAACCTATACATTTCTCTGATTGGCTAACTGCCATCAGGTAGTTTGCTCTGATTGGCTGTCTCCTAACCAGTTCCTTATACTAATTGGCTGAACTCTAGCCTATACATTTTTCTGATTGGCTGACTCCTAACTTGTCCTTAGCTCTGATTGGCTGAACTCTAGCCTATACATTTCTCTGATTGGCTGACTCCTAACTTATCCTTATCTCTGATTGGCTGAGTTCAAACCTGTACTTTGCCATGACTGGCTGAGTCCTAACCTGAACATTTCTCTAACTGGCCGTACTCTAGCCAGTCTTTTGCCCTGACTGGTTGATTCTTAACCTGTTCTTTACTCTTATTGGCTGAGTCCAAGCCTGTACTTTGCCCTGATTAGCTGAGTTCTAGCCTGTACATTTCTCTGATTGGCTAAACTGTAGCCTGTAATTTTCTCTGATTGGCTGACTCGTAGCAACTACATTGTTGTGATTGGTTGAAATCTAGCCAACACTTTGCTTTGATTGGCTGAATCCTAACCTGTCCTTGGCTCTGATTGGCCTAGCCCGAGCCTGTACTTTACCATGATTGACTGAGTCCTAACCTGAACATTTCTCTGATTGGCTGAACTCTAGCCTGTCATTTTCCCTGATTGGCTGGCTACTGGCGTGTACATTGCTCTGATTGGCTGGCTCTAGCCAGTACCTTGGTCTGATTGGCTGACTGTAGGCTCTAGTTTGCCCTTATTACCTGACTCCTAACTTGTATATTGCTCTGATTGGCTTATCCTTAGCCTGTGCATTGCTCTGATTTTCTGACTCCTGTACTTTGCTCTCAGTGGCTAAGTCCTATCTGGTACTTTTCTCTGATTGGCTGAGTCCTGGCCTTGCCTTGCGCTGATTGGCTGACTTGAAATTGCCTGATTGAAAGTGAAAGTGTTAGTCACTCAGTCCTGTCCGACTCTTTGCCACCCCAGGGACTGTAGCCTGCCAGGTTCCTCCATCCATGGGATTATCCAGGCAAGAATACTGGAGTGGGTTGCCATTTCCATCTCCAGGGGACCTTCCTGACCCAGGGATCGAACTTGGGTCTCTCTCATTGTAAGCTGACTCTTAAGAGTCTGAGCCACCAGGGAAGAGCTTTCCCTGATTGGCTGACTCCTATTCTTTAATTTTCTCTTATTGGCTGACTTCTGCTGCTAAGTCACGTCAGTCGTGTCCAACTCTGTGTGACCCCACAGACAGCAGCCCACCAGGCTCCCATCCCTGGGACTCTCCAGGCAACAATACTGGAGTGGGTTGCCATTGCCTTCTCCAATTGGCTGACTTCTAGCCTGCATTTAACCCTGACAGGCTGACTCCTAACCTGTACCTTGATTGATTGGCTGAACTCTAGCCAGTATGTTGCTCTCATTAGATGTCTTGCAGCACTTGTATATTGGGCTTCCCTGATAGTTCATGGTAAAGAATCCGCCTGCAATGCAGGAGACCCCAATTTGATTCCTGGGTTAAGAAGATCCCCTGGAGAAGGGATAGGCTACCCACTCCAGTATTTTTGGGCTTCCCTGGTGGAATTCTGCAATGCACAAGACCTGGGTTCAATCCCTGGGTTAGGTAGACCCCCTGGAGGAGGGCACGACAACCCACTCTAGTATTCTTGACTGGTGAATCCCCATGGACAGAGGAGCCTGGTGGGCTGCAGTCCATGGGGTCGCAAAGAGTCAGTCAGGACTGAGCAACTAAACACAAAACAGCCTGTATCTTACTCTGGTTGGGTGACTCCTAACCCGTATTTTGCTCTGTTTGGCTGACTCTTGGCCTGTATATTGCTCTGATTAACTAAGTCCAACCTTGCACTCTGCTGTTGCCTGACTCTAACCTGTACGTTGGTCTGATTCACTGACTCCTACCTTTACTTTGCTCTGACTGGCTAACTCCTAGCATGTCCTTTGTTCTGATTGGTTGACTCATAGCCTGTATACTTTGATCTGATTGGATGACTCCTAGCCTACACCTTGTTCTGATTTGCTCACCTCTAGCCTGTATGTTGTTCTGATTGGCTGACTCCTAGACTGTACCTTACTCTGATTGGCTCATTGTAGCCTTTACTTTGCCTTGACTCCTTGATTGGCTGACTCAAAACTTGGGCTGAACTGATTAAGTCTAGCCTTTACAGTGGTAGGATTTGCTGTCCCCTACCCAGTTGTGTGCTCTGATTGGCTGACTCCTGGCCTGTACTTTGCTCTTATTGGCTGACTCCTAGCCTGTACCTTGCTCTGATTGGCTGACTATAGCCTGTAGTTTGCCCTGGTTAGCAGACTTCTAGCCTGTATATTGCTCTGATTAGCTGATTCTTAGCCTGTACTTTGCTCTGACGGTCTAACTCCTTTCCAGTAGTTTGCTCTGACTGGCTGGCTCCTGGCCTGTATTTTTCCCTGATTGACTGATTCCTAGCCCCTACTTTGCTCTGACTGGCTGGCTCTTGGCCTATACGTTGCTGTGATTGGCTGATTCCAGGCCTGTACTTTGTTCTGAATGGCTAACTCCTAGCCTGTACATTGCTCTGATTGGCTGACTCCTTGCCTGCACTTTGCACTGACTGGCTGACTTGAAGCTTGCACTCTGCTCTGATTGTCTGACTCTAGCTTGTGCATTGGTCTGATTTGCTGACTCCTAGACTATACCTTACTGTAATTGGCTGATTCAAGCCTATACTATGTCCTGATTGGCTGACTCCTAGCTCCTACTTTCGCCTGATTGGCTGACTCCTAGACTGTTCTTTGCTCACTACTGATTCCTAGCATCTCCTTTGCTGTGATTGGCTGCTTCTTAGTCTGTACCTTGCTCTGGTTGGCTGACTCCTAGCCTGTGCTTTAGTTACCAAAATGTAAAAATCTCAACATTCAGAAAACTAAGATCATGGCATCTGGTCCCATCACTTCATGACAGATAGATGGGGAAACAGTGGAAACAGTGACTGACTATTTTGGGGGGCTCTGAAATCACTGCAGATGGTGATTGCAACCATGAAATTAAAAGACGCTTACTCCTTGGAAGGAAAGTTATGACCAACCTAGATGCATCTTAAAAAGCAGAAATATTACTTTGCCAACCAAGGTCCATCTAGTCAAGGCTATGGTTTTTCCAGTGATCATGTATAGATGTGAGAGTTGGACTGTGAAGAAAGCTGAGTGCCGAAGAATTGATGCTTTTGAACTGCGGTGTTGGAGAAGACTCTTGAGAGTCCCTTGGACTGCAAGGAAATCGAACCAGTCCATTCGAAAGGAGATCAGTCCTGGGTGTTCATTAGAAGGAATAACGCTAAAGCTGAAACCTCAATACTTTGGACACCTGATGCGAAGAGCTGACTCATTGGAAAAGACCCTGATTCTGGGAGGGATTGAGGCCAGGAGGAAAAGGGGACAACAGACGATGAGATGGCTGGATGGCATCACCGACTCGATGGACATGGGTTTGAGTAAACTCTGGGAATTGGTGATGGACAGGGAGGCCTGGCATGCTGCGATTCATGGGGTTGCAAAGAGTCGGACACGACTGAGTGACTGAACTGAACTGAACTGATGTAGGTCCCAACTGCTTGCTTCTCAAAAGCGAATAAACAGGCCAGATTTGTGGAAAGGAAATGTTGCTTAATTTAGGTGCTGGCAACTGGGGTGGCAAGAGGAATGTCAGGCCCAAGGCCAACTCCCCACCACTGGCAACCTTTAGGGTAAGAAAGAGCTTTTATAGACAGAAGGAGGGGGCTATATGCAGCTCTGATATATTATCAGCTCTGATAATCATAGAATGGTCATCAGCGGTCTGAGTCATCTTGGTTGTTTTAGATACTCTTAAGCTTCAGTTCCAGGGTCCATTTGTTCCCATTTCTTTGAGGCCAGTTCTCAGAATTGTGGCAACTTATGTCATGGGTATAGTATGGTCATCATGAAGTTAACTTCTTCACCCTTAGTGTTTGGTATCTATATGATAGCTCATAGGAAGTGTCTCAGAGTATTATCTCAAGGCTTTGAGAAAGATTTAAAGGTCACTGTCTATGCTTGATCGGAATATTATTCTTTTTTTTTAATTTTATTTATTTATTTATTACTTTACAATACTGTATTGGTTTTGCCATACATCAACATGAATCCACCACAGGTATACATAAGTTCCCACTCCTGAACCCCCCCTCCCACCTCCCTCCCCATACCATCCCTCTGGGTTATCCCAGTGCACCAACCCCAAGCATCCTGTATCCTGCTTCGAACCTAGACTGGCGATTCATTTCTTATATGATATTATACATGTTTCAATGCCATTCTCCCGAATCATTCCACCCTCTCCCTCTCCAACAGAGTCAAAAAGTCTGTTCTGTACATCTGTGTCTCTTTTGCTGTCTCACATACAGGGTTATCATTACCATCTTTCTAAATTCCATATATATGTGTTAGTATACTGTATTGGTGTTTTTCTTTCTGGCTTACTTCACTCTGTATAATTGGCTCCAGTTTCATCCACCTCATTAGAACTAACTCAAATCTTTTTTGACTGTTTTCCTTGTTTTTCACATATTCTCATTTTTCTGATTAAACTTATTCTTTGACTAAAGTTTTCTACACACAAAAGACTGGCTGAGGACATGTTGGAGGGTGTGGTAGGGCAAGGATCATGGGGTTCTGCTCTGTTTCAACCTTTCCTTTTCTTAGATATTCATCAGTCTTATATAGGGACAGGTACAGAAGAAAGGAAATATTACTTAGTCATAGTACCTGGACAAACACTTGAAAATTACTAGACATGACAATGAAGATAACAATCAAAATGCATCTTTTTATTATTTTCTGAATGTATTTTTTCTTAATGGTTAAAGCATATGTACAATGTATGCTTACTAGGCCATAAGCAGGCTGTATTGGTTAGCCTAAAGTTCAAGATAAATCACATGCAGGCCAGAATCATTTCCCCATACCTCAGTAGGTGAAAATTTCTTCTATCATTTTCCCCTTTTAATTACAGCTCCTTTCACAGAATGTGTCGATAATCAACATATTTTACCCACATTGGCAGAGTGGAAATCTTTTCCCTATTCTGGATCCATCCATGTCTCTCAGTTCTAGTCCTCACTTTGATCTGATTGGCTGACTCCCAGCCTGTGATATTCCCTGATTGTCAGAGTCTTAACTTGTACTTTGCTCTGATTGGCTGACTCCTAGTCTCTACCTTGCTCTATTTGGCTTAGTACTAGCTGGTACTTTACTCTGTTTGTCTGTCTCCTAGCCTGTATCTTACTCTGATTGGCTCTCTCCTAGTCTTTGCTTGATTTGCTGACTTCAAGCTGGTATTCCTTAAATCCTAAGCATCAGGAGAGATAAGAAGGCCTTCGTAAGTGAACAATGCCCCCCCCCCAAAACAAAAAGAAGAAGAAGAAAACAATAGAAAGGAAAAGGCTATAGATCTCTGCCAGGAAAGTGGAGAAACAAATGGAACATTTCATGCAAAGGTGGGCACAATAAAGGACAGAAATGACAAGGACGTAACAGAAGCAAAGAGAAAAAGAAGATATGACAAGAGTACACAGAAGAACTATGTAAAAAGGTCTTCATGACTGAGATAACCACAATGGTATAGTCAATCACCAGACATGAGCCAGACATCCTGGATTGAGAAGTCAAGTGAGCTCTAAGAATCATTATTATGAAGAAAGCTAGTGGAGGTGATGGAATTCTAGCTGAACTGTTTCACATCCTAAAAGATGATGCTGTTAAAGTGCTACATTCAATATGCCCACAAATTTGGAAAACTCACCAGTGGCCACAGGACTGGAAAAGGTCAGTTTTTATTCCAACCCCAAAGAAAGGCAATGCCAAAGAATGTTGAAACTACTGTATAATTGCACTCATTTCACGTTCTTCAAGGTAATGCCCCCAAATCCTTCCAGCTAGCCTTTGACATTACATGAACCGAGAACTGGGTTTAGAAAAACCAGAGGAACCAGAGATCAAATTGCCAATGTTCATTGGATCATAGAAAAAGCATGAGAATTGCAAAACACATCTGCTTTATTGAGTAAGCTAAAGCCTCTGATACTACACTTGATCATAGCCAAAAGGCCAAGAAGCAATTCCAATCCCAAAGAAAGGCAATGCCAAAGAATGCTCAGACTACCACACAATTGCACTCATCTCACATGCTAGTAAAGTAATGCTCAAAATTCTCCAAGCCAATCTTCAGCAATATGTGAACGTGAACTTCCAGATGTTCAAGTTGGTTTTAGAAAAGGCAGAGGAACCAGAGATCAAATTGCCAACATCTGCCGGATCATCAAAAAAGCAAGAGTTCCAGAAAATAATCTATTTCTGCTTTATTGACTATGCCAAAGCCTTTGACTGTCTGGATCACAATAAACTGTGGAAAATTCTGAAAGAGATGGGAATACCAGACCACCTGATCTGCCTCTTGAGAAACCTATATGCAGGTCAGGAAGCAACAGTTAGAACTGGACATGGAACAGCAGACTGGTTCCAAATAGGAAAAGGAGTGCGTCAAGGCTGTATATTGTCACCCTGCTTATTTAACTTTATAGAGAGTACATCATGAGAAATGCTGGGCTGGAAGAAGTACAAGCTAGAATCAAGATTGCCAGGAGAAATATCAGTAACCTCAGATATGCAGATGACACCACCCTTATGGCAGAAAGTGAAGAGGAACTAAAGAGCCTCTTGATGACAGTGAATGAAGAGAGTGAAAAAGTTGGCTTAAAGCTCAACATTCAGAAAACTAAGATCATGGTATCTGGTCCCATCACTTC
This sequence comes from Capricornis sumatraensis, assembly GCF_032405125.1. Lineage (NCBI taxonomy): Eukaryota > Metazoa > Chordata > Mammalia > Artiodactyla > Bovidae > Capricornis > Capricornis sumatraensis. The sequence continues at coordinate 117,516,035 of NC_091092.1, forward strand.
TTGGGAAATAGATGGGGAAACAGTGGAAAAAGTGTCAGACTTTATTTTTGGGGGCTCCAAAATCACTGCAGATGGTGAGTGCAGCCATGAAATTAAAAGATGCTTACTCCTTGGAAGGAAAGTTATGACCAACCTAGACAGCATATTGAAAAGCAGAGACATTACTTTGCCAACAAAGGTCCGTCTAGTCAAGGCTATGGTTTTTCCAGTGGTCATGTATGGATGTGAGAGTTGGACTGTGAAGAAAGCTGAACACCGAAGAGTTGATGCTTTTGAACTGTGGTGTTGGAGAAGACTCTGGAGAGTCCCATGGACTGCAAGGAAATCCAACCAGTCCATTCTAAAGGAGATCAGCCCTGGGTGTTCTTTGGAAGGAAAGATGCTAAAGCTAAAACTCCAGTACTTTGGCCACCTCATGCGAAGAGTTGACTCATTAGAAAAGACTCTGATGCTGGGAGGGATTGGGGGCAGGAGGAGAAGGGGACGACAGAGGATGAGATGGCTGGATGGCATCCCTGACTCAATGGACATGAGTTTGAGTGAACTCCGGGAGTTGGTGATGGATAGGGAGGCCTGGCGTGCTGCAGTTCTTGGAGTCACAAAGAGTCGGACATGACTGAGTGACTGAACTGAACTGAAAGCCTCTGATTATTTGGACCATATCAAACTTTGGAAAATTCTTCAACAGTTGGGCATACCAGACACCATACCTATCTCCTGAGAAATCTAAGTGCAGGAGAAGAAGCAACGATGAGAACCAGACATGGAAAAATGAATTTGTTCAAAATTGGGAAAGGAGTATGTCAAGCTTATATATTGTCACCCTGCTTATTTAAATTATATGCAGAGTACATCATGCAAAATGCTGGGCTGGATGACTCAGAAGCTGAAATCAAGGTTACTTTAAGAAATATCAACAACCTTAGATATGCTGATAATATCACTCTAATGGCAGAAAGCAAAGAGGAACTAAAGAGCCTCTTGATGAAGGTGAAAGAGGAGAGTGAAAAGCTGACTTAAAACTCAACATTAAAAAAGCTAAGATCATGACATCTGCTCCCATCACTTCGTGGCAAATAGTTGGGGAAAAGGTGGAAATGGTGACAGATTTTATTTTCTTGGGCTCCAAAATTACTGCGGATGGTGACAGCATGAAATTAAAAGATGCTTGCTCCTTGGAAGAAAAGCTGTGACAAATCTAGATAGCATAATAAACAGCAGAAACATCACTTTGCCCACAAAGGCCCATATAGTCAAAGCTATGGTTTTTCCTGTAGTCTTATATGGCTGTTAGACTTGGATCATAAAGAAGACTGAGTGCCAAAGAATTGATGCTTTTGAACTGTGATGTTGGAGTAGACTCTAGAGAGTCCCTTGGATGGCAAGGAGATCCAACCAGTCCATCCTAAAGGAAATCAGTCCTGAATATTCATTAAAGGGACTGATGCTGGAGCTGAAACTGCAATACTTTGGCCATCTGATGCAAAGAACTGATTCATTGGAAAAGATCCTGATGCTGGGGAAATTGAAGGTGGGAGGAGAAGGGAAAGGCAGAGGATTGGATGGTTGGATGGCATCACTGACTCAAGGGACATGAGTTTGAGCAAACTCTAGGAGATGGTGAAAGACAGGGAAGCCTGGCATGCTGCAGTCCATGCGGTCGCAAAGAGTCAAAGATGACTTAGCAACTGAACAACAACAAAACATCACATATATTGTGTACATGAGTTGCCCCCGTTTGCATATAGCATGCTTGCTGTTAACAATATGAGAGTTAAACAAACTTAGTTCGTGTTTACAAACTCATTTAAATGTTCTGGGTTTCATTCTTTTCCTTTCATCCATCTTCTGGAGTTTTTGCATCTTTTTACTACTTTAACTCTTTCACTTTTTATTTTAAAATTTTAGCTATTTTTAAAAACTTTTTATCCTGTATTGGGGTATAGCCGATGAACAAACTATGTTGTGATAGTTTCAGGTGAATATATACACACTGCTGTATTTAAAATGGATAAAGAACAGGGACCTACTGTATAGCACATGGAACTCAGCTTAATGTTATGTGGCAGCCTGGATAGAAGGGGGGCTTTGAGGGAGAATGGATACATGTGTGTGTATGGCTGAGTCCCTTCAGTGTAACTGTTTTAGATTAATCTTTTTCATATGCCACCTTGCAGGCTATGAGTTTTGATGTCATTTAAGAATGCTTTTGTTCTACTAGGTTAATTTTTATTTACAGTTTATTTGATGTATTCAGAAGATTTGATTTTACTCCTTTTTTCTTACTCTGTATTATCTATGTCTAATAGTTTCCCCTTTCTTTTTCATAAGCATATTTTAATATAATTCTGTTTTTATTTATATTCAGAAGCTTGGCAGTTACTTTTTATCCTTCTGTTGATTTATTATATAAGTTAGAAGATGTGTAATCTAAATCACTAGAACGTATTGGCAGGATGCTTATGGTGAATCAGATGCATTTGCAATATTGCTGGAGTGAAAATCCGAAGTAGGCTAGTTTTAAATAATTACAGTGGTATCTTGAGAACCTATCATTGATGACTTGTAGCATTTCTGTTTATTTAATTTTTTAAAGAAATATAACATGACAAATGATCTTGGAGGCATAGACAAAATAAAGAAAAAGCAGCAACACTGATGACTCTGAATTAAAAGTAAAATCATGTATATCATAATGATATACCTTAAAATCAATGACACTATTGTGAGCTATGATATATCATTACTAAGACCTTTACTGAAAAATGAGTATATTAGTAGACTCTCTCTTTCCATCTCTGCTTTCTAATAATTATTTTTATATTATATGTAATGTAATCTCTATAATATATACTTTTAGAGTAATAATAATCTAGTTTTGACTTGTCAACTTAGTATTTTATATTTTACTTCCCTCAATGGAAAATGTTTAAATTATTATATTTATACTTTCTCACACCCCATGGCATAATTTTAATTTCTTGTTAAGTAGAATCATATGAAATTGCCCATTTTCCAAGGTCAAAATTGCCAACTCTTGACAATTTCATATAGTCTAACTGAATTACTATTATTTTTATACTAAGTTTTTATCATTTTAACTCACAAAACCATATTTACACACAGCCTAGGAGGTTTATTTGTATATAGCAATTGCCTCTGTGTAAAATGTATATTTTCAAAATCAGCTTGCCTGTGGATCTCTAGGGCAAGTATTTTTCTCTCAGTAGGAAGTGTACCCAGTACTTTCTCACATAACACACCAATATAAGTTTCTCTAGATCTTTCTCTACTGACCACAAATATGAACGTCTGGGAAGTATGCTCTCAACTTTGGTGACAACTAGTAGTCTCTTACACAAATGCTGTTTAATCTTTGACACAGAGATATCTACAAAATGGACATAACTGTGTTAATATCTTGTATTAATTTCTAAAGATAGAATTGAGTCTGTAATTTATAGGAAAATAGAAAAATTTCAAAAACCAGAAAAGTAGCAGTAACCAATTTTGATAAATCAAGCTAAGAGAAAAGGAAAATAAAGGAGAAAGAAAGGTGTAAAATTCAAATCACATGAAGAAAAACAAAATAGTATGACAGAAATTAGACTAAATCAGTAATGAGGTGAGGTGAAGTCGCTCAGTTGTGTCTGACTCTTTGCGACCCGTGGACTGTAGCCCACCAGGCTCCTCTGTCCATGGGATTCTCCAGGCAAGAATACTAGAGTGGGTTGCCATTTCCTTCTCCAGGGAATCTTCCCGACTCAGGGATCGAACCCAGGTGTCCCGCATTGCAGGCAGACGCTTTAACCTCTGAGCCACCAGGGAAGCCCCAGAAATTTGCTAATTATGCTTAACAAGATTAAAAATATGTACCATAAGGCTAAAAATAAGGTGCAAGATAAAAACAATGCAGATTTTAAAAATAACCACATAATAAGATTATTAGTGATACAATTAGTCAGAGTAGAATTTAAGTTTAGAATAATTCAGTGAAAGAAGCTTGGATTGTTGTGTCATCAAATGATATGGCCCATCAAGAGTATATATAACAGCTCAGTATAATTACTTATTGATGAAAATGTAAAATGAAATGTTTTCCAAAAATACTGTAAATAGATGAATCTACATAGAGGGAATCATTCATGTATTTTCTCAGAAATTTACAAATAAAGTAGATAAAAAATAGAAAATTTAAGCAGAATTAATAAGCTTAGTCAAAAAGATGAATAGAGAAAATTGTGCACAAGGAACAATTCTTTGTTAAGTCATTCTGGAACTTTCCCCAAAACTGACCATATTAGAGCCACATAGAAAATTATAATACAAAAAGAGTATCATGTCGGCTACATTCTCTGAATTCTATACAATGAAACAAGAATTGAAAATAAATTGAGGACTTCCCTGGTGGGCAGTAAATAGGAATCTTCCTGCCATTTCAGGGTATACAGGTTCCATCCCTGGTCCGGGAGTATTCCACATGTCTTGGAGCAACTAAGCCCGTGTACCACAACTTCTGAAGCTCTCACGCCCAAACTACTGAGCTATCGTGCTCCAACTATGGACCTGGGGTGCCTAGAGCCTGTTGCTCTGCAACATGTGAAGCCACCACAATGAGAAGCCCACACATGGCAACAAAGATAAATAATTTTTTTAAGGATTGCCCATAAATATTTTAAAAATTTTTAAAATAAATTGAAAACCTTATTTTGCATTTGACTTAAAAGACAAATTACAGTTAGGATTATATATATAAAGTAGAAAATGTAATGGAAATAGTGTAATACATAATTTCTTAAAGCATTATTTGTACGAACCTGAGAAAGTTCAGGTTCAAGATGGCAAGTGAGATACCCACATTTCTATCACAGTTTCAGTTTCAGTGAAAGTCGCCCAGTCGTGTCTGACTCTTGGCAACCCAATGGACTATACAGTCCATGGAATTTTCCAGGCCAGAATACTGGAGTGGATAGCCTTTCCCTTCTCCAGGGGATCTTCCCAACCCAGGGATCGAACCCAGGTTTCCTGCATTGCAGGCAGATTCTTTACCATCTGAGCCACCAGGGACACGTTGACCTCTTCTTTAGCAGAAGGTTCCAGAAAGAAGTATAAAATATGAGAGAATTAATTACCTTAAAATAAACTTTGCAGATCATGTGGTTAAACAACAAGGAGATATATGGAGACCTTGTCAATTAATACTGGTTGTCAGATTAGCCCTGAAAGCAAAACTGGTTAAAGAAAACACTCAGAAAAAAAATGATTTTTCACTTAAGAACATGTGTGTGTGTATTCCTGAAATATACATGTATCTGAAATGCAATATTGACAAACTAAATGTTGTAGATTCTTAAAAGAAAAATTATTCATGACTTAGTAGATGTTATCCCAAGAATTCAAGGAAGTTTCACAATTTAAAATATGGTAATGTAATTCTTTTGAGAGACACATTAAAAGGAAAAATAAACCATATAAGTATTTCAAATGCTGCTGGAAAAGACTAACAACATTAACAGCAAATTCTATTAAAATTCTTACCTAAATATAGATTTCTTTCAATCTCATCAAGTGTACTTTTATAGAAATAGGGGGCAAATATGGTACCTAAATGTGAATTAATGAAGTAGTACTCTTAATATACTCAGTAATATATTATACATGCCTAAACATGGGTAAGTGAAAGTCGCTCAGTTGTGTCCGACTCTTTGCAACCCCATGGACGATACAGTCCATAGAATTCTCTAGGACAGAATACTGGAGTGAGTAGCCTTTCCCTTCTCCAGGGGAATCTTTGCAACCCAGGGATCGAACCCAGGTTTTCCACATTGCAGGCGGATTCTTTACCAGCTGAGTCACAAGGTAAGTCAGAAGATATTAAGAAGAGGTGGCAAAAATACACAGAAGAACTATACAAAAAAGATCTTAATGACCCAGATAACCACAATGGTGTGATCACTCACCTAGAGCCAGACATCCTGGAGCCTGAAGTCAAGCAGGCCTTAAGAAGCATCACTGCAAACCATGTTAGTGGAGGTGATGGAATTTCAGTTAAGCTACTTCAAGCTTCACTCAATATGCCAGCAAATTTGGAAAACTCAGCAGTGGCCACAGGACTGAAAAAGATGTTTTTATTCCAATGCCAAAGAAAGGCAATGCCAAAGAATGTCCAAACTACCGCACAATGCACTCATCTCACATGCTAACAAAGTAACACTCAAAATTCTCCAAGCCAGGCTTCAACAGTTCATGAACTGAGAACTTCCAGATGTTCAAGCTGGTTTTAGAAAAGGCAGAGGAACCAGAGATCAAATTAGCAATTTCCATTGGATCATCAAAAAAGCAAGAGAGTTCCAGAAAAACATCTACTTCTGCTTTATTGACTATGCAAAGCCTTTGATTGATTGTGTGGATCACAACAAACTGTGGAAAATTCTGAAAGAGATGGGAATACCAGACCACCTTACCTGCCCCCTGAGAAATCTGTATGCAGGTCAGACAGAAGCAGTTAGAACTGGACATGGAACAACAAACAGACTGGTTCCAAATTGGGAAACGAGTACGTCAAGGCTTTATATTGTCACCCTGTTTATTTAACTTATATGCAGAGTATATCATGTGAAATTCCAGGCTGGATGAAGCACAAGCTGGAATCAAGATTGGCAGGAGAAATATCAAAAACCTCAGATATGCAGATGATACCACACATGTGGCAGAAAGTGAAGAGGAACTGAAGAGCCTCTTGATGAAAGTGAAGGAGGACTGAAAAAGGTGGCTTAAAACTCAGCATTCAGAAAACTAAGATCATGGCATCTGGTCCCCTTACTTCATGGCAAATAGATGGGGAAACAATGGAAACAGTAACAGCCTTTATTTTCTTGGGTTCCAAAATCACTGCAGATGGTGACTGCACCCATGAAATTAAAAGACACTTGCTCCTTGGAAGAAAAGCTATGACTAACCTAGTTCAGTTCAGTTCAGTCGCTCAGTTGTGTCTGACTCATTGCAACCCCATGAGTTGCAGCACGCCAGGCCTCCCTGTCCATCACTAACTCCCCAAGTCCACCCAAACTCATGTCCCTTGAGTAGCTGATGCCATCCAAGCATCTCATCCTCTGTAGTCCCCTTCTCCTCCTGCCCTCAATCTTTCCCAGCATCAGGGTCTTTTCCAATGAGTCAGCTCTTCGCATCAGGTGGCCAAAGGATTGGAGTTTCAGCTTCAACATCAGTCCTTCCAATGAACACCCAGGACTGATCTCCTTTAGGTTGGACTGATTTTATCTCCTTGCAGTCCAAGGGACTCTGAAGAGTCTTCTCCAACACCACAGTTCAAAACCATCAGTTCTTCTGTGCTCAGCTTTCTTTATAGTCCAACTCTCACATCCATTCATGACCACTGGAAAAACCATAGCCTTGACTAGATGGACCTTTGTTGGCAAAGTAATGTCTCTGCTTCTTAATATGCTGTTTAGGTTGGTCTTAACTTTCCTTCCAAGGAGTAAGCGTCTTTTAACTTCATGGCTGCAGTCACCATCTGCAGTGATTTTGGAGCCCAGAACAATAAAGTCAGCCACTGTTTCCACTGTTTCCCCATCTATCTGCCATGAAGTGATGGGACTGGATGCCATGATCTTAGTTTTCTGAATGTTGAGCTTTAAGCCGACATTTTCACCAACCTAAAAAGCAGAAACATTACTTTGCTGACAAAGGTCTGTCTAGTCAAAGCTATGGATTTTCCATTAGTCATGTATGAATGTGAGAGTTGGACTATAAAGAAAGCTGAGTGCCAAAGATTTAATGCTTCTGAACTGTGGTGTTGGAGAAGACTCTTGAGAGTCCCTTGGACTGCAAGGAGATCCAACCAGTCCATCCTAAAGGAGATCAGTCCTGAATGTTCATTGATAGGACTGATGCTGAAGCTGAATCTCCAACATTTTGGCCATCTGATGCATAGAACTGACTCATTTGAAAAGACCCTGGTGCTGGAAAAAAGTGAAGGCAGGAGGAGAAGGGGACAACAGAGGATGATATAATTGGGTAGCATCACCAACTCAATGGACATGAGTTTGGGTAAATTCCAGGAGTTGGTGATGGACAAGGAGGCCTGGTTTGCTGCAGTCCATGGAGAAGGAAATGGCAACCCACTCCAGTGTTCTTGGCTGGAGAATCCCAGGGACGGGGGAGCCTGGTGGACTGACGTCTATGGGGTCGCACAGAGTCCAACACGACTGAAGTGACTTAGCATGGGGTGGCAAAGAGTCGGATATGACTGAGTGACTGAACTGAAACATGGGTAAAATCACTCAACCTATTCAAAATTTTTCTGGATTAGAAAACATATTTAAAGTAAGCCAAAAATATAAATGTTAGAAATAGGACTAATTTGGTTTGCAGTAGTGAAATATCTACATGGCCTGACTTTGAAGTCAAACAGCCATTTAGAATTCAGTCATCTTCATACCAAATGCACATGCACACACACACACATACATACACAGACATCTATCACATTATGTACATGACCAGTAAGTGGTGAGAAAAGCATGTGGTGGTGGTTTAGTCGCTAAGTCGTGTTCAACTCTTGTGACCCCATGGACTGTAACTCGCCAGGCTCTTCTGTCCATGGGATTCTTCAGGCAAAAATATTGGAGTGGGTTGCCATTTCCTTCTCCAAGAGAAAAACATAAACGGATGCAATTTACAATAGTAACCCAGTAAAATTTTGCCCCATCTCTAGTGCTGTCACTCTAGTCTCCTAACCTCTAGTCCTTTATGTCTTCACTTGTCTCTTTGTCTTCACCCTTGATTCCTTGCAGTCTTCAGTCTTTTTCAACAAAACAACCAGAGCTATCTTTTTTTTTTTTCCCTTCAGTCAGAGCTACCACTTAAAGCTGAAATTAGGTTTGTTCATAACCTTCAATAGCTCTGTTCTCACTCAGAGTGAAAGTCAAAGACCTTACAGGACCTTGTACAATCATGACTCCCTTTATGTCTGTGACCTCATTTTCTGAAACTATCCATTTAGTTCTCTCTGTTCCAGCCACATTGGCTTCCCTCTTTTTCTTAGAACATATCAGATATGTGTTTCATCTCATATTGTTCCTCACATATACTATTTCTTTGCCTGAGTACAATTCCAAGTTCTGCACAGGACTTCCTTTCTTTTCTCCTCCAGTTATTTATTTAAAGATCATCCTCTTTGTGAAGACCTTACAAGTTCATCCTGTTTAGATTTGTGTTGCCCAGCACAGGTCTCTTCTTTTCCTTAACACTCATCACTATGTTATGTAGTTTATATTTTCCTTATTTATCTTACTTATTTCTATCTCCCCATTGACAAGTATCTAAGAACATGCAGGTTAGGAACTGCACAGCTTCATTAGAAACATTCATGTAGATTACAGCATGTTTTTACTCCCCGTCTTTGTGTAATGTGCCACCTGCATAAATGTATAAATAAGGTAGCCCTGTTCTCATGATATATAATACATACACAGCCTGTTAGAGCATCAATTTTTGCTGAGTTTTTTTTCCCTCTCTCATGTAAGGAGTGAGGTTAATAGTCATGGGAGATGAGGACAAAGAGGTAATGAGACCAGAGTGTGGATGGGCTTTGAAGGTCTTTGTAAGAACTTGGAATTTCCTTGGATTGAGGTTGGAAACCACTGGAGTTGTAACAACATGAGTGGTCTAATCCAGCTTTTGCTCTATAAGGATTACTCTGGCTGCTATGTTGAGAATAGATGTGGAGGAAGATGATGTTAATGGACATCAAATAGAAGACTGTTATAATGAATCAGGCCAGAAATGAAGGTGTCTTGGGAAAAAAGGGACAGTACGTCAGAGGTGGAGGGTTGTACTCAGATCTGATACATTGGATGTGGGATATGGGAGAAAAAGTAGAGTTAAGAATAACCAAAGAGATTTTGAGCCTGAGCAACTTGAAATATGTAGTTGCCACTCACAGAGGCAGGAGAAGTACCTGGAACAGCATGTTTGTGTTGGTGGGAGATCAGTATTTGGGCTTTGAATATATCAGGTTTCAGATTTTTATTGAACATTTGGATATATTTGGATATATGACATTGGGCTTTAAGGGGAGACATACAACCTGAGGATAAACATTTATGATTTATCAGTCTATCAATGGGCTTTTGTTTTGTTTTTATTTTTAATTGTGGTAAAAAAAAATACATAACATTTAATGTACCATCTTAACCATTTTAAAGTGTAAAATTAAGTGATGTTAAATATTGTAGATGGTTTTTAAGCCATGACCATGAGAAAGATAAACCAGAGCAAAGATAAAATGCCTCAAGATTTATTCCTGGGGTACCCAATGTAAAAAAAAAAAGACAAGGAAGAACCAACAAAGCATAGAAGGAAAACAAGTGGGAAAACTAGGAATATAGGGTGAGTTACAAGTCAAGGGGAAAAATAGTTTCAGCATGAAAGTAGTGATCAACTATGTCACATGCTGCTGAATATTTAAAATAAATGAGCATTTAGATTTGACTGTTTGACTTAGTACTGTGGGGCTTATTAGTGACAGTGGTATAGTAACATCGTTCGTCTCTAGTTTTTCAGCTCTGTCTTTACCCATGTCCTTTTCCTTGTGACTTTTCAGTTCTTCCCACTAGCGGCAAAGTGTGTCTCTGTCCCTGATCTTGGACTTTTAGCCATGTTACTTGTTTTGGCTGAAGGATCACAGAAAAGAGATCGGAGCTTCCCTGATAGCTCAGTTGATAAAGAATGTGCCTGCAATGCAGGAGACCCAGTTCAATTCCTGGGTCAGGAAAATCTGCTAGAGAAGGGATAGGCTACCCACTCCAGTATCCTTGGGCTTCTCTTGTGGCTCACCTGGTAAAGCATCCTCCTGCAATGCAGGAGATCTGGGTTCGATCCCTGGGTTGGGAAGATCTCCTGGAGAAGGGAAAGGCTACCCACTCCAGTATTCTGGCCTGGAGAATTCCATGGACTGTATAGTCTATGGGGTTGCAAAGAATCAGACACGACAGAGCGACTTTCACTTTCACTGCCTTCTGAGATATGTATATTTCCATTTGTCTTCCCCTTCTGTCTCACCATGAGGAGAGCATGGTCTAGTTAGCCTGCTGGTCCAAGGAGGATGAGATACACTTGGAGACCCATACCCAGTCTGTGGCTTAGAGCTGTCCAGCCTACCACATGTGCCCATCAACTGCCTCCTAAACAGCTGATTTTGATGGTTGGTGGAGAGTCTGTGCTTGTTATATAGTTGACTGATGTGGTCACCTTGACAAGAGCTATGTCATTGGAATGATGGGCAGAGAGCCTATGTGAAGCAAGTTCAAAGGAAAATGGGAAGAAAATAATTGGGTATAGGCAGTATCTCAAAAATTCTATGCAGTTTTTATAGTTTTATCATAAATGGTGAATAAGAAATTGGAATGTATCTGGAGAGAGATGTGGAGTAAAAAGTGATTTCTTTCTGGATAGCAGAAACGACAGCATGTTTGAATGCTGATAAGAATAATCCCACTCCAGTGTTCTTGCCTGGAGAATCCCAGGGACAGGGGAGCCTAGTGGGCTCCCGTCTATGGGGTCGCGCAGAGTCGGACATGACTGAAGTGACTTAGCAGTAGCCGCAGCAAGAATGATCCAGTGCAATGGAAGGCAGGAGGGGGAGAATGATGATGCAAGAAAAACAGGTAGAGAATGACTCCAGTCACTCTGAAGGATACCATGTACACAGGTGAAGATTTTTTGGCTTAGGAAAATTTCAAGTTCAGATTGTCCTAACCCGAAAATTCCGAAAATTTTCTACTGAAATATGCTGTCAAGTTTCTCTCTCTAAAAGCAGTAAGTGTAGAACATGAGTGGGAAGATGTGTAGTAAAGCCAATTTAGTGGAATGATCATTTAAAGTCTGGAGATCTTCCTATGGTGTGCTTTAGATGCATGATCTCAGGCAGTCCTCTAATTATTTGGATCACTTCATTTCCTCACCTATTAAAAAGTGAATAGAGATATGACTTCTAAATTTCCTCATCTAGTTCTAAAATAGTATTATTCTTTGACTTGACAATTATGCTTCAGATGCCCCTCTAAGAGCTGTTGCCATCATTATGAAAGCACATAGCTTACTGGCATCCTCTGATATAACAGATCTCAAAATTCCTCTTTCACAGTAACATCCAAAACTCACCTAAAGTCAGATATTTTAGAATATCTGACATCTGCTTAGTCTCCCAAGACTGGCGGAATAGATTGAATAATAGTTATTTTAGGATGTAATTGCTGCACTGTTAAAAAATAAATCCCTCTGCAACTAAGTAATTTCATATTTTTGAGCCACTTATGTAACCAAAATGATTTATCCAAATAAAAGAGCATAATTTTGGGAAACATTTAAAGAGTCATTGTAAATGGTTTTCATTACTAGCCCACTGTGCTGTAAAAGTATGATTCTCCATAGTTTAGCTGGTAGCTATGTGGAACAATGGCAGTTTTCTAATATTACATGTTAAGAAAGCTGAGCTTAATAGCAATAGGGAAAATTAGGATATAGAATACAAGAAAGGGAATATGAAAGTGCTAATAGGCCCTAAATGTCATGGAACAAATAGAAGATAGTGGTAAGAAATTGTAGAAAGAGATTAAAAAGCTGACAGTACTTGATAAATTTCTATACAAATAGTAGAGGAGTAGTTGACAACCAAGAGGAGTAACATAAATGGAAATGAGGACCTGAGTAGAACAGACTGAGAAAACAAAGGGGGGAAAAACGAAGTTTCTAGTAAACTTAACTTTGAATATTCAAGTTCAGGGTAACTAATGTCTGTAGTTTTTAAAGAGTAACCCACCAAGCCCAGGGATTAGGGGTATGGATAAATAATGATAGGTGAATATATACTAAATATAGATAAACACATTTTCTGAGTATGAATAATTACATTTTATTTAAAATTTGTATAATTTTAAAGGATATCAAGAAACTAAGTTCGGCATAGCATACTAACTAGAATTGGGCAATGCCCATGCATATTAAAATCCAAAGTAGTCCTCAGTTAAGAATTTCAATGGCCTGGGATGGATGATTGGATAAAAATACAAGACCCATCTGTATGCTTCATAGCAGAGAATCACTTCAGAGCTAAACATATGCACAAAATTAAAGTGAGGGGATGGAAAAAGATATTCCATATAAGAGTAAACAGAAAGCTGAAAGAGCAATACATATATTAGACAAAGTGATAGTCTCTGAGTCATGTACAACTCTTTGCAGTCCCATGAACTGTAGCCTGCCAGGCTCCTCTGTCCATGGAATTTTCCAGGCAAGAATACTGGAGTGGGTTGCCTTTCCCTTTTCCAGGGGATCTTCCCAACCCAGGAATCGAACCTGGATCTCCTGCATTTCAGGCAGTTCTTTACTGTCTGAGCCACTAGGGAAACCCCATATTATATCAAATAGACTTTAAAACAAAGTCTGTAATAAAATACAAAGAAAGGCTTTATATAATGATAAAAGGATCAATACGAAAATATGATGTAACATTCATTAACACAAACATACCTAATATAGGAACACTTATATAAAGCAAATATTATGGACATAAATGGAGAAGTTGACAATAATAAATAAAAGTAGGGGACTTTAACCACCCACTTATATCAGTGGAAAGGTCATCCAGATAGAGAGTTAGTAAGGAAACAGTGGTTTTAAATGACCCATCAGACCTGTTACACTTAACAGATACCTATCTTTGGGACATTCCATCCAAAACCAACATAATACACATTCTTTTCAAGTGCACAAGGAACTTCCTTCAGGATATATCACATTCTAGGTCACAAAAATAAATCTCAACCAATTTAAAATTTAATCAGGCACCATTTCTAACCACAATGGCATAAAACTGGAAATCATGGGAAGGAAAAGGAAAAAACACAAATACATGGAGACTGAAGAATACACTAATAAAAAACAATGAATGAGTAAAGAAATCAAAGAGGAAATCAGAGAATACCTTGAGACGAGGAAACCAGAATTGAAAGAGACACATGTACCCCAATGTTCATCGCAGCACTGTTTATAATAGCCAGGACATGGAAACAACCTAGATGTCCATCAGCAGATGAATGGATAAGAAAGCTGTGGTACATGTACACAATGGAGTATTACTCAGCTGTTAAAAAGAATTCATTTGAATCAGTTCTGATGAGATGGGTGAAACTGGAGCCAATTATACAGAGTGAAGTAAGCCAGAATGAAAAACACCAATACAGTATACTAACACATATATATGGAATTTAGAAAGATAGCAATGACGACCCTGTGTGCAAGACAGGAAAAAAGACACAGTGGTGTATAATGGACTTTTGGACTCAGAGGGAGAGGGAGAGGGTGGGATGATTTGGGAGAATGGCATTCTATCATGTATACTATCATGTAAGAATTGAATCGCCAGTCCATGTCTGACGCAGGATACAGCATGCTTGGGGCTGGTGCATGGGGATGACCCACAGAGATGTTATGGGGAGGGAGGTGGGAGGGGGGTTCATGTTTGGGAACACATGTAAGAATTAAAGATTTTAAAATTAAATAAAAAAAAAAAAGACGAATGAACATAAAAACACAATTTTTCAAACTATGACACTCAGCAAAAGCAGTTTGGAGAGGGAAGTTTATAGATACAAGCCTACTTCAAGAAACAAGAATAATCACAAACAACTTAACCTGCCATCTTAAAGAGTTAGAAAAAGAAGAACAAATAAAGCCCAAAGACAGCAGAAGGAAGGAAATAGTAAAGATCAGAGGAAACAAATAAAATAGAGACAAAAAAGAAAGAAAAGATCAATGAAACCAAGAGCTGTTATTTTTTCAGATAAAATTGACAAGCCTTTAGCCAGACTCATTAAGAAAAAAGAGGACCCAAATAGATAAAATAGGAAATAAAAAAGGAGATAGTATAACCAATATCACAGAAATACAAATGATCGGAATATTGCAGTCATGTGCCAACAAATTGGACAACCTAGAAGAAATGTATAAACTCCTAGAAACATACACTCTTCCAAGATTGGATCAAGAAGAAACAGACAATCTGAACACAGTGATTACTAGTACTGAAATTAAATCAGCAATCACAACACTCCTAACAAACCAAAGTCGAGGACCAGGTGGCTTCTCAGGGAAACTTTTCCAAACATATAAAAAGTTGATAACTATCTTTCTCAAACTTTTCCAAGCAACTGAAAAGAGAAGCCTCCAAAACTCATTCTCCAAGGCCACCATTGTCCTGAAACCAAAACCAGACAAGGACACTACAAAAGGAAAGAAAGAAAATTGCAGGTCAATATCTCTGATGCATATACATGCAAAAATTTGCAACAAAATATTATCAAACTATAATGAGGAATTAAAAGATCATACACCATGATTAAGTATAATTTATTCTAGGGATGCAAGCTTGTTTTAATATCTGAAAATCAATGTGACAGACCACATTAACAAAATGAAAGCACATAATCATCTCAACAGATGCAGAGAAAGTGTTTGATAAAGTTCAGCACCCATTCATGACAAAAACTCTCAACTGAATTAGTGTTGAGGGAACATACCTCAACATAATAATGACCATTTATAATGAACAAGCAACTAACATCATACTCAGTGGTGCAAAACTGAAAGCTTTTCCTCTAAAATCAGGAACAAGACAAGGATGCCCACTCTCACCGTTTCTACTTAACATAGTATTAGAAGACCATATCATCTTCCAAAACAGTCAGACAGGAAAAGAAATAAAAGGCATTTATGTGACATAAGGATTTTTAAAGTACAGTCCAAATGGGGTATGTAAAGTAAGTTGAAATAGAAATATGGAGTAGCAAGCAACTAAATTCTTAGACTCAAAGTCAAACTATGATTTTTAAAAATGACTCATCAGAATATTTTAACTAGTAATTCATTATAATTATATAAGCAAATAAGCTGTTAAATGATATATTCTGAAATTTGATTGAACTTCAAAATAGTTTCAGTTCTTACATATGAACAGAGTTAAAGTGCAAAACAATATTTTGCTTTACTCTCATCCCCCAAAAAAGACAACGCACAGTCTCACTGAGATCCATATTGGCCCAATACTGAAATGTCAAATGCATGATATTAGTTAGCCCATCATTTCTTCAGGTTCTGTAAATAAAGTTTTAAGGAGAAAATAACTAATTCATAGAGAAATAATCTACATTACTATGACTGGTAAATCATTTTAAGAAACCAAGAGCTATTAAATCTCATTCTTTTAATGGAATTTCCTGTCACTATGCCATCTTTCTAACGGCATTGGTCCCTATAGATGCAGCCACAGTAAATCCAATTAAAATAATTAGGAGCTAAAAGTTAGATTTTTTTTCTTACTAAAAAATGGATTAAAATCAGGTATTTGACACCAAAGTAAGTCCATTCAGTCTCTCAGTTCTGTCTGACTCTGCGACCCCATGGACTGCAGCATGCCAGGCTTCCCTGTCCATCATCAACTCCAGGAGCTTGCTCAAACTCATGTTCATCGAGTCGGTGATGCCATCCAACCACCTCATCCCTTGTTGTCCCCTTCTCCTCCTGCCTCCAGTCTTTCCCAGCATCAGGGTCTTTTCCAATGAGTTGGCTCTTCACATCAGGTGGCCAAAGTATTGAAGCTTCAGCTTCAGCATCAGCCATCCCAAAGACTATTCAGGACTGATTTCCTTAAGGATGGACTCTTTAGTTGGATTTCCTTGCAGTCCAAGGGACTCTCAAGAGTCTTCTCCAACACCACAGTTCAATAGCATCAATTCTTCAGTGCTCAGCTTTTTTTATAGTCCAACTCTCACATCCATACATGACTACTGGAAAATCCATAGCTTTGACTAGACGGACCTTTGTTGGCAAAGTAATGTCTCTGCTTTTTAATAGGCTGTCAAGGTTGGTCATAGCTTTTTCTTCCAAGGAGTAAGCATCTTTTAATTTCATGGCTGCAGTCACCATCTGCAGTGATTTTGGAGCCCCCCAAAATAGAGTCTCTCCATTGTTTCCTCATCTATTTGCCATGAAGTGAGGGGACCGGATCTTAGTTTTCTGAATGCTGAATTTTAAGCCAACTTTTTCACTCTCCTCTAGTTCCTCTTTGCTTTCTGCCATAAGGGTGGTGTCATCTGCATATCTTAAGTTATTGATATTTCTCCCAGCAATCTTGATTCTAGCTTGTGCTTCATCCAACCTACCTTTTCGCATGACATCAAAGTAGTTTATCATATCATTTGGCTTAGTTTCTGTGTTGTTATAATGACACATGACTGAATTTGACTTCATTTAAAAAAAACTCTTCATTATTACATACATACTATGCTAAATATTTGAAGTGTCCCCATTTAACAACCTTTATTCTTGATTCAAGCCAAAGATACACTAATAGATGGGAGAGTCAGGATTCAAATCTAGATCTGCTTCCTTTAAAATTATGTTTTATTGTCACAGACTGTCTTTGAAATACCATCTGGAGACAGGGTGTGGGAAGAGGAGTGAGGATAAGTAATAATAACTAGGCAAATGCATATATGAATATAGATCCATAGCTAGATAAATTGATGGAAAGATGCGTTACATACTATGGATGAATATTTAAACTTTATGGACAATTTGTAAAATGTTAAAACATATCAAGCACACTGATTTTGTTATAGCATACTAATTTCACTAATTTCATCCATCATCTCTCTTCAGTTGTAACTATAACATATTTACCACAAAGGAATTATTAAATACTACCATAGCCAGAGGGTAAACAATAGGCAGATCTGAGTTCAAATCCAAGTTCTGCTACCTACTGGCTATGTGACCTTGGCAAGTACAACAACTCATATAAACTTCAGTTTCTTCAGTTGTAAGATAGAGATTTGGAGTATATTGTTCTATCCAGAACTTACCCATGGCCAGTGGTGGTGGGTTCTGATACAGTTTGGGTCCAAGTTAGAATCAATCTTTTTTCCCCCTTTCTATAGTTGAGTAACATAGAAAATAATAATTCAAGATGAGAGCTATACTGGCCCTGAATTGCTTGCTTATTCCCAGAGTGTAGGTTTCAGACCTTCTCCTGGAGACCTTAGAGACAGATTACAAGATAATGGTCCTTCTTCTTCAACCAGTCTTGAATCATTACCAAGCCCTGCAGAGGTAGCCAGGCTAGTCTGTGCTGTTTTTGCGAGAAGTGTCAGCAATGGTGAAAATGATGCCTTGTTTGTTGTCCTTGAATTTGTCAGACCCAGTCTTCAGAGCATGTTTAACTTTGCAGTGGCCGAGCCTGGCTTGGGGCTCCTCTGTCCATGGGATTCTCCAGGCAAGAATACTGAAGTGGGTTGTCATGCCCTCCTCCAGGAGATCATCTCAACCCAGGGGTCAAACCTGGGTCCCCCACTTTGCAGGCAGATTCTTTACTGTCTGAGCCACCATCACTTTGTAATTTTATTATTTACCCAACTCACTTCAATGAACATACATTTTCTATAGATAATTTGCCAGACACTGTACTAGGCACTGGGGTTTCAATGATATATAGGGTAAAAAATACAGAGCACTTCAGTTTTTGGCCCAGTAATGAAAAGTTAGATTAAAAAAAAAAAAAAAAAAAACTATCTGAACCTGAAAAACTTTTAAATTAAAATGACCTTTTATCACAATACCAGGAATAATGTGATCAGTTTTTAAGCTGTTGATGTACTCAACCAGCTGATGCAATTATCCATTTGATCCTGCTTCATGTAGTAGCTGAATCCAAATCGTTAAAACACAGTGAAGTCAAGAACTATTCTATACTGAAGAACTGATAAAAACTTTTAGATATTATTCTGATTGTTATCTACTCCAAGCATTTGGCCTAAAGTTAATCTTCCATATTGGGTGGTATATACCAGTGTCACAAGAACATTTTGAGAACAATCTTATGTTAAGTCACTTCAGTCATGTCCATCTCTTTGTGACCCTATGGACTATACAGCTTGCCAGGCTCCTCTGTCCATGGGATTCTCTAGGCAAAAATACTGGAGTGGGTTGCCACTTCCTCCTCCAGGGGATCTTCCCAATGCAGGGATCAAATCCGTGTCTGTCTCCTGCATTGGCAGGTGGGCTCTTTACCACTAGCGTGACCTGGGAAGCCTTTATGAGAACTTGTGCACACAAAGAACATATTTAAGTTAAAGACACACAGAATCCTATAAACATAAAATAAAAAAGGCATTTTTTCTAATTCTGAGGTGGAATACACTTTAATTGATGTTTTTGTTTGTATGTCTCACTGTTAACAGAACATAGAACTATGGCATTTCATGCAAAGTTACATGGAACAACAGACTGGTTCCAAATCGGGAAAGGAGTACGTCAAGGCTGTATATTGTCACCCTGCTTACTTAACTTATATGCAGAGTACATCAGGAGAAACTCTGGGCTGGATGAAACACAAGCTGCAATCAAGATTGCTGGGAGAAATATCAATATCATTAGATATGCAGATGACACCACCCTTATGCAGAAAGCGAAGAAGTACCAATGAGCCTCTTGATGAAAGTCAAAGAGGAGAGTGAAAGCTCATCATTCAGAAAACTAAGATCATGGCATTCAGTGCCATCACTTCATGGAAAATAGATGGGGGAACAGTGGAAAGAGTGGCAGACTTTTTTGGGGGGGGCTCGAAAATCACTGCAGATGGTGACTGCAGCCATTAAATTAAAAGATGCTTACTCCTTGGAAGAAAAGTTATGACCAACCTACACAGCCTATTAAAAAGCAGAGACATTACTTTGCCAACCAAGGTCCATCTAGTCAAGGCTATGGTTTTTCCAGTGGTCATGTATGGATGTGAGGTTTGGACTATAAAGAAAGCTGAGCACCAAAGAATTGATGCTTTTGAAGTGTGGTGTTGGAGAAGACTCTTGAGAGTCCGTTGGACTGCAAGGAGATCCAACCAGTCCATCCTAAAGGAAATCAGTCTTGACTATTCATTAAAAGGACTGATTTTGAAGCTGAAACTCCAATGCTTTGGCCACCTGATGTGGAGAACTGACTCATTTGAAAAGTCCTGATGCTAGGAAATATTGAAGGCGGGAGGAGTAGGGGATGACAGAGGATGAGGTGGTTGGATGGCATCATGGACTCAGCGGACATGAGTTTGAGCAAGCTCCAGGAGTTGGTGATGGACAAGGAGGCCTGAGATGCTACAGTCCATGCGGTTGCAAAGAGTAGGACATGACTGAGTGACTGAACTGAACTGAACCATTGAAGTTAAGGAATAGGTTCTTAGGAATTTAATTTACATTGAGTATCTTATCAATTACTCCTCAATTGTAGTATCATTTTCCTTTTCACCTTGTGAATCTTTAGCCTTAAATTGCCATAATTAAATCATCAACGGATGATTTTTACCAGTTGGCCAAATCAAGGAGCAGACGTCTTTGCTGCAGCTGTGGTTGTTGTTTTGTTGTGTATTTTTATGCCTTCCCTAAAGGGCAGATTATGAGTAGAGACCATTTGATCAAACTGATCGTTTGTATTCTCAAACAATGGGTAGTTTTTCATACAGTGCTTTTTGATATCTAAATAAATATTTTCAATGTTAGTTATAGAGTTGCTTTATTAACCTGGGAAGTTCAGATATGTACAATGATAAATAAAGTTATATCAGGTAACTTGTATGTATATTTATTGGGTTGGCCAAAATGTTCAGTTGAGTCTTTCCAAAACCTTATGGAAAAATTCAAAGTTTTTGGCCAACCTAGTATTTCCCATGAGAATATTCTCCTAATGTTTTCTTCACTTTTTCATCAAACTGGAAAAAGTGAGAGATTTTTGTAATTTCTGGCCATGGTTGATAGACAATATTCTATTAGCAATTTTTTTCATGTTAATGATTCTTTGCAATTTATGTCATGTTAATAATGTTTTACAATTTATTTCTTTGTACATATGTGGAGCTAATTTTAGCTATAAATTACAAGCTATACTTTGATAATTCTACTGTCCTTTATATAAACTATTTGGACAAATGTTAAAATTATTTTGAAAACAAATGACAATTTCATTTATTTCAGGATGAAAAATACAAACTTACTTCATGATTATATACAATAGTAAGTGTTTAATTAGTAATTTTTGCAAGCAAGAAACAGAAATAAGGATAAAAATTATGAAGGTAAAGAAAATTTGTCTCTATTTACATACATATGTAAAATCTAATCCTTCAAACAATTTTTTGCATATGAAAGTTGCTCAGTCATGTCCGACTCTTTGTGACCCCATGGACTGTATAATTCTCCAGGCCAGAATACTGGAGTGGGTAGCCGTTCCCTTTTCCAGGGGATCTTCCTGACCTAGGAATCGAACCTGGGTCTCCTGCATTGCAGGCAGATTCTTTACTAAATGAGCTATCAGGGAAGCCCTTCTTGTATACAAACTATATATTTTATACACACACATGAACATATACATATAAACATATTTATTTACATTATATAGGAAAAAAATCTCCCTCTCCCCAAATTTCCCTAAAATTGTAAAATATTATTTATGCTTAAAATACAGATACATATCCACTTTGAGTTTAACCTATAATATATATTTTTATCTTCCCCATTTTATTATTTGTATACACATTTGGTATTCATAAAATAGTCAATAATAGAACTATGAATGCATTCCTTATATCACAAGCAATGCAGAGTATCAGTTGTTGGATATTATAAATTGTATTTCAAGTTGAAATTACTATTGATTCAAAAATTCCCCTACA
Source organism: Capricornis sumatraensis (assembly GCF_032405125.1). NCBI lineage: Eukaryota > Metazoa > Chordata > Mammalia > Artiodactyla > Bovidae > Capricornis > Capricornis sumatraensis. The sequence continues at coordinate 117,537,828 of NC_091092.1, forward strand.
GTTAATAGAATAAACTTTAAAATGTCTACCCATTGAAAGAGCCACACAGTGCTGTAATGACCACAAAATCGCTTTTGCTCTTTAAAGCATAACATTTCTTACATACTAGAGTTAGAAAGAGATGTGAGGTAAAATACATTGAAAGAATGCTATCCAGTCACAGAGAGAAAAAATAGAATTTATGACAACATAATAAACATCCATAGTAGTTACCTGATTATATGTTATGTAGTAGTTAATGGCATCACAGTTGAACATCAAACCTGTTATTTGAAAGAGCTATCATGGTTTCCATGATTGCAAAAAGAAGAGAGATTTCAGGAATTAGTTTTGATTACATACTAAAGGCTAAATTTCACTTCTGTTAACATCAACAAAGATTAAATATTTCCTCATAAACAAGGTGGAAGTCAAAGTAGCTTTGAAAACAGCATCAGAGTTACTTCATTAACCCATTAGTTACAAATAGAATAATTGTTTAAGTATATTAAATCAGTTTTGTGAGAACATGTATCATGTTTTATGGACAGAAAAAATTTAAAAACATTTAACATTTGGATTTCCCAGAATCTATTTACCCCTCCAACATAAATGGAATCCAACAGGAATAGTATATCCTTTCTTGTTATTTCTAGTCACTAGTATTTAGTGGCATCACTTAGTTGCTGTCCTTTATGCTCCCTGAATCTGATTTGTGTCTTGAGATTGGTGCACAAGGCACATTGTAAATAAGATATTAGGTCTGTGGAAGTTGCAGTGAATTTAAGAACGTATTGGAGCAATGAGGTGTGAGGTTTTGGAGGCTGGAAAGTTCAGCATCTCAGTGGACATGTGCAGAGAGGATGGTGCAGCAACACTGGTGGTGAGCATCAGTGGGATTTCTGGGACATGGCAGTGGACATATCTTGTGTCCCTCAGCTCCTGTTCCCAACTGCTCCTGAAAATTATCAGGGAGGCCTGTGAACTGTCTGATTTTCTTCCAATAAATTCTTCTTATGCTTAAGATAGCCAAGGTAGGTTTCTGTTGTGGGCAATCAAGAATGTTCACTTGTATTGCTTCCTTCTTTCTGAGGTACTTTTTTCTCTAATTGGTAATTGATGATGTAAATCTTTGGTGAACTTGAGCTTTAGCAAATTTATGAGCATATGGCTTCCCTCGTGGCGCAAACAGTAAAGAATCTGCTTGAAATGCAGGAGACCTGGGTTTGATCCCTGAGTCAGGAAGATCCCCTGGAGGAGGGCATGGCAACTCACTCCAGTATTCTTGCCTGGAGAATGCCATGGACAGAGGAGCCTGGTGGGCTACAGTCCATGGGGTTTCCAAGAGCTGGACAACTGAGTGACATTCACAATGACAACAATGGCTAACCAGGTTATTTTGACCCTATCCAAGGACTGTTGAAGAAATGAAAGAGCCTGTGGATTTTTGGGAAATAAAATTCAATGGCTATTAAAAAAAATTTCCACACTTAAATGGAAATGTATGCACTAATTTCAGCAGGAAAAAAAAAAAAAAGCATGAGTAGTGGAATTATGGGAAAACTCAATAAAATTCTGACATAATATTATGGTGTATAAAATTGACCACACACAACCTAAAACCATTTTCACCCTTAATTATTCATCCAAAAGACACTGTGAGGTAAACAAAAAACTATATTTTCTGAGCCTGTAAGTAGCAAAGACCTTTGTGAGAAATCAATCTATTTTAGACCTTTAATTGAGCTGTAATAGTATAGTGTTCAAATGACCCAATTTAAATTGGTCCTTACCAGCCTATATTTTCCCACCCTGAATTGCAATTCACAATATCCAAATAACTGGGGTCAGGACAATTGCTGAATGAATAGATACCTTAACAAATACTATTTTGCAATATGAAAATAGCATTAGTACAGATAACCCAATCTAAACAGTTATTAACACTTTTAACTATAATCCAATCCACAATATATATGCTCTATACTCCTAGGAGTTGTTAGCAAAGTTTAATGGAAGTTTGTCTCATCCATAGCTGATTCCAGACCTTGTTGCTCGGCAACTACCTGCCAGATCACATTTCCAAGCCATAATGCAACTGACTCCCTAGAGAGCACTTTAAACAAATGGGAGTTTTCAGCCACTTAATTCAATGCCCTTTACACAGGGATTGCTTCAGAGACCATGAGATTTGGGATTTTAAATGCCCCAGGACCCCTGTTAACTCTAGAGTTTTCATAGAATGCTGGTTGCATGTAAGTGCCTGGGACTGCAAAAGTGCGCACAGGCCCAGCTGAAAGCAGGGGCCTGGCAGGCACCTCATTTCTGAACTGCCATGAAGAAATGAAATTTCCAGTGAAGAATCTACTGACAAAACTTAAAAAGAGACCAAGAACAGTCTTGTATCATCATTTACCTGAATCTAAAGAGTTAGACATTGATAAAAAAAAATATACAGATGAAGAGGTACTTAGAAATTCTGCAACATATAATGGTTATGAAAGTTAATGAAGGATGGCATTTTAAGATAGTATGATTGTCAGGGCTCACTCTATCCGAGAAGGCAAAGTGAGTGACATAAAGCTATGGAATTTGAGGTAGAGTTGCTGATAAGACCAAAATAAATTGGTCTTATTAATTGATTGCTTTCCTATTGAGCACTTTACTAACTCACTTTAAAAAAATTTTTTTTTTATGTTGACCATTTTTAAAGTCTTTATAGACTTTTTTTACAACTGCTTCTGTTTAGTATTTTATGTTTTTGGCCATGAGGCATGTGGAATCCTCACTCCCCAACCAGAGATCGAACCCACACACCCTGCACTGGAAGGCAATGTCTTAACCACTTGACCTCCAGGAAAGTCCCCTAACTCACTTTTTTGGTGGGTCATTGGTAGTTTACCTTTAAACTTTCTAAGCAATTACTCACCATCTCTATCTATGGCCCAAATAAAAGAAAGTAGAGCCAAGGAGATGGGGGGCAGGGCATCAAAGTCATTTCTTCATTGTTAGCATCAGGGCAGAATGGAACAAGTCAATCAGAAGGTCTATCACACAGTTGATGCAGAGCTGTCAAAGTATCCTTTGTCAAGAGACTCAGATGGGGATAAAGGGCAAGAGGAAAGATAAGGGCAAACTAGAAATCAAGAAAACAAAGGATATCTGCAAATCAATGTAATATACCACATTAACAAATTGAAAAATAAAAACCATATGATTATCTCAATAGATGCAGAGAAAGCCTTTGACAAAATTCAGCATCCATTTATGATAAAAAAAAAAACCCCTCCAGAAAGCAGAAATAGAAGGAACATACCTCAACATAATAAAAGCTATATATGACAAACCCACAGCAAACATTATCCTCAATGGTGAGAAACTAACTGAAAGCATTTCCCCTAAAGTCAGGAACAAGACAAGGGTGCCCACTCTTACCACTATTATTCAACATAGTTTTGGAAGCTTTGGCCACAGCAATCAGAGCAGAAAAAGAAATAAAAGGAATCCAGATTGGAAAAGAAGAAGTAAAACTTTCACTGTTTGCAGATGATGTGATCCTATACATAGAAAACCCTAAAGACTCCACCAGAAAATTACTAGAGCTAATCAATGAATATAGTAAAGTTGCAGGATATAAAATCAACACACAGAAATCCCTTGCATTCCATACACTAACAATGAGAAAACACAAAGAGAAATTAAGGAAACAATTCCATTCACCATTGCAACGAAAAGAATAAAATACTTAGGAATATATCTATCTAAAGAAAGAAACGACCTATATATAGAAAACTATAAAACACTGGTGAAAGAAATCAAAGAGGATGCAAACAGATGGAGAAATATACCGTGCTCATGGATCAGAAGAATCAATATTCGAAAATGAGTATGCTACCCAAAGCAATCTATAGATTCAATGCAATCCCTATCAAGTTACCAATGGTATTTTTCACAGAACTAGAACAAATAATTTCACAATTTGTATGGAAATACCAAAAACCTCAAATAGCCAAAGCAATCTTGAGAAAGAAGAATGGAACTGGAGGAATCAACCTGCCTGACTTCAGGCTCTACTACAAAGCCACAGTCATCAAGACAGTATGGTACTAGCACAAAGACAGAAATATAGATCAATGGAACAAAATAGAAAGCCCAGAGATAAATCAACACACCTATGGACACTTTATCTTTGACAAAGGAGGCAAGAATAAACAATGGAGAAAAGACAATCTTTTTAACAAGTGGTGCTGGGAAAACTGGTCAACGACTTGTAAAAAAAAATGAAACTAGAACACTTTCTAACACCATACGCAAAAATAAACTCAAAATGGATTAAAGATCTAAATCTAAGGCCAGAAACTATATAACTCCTAGAGGAGAACATAGGCAAAACACTCTCCAACATAAATCACAGCAGGATCCTCTATGACCCACCTCCCAGAGTATTGGAAATAAAAGCAAAAATAAACAAATGGGACCTAATTAAACTTAAAAGCTTTTGCACAATGAAGGAAACTATGAGCAAGGTGAAAAGGCAGCCTTCAGAATGGGAGAAAATAATAGCAAATGAAGCAACTGACAAAGAATTAATCTCAAAAATATATAAGCAACTCCTGCAGCTCAATTCTAGAAAAATAAACGACCCAGTCAAAAAATGGGCCAAATAACTAAACAGACATTTCTCCAAAGAAGACATACAGATGGCTAACCAACACATGAAAAGATGCTCAACATCACTCATTATCAGATAAATGCAAATCAAAACCACAAAGAAGTACCATTTCACACCAGTCAGAATGGCTGCTATCCAAAAGTCTACAAGCAATAAATGCTGGAGAGGGTGTGGAGAAAAGGGAACCCTCTTACACTGATGGTGGGAATGCAAACTAGTACAGCCACTATGGAGAACAGTGTGGAGATTCCTTATAAAACTGAAAATAGAACTGCCATATGACCCAGCAATCCCACTGCTGGGCATACATACTGAGGAAACCAGAATTGAAAGAGACACGTGTACTCCAATGTTCATTTCAGCACTGTTTATAATAGCCAGGACATGGAAGCAACCTAGATGTCCATCAGCAGATGAATGGATAAGAAAGCTGTCATACATATACACAATGGAATATTACTCGGCCATTAAAAAGAATACATTTGAATCAGTTCTAATGAGGTGGATGAAACTGGAGCTGATTATACAGAGTGCAGTAAGCCAGAAAGAAAAACACCAATACAGTATACTAATACATATATATGGTATTTAGAAAGATGGTAATGATAACCCTGTATGCGAGACAGCAAAAGAGGCACAGATGTATAGAACAGTCTTTTGGACTATGGGAGAGGGCAAGGATGGGATGATTTGAGAGAATAGCATTGAAATATGTATATTATCATATGTGAAACAGATCACCAGTCCAGGTTCGATGCATAAGACAGGGTACTCGGGGCTGGTGCACTGGGATGACCCAGAGGGATGGGATGGGGAGAGATGTGGGAGGGGGGTTCAGGATGGGGAACACATGTACACCTGTGGCAGATTCATGTCCATGTATGGCAAAACCAATACAATATTGTAAAGTAATTAGCCTCCAAATAAATAAAAAAAAGAAAAAACAAAAAAGGAAAAATTTGGAGAGAATTTCGAAAATTCTGAGATTCCTCCAGACTTCTTTATACATATGAGGGAGTCTGTATGAAAGACCACAGCTTGAAACCTTAGTAAAGTGTATAAGCTGGGACAGAGAGTGAAGTGGAACCCACCTATTCCTTCTAGGGAATCTAAGACCCATTGGTCTCTCTCTCTCAGTTTCTCTATTTCTGTCTCTTTTTTTATACATACAGACACACAGGTGTATGCAAATACATTAAATTTTGTATAATATGAAATCATTATTAGCCATCTTTATTACTAGTGCATAAGATCCTTCGTGGCAGGAAAAAAAAAAAAATCTTACACAATGTATCTAGTGCCAGCAGAGTAAATTGAAAATTATATGGCTTACGGAGCAGGAGGAGAAGGGGACGACAGAGGATGAGATGGCTGGATGGCATCACGGACTCGATGGACGTGAGTCTGAGTGAACTCCGGGAGATGGTGATGGACAGGTAGGCCTGGTGTGCTGCGATTCATGGGGTCGCAAAGAGTTGGACACGACTGAGCGACTGAACTGAACTGAACTGAACTGTTGAAATGAAAAAAAATGGACAGAAATCGAAATATATTTACTCAATATAGAGGCATGTCAGGAGAAGCCTAGATATATCCCTAGGCATCTGAGTTCTGTATCCATCCTGCAAACCTTTTAAATTGCCTACCCCACATTCACTTCTCTTTTATTAATGCTAATGCTCTTTGAGGTCAAAATGTGTGAGGTATTATTGCCTCTGGTTAAAAATAACTCTCTTCTTCACAGCTCCTTTGCAGATAGGGTTCTGGTCAGTGAGAAAAAAAGAGAAATCAAGTGTGTTGGGCTTTGAAGAAATCTCAAATTTTCCTAATGAAAGGGGGCAGATTCAACATCCCTTCAATTTGTTTTTCCTCTGCCCTTTTTCATCTTCCTGCCTTGAGCAAAGGCTTGATATTTGATACAGTGGAGTTGCTGTATTACAACCATGACTTAAAAGGTCATATTATAAGCATAATGAGGAAGGAAGTTAGAAAACTGTTGTAGACTTGATATCTTTCTTAAAGAACTACATCATCCTCAAATTCCAGTTCTCCCTGCTTTGTGTTACCTGAGAAAATAAGATCCCTATTTGTTTGAGACATAGATAATTCCCTATCTATGAGGTGATTTCTTTAATGTTATTTATGCTATATCTGTGTTTATAAATCTAAATTTATAGATTAAAAACAATTTAGTACATCAGTTCAGTTCAGTCACTCAGTCGTGTCTGACTCTTTGTGACCCCATGAATCGCAGCACACCAGGCCTCCCTGTTCATCACCAACTCCTGGAGTTCATTCAGACTCACGTCCATCGAGTCAGTGATGCCATCCAGCCATCTCATCCTCTGTCATCCCCTTTTCCTCCTGCCCCCAAACCCTCCCAGCATCAGAGTCTTGTCCAGTGAGTCAATTCTTCGCATGAGGTGGCCAAAGTATTGGAGTTTCAGCTTTAGCATCAGTCCTTCCAAAGAAATCTCAGGGCTGATCTCCTTCAGAATGGACTGGTGGGATCTCCTTGCAGTCCAAGGGACTCTCAAGAGTCTTCTCCAACACCACAGTTCAAACGCATCAATTCTTTGGCGCTCAGCCTTCTTCACAATCCAACTCTCACATCCATACATGACCAAAGGAAAAACCATAGCCTTGACTAGATGAACTTTAGTCAGCAAAGTGATGTCTCTGCTTTTGAATATGCTATCTAGGTTGGTCATAACATTCCTTCCAAGGAGTAAGCATCTTTTAATTTCATGGCTGCAATCACCATCTGCAGTGATTTTGGAGCCCCCAAAAATAAAGTCTGAAACTTTTTCCACTGTTTCCCCATCTATTTCCCATGAAGTGATGGGACCAGGTGCCATGATCTTCATTTTCTGAATGTTGAGCTTTAAGCCAACTTTTTCACTCTCCTCTTTCACTTTCATCAAGAGGCTTTTTAGCTCCTCTTCACTTTCTGCCATAAGGGTGGTGTCATCTGCATATCTGAGGTTATTGATATTTCTCCCAGCAATCTTGATTCCATCTTGTGTTTCTTCTAGTCCAGTGTTTCTCATGATGTACTCTGCATAAAGTTAAATAAGCAGGGTGACAATATACAGCCTTGACGTACTCCTTTTCCTATTTGGAACCAGTCTGTTGTTCCATGTCCAGTTCTAACTGTTGCTTCCTGACCTGCATACAGATTTCTCAAGAGGCAGGTCAGGTGGTTTGGTATTCCCATCTCTTTCAGAATTTCCCACAGTTTATTGTGATCCACACAGTCAAAGGCTTTGGCATAGTCAATAAAGCAAAAATAGATGTTTTTCTGGAACTCTCTTGCTTTTTTGATGATCCAGCAGATGTTGGCAATTTGATCTCTGGTTCCTCTGCCTTTTCTAAAACCAGCTTGAACATCAGGGAGTTCACGGTTCACGTATTGCTGAAGATTGGCTTGGAGAATTTTGAGCATTACTGTACTAGCGTGTGAGATGAGTGCAATTGTGCAATAGTTAGAGCATTCTTTGGCATTGCCTTTCTTTGGGATTGGAATGAAAACTGACCTTTTCCAGTCCTGTGGCCACTGCTGAGTTTTCCAATTTTGCTGGCATATTGAGTGCAGTACTTTCCCAGCATCATCTTCCAGGATTTGAAATAGCTCCACTGGAATTCCATCACCTCCACTAGCTTTGTTCATAGTGATGCTTTCAAAGGCCCACTTGACTTCACATTCCAGGATGTCTGGCTCTAGATGAGTGATCACACCATCGTGATTATCTGGGTCATGAAGATCTTTTTTGTACAGTTCTTCTGTGTATTCTTGCCACCTCTTCTTAATATCTTCTGATTCTGTTAGGTCCATACCATTTCTGTCCTTTATCGAGCCCATCTTTGAATGTTCCCTTGGTATCTCTAATTTTCTTGAAGAGATTGCTAGTCTTTCCCATTCTGTTCTTTCCCTCTATTTCTTTGCATTGATTGCTGAAGAAGGCTTTCTTATCTCTTCTTGCTATTCTTTGGAACTCTGCATTCAGATGCTTATCTCTTTCCTTTTCTCCTTTGCTTTTCACTTCTCTTCTTTTCACAGCTATTTGTAAGGCCTCCCCAGACAGCCATTTTGCTTTTTTGCATTTCTTTTCCATGGGGATGGTCTTGATCCCTGTCTCCTGTACAATGTCACAAACCTCATTCCATAGTTCATCAGGCACTCTATCTATCAGATCTAGGCCCTTAAATCTATTTCTCACTTCCACTGTATAATCATAAGGGATTTGATTTAGGTCATACCTGAATGGTCTAGCGGTTTTCTCTACTTTCTTCAATTTAAGTCTGAATTTGGTAATAAGGAGTTCATGATCTGAGCCACAGTCAGCTCCTGGTCTTGTTTTTGTTGACTGTATAGAGCTTCTCCATCTTTGGCTGCAAAGAATGTAATGAATCTGATTTGGTGTTGACCATCTGGTGATGTCCATGTGTAGAGTCTTCTCTTGTGTTGGTGGAAGAGGGTGTTTGCTATGACCAGTGCATTTTCTTGGCAAAACACTATTAGTCTTTGCCCTGCTTCATTCTGCATTCCAATGCCAAATTTGCCTGTTACTCCAGGTGTTTCTTGACTTCCTACTTTTGCCTTCCAGTCCCCTATAATGAAAAGGACATCTTTTTTGGATGTTAGTTCTAAAAGGTCTTATAGGTCTTCATAAAACCGTTCAACTTCAGATTCTTCAGTGTTACTGGTTACTTGGATTACTGTCATATTGAATGGTTTGCTTGTAAACGAACAGAGATCATTCTGTTGTTTTTGAGATTGCATCCAAGTACTGCAGTTCGGACTCTTTTGTTGACCATGATGGCTACTCCATTTCTTCTGAGGGATTCCTGCCTGCAGTAGTAGATATAATGGTCATCTGAGTTAAGTTCACCCATTCTAGTCCACTTTAGTTCACTGATTCCTAATATGTCAACGTTCACTCTTGCCATCTCTTGTTTGAACACTTCCAATTTGCCTTGATTCATGGACCTAACATTCCAGGTTCCTATGCAATATTGCTCTTTACAGCATTGGACCTTGCTTCTATCACCAGTCACATCCACAGCTGGGTATTGTTTTTGCTTTGGCTCCATCCCTTCATTCTTTCTGGAGTTATTTCTCCACTGATCTCCAGTAGAATATTGGGCACTTACTGACCTGGGGAGTTCCTCTTTCAGTATCCTATCATTTTGCCTTTTCATACTGTTCATGGGGTTCTCAAGGCAAGAATACTGAAGTGGTTTTCCATTCCCTTCTCTAGTGGACCGCATTCTGTCAGACCTCTCCACCATGACCCGCCGGTCTTGGGTTGCCCTGCGGGCATGGCTTAGTTTCATTGAGTTAGACAAGGCTGTGGTCCTAGTGGGATTAGATTGACTAGTTTTCTGTGAGTATGGTTTCAGTGTGTCTGCCTTCTGATGCCCTCTTGCAACACCTAAAATCTTACTTGGGTTTCTCTTACCTTGGGCATGGGGTATCTCTTCATGGCTGCTCCAGCAAAGCTCAGCCTCTGCTCCTTATTTTGGCGAGGGGTATCTCCTCACCGCCGCCCTTCCTGACCTTCAACGTGGGATAGCTCCTCTAGGCCCTCCTGCGCCCCTGGAGCCACCGCTCCTTGGATGTGGGGTTGCTAGAGCGGGGAACAGGAGGTGGTGCCTGCTAGCTGGTCCCTACAACTTCCCGGGGCTGACCGGTGCACACAACTCCTTTCACTGCCTATGCTCTTGGAGGGGCAGCCTGCAACACAAAAGAGGGGTGTGGGTGTGGGTGTGTGGGAGGTTTTCCAGGGCCACCAACTGGTCCCAGCTGGCCGCCCTCGCCCTACACACACCCCTCCGAGGCACCAAGCCCAGCTTTCCAGGGAGCACCACCCTGGGGGCTTACCTTGGTGCAGTCTCAAGTTGCTGCTGCCAAGTGCTGCCACCGCCACTGCAGGAGGAGGAGGTGGAAAGACACTGTGGGCAGTACTCGGTCTAGAGCATCCCCACACTGCAGCTTCTCCAGGAATCCACATTTACATTGGCTTTCCAAGTAGTCTTATTTACATATAGCAGCAGTGGCACCCTACTCCAGTACTCTTGCTTGGAAAATCCCATGGACGGCAGAGCCTGGTAGGCTGCAGTCCATGGGGTCGCTAAGAGTCGGATACGACTGAGCGGCTTCACTTTCATTTTTCATGTACATGCATTGGAGAAGGAAATGGCAACCCACTCCAGTGTTCTTGCCTGGAGATTCCCAGGGACGGGGGAGCCTGGTGGGCTGCCGTCTATGGGATTGCACAGAGTCGGACACAACTGAAGTGACTTAGCAGCAGAAAAGACCACCAGGACTATTGTGTTAAATATAATTAGGCAGTGATATATTTTGAAAAAATATTGTTGGATGTAAAAGTTCAGATATTTTCAATAAAAAGACTGTCTCGATATAGGAGCAGTAACAACAGTAGAAAATTCATTATAGGAAACAAAAAGCACTATGCCACAGTTGTTATAATTAAATATATATATAAATATAATTAAAATTCATCAATGTGAAAGGACAAGATAAATTTTGTTAAATGCCTCCATTTAATCCACATGAGAAAGAGAACTGTGATTAAGGCCATGTTGAAATCTTGACTGTTAAACTTATGTTTTATGAACATCTAAAACCTAGAGAGCAAATCATTATATGCAGGCCAGTATCCCACCGTTTCCAGAAACATTTCTGTAAAAAGTGATTCCATCAAGGATTTGTTAAACATCATCTAACATAACATAAATATTGATTCATGGGTCTAATAAATAGTAGAGGTGAGATGAAATGTCAAATGTTTAATGCAGGCAGATCTCATAAAACACTGGCAACATGTGGCCATTTATCACCTTTCGTTTTGCTTGCATGTTTGTTTTTCCTGATATATGAAAAGTGGCAGACTTAAAAAAGTATTAAAGGGCATTTTTGTTTGGGGAGATTAAGGGTTTGATCCCATGCTTTTGTGGAAAGTGCACAAGGCATGAATATGTTTGAGAACCAGAAATATCACACGCTTGGGACCACATCAGAAAGACAAGATTTAGGTTTGTGAGGGAACAACAAATTTGATTCCATCTACAGCAGATTAAGAAAATGTACCCTTGGTGAATAGCAACAAGGAATGGAGTACTTTTTTTGCTGCAACTCAGACAAATAGAACCATCAGGCATATAGAGCAGACACGATGTTTGCCCAGTTTATTTCTGATATTGATATATTTTCTCATTTGCAAATAGTAAGAAATTTCAAGGTTTTCCAAATATAAGTGAGAGGTTATCTTTCCTCCATCAGCCTCCTTTTTTATTTTTTTCCTTCTATTCTTTGCCAGAAAGACCACATGGCATGCAGGATCTTAGTTCCCTGACCAGGGATTGAACCGATACCCCATACAGTGGCAGTGCTGTGTCTTAACTACTGGACCACCAGGGAAGTCCCTTTGTCATTTTCCCTTTATCCCCCTCTCTAGCCACTGCATCATCCTTAAATAGTTCCTGGACTTACCAGAATGTTGTCACTAGCAGTTCATTTTGCATGTGAATTACACTACAGCCCTTGCTAGGATGATGATACATTGTTTCTTCCACTCTTCAGTTCTATCTACTTATGGTTTTTAAATTTTTTAGGTAGCAAATTTCCATCCCCTTATACCTATGCATTACTTTCAAAGACAGCTTCATGGTCTATGTTTACCTAGTCTAATGCTTATCAATGCATCACACCCCCATGAGACGGAAACTTGGCTGTCTCGAATCCTTTCATAAAGCCACCTCAATTCTGATAACATGTTTTCTTTCACAGTCTCTGATAACACCCCTTGAGAAAGCTATTTACTGAGAAAGTTGTGATAGAGTAGCCCTGGTAGTCTACAAGACTCTCATTGACTTGCTGTTTATGACCAGAGGCAAGCACTGTGGATTTCTGCAGTGATTCCCCTCCACCCCGTGGTAAATAAAGGAAGCCAGACAGTCTTTTTTGTTGTTCAGTCACACAGTCATATCCTACTCTTTGCAACCCTGTGGACTGCAGTATGCCAGGCCTCCTTGTCCCACACCATCTCCTGGAGTTTGCCCAATTTCATGTTCATTGCGTTGGTATTGCCATCCAGCCATCTCATCCTCTGACACTCTCTTCTTCTGCCCTCAATCTTTCCCAGCATCAGGGACTTTTCCAATAACTCAGCTGTTCTCATCAGATGACCAAAATACTAGAGTTTCAGCTTCAGCATCAGTCCTTCCAGTGAATATTCAGGGTTGATCTTGCAGTCCAAAGGACTCAGGAGTCTTCTCTAGCACTACATTTCGAAGGCATCAATTCTTCAGTGCTCTGTCTTCTTTACGGTCCACCTCTCACAACTGTACATGACCACTGGGAAGACCACAGCTTTGACTATATGGACCTTTGTTGGCAGAGTAATGTCTCTACTTTTCAACATACTGTCTAGGTGTATAATCGCTTTCCAAGAAGTAATCATCTTCTGATTTCATGGCTGCAGTCACCATCCACATTGATTTTAGAGCCCAAGAAGAGGAAATCTCACTACTTCCGCTTTTTCCCCTTATATTTGCCATGCAGTAATGGGATGCCATGATCTTAGTTTTTATAATATTTAGTCTTAAGCCAGTTCTTTCACTCTCCTCCTTCACCCTCATCAAGAGGCTCTTTATTTCCTCTTCACTTTCTGCCATTAGGGTGGTATCATCTGCATATCTGAGGTTGTTGATGTTTCTCCCACCTATCTTGATTCCAGCTTGTCATCCAGCCCAGCATTTCTCATGATGTGCTCTGCATATAGATTAAGCAAATAGGGTGACAGCAGACAGCCTTGTTGTACTCCTTTCTTGATCTTGAACCGATCAGTTCTTCCATGCAGGGTTCTAACTGTTAATTCTTGACCTGCATACAAGTTTCTCAGGAGATAGGTAAGATGGTCTGGTATTCCCATCTCTTTAAGAGTTTTCCACATTTTGTCATGATCCACACAGTCAAAGGCTCTAGTGAAGTCAGTGAAACAGATAGTATTTACCGTCTGAGCCACGAGGGAAGCCCAAGAATACTGGAGTGGGTAGCCTATCGCTTCTCCAGCGGATCTTCCCAACCCAGGGATCGAACCGGGGTCTCCTGCATTGCAGGTGGATTCTTTACTAGCTGAGCTACCAGGGAAGCCCCAGCCTTCTTTACATTCCATTGAAAGTGATGAATGGTTAACTAAACTTGGCCTGGGGTTAAATGATCTCAGGCTTTAGTGAATTCTGATTCCTCTCTGGGAAACTTTCTGTGAGTTCCACTGTGTTTATTCATCCTAGAGATACATGCAGGCAAGGCTGACTTGCAATTAGAAGAGCTAATCCAGAGTAGCTGTGGCCTTGTGGGCAGATGTTACTCTGTATTTATTGATTCATTTGGCTTCCCACTTTCAAGTCTTAGAGGTAGGAATGGGGGGAAATGAACTCTGCAGAGTGTAGTGAAGAACAAATTGAAAGGAGTGTGTAAACAAATTGAAAGGTGGGTAAAATAAATACACCTGAAATGGATTTCCCTCTCATATTCATTAATGATTCTATGAGTAGACAGTGATTTTTTTTCCCATTTTCCAGGTGTCCAAAAATATAGAGCAGTAACTTGACCTGCTGCTTAATATATATAAAAATGTTGATGGTGATGACAATCTAGGTTATGCAGCAATAAACTACATGTTTCCTAAATAATGACTTTTTTATTACATGTTACTTCTCCCCTGTAAAAAATAAAATTTTGATCACAAACTGATGAACTCTTCCCCTACATTATAATTAGCAATACATTAGCCAAGTTGATGTGGGAGAAATTTTATTAACACCATCTACCTTTATTTTTCTGGGTTCTCCATCTCCCCTCTGGGTGTTAGTGTAAGTCTTCTCACTGCCCTCAGCGACCTTTCTCTGTTTGATTCTGTGGAATAGAAAACACATGCTGCAGTGGACACTTAATCAGTTGGTGGTTTGTGGAGAGGAGGGTATTGACCTTGTAACTTACACATTTTTTTTCTGTTACCTTCTCAGAGAACTGTTACCAAGTTGAACTCCCAAGTGCTTGCCTTCTAGGGGAAGGTATTTAAAAACAGGAAATTAAAAGAAACATTGAGATTATAATCATTCACTGTAGCAGTGATGATTTCAGAGGACTGCCAATCTAAAAGGCGTATTCTTTTGTTGTTGTTGTTTCTTTTTTAAAGTCTTTATTCAATTTGTTATAGTATTGCTCCTTTTTTTTTTTTTTTAATGGTTTGGTTTTTTTGGGCCTCAAGGCCTGAAGAATAGCTCCCCAACCAGGGATCAAACCCACACCGCCTGCATTGGAAGGCAAAGTCTTAACCTCTGTACCATCAAGGAAGTCCCTGAAAGTAGTATTCTTTATGGAAAGAACCAGAGAAACATATAGGACTCTTCCTGGTTAGGACTCAGGAATAAAAATTTAACTCACTGCCTAGTGTTGTCACCCTGAATATTTTAGTTGTTTATAATGTTCTCTTTCCCTCTGTCTCTCTGAATCTCAGTCCCTCTCTATATATGGTTGAATAACAGATATAAATGATTAAATTTATATATCTATATATAGACATATGCCATTTTGACTAAGGAGGAAGATTTTAGGAAGCATGTCTACTTGTATTTGACTCAAACAGCCAAGCAGAATAGAATAGGCGAGGGCTGACAACAACTCTCTCTGGTCAGAGGATCACGATTTGAATTGAAGAGCAATTCTTACAGAGGAGTCAGAACAACACAAATCTGCATCTCACTTCTCGAGTACAAGTTGTGTGATTTCAGTTTACTTATCTTAGGCAATGGAATCACATCACCAACTTTTTCGATCACTGAAAAATGTGTATAAAATATTTAGTATGGTGCTTGACACATGAAAATGATCTAAAGGTGTAGCTATTTAAGTATTTTACGCAAATTATCTCTGCTTCTAAAAAGAAAAAGGTATAATTCTCCCAAACACGGATAGTGATACTGGTTTAGTAGATAAAAATATTAAGTAGACAATGAAAAGGGATGAAACTATATGTTTTTGTGAAAATTTATAGTGTTTTAGCTTGAAAATTTTATAAAATCTGATATGCCACAACTTTTATTACACAAAAACTTCCTAAATGGGTAAAAGATGAGTTTAAAAATAAAAATGTAAAGAAATAGACCTATCCCCAAACAAATTGTATCCACCCACATACACATGAGATTGAGATTGACTCGGTGGACCTGAGATTGAGCAGGCCTCAGGAGTTGGTAATGGTCACGGAAGCCTGGTGTGCTGCAGTCCATGGGGTCGCAAAGAGTCGGACACAACTGAGAGACTATACTGAACTGAACATACACACAGAGAGAATACACCATGAAAGTGAAAGTGAAGTTGCTATATATATATATATATATATATATATACACTATATATAGTATATATATGTGTTCTTTTAAATTTTTTTATTTTTTTAGAATTTTTATTTTATTTTATTTATTTTATTTTTTATTGATTTTTTAAATTTAAATTTTATTTTTTGACTTTACAATACTGTATTGGTTTTGCCATACATTGACATAAATCCACCACAGGTGTACATGAGTTCCCAACCCTGAACCCCCCTCCCACCACCGTCCCCATACCATCTCTCTGGGTCATCCCAGTGCACCAGCCCCAAGCATCCTGTATCCTGTATCAAACCTAGACTAGCGATTCATTTCTTACATGATAGTATACATGTTTCAGTGCCATTCTCCCAAATCATCCCACCCTCTCCCTCTCCCACAGAGTCCAAAAGTCTGTTCTTTACATCTGTGTCTCTTTTGCTGTCTCCCATATAGGGTTATCGTTACCATCTTTCTAAATTCCATATATATGTGTTAGTATACTGTATTGGTGTTTTTCTTTCTGGCTTACTTCACTCTGTACAATCGGCTCCAGTTTCATCCACCTCATTAGAACTGATTCAAATGTATTCTTTTTAATGGCTGAGTAATACTCCATAGTGTATTTGTACCACAGCTTTCTTATCCATTCGTCTGCTGATGGACATCTAGGTTGCTTTCATGTCCTGGCTATTGTAAACAGTGCTGCAATGAACATTGGTGTACATGTGTCTCTTTCAATTCTGGTTTCCTCGGTGTGTATGCCTAGCAGTGGGATTGCTGGGTCATAAGGCAGTTCTATTTGTAGTTTTTTAAGGACTCTCCACACTGTTCTCCATAGTGGCTGTACTAGTTTGTGTTTGCAAGATATTGAATATAGCTCCCTGTGCTTACAGTAGGTCCTTGTTCTTTATTTAATATATAGCAGTATGTATGTATTAATCCCAAACTCCTAATTTATTCATAGTTTGTTCTTAAACAGCCAATATAGAATTTATTGATCATTCCCTGTGGACTGGAGAAATGAATAGAAAAAAAAAATTGTACAAGACAAACAAATGGAACTCAGAGTCTAAAGAATTTGTTCCACAAGGCTGACAGCTCTCAGCCAGTCAGAGATATCATACATTCATTCAGATTTATTGACAGTTTTTTTTGTATCTTCTAATGTGTACAGCATTATGAAAATCACTTGAGGAAAAGACAAAGGTCAAATTAATCTAAGGGTTATTAAGTATAGAGATATACTAGAAAAGACAGCTTCTGCTGATCATAGTTAACAATTCAGAAGTAGAAATTGGTTCATACTAAGTCTAATGGAGATCAGATTGAGGCAGAAATCAAGTGCTGAGTTAATGGTAGATAAACATGGAAATTTATTTATTTGCCCATTTGTTAAACAAATATTTATTGGCACCTCTGTGCCAGGCACTCTTTAAACATTGAGATGTAACTGCAGTCATAAAACACACAATGATCCCTGCCCTCGTGGAGCTTATAAATTTGCTAAATTGATCTGCCTTAGACAGGACTTTTCTCTGTCAAATATTTTTTATAACGTGATTTTCTTTGAGAGATTAAGGCCTGCAAATGTTTCAAGCTTTCTACATGCTGGGGAAACATTCTGAGTGCCATTTACTTTTTTCCAACTTAGAGGAGTGTGATCTCTACCTTATGAAATAATGTGGAGAAATAGAGAATACATTTGGTAGACCAGAGGGTAAGTTGTGTGCAAACTTCAGATTTCTGAATTAGCCGTGGGGAAAGAGATCTGCAATGATTAGTGATTCCCTAGGACCCACATCTCTTAGGAAGCTGAAATAAGGGCTTATGAGAGATTGTACCCAGTAATGGGAAACTATAAAGCCTCTTGTTGAGGCCAGTACTGACCACAGCAATCAGCCTGACACTTCAAGTATAATGGACCCAATTAGCTTATAAAATCATGTTGAAGAGAGTTCAGGCCAGAAGCTAAAACCATAAACACAGTCATGCTGTTTTGGCATATCTAAATATGTTTCTGAGTTTTAATGCTAATATTATGGCTAAAGAAATAAAGAATACCTTCTGGAAGAAGGGAATAGTGGGCAAATGTACAGAAATTTGATTATTAGACAAGAATGATAAGATGTTATGTTTGTTATCTCTAACTGCAGAGAAATTTGAAGAGGTCTCTAATGGTGGAGTGAATGGATAGAAAGATGGTTCCAACTCAGTCCTGGTTTATGGACTGAGCTTGTCTAATCCCAATGGCCAGTGTATTGCTATTTTCGACACATGGATACATCTAAATAAAGTATATTGGATCTGATAGCTTCTTTTTGGTGGGATAGCATTTTATGGACTCAGATAAAGAAAAAAGGGAAATATTACAATGTAATAACTGCAGAAATGAAACTAAAAAGAATTTAAAATTTTGTTTTATCTTATATCCATAATATAAATATAGATTTCTGCTAAAATATGTAAACTCTTGAGCTTCCCAGGTGGCTCAGTGGGTAAAGAATCCACCTGCAATGCAGGAGATGCGGGTTCAATCCCTGGGTTGGGAAGATCCCCTGGAGGAGGACATGGCCACCCACTCCAGTATTCTTGCCTGGAGAATCTCATGGACAGAGGAGCCTGGTGGGTTACAGTCCATAGGGTCGCAAAGAGTTGGACATGACTGAATTGATTGAGCATGCGCACATACTTGTAAATTATCAATAATTTTCAAAATTGGCACTACCAATATAAATATTATGGCTATGGTTAATCCTATATTTTGAACTATTTAAGCAATCTTTTTGTTTTAGTATTTGTATGCACTATTGTAGGTGTGCCCTTATATCACTTTTTATTTGTATCATTTTTATTAATTTTTTTTATTGCTTTTAGTTTTCTCAGGTTCAATTTACTAAATAGTCCTTATCCCCAAATATAAGTGAGTGTACTAAAATTCCTTTGAATTTGGGGTGTGCTAAATTCAATGCTTTATTTCTAGTTTAGAAAGAAAATAACCCTAATAGAATAGTCTTTTAAAATAAATTTCCCAGTGGTCCTGACCAATATCTTCTTTGATTTCCCATTTAATTTTCTTCCTGGTTTCACACAAGGGTCTCTTTCAGTGCTCACTCAACCCCAGCTTCTTTCTCCTACCAATAGACATAAAGCAGATTATTTTCTCTGAGGTATTATTTTGCATTCATCTGAGTTACATATCTGGTACAAGAACTAAATTCTCTTTCATTGGTACCATTTACTCTTCTTCATCATGGATGATACAAAATGAGTAGTTCATGGGCAATTCCTCTAAATTAGAGACTGCTTATTGTTACATCTTGAGTTTTCTTCTAGGGTAAGTTTTTAGTCCTAGTAACAAAACTTTTTCAAAGTTTATTGAGAAATTGTTTCTTCAATATCCTATATATTCTAGATTCATAAAGCTAGATATATTCTGCCAATTGATAATGTATTTTGACAGTGGTTACCAATTTATAAGCTTCCTATAGTCAACAGTATGTCTTAATTTTCCTAAGAAATTCTATGCAGTTATTGTTTTACACGTATTTTTTTCCCTCTTATCTTTCCACACCCAGCAAATGCATATTCCACTTGATATGAAATGCACCTATTAAAGAAATAGTTTTACAGTGTCTTAGTCACATGCTTTCTTCAAACAGAAGCACCCGTGTGGCTTTCTGGATGTCAAAAGATAGCATAGCCTTGACAATACTGTTTGCTGATTAGCAATTAATTAAAATTCCTAATTTAACTGAGAAGAAATTTATCACATTACTTTTAAATACATATTTTTCCTGTAAATCCAACCTTATAATTATCCCCCTGCCTGTGATTAATATTGAGCCAAGAGCCACAAAGAGGTTCTTACTCATATCTTTTGGAGGACAGAATCAAGAAGGACTGCCCATGTAAAGGCTCTCTTCTGTTGCTCCAAGAGATTCAATGTGCAGAGCAAAAACAGGACATCTTTATAATAGAGGCTTAAGTTCTGAATTGTTCATACTTGTATCCCATGAGTAGTAATGTAAGTCTTGAGAGGAAAAGATCTGCCTCCACTCATGAAAGCCAATAAGACAAGATATTTCATCTCCCAGCCTGTCAGTTAATATGCTTTCACCCACAAGTGGCAGAATCTCCACCTCAAAGGGTATTAAAAAATAAGTAAATACATTATACAAATGTCACAAAGCTCAGAGAGACTGCAGGAGGGCTTCAGGGTGAGGCATTTAAATAGCTCAGTGATGTTGTCGGGGACATAGTTTCTTTCCAGCTCTCCATCTTCATTCCACAAAGCTGGCTACATTTTGAGATGGGTAACTTCAGAAAACTTGGCAGCATAACTATGTAACAGTGCCCAGAGGAAGCTGAGATGATTTTTCTGCTCTCCTAGGAGTGAAGAAATATCTCCATGAGCTCACAAGCAGACTTAATCACAATATTAAGTCTCCAAATAGTCCTGAACCAATCAGACCCAGTTTCCCATGAGTCACGTGACTGTGGCAGAAACTGGATATCCGAACAAAACTGTGGTTCCTTTAAGGAGGAATAAGAGTTGAATGAGCTCTTAAGTAAACAGTCAGGGTGTTCACTATTCTCTGCCATCTGACAGCTATGATAGAGGCACTAATTTATATTATCAATTGCCCCGGGTAAGCATTTCAGTATGCAACCCTGCCCACACCCTTCTCATCCCCCTGACCCGGAGTAAAATCCTCTCTTTTTTCTCACAGCTCACCCCGTGTACACAGTGTGCCATTTCTTAAGGGCCTTTTTTGAACTGACTCTGACAACAAACATTACCCCCAGTAATATGGACTGAGAACACCAGCTCACTCCTCTCAGGTAGGGTGCAGGCTTAAAAGGGGACGGTTATAACTTGAGCTGTTTTCTAAGTCAGCTTCATGGTTGATTCAAAACATATGAACTGAGGATAATGTCTGAGCCTGGATTATAGCTAGTTCTGCATGATAAGATGGCCCGTGCCAGACGTTGAGGATCATGTTATGTTTGATAGAAATAGCCCAGAAGGGAAAATCTTCCCCGTGGTCAACATTTCAAATGGCCCAGTTAATAGTTCACCTTACTTGAAAGATAGGATGGCCAGAGCTAACTCTAAATAGCAATTCATCAGCTGACACAAATGGCTTATGATTTAACTGGATCATCAGAGACTTGGAAGGGATAAGACTGTACTGTCTTAAAGGATGCCATATAAAACCTAAATCTGTGCATAATATATAATGCTGCTGGTCCCTAGTCAGCATTCATGTAATAAACTGGAGGGAGTGGAGATGCTGGCTCTCACGATTAAATCTGAATCACTCAGTGTTACTTTATACTTCAGATCGTCATACCTCTAAGTTCTCATTTTAGTACCCTAAAATGCATGCTTCCACTGTGCAATATATTTCTCTTAAATTCTAAATGACACCTAGAGGTTTCAGCCTTTTAATGCCATTGTGTAAACAGGCAAAAAAAGGAGGGGGGAGGGAGTAGGGAGAGGTTATGGCACTGATTAGAGTGACTGATCTTAATTATTAAGGGGAAATAAGGTTGCTGATATACAACAGAGGTAAAGAGTGGTGTTTATGAAATTCAGATGACCCATGAGCGACTTCTTACACTGCATTGTCTGGAAGCAACTGATAATGGAAAACCACTGCAGCTTTATGAAAGAAAGTCTCTGAGGGATCAAACCATGGTCAAGGCAGAAGAAAACTTTACTCTCCCCCTCTGGGTTCTGGCTGGTGTAAGAATCAAATTAACATGACACAGATTAACAGGAGAAAATCAAATTGAATTTCATATGTACAGGAACCCCACACACAAGAGGGTCAGAGACAGAAAAGTGAAATGAGACATACACACAATCTGAGCTAAGGTATGGGGTAGGGCCTGGGGCTTCCAAGGACAGGAGGGTCATCCATAGGTCATTAGGGGAACAGTTTGGAATTTAGATGTTTGCCCCACCATACAGAAGGGACCACCTAGATAAAATTTATCTCCAGTAATAACTCTCTTCTGGGAAAGATCCCCAGTTTAAATTCTCCTAGGTAGTTAAGGGAGGGACCATAGTTCATCTTGAGCCCTCAGGGTCTCAATTACCTTTAGCTCAAAATAAACCTCAAGCAAAAGTGCCATGTTTTGGGGGAGGCTTATTCTGACCCCCTACACCACTCAGCAGTAAATAATGTGCCTAATAAATTTTTAATCAGCTCAGGAAATGGCTGAAGAAATGGAAACAGAATGGGTAATAGGAAACTTTGTAAATACCTGCAATCTGGTAAACAATTGCAAAAATAGAGAATGCACCCTCTCCCCCATGTTTCCTACCCTATTTATTGTGTCACGAATAGGAAGATATTTTAAATAATTGGTCTTTCTTATTTTCTTTCTTTCTACTGTAAGTGGGATACATAGTGCTGGGACAATTTAAAACACTGATAAAAATCTTTACCAAATACTGAGGCATCACTTCAAGATGGTGATTTCTTACAATCTAACATCACCTAGAGATTGTTGAAGATGGTGAAGGATAGGGAATCCTGGCATGCTGCAATCCATGGGGTCACAGAGACATGACTGAATGACTAAACAACAACAAAGAGATTGTTACTGTTTATAGTAAGTGAACATGGCTCATTGGTTTTGGACATTTAAATAAGAAAGGATGGATTTGGATATTGGAAAGTCTGTGGTGTGCATTTATTATTTTTGGAACTCAGCATCTAAATAACACCTTTTGGGGGGAGTAGGAGGGGCAATTCCCCACTTGAGTTAATCCTGGTAGGCAGAGGGCCCTGCATTTTACCACAAAATTCATGATAGTCCATATTTTCTTCCTTTCCCTCTAGCCGTGACACAGGTGCATGACATAAGCTTGGCAATTAGGGCATCCTGAGCCTGAGACTTTTTAAAATTCATTTTTAATTGGAGGATAATTGCTTTAGTGTTGTGTTGCTGTTTCTGCCATACATGAGCATGAATCAGCCATAAGTATATGTATGTCCCCTCCCTCTTGAACTTCCCACCCCATCCCACCCCTCTGCTGCTGCTGCTAAGTCACTTCAGTCGTGTCCGACTCTGTGTGACTCCATAGACGGCAGCCACCAGGCTCCCCCGTCCCTGGCATTCTCCGGGCAGGAACACTGGAGTCGGTTGCCATTTCCTTCTCTAATGCATGAAAGTGAAAAGTGAAAGTGAAGTCGCTCAGTCGTGTCCGACTCTTAGCGACCCCATGGACTGCAGCCTACCAGGCTCCTCAGTCCATGGGATTTTCCAGGCAAAGTACTGGAGTGTGGTGCCATTGCCTTCTCCATCCCACCCCTCTAGGTCATCACAAAGCTCGGTGTTGAGCTTCCAGTGTTAGGCAGCAGCTTCCCACTAGCTATCTATTTTACATATGGTAATATGTAAGTTTCAGTGCTACTCTCTCAGTTCATCCCACCGTCTTTCCTGCTGTGTCTGTTTTTCTAGATTCCATATATATGTGTTAATATATTTTAATATTTGTTTTCTCTTTCTGGCTTACTTTCCTCTGCATAAGAGTGGAGCCTGAGAGTTTTTAACTTGAAGGCATTACAAAAAGACCAAGGGAAGTAGAAAAACCACGTGGTGTGGATGCAACAGTTAAGTATCCTGAGTCTAGTGGTTTCAGCGACATATATTCAGGAACAGCTGTGCTAGCAGAGGTCTTCCTGAATTTGACTAAGTAAGCCTATCTTCCTACATGTCTGTTATTTTACTATTCTGATTCTTTGGCCTTCTTCTCAACTTTATGAGTTTCCTGATATTCTTCCAATAGTTATTTTTCTGTTTCTGATTCTTAGCTTGACTACATTACTTATAAGGTAAATCTTCGTTGGTACAGTAGGTAACTTATCCCCTACAGATCAGTTTTTGTTTCTAAAACGAAGAGCAGGAAGTGGGCACTTTAAGATTCTTTCAATTTTTTAAATTCATTTGTAAAAAGAAAAATTACTTAAAATATTTTAAAAATATGTTTTAGAAGTTTCCTTAATAAATGAATTCAACCATTCCAACCTGTAATTAATTTGATCTGCATAGAAAATAACTTGACAGATTTTTAAAAGTTACTCTTATGTTTTAAAAAATACTGTGTTTTATTTTAAATACTCAAGTGAAAAATTATTCACTTAAATTATAAAGTAAGGAAATGCTTCACATATACCAACTATGCAAGCCACCATTTGTATCTCTAAATATTTGTCAAATTATAATTAATAACTCAATTGAGAAATATTATATGTCAAAATTCTATATGGCAAGGTATCTTTAACATTTTTTTATGAAAAAGTGGTTACATGTAATATTTCTATTCTTAGTAGTTTAGTTAGCTTGCTTATATATTACCAAGATTTGAAGACGCTTCCTCTGAAACTGGTAGCAAGTGATTTATACATTTTGAAAAATATGATGAAATGTCCAGAAGCCTCTGTTCTGAAAAGTATTTGACAAGCACATTCTTGTTTCAGTTGAGGGAAGCAAGCTAAACAAGAAAAACAGGAGAGTTTGTAGTATCACAAGATAAATGTCTCCTTTTTGTAACTCAAGTTATAAATGGGAAAGAAAAATAAAAACAATGCTTTTCATGAGTGGTAGCACTAATTGCTTCTGATCTTAATTTTTTTCCTGTGAATTTCCTTGAGTATCTTTTAGGTTACTGCTTAAATGTTTAATGTTAATGTTGAATGTTAATAGCAAATATTTTTTCAAACTTGATTTAAAAAGTGTCGAACACCATGAGATTTTTTGTTGTTGTTGTATTAGGGTGATTCAACATGAGGAAAGATGTTGGTTGAGCAAAGATGTCTGTCAGAAAAAATCACTGTTAAATCCAAGCAGATTTATTTAGAAGCATCAATTAGAATAAAGTTAACCTTGTGTCTTTTCAAAATGTAAAGGAGTGAAACCAATTTAACAAATACGATAAGAAAACCAAAAGACTTCCACTAGCTAATTCTCTGTTATAGAAATAGAACATCTCCAAGATATACTTCTTTGTATTTTAATTCTAAACTAATGAAAACATGATTTTTTTTTCAAACTCAATATGTTTCAATATAAAACACATAAAAGCTTATGGAGAAAAAAGAGAGTCATGGTCCTCAAGAACTGCAATCCAGTAACCATGCAAAATAGATTAATTTAAAGATGAATTAAACCAATTTTTAAAAAAAGTAAAATTTGCCTTGGATGTTTTTATAGGTGTATACACACATACACAAACACATAATGTGTGTACTATAAGAGAATAAACAAATAACTAGTTGTAAAAAATCAGTATATGTACCTAAAAATTCATAGATTTTAAGCCTTTTATTTTGACAAGTGAAAATAATACACTTTAGGCTAAAGATTTTGTTTAATCACATTTTATTTATTGATGTAAGATATAAAAAATTCTTGAACTATTAGTGACTTTAAGTATGTAATTATTCTTCTTCTATAGAAGTCTGCTTGGAACTTCTATGTATTTTGGGATAAATGTGTTATTAGATAAGTATTTTTCATAGGCCTGAAATGTGAACTGAGACTTTTAACTAAAGAACACAAAATGTTATCAATTTTAAATAATCCATTTTTGCTCAAGTTTTATGGTTTTGACGTTGCCTATATAGCAACAGAATCAATATTTTATTACAAAGTAATAACATTTGCATATATATATATATATACAGAGTAATATATATGCATATATATGGAATATTTTAGAAATATATTCAATACATGCATAGGTGTAGGTAATATGTATAAAAATATAATAAGCTTCTGATAATTTTTTCTCCCACACACACATACACAGAAGCATGCTGAATAAAAACTGCCTCTGCTCCTACAAGAATAACAATTATGGCTCCAAAATAGGGTTGTCATCTTGATGCTGAAGTATATGATTTTCATCCAGTTATGAAATTGCATTTTATTTTCACATGCACCTGTTTCTGTTCCATATTATATTATTCATTTGAACTCTGTTTTTTCTAGAATTGAGCCTTTGTGCTTTATTGAAGATTTTCAGCTCCTGAATGAAAAAAATAGTGGGTCAGACACTTTTTCTTTTGCCAAAAGACAAAAAGAGGCATATGTGGTCCTGAGATAATGCTTTTGGCTACGCATGTGGTTTCCTTCATTTAATATTGGAATCTTTTTCATTCACAAATCTACTCAAGAATAAAGCAAAAGCCTTTCTCCACCTCAGTTTTAGAGGTTCTGTGTTCATTCTTAAGGGACAGTGCATAGTTTCTTTCCTTTAGCCTCAGATTTAGAAAGGTTAGAAGTTTCAGATCATTTAATCACTCAAGCCCCATACATATGCTTTAGATAATCCTCATTCAAAGTACATACAGGTATACAGTCTACAACTCGTATAAATGAAGCTAGAACACTTGTCTCCTGAGTCTGGCCAGTGTATTGTTGGCAATAACCAGAACATTAATAGTGTGATTTTTATTGTTTGCTGCTTTTAACACAGTATTCAAAAATAAGACATTAGCGCATTCAGGAGTCAGTCTTCAAGCAGAAATAGAAGGAACATGAGATTAAAAACAGGGAACAGAGATTAAAAACCTGTGTTTTCTTGTCTATGGAGTGAATATATAAAAAATGCACTAAGTTTGGGGGACAATGTAATTAACAAAGAAAGATACCTTTGTGTTTAAACTAGTCATATATTGAGGCAACTTATAAAAGCTCTACAGAATCCAAGGAGGGCAAACTCCCCAATGCTCATTCAGATATACCAATGGAAAGTGTGTGTTAGTTGCTCAGTCATGTCCGACTCTTTACGACCCCGTAGTTCGTAGCCCACCAGGCTCCTCTGTCCACGGAATTCTCCAGACGAATACTGGAGTAAGTTGCCATTCCCTTCTGCAGGGGATCTTCCTGACCCAGGATCGAACCTGGATCTCCTGCATTGTAGGCAAACTCCTTACCATCTGAGCCACTGGGAAGCCCTGTACCAGTGGAGGCTAATGATAAATTTCTTACAGAGATCAGAATCAAAAGCCAAACAAAGACTTCCCTATAGCAAGGATTCTTCATTGTACTTGTCTCACATGTCATCATCTTTCTATGTACCAGTGACTTTTGTATATTTCCCACTCTTTCATTCTGTAATTAATTTATCTGTTCTACTGTTCATGAACATTTGAGTTGTTCTAAACAGTGCTACCATGGACATCCTTATAGATGTATCTTTGATCGCATGGGGGATACTCAGTATATATCCTGGACTAGATTGTCATCATCATATCCTATGAATATATTTAATCATAATTGCTAATACCTAGTTTTTCAAAGTAGTTATACTCACAAAGTGTATCTGTGTACCCGTTGTTACACTTCTTGAACAATACTTTAAATTATCTGTCTTTTAAAATCTTTTCCTGTGTATGTGTGTTATAAGTAGAGGAATCTCATTGTGGTTTTAATTGACATTTCCCAGAAAACTAAAATGGTTGTAAACTTTAGTGTGTATTTATTGGCAATTAGTATATCCACTTTTGTAAAGTGCACTGTATGAGTGTGTAGTTGTTTTGTATCCTTCCCCATCATCTGACATTTTCCATTAATTGTTTTGACAATTTGAGTGGTAGTTAATATGTTTCATTTTGGAGTTAATTTACACCTCCCAGATGAATGATGAAGTTGGGCACTATAAAAAGATTTTGGCCCTTTGAATGACTATTATAAAGTTCCCACTCAGGACTGATGCCTATTTTGTAAACACTGAATTTTCTCCCTCTTACTTATTTATAGAAGTGCTTTGTATAGAAATGGAATTGGTAATTCAAAAATTTCTATGAAAGAAAACTCTAGTCACATATATTTTCACAGTTGAGAACTAATATCAATCTTATGCAAACATTTCCAGAGAAAAGAAAAAGAGAGACCACTTCCTAACCTATTTTGTGAGGTCAGCATGATTTTCTGTTGTAATTTTTTATTTTCATTGAAATATCATTGATTTACTATATTGTGTTAGTTTCAGGTGTACAGCAAAGTGATTCAGTTCAGAATCACTTTCTAAAAATTTTTTTTCAGATTTTTTTCCATTATAGGTTATTACAAGATATTGAATATAATTCCCTGTGCTATCAGTTCAGTTCAGTTCAGTTGCTCAGTCATGTGCAACTCTTCGCAACCCCATGAATCGCAGCATGCCAGGCCTCCCTGTCCATCACCAACTCCCAGAGTTCACTCAGATTCACGTCCATCAAGTCAGTGATGCCATCCAGCCATCTCATCCTCTTTCGTCTCCTTCTCCTCCTGCCCCCAATCCCTCCCAGCATCAAAGTCTTTTCCAATGAGTCAACTCTTTGCATGAGGTGGCCAGAGTATCCCAGGGGTGATCTCCTTCAAAGTGGAGTGGTTGGATCTCCTTGCAGTCCAAGGGACTCTCAAGAGTCTTCTCCAACACCACAGTTCAAAAGCATCAATTCTTCGGCACTCAGCCTTCACAGTCCAACTCTCACATCCATACATGACTACAGGAAAAACCATAGCCTTGACTAGACGAACCTTAGTCAGCAAAGTAATGTCTCTGCTTTTCAATATGCTATCTAGGTTGGTCATAACTTTTCTTCCAAGGAGTAAGCATCTTTTAATTTTATGGCTGCAGTCACCATCTGCAGTGATTTTGTAGCCCCTAAAAATAAAGTCTGACCCTGTTTCCACTGTTTCCCCATCTATTTCCCATGAAGTGATGGGACCAGATGCCATGATCTTCATTTTTCTGAATGTTGAGCTTTAAGCCAACTTTTTCACTCTCCTCTTTCACTTTCATCAAGAGGCTCTTTAGTTCCTCTTCACTTTCTGCCATAAGGGTGGTGTCATCTGCATATCTGAGGTTATTGATAGTAAATCCTTATTGTTTATCTATTTTATATATAGTAGTTTGTGTCTGTTAACCCCATATTCTTAATTTATTCCTCCCCTCCTTTTCCTTTTCCCTTTCCCTTTGGTAACCATAACTTTGTTTTCTATGTCTGAGAGACTATTTCTGGATTATATATAGATTAATGTAGTAGTTTTTAGATTCCACATGTAAGTGGTATCAAAAAAATTTGTCTTTCTCTGACTTACTTAGTATGATAATCTCTAGGTCCATCCATGTTGCTGCAAATGATAATATTTCATTTATTTTTATGGCTGAGTAATATTCTATTACACAAATGTACCATATCTTCTTCCATTCACCTGTTGATGGACATTTAGGTTGCTTCCATGTCTCGTCTATTGAAAATATATTGCTGCAATGAACATTAGGGTGTATGTATCCTTTCAAATTATGGTTTTCTCCAGATAGATGCCCAGAAGTAGAATTGCAGGATCATACAGTAACTCTACTTTTAGTTTTTAAAGGAACCTTTATATTGTTCTCCATAGTGGCTGTACCAATTTACATTCCTACCAACAGTTTAGAGGGGTTCCCTTCTCTCCATGCCCTCTGCAGCATTTACTGTTTGTAGACTTTTTATGATAATCCATTCTGACTAGTATGAAGTAACAGCTTATTGTGGTTTTAATTTATATTTCTTTTAATAATTAGTGATGTTGAGCATCTTTTTGTGCCTGTTGGTCATCTTTATTTCTTCTTTGGAATGAATGAATGTTAGTTGCTCAGTTGTGTCCAACTCTGTGATCGCATGGTCTGTAGCCCACCAGGCTCCTCTGGCCATGGGGATTCTTCAGGCCAGAATACTGGAGTGGGTTGCCATTCCCTTCTCCAGGGGATCTTGAAATGAACCTAGGTCTCCTGCATCACAGGCAGATTCTTTACCATCTGAGACACCAGGGAAGCCCTTCTTCTTTGGAGAGATGTCTATTTAGGTCTTCCGCCCATTTTTAATTTTTTTATATTGAGTTGTATGAGCTGTTTTATATTTTGGATATCAATCCCTTGTTGGTTGCATCATTTACCAATATTTTCTCCCATTCCGTAGGTTGTCTTTTCATTTTATGGATGATTTCCTTTGCCATACAAACCTACAAGTTTGATTAACTCCCATTTATTTATTTTTGCTTTGGGAGATTTATCTAATAAAATATGGGTAGGATTTTATGTCAGAGAATGTTTTGCCTATGTTCTAGGAGTTTTATGATGTCACAACTTATATTTAGGCCTTTAAACCGTTTTGAGCTTATTTTGGTATATGGTGTGATGGAGTGTTCTAATTTTATTGATTTACATGTAGCTATTTGACTTTCCCAACAACACTTGAGGCCAGAATTACTTTGCTACCAAAGTATCTGAGGATAACTTTACAAGAAAAGAAAAAAACAGAGGCAATGTCACTCTCTCATGAACAGAAAAGGTACAAATCCTAGATGAAATATTAATCATTCAATATCCATCAACAGATGACTTGATAGAAACTGGATAACATTCTGTGGTATATCCATACACTGTGATACTAGTTTACAATAAAAATGAAAAAAACTGATGATACACACAGCAATGTGAATGAATGTGAAGAACAAAAGATTGCCTTCAGTATGATCCTTCATATATGAAATTATAGAATAGGCAAAACTGTCTACTGTGACCAAAACTCATTGGTAGTTACCCAGGGCCATGTGCTGGTAGGGTTAACTGCATGTGGATGGGAGAGATGTTTTGGATGATGAAGGTAAAATATTTTGATTATAGGGGTGACTATGTGAGTATATACATTTGTGAAAATTCATTGTTCTATAAACTTAAAAATGAAACATTTTCTTCTGTTAAATACATAAAATATATGGAAAATAAAATGAAACTATAAAATGGATACTTTTAAAAATCATAATGAGACGTTACAACATTGACAGTAGAATGGCAATAATTAAATTTAAAAAAAAACTGCTTAACAACATGAAGTACTGGAGAGCATGTAGAGTGAATATAACACACACACATGGCAGATGAGAGCAGATTGTTCTTGTGTTTTGGAAAACTCTTTGATAATAATAAGAAAGCTCATTTATCCAAGATAAAAGCAGCTGTTCAGTCAATAGCAGAGCAGAAAAATTAATTGAGATACATACTACAGGCAACAACAAGAATGAACCTCACAGACCCAATGTTCACCAAAAGGAGCTAAACAAATATGATACAATTCCACTTATAAAAGTTCAAAGAGAGGCGAAACTAAGCTAGAAGGCAGAGAGTCATGGTTACTTTTGGTGGGATAGTGGTATGTTGGAATTCTGGGATGCTATTGTGCTCTTTTTTTTCTTTACTGCATTGAGGGGCATGAGGTATCTTAGTTCACCTCGACCAACCCCCTGACCAGGGATCAAACCTGTGCTGCCTGTGGTGGAAGCTCTGAGTACTAACCACTGGACCGTTAGGGAATTTCCTAATGTTCTATTTTTATGTGACTATTTATTACTAAGATTTTTTTTTTAATTCATCAGGTTGTAGAACTATGATTTAGTACTTTTTGTATGTCTAATACTTACGTTGAAGAAAGCTGAGCGCCGAAGAATTGATGCTTTTGAACTGTGGTGTTGGAGAAAACTCTTGAGAGTCCCTTGGACTGCAAGAAGATCCAACCACTCCATCCTAAAGGAGATCAGTCCTGGGTGTTCATTGGAAGGAATGATGCTAAAGCTGAAACTCCAATACTTTGGCCACCTCATGCAAAGGGTTGACTCATTGGAAAAGACCCTGATGCTGGGAAGAATTGGGGGCAGGAGGAGAAGAGGACGACAGAGGATGAGATGGCTGGATGGCATCACCGACTTGATGGACATGGGTTTGGGTAAACTCCGGGAGTTGGTGATGGACAGGGAGGCCTGGCGTGCTGCGATTCACGGGGTCGCGAAAAGTCAGACACGACTGAGCAGCTGAACTGAATTCTTAAAATCTTTAAATTTAGATAATGAGATCATATTGTGGTTCTCAAAATTCTCCACTGGCTTCTCACTACACTTCTAGTCAAATTTCAAATCCCTACTTACTCAACTCTGGCCTGCTTTCTCTTTTCACTTGCAGTTCCCTCTGCCTGGAACACCGTTTTCCAACATCTTGACCTAGCCTGCTTTTTATTGACATTCAGTTCTCTGCCTTTCCTGACATCTAAAAGCAGTTCTCTTTCACTTGATTTAAAATCCTGCATTTTTTATCCAGTGTAATTCTGACATCTGAAATTATCCGACATTTATATCATAGTTTCTGGCTTTCCTGATTAGAGTGCAGAAGCCATTTTTGCAGGAACTTTGAATGTCTTGCTCTTTGCTTTATCCTCAGTAACTAGAATCCTGCCAGACAGGCAGAGAGACATTCAGTGAATAATTGGAACATGGGAATTTATAGATGAATGAGTGAATGAATGAACTAAAAAGCGTATTGTATAGAAATTAATGACTATTGATTAACTATGAAATATTTTTATGGAACTGCATTAGGCAGGGAGAAATGTTAGGGAGTGATATTTTTCTTCTACCTCTTAAATGACATTGTTGAAATATAGCCCAGGGAAAGGGCCTTGAGAGTGATGATTTCAGCAGCTTTCCATTCCAAGTAATAGAACATTTACTTATTTACTTACTTATTTTATTTCATTTAATTTTATTTATTTATTTCCCTCAAGCTTTCATTATCCTACAGTGTCACTGCTGAAGTTTCAAAGGTGAATAATGTTGCATAATGATTACATGCTACCCTAAAACCCTGAGTATTATGAACATACATTTTTTCCAATACACTAAATGTATATTCTAAACACCTTATTCATGAAACCTATCAACCCATCATATTTTACACTTAAAGCAGATTATCATCTAATTTGTTTTGTTCACTTTCTAAAGAGTTGCAGGTGCAGGAGGGCGCATAAGTGCCTTTTCATGATAACAATAATTTACTGAAATTTCTTAGACATAGCATTTTCCTTGTAATGTTTTAGCACCTATGTTCTCTTTAATACTTGCTGAATTTTGCTACCTGTAATATTTCATTTTCCCAGTTTGAACTATTAACATGTTTTATAGTTCCTAAGAATTTTTCATCTTTTAGCCTTC
Source organism: Capricornis sumatraensis (assembly GCF_032405125.1). NCBI lineage: Eukaryota > Metazoa > Chordata > Mammalia > Artiodactyla > Bovidae > Capricornis > Capricornis sumatraensis. The sequence goes on from NC_091092.1 coordinate 117,570,910, forward strand.
AGTTCAATTCAGTTCAGTCACTCAGTCGTGTCCAACTCTTTGCGACCCCATGAATCCCTCAAATCCTCATATTAATGTCAATAAATGGTGAATAACAGTAAACTCTATACAGAATTTAGCAAATGTGTATAAAAGGCCATATTTGCAAGGCTAAATGAATAGAAGGCATCTATTACGATTAAAATTAGGTAACTTTTACAGACCATACTCTAAATAGCTTACTATATTACTGATTAAGACAAAAGTTCAGTTGCAGAAAACAAGGTATATTGTTAGGAAGACATATTTGGAATGTAATTCATGTGAAATAAAACTATATTTCTCATAGTCTCATTCTAATATATTAGTTTGAAGTAATTCAGTTTCTCAGTGGTGTCCAACTCTTTGAAATAATTATTTTTAAGAATGGTGTTCACAATATCAATAAATCAGTAGTTACTAAGAATGTATAATGTTTTTCTAGCAATATCTAAGTGGACAGAAACATTTTGGTTTTAAACACTTGTGTGTGCATGATTTTGCTTGATCCTCACCATAACCTTAATTAATAAATATTTAGCTTCTTGCTGGGAATATCTTGAAATCATTGTCTGCCAGTTCCAATATGATTTCTGAGATTGATTTTTTTAGAAATTTTCCTGCTTCTTTGTGTGTTTAGTTTTTTGTTTGTTTGTTTTATAGAATGCCATGTACTGGGGAGGATTTTAGAGGTTCTTTATTATATTGCCTTCCTCTTAAGAATGTTATGTCTTATTGGTTGATCACCATAGTTTTAACAACATTGTACTTATGAAAGCAGTGAAAGTATTAGTTGCTCAGTCATGTCTGACTCTTTGTGACTCCATGAACTGTAGAACCAGGCTCCTCTGTCCATGGGATTTCCCAGGCAAGAATACTGCAGTGGGTAGCCTTTCCCTTCTTCAGAGTATCTTCCAAACCCAGGGACGGAACCTGGGTCTCCCGCATTGGAGGCAGATTATTTACTGTCTGAGCCACTAGGAAAGTCATTGTGTGTGTGTGTGTGTTCAGTTGCTAAATTGTGTCTGATTCTTTTGTGACCCTGTGGACTGTAGCCTGCCAGACTCCTCTGTCTGTGGGATTTCCCAGGCAAGGATACTGGAGTGCGTTGCCTTTTCCTTCTCCAGGGGTATTCCTGGCCCAGGGATCAAACAAACCTTTCCTGCATAGCAGGTGAATTCTTTATCACTGAGCCACCAAAGAAGCCCCAACGTTAATGTATTTGAACACTTAAAATAAGAAAGTAGACCTCATATTAAATATTGCTACCACAACAAATGTGACTGGTGATGGAAGCAAGGTCTGATGCTGTAAAGAGCAATATTGCATAGGAACCTGGAATGTTAGCTCCATGAATCAAGGCAAATTGGAAATGGTCAAACAGGTGATGGCAAAGGGAACGTCAACATTCTAAGAATCAGAGAACTAAAATGGACTGGAATGGGTGAATTTAATTCAGATGACCATTATATCAACTAATCTGGGCAAGAATCCCTCAGAAGAAATGAAGTAGTCATCAGTCAACAAAAGAGTCTGAAATGCAGTACGTGGATGCAATCTCAAAAATGACAGAATGATCTCTGTTCATTTCCAAGGAAAACCATTCAATGTCATGGTAATCCAAGTCTATACCCCGAACAGTAATGCTGAAGAAGCTGAAGTTGAACGGTTCTATGAAGACCTACAAGACCTTCTAGAACTAACACCCAAAAAAGATTTCCTTTTCATTATAGGGGACTGGAGTGCGAAAGTAGGAAGTCAAGAAACAACTGGAGTAGCAGGCAAATTTGGCCTTGGAGTATAGAATGAAGCAGGGCAAAGGCTAATAGAATTTTGCTAAGAGAATGCACTGGTCATAAAAAAGACCTTCTTCCAACAACACAAGAGAAGACTTTACACAAGGACATCACCAGATGGTCAACACCAAAATCAGATTGATTATATTCTTTGCAGCCAAACATGGAGAAGTACTATACAGTCAGCAAAAACAAACCCAGGAGCTGACTATGGTTCATATCATGAATACCTTATTGCCAAATTCAGACTTAAATTGAAGAAAGTAGGGAAAACCACTAGACCATCCAAGTATGACCCAAATCAAATCTCTTAACGATTATACAGTGGAAGTGAGAAATAGATTTAAGGGACTAAATCTGATAGACAGAGTGCCTGATGAACTATGGACGGAGGTTCGTGACACTGTACAGGAGACAGGGATCAAGACCATCCCCAAGAAAAAGAAATGCAAAAAAGCAAAATGACTGTCTGAGAAAGCCTTACAAATAGCTGTGAAAAGAAGAAAAGTGAAAAACAAAGGAGAAAAGGAAAGATGAACCCATTTGAATGCAGAGTTCCAAAGAATAGCAAGGAGAGATAAGAGAGCCTTTCTCAGCAATCAATGTAAAGAAATAGAGGGAGGTGGGAGGGGGTTTCATGTTTGGGAACACATGTAAGAATTAAAGATTTTAAAATTTAATAAAAAAAAAAAATAAAAAAAAATAAAATAAAAAAAAAAAAATAAAGAAATAGAGGAAAACAATAGAATGGGAAAGACTAGAGATCTCTTCAAGAAACGTAGAGATACCAAGGGAACATTTCATGCAAATATGGGCTCAGTAAAGGGCAGAAATGAAATGGACCTAACAGAAGCAAAAGATATTAAGAAGAGGTGGCAAGAATACACAGAAGAACTGTACAAAACAGATCTTCATGACCCAGATAATCACAATGGTGTGATCACTCATCTAGAGCCAGACATCCTGGAGTCTGAAGTCAAGTGGGCCTTAGGAAGCATCACTATGAACAAAGCTAGTGGAGGTGATGGAATTCTAGTTGAGCCATTGCACATCCTAAAAGATGATGCTGTGAAAGTGCTGCACTCAATATGCCAGCAAATTTGCAAAACTCAGCAGTGGCCACAGGACTGGAAAAGGTCAGTTTTCATTCCAATTCCAAAGAAAAGCAATGCCAAAAAATGCTCAAACTACCACATAATTGCACTCATCTCACACGCTAGTAAGTGATGCTCAAAATTCTCCAAGCCAGGCTTCAACAATACGTGAACCATCAACTTCTAGATGTTCAAACTGGTTTTAAAAAAAGGCAGAGGAACCAGAGACCAAATTGCCAACATCTGCTGGATCATGGAAAAAGCACGAGAGTTCCAGAAAAATATCTATTTCTGCTTTATTGACTATGCCAAATACTTTGAGTGTGTGGATCACAGTAAACTGTGGAAAATTCTGAAAGAGATGGGAATACCAGACCACCTGACCTGCCTCTTGAGAAACCTATATGCAGGTCAGGAAGCAACAGTTAGAACTGGACATGGAACAACAGACTGGTTCAAAAACGGAAAAGAGTACATCAAGGCTGTATATTATCACCGTGCCTAATAACTTATATGTAGAGCACATCATGAGAAACGCTGGGCTGGAGGAAGCACAAGCTGGAATCAAGATTGCCGGGAGAAATATCAATAACTTCAGATATGCAGATGACACCACCCTTATGGCAGAAAGTGAAGACGAACTAAAAAGCCTCTTGATGAAAGTGAAAGAGGAGAGTGAAAAGTTGGCTTAAAGCTCAACATTCAGAAAACGAAGATCATTGCATCTGGTCCCATCACTTCATGACAGATAGATGGGGAAACAGTGGAAACAGTGTCAGAATTTATTTTGGGGGGCTCCAAAATCACTGCAGATGGTGATTACAGCCATGAAATTAAAAGACGTTTACTCCTTGGAAGAAAAGTTATGACCAACCTAGATAGTATATTCAAAAGCAGAGACATTACTTTGCCAACAAAGGTCCATCTAGTCAAGGCTACAGTTTTTCCAGTTGTCATGTATGGATGTGAGAGTTGGACTGTGAAGAAAGCTGAGCACCGAAGAACTGATGCTTTTGAACTGTGGTGTTGGAGAAGACTCTTGAGAGTCCCTTGGTCTGCATGGAGATCCAACCAGTCCATTCTGAAGGAGATCAGCCCTGGGATTTCTTTGGAGGGAATGATGCTGAAGCTGAAACTCCTATACTTTGGCCACCTCATGCGAAGAGTTGACTCATTGGAAAAGACTTTGATCCTGGGAGGGATTGGGGCAGGAGGAGAAGGGAACGACCGAGGATGAGATGGCTGGATGGCATCACTGACTTGATGGACGTGAGTCTGAGTGAACTCTGGGAGTTGGTGATGGACAGGGAGGCCTGGCATGCTGCGATTCATGGGGTTGCGAAGAGTTGGACATGACTGAGTGACTGAACTGAACTGATTATGTCAAGTATTATAACACAAGGTATTACAAGAAACATCTCAATTGGAAAACTACAGATTCAGATTTCAGTAGTGTTGAGAGTTTGTTATTCACCAGGATCTTTAAAAAATATTGTCTCAAAATAACCTTACACATATATAAAATATATAATATGTATTTTAATTGTACATAACTGTTAATAATACATATAATATATTAATGTAAAATCTTATTCCAAACATATTTAACATTCTCTTTAAGGATTCATAAATCTAATAAAAGCTCTAAAATTAACCTTTTTTTCAATTCTAATTTTGTTGATGAATCCACATTATATATTAAATAAACATTTATATGTATTCCTCTAGATATGTTTATGAATGAGATGGAATGATTATTTTTACAAATGACTAAAAACTTGCATATGATGTTCATTAAAAATACAAAATCTCTGTGGTAGTTTTTGCCATGGCTACAATACTTTTCTTTAGGTTATGCTCAATGAGTCACTTTTCTTAAGTCTTCTCCCCAGGTTTTGGTACTATGTCACCCAGATAACAGAGTACCAATTCTATCTCCATCTGATTAACATAACAATTTATTAAAATAAATGTTAAGGAACATTTGAGGGGGGTTCAGGATGGGGAACACGTGTATACCTGTGGCAGATTCATGTTGATGTATGGCAAAACCAATACAATATTGTAAAGTAATTAACCTCCAATTAAAATAAATAAATTTATATTAAAAAATAATACATTATTCAGTTCAGTTCAGTTTAGTTGCTCAGTCATGTCTGACTCTTTATGACCCCATGAATTGCAGCACGCCAGGCCTCCCTGTCCATCACTAACTCCCAGAGTTCACTCAGACTCATGTCCATCGAGTCGGTGATGCCATCCAGCCATCTCATCCTCTGTTGTCCCCTTCTCCTCCTGCCCCCAATCCCTCCCAGGATCAAAGTCTTTTCCAATGAGTCAACTCTTCACATGAGGTGGCCAAAGTATAGGAGTTTCAGCTTTCGCATCATTCCTTCCAAAGAACACTCAGGACAGATATCACTTAGAATGGGCTGGTTGGATCTCCATGCAGTCCATGGGACTCTCAAGAGTCTTCTCCAACATCACAGTTCAAAAGCATCAGTTCTTTGGTGCTCAGCTTTCTTCACAGTCCAACTCTCACATCCATACATGACCACTGGAAAAACCATAGCCTTGACTAGATGGGCTTTCATTGACAAAGTAATGTCTCTGCTTTTGAATATGCTATCTAGGTTGGTCATAACTTTTCTTCCAAGGAGTAAATGTCTTTTAATTTCATGGCTGCAATCACCATCTGCAGTGATTTTGGAGCCCCCCCAAAATAAATTCTGACACTGTTTCCACTGTTACCCCATCTATTTCCCATGAGGTGATGGGACCAGATGCCATGATCTTCATTTTCTGAATGTTGAGCTTTAAGCCAACTTTTCACTCTCCTCTTTCGCTTTCATCAAGAGGCTTTTTAGTTCATCTTCACTTTTGCCATAAAGGCGGTATCATCTGCATATCTGAGGTCATTGATATTTCTCCCGGCAACCTTGATTCTAGCTTGTGCTTCTTCCAGCCCAGCGTTTCTCATGATGTACTCTGCATATAAGTTAAATAAGCAGGGTGAAAATATCCAGCCTTGACGTACTCCTTTTTCTATTTGGAACCAGTGTGTTGTTCCATGTCCAGTTCTAACTATTGCTTCCTGACCTGTATATAGGTTTCTCTTTGTGTAATACTTGTTTAAAACTGCTCAAAACTGATTACTTGTTTCAGCTTCATTACCAAAGACTTGGTAAGCAGGAATGTAATTTTGTTTTCAGGCAATGAAAGCCTTTGCTTTATAAAGAATTACTATTTCCTAATTTAGCAGACAGAATGTCAAAATCACCTTTTTTTTTTTTTTTTTTTTGTACTGCTTGTCACCTTTTGAAGTAAATGTCTCTCAGGTTGATCTCTCTTAAATCACCATCATTAATTGATCAGGGTAAGGGATATTTTATGTAGTCACAGACAATTTAAATCATACCTTCCTCCAAAGACATCTAGAGAATCGTTTCCTAAAGGAAATACCTGACATGTACTGGTGGGTATCTTTCAGAATACATTAAGGGAATCTGCAAATATTTTGAAAATATTAGGGTAGAAAGATTTCTACACCCTCAAGTCTCCTGTTCTGGAATGAAATAAATATTCCTTCCATGTTAATATCATGAAAATAATAACAATGACACAAATTAATCTAAGTTTAGAAAACTGATGATAGTAGCAAATTAATACATATTGTTGAAAAAACAGAATAACTTAGCACTTAAATGAAGCACAACTTTTCCATTGGAAAGGTGAATCTGTTTAATCTCTGTGTATATACATGAAACATTTTACTGAATCAAGTATTTACTCAGTGAGTTGCCAAGTAGTGCAGTATGAATATATTTCTTTTAGGTGGTGCTTTTCTTTTTTTATTAGACTAAATCATTGCCATGTCTGTTTGTTTATGTACATTTGCTTATCATTTTTCCTTAAACTAATCCTCTTCCACCAGATGTTTCAGCATCTCTTTCTCATAGGGCTTGCAGTAATATTTCATGCATGCATTGAATTTCATTCTCTTTGGAATTGTTATGTTGAGGCCTCTGTTCTCTCTCCAGGAGTTGGTGATGGACAGGGAGGCCTGGCGTGCTACAGTCCATTGGTCGCAAAGAGTTGGACACGACTGAGCAGTTGAACTAAACTGTTCTCTCTCAAGGTGGACTAATCCCTCCCCAGACCAAATCTATAGCCATTCATCCTGGAGCTGAATTTCTCTGTCAACCCAAGACTTTATGTTGTTGTCATTCCACTTTGCAACCCCTATTTTCCAGATCCTAAGTCCTTCTCTTGTTTTATTCAATCCTTTTTGTCTGGAGACATATTTCATGAACTTCCTAACAGAATGTCTTTGGGAAGTAAAACAAAATGCTGCATTTACATCTGGTGATATACTTATTCTTTTATTCTAAATTAATCATTTGACTTGGATTTTGAAGTCTAGGTTAATAAACTCCTTCCACAATGTAAAGGTGTTTTTTTTTTTTTTTCCCTCTCCTTTACCTTTTAGCTTTAGAAATATTTCTTGTCATTTTAATAGCCACCTTCTCTATTCATTATGTGATTTTTTTTTTAAAAGTTTTAATGATCATCTGCTTGGTACTTATGTTCTGAAATGTCACCATTCTTATGGTTTGTTAAGCATTTAAGCATTTTTCAACCTAAACAATTATTGCCTTCATTTTCTTGCATATTTTCTTTCATAATTTTCTATACTCTGTTTCATGATACTGATTTTTGGATTTGATATCATTTACTTGGATATTTGACTTCTGAATTAATTATCTAGTTTTCTGTTTATTTCTCCAGTATTCTTTTTTTTTTTTTCACTTTGTTTTCCAAGATACTTCCCATAGTATATCTTTCATCACGTCTACTGTATTACTTACTTTAGGTATCCAATTTTAATCTGTAAGAAAGCTTTATTTTTCTATATTCTTTTATAACATCCTGTTCTTGTTTAATAGATACAGTAACTTCCTTAGCCCTCTGACTACATTAATTGCTGTTCTACTTTGATACTTTCTTCTGCCAGTTCCTCATAGTTTCTCCATTTCTTTTTTTACTTTTGTATTTTAGAGAAATTATTTTAATATTTTGTTTTATTTCCTTTGTTATTTTCATTTAATTTTATTGAAGGCATTTACCACATATCTTTTGTGCCTTAGCTCTTTGTTCATATTTAAACTTCTAATACTAAAAATAATTGAAATTTTTGTGGGTAAATGTAATTCTCCCACCAGTTTATCTGACAGTGAGGGTTAATTTTAGGGAGGACAGCCCCCAGTGTAGTACTTGTAGCAGAATAATCTTTTGAGTGAATTTAATGATACCATGGGATATTATAAATGTATGATATCCATTGCTTCATGAATGTAGCCCTCTTACTCTTCAAAGCATATCCTTCCTTCTTAAGGTAGGAAGATAACCATGAGAAAATGGGGTCAGGAAAGAAAATGAGGAAGTGTTTTTAGAAATGTCAGATGCTACTTAAAGGACAAAGAAAATTGACCTCAAAAATGGCCAGTAGATTTAGCAAAGCATAAGTCCCTGGTGGGCTTACCATAGAAGTTTCTGAAAAGAACTGGAGATTAACAGATGACTAAATGAGTTACAGGGACAAAGGGAAGAGAGAAAACAGAAGTAGTGAGTATATTCAACCCCTCACTTTATGTCAATAGAACAGATTTTACCAACAGCGAGTTATTTCTTCATATCTTGAAATACTTTAAGGAATCCTACCCATCATATATTTAGAATTAGTGTAGTTAAACTTGTTTTTCAACTGAAAAAAAAAATGAAGTCTAGTATAAACTTGTGTTTGCCTTTTATTTCTAGTTTAAATCATACTCCCAAAGGAGACTCAGTCCTTTCTTTCTCTGTGCTACCTTCTCTGTGTATAAAGTGGTTACTTTATACAGATGTTACCTGTGAGCTTCCATTTTGATTACTATCTTCTTTGATTTCAATACTTAGCACTTTGTCTGGGACATAGTTGTTTCATAAGAAGTAGTTGGTTCGTTAGAATAGAACCACAGAATTTAACCAGTTAGATATTATAGGAGTAATTATAGTAACAAAGGCCTTTAGAAATGATATCAGAACATTGGTTTTTGCACCATGGTTCAATATGGCCAAGGAGAGAAATTTTTAATGCCCAATATAGGATTTGAAACCTAGCTACTGCAACCCCATATCTTGGTAAATAGACTACCAAGCACTCCCTAATATTACCCAGATAGAAAACTCATATGTATGCCTTAGTGCCTATGGAGAAGATCTACCATAAGCCCAAATTGAAATTGAGATTTATCTTGAAGTCTCTGGAAAACCCATCTCATCTAAATGAGATGATTTACATGGACTGACTTATTTGTTGGTTTATTATTTTTGTTGGTGTAATTATGAGAGGATGGTTTGTTCCACAGATCTAGAGAAAGAAAAAATGGAACAATGCTGGAGGAAAATAGTGTGTGTTTTGCATTCATATCAGGTTGATGAGCCCGTTGGAGAGAGAAGTTTCAGACAAAAGCTAAAGAAGACACTTGCATAAAGGACACTATGTAATAAGAGACTCAGGATTATGCCAAAATGACTCAGAATGCAGAAAGCTAGGTATTTTTTCCAATCTGTATGGCACATAGTTCCACTACTATAGCACCCTGGGTACTCTAGTGCAGTAGAGATGATGCTAAATGGAACAGTGGTGAGGTAGTAATGAAACACCAACTATCATGATGAATAGTAGCTAGTAGACATAGAAGTATTAATACTTAACATGTTTGAGAATAAGCGAGATTGCCGGATGCTCTTGTGAATTTGTAAATGCATTTAATAAAATATTTAATGACTCTCCCAAACAATTTAATCACATTTTACTTAAACATATGTAGGTGGGGACAAGAAATATAAAAACTTGAGTCGTTGTTCACATTGTGGTTTCATTGATATCATGGGATTATGGGGAAGTGCAGAATTTGATTATGTTTCTGTTTGTGTGTTTGTTTGTGTGTATTCATCTATGATTGTTACTCTCACCAAATTACTGTCATTCACCTGAAAGAGTTAATAACACATTCCTCAAAAGACCCACCTAGCTTTTCCTCAAGCACAAAACATGGCTTAGTCACTAAAAAAAAACTGAGCTAAAGAAATTTTACAAACATCTAGAGAACACTGAAACCATGCAAAATAAACACAGTGGGATCATTAACAGTAAATCATGCTGGGTAAAGTTAAGAGATTTTTTCTTGACAGATTATAAAGCTAGGGCAGGAAGGGAGGACTAAGGATAATAAATGTCAAAACTTCAATACAGTGGTTGATATAGTGGTTCAAGTAAGTGTATAAAAATTGTCAAGTTTTGATAGGAACACAATAAAATGGATTAAAAACAAACTAAGAGCTCGTAAATGTGGAGAATGATAGATGAGAGTGGGACCTTTGAAGTTCCCAAAAATGATTCTTGGCACTACTAAATGGATTTCTGACCATAAATAGAGGGCAAAGAGAGCCCGGAATTAGATTGGCAGATTATATCAGTTTGGAAGGTGAGATACCGATTTGGAGAGAGAATGATATATCTGGTTGTAAATATGTTCATGGGCAGAAAAGAACAAATGAGATTTAATTTGTTAAAGAGCAAGCAGGAAAAATATTATTCAACAACTGTATAACAGTACCATTTCTTCCCAATAAAAGTGATGGTGCAGCCTTTTACGATATACAGCATGCCTAGTAAAGACTTATTTTTATGAGCTCATTGTGTAGCAAGCCAAGTGAACCGACTACTTTGTGGAATGAGGTTGATTATCCAAGGAAAGTCATTGAGATCTCCTCAGACTGGAGTCTGTGTGTTTGGCAGATGGGCCAGCTGCATATTTTGTTTCTGTCTCCATCTGGCTCCTTCTGATTCTTGGAGCCTTGTTTGCATGTCAGGAAAGGGGCAGCAAGTTTCTCTTATTAGTAGAGCAACATGTCCACAATACTTACTGGTGTTCAATCAGAGACTGAATTCTAAGTTATATCCCAAGGCATGGTTCATATATTGTCTCCTCTAATGTATTCTTGCTTTCTGTCAAATACAATTTCGTAAAATAAGTGCACAATATCCATCCACTCCATTTGGTCTGAAAGAAAAAGACAGTCAGAACTCCTGTTTGCCGTTTGATAGACCACAGGTGCTGTAGGTAAGGCAGTGCTATTAATCAGAGATGTAAACTTTCCTCCCTGTAAAACTATGTAATTTATCTCCAGTTTTAAAAACCTGAATTCAAATAAGAATGAAAAGTGAAAGTGTTAGTCACTCAGTCGTGTCTGACTCTTTGTGACCCCATAGACTGTAGCCCTTCAGGCTCCTCTGTCCATGGAATTCACCAGGCAAGAATATTGGAGTGGGTTGCCATTTCCTTCTCCAGGAGATCTTCCCAACCCAGGGATCCAACCTGGGGGGTCTCCTGCACTGCAGGAAGATTCTTTACCATCTGAACCACCAAGGAAGACCTCAAATAAGAATGCAAAGTATTATTTTGTTGGTTCAGTTCAGTTCAGTTCAGTCGCTCAGTCGTGTCCGACTCTTTGCGACCCCATGAATCGCAGCACGCCAGGCCTCCCTGTTCATCACCATCTCCAGGAGTTCACTCAGATTCACGTCCATTGAGTCCGTGATGCCATCCAGCCATCTCATCCTCTGTCGTCCCCTTCTCCTCCTGCCCCCAATCCCTCCCAGCATCAGAGTTTTTCCCAATGAGTCAACTCTTCACATGAGATGTCCAAAGTACTGGAGTTTCAGCTTTAGCATCATTCCTTCCAAAGAAATCCCAGGGCTGATCTCCTTCAGAATGGACTGGTTGGATCTCCTTGCAGTCCAAGGGACTCTCAAGAGTCTTCTCCAACATCACAGTTCAAAAGCATCAATTCTTCGGCACTCAGCCTTCTTCACAGTCCAACTCTCACATCCATACATGACCACAGGTAAAACCATAGCCTTGACTAGACGGACTTTAGTCGGCAAAGTAATGTCTCTGCTTTTGAATATGCTATCTAGGTTGGTCATAACTTTTCTTCCAAGGAGTAAGCGTCTTTTAATTTCATGGCTGCAATCACCATCTGCAGTGATTCTGGAGCCCCCAAAAATAAAGTCTGACCCTGTTTCCACTGTTTCCCCATCTATTTCCCATGAAGTGATGGGACCAGATGCCATGATCTTCATTTTCTGAATGTTGAGCTTTAAGCCAACTTTTCACTCTCCTCTTTCACTTTCATCAAGAGGCTTTTTAGCTCCTCTTCACTTTCTGCCGTAAGGGTGGTGTCATCTGCATATCTGAGGTTATTGATATTTCTCCCGGCAATCTTGATTCCAGCTTGTGCTTCTTCCAGTCCAGCGTTTCTCATGATGTACTCTGCATAAAAGTTAAATAAGCAGGGTGACAATATACAGCCTTGACATACTCCTTTTCCTGTTTGGAACCAGTCTGTTGTTCCATGTCCAGTTCTAACTGTTGCTTCCTGACCTGCATACAGATTTCTCAAGAGGCAGGTCAGGTGGTCTGGTATTCCCATCTCTTTCAGAATTTTCCACAGTTTATTGTGATCCACACAGTCAAAGGCTTTGGCATAGTCAATAAAGCAGAAATAGATGTTTTTCTGGAACTCTCTTGCTTTTTCCATGATCCAGTGGATGTTGGCAATTTGATCTCTGGTTCCTCTGCCTTTTCTAAAACCAGCTTGAACATCAGGGTGCAACACAAAAGGGGAGCAATGAGTAATGTTGGAAGTTAGGTTGGTAGCCACTCAAGATGTACATGTGTGACTCTACATAGAAGACAGAGATGAAAATAAACTGCATTATATGTAGTTAAATATGGTTTGTTTACTAGCCCCAAACACTGCTGTGTTAGCTTCTTTATAGCCTTAGTAAGTGCTCTGTAACAGCAATTAGGACTCAGCACATTGCATTACTGCTAATATGCATGCAATAAAAATATTATCAAATAATTAATACAAAATCTTCTCCTAATTATTTCCTTCTCTTTGAAAGTCTCAGTGACTTTTGAGTCTTAGAATCCCAACTGAAGCCAGAGAAATAGGTTATAGAAACCCTTTAAAGGATGATAGAATGCATTAAAGAGTTCCAGTAGAGTTGGGTGGTAAAGGAAAAGAGCAGGTGGGTGGTATTTAGACTGAGAAAGCCAAGTCATTTCATCAGAAATCAATTAGGACAGCAAGCACCCCTCAGAGAAAGAAGAATGAGTGAACTAAGAACTTGTCAAATGTGAGTATTTTGTTACTTATAAGAGGGTAATTATAATAATAAAATTGAATGCATTTGCATTTGGTTTCCTAAACAAGGGAACATTTCGACATATTCAGAGATTCTGAGGTGTTGAGCATTCGCAATTACCTTTGATGTGATATTAAACGGTTCAAGGGGAAACTCGAGCCCTCATGCTGGGCAAATCACTGTTGGAAGGGAATTTGGGTTGAGAATGCCAGTGTCAATTCAAAAACTGGATTCTCAATCAGGGTACCATGTTTTCTGAGAAAACTGTATTTGTCAAGAAGAAATAAGATTTAAAATCAATCAGAACTTGCTTTTGGATTCTCAGTATGTGATAATCATTATGAAGAATCATGAAGAACTGGGCATTGAGATTGCACGGATTTGAACAGGAGTCATCATGACTCCAACAGAAAAAATAGGAACGCCTGGAAGATATAACTTGCCTTGACCATGCAAACACTTTATATCTCTACCAAAACTCAACCCCGTCTGGAAAGCTTTCCTTCCTTTGACCCATCATAGATTTCTCTTAAATGACAGAGAATGAGTTATATTTTACATATATTTTCTTTTTTATTTCTATTTTGTATTGGAGTACAGTTTTTAAATAATTTTATTTATTTAATTGACTGTGCTTGGTCTCTGTTGCAGCACAGACGCTTCTCTAGTTGTGGAGAGCAAGGGCTTCTCTCAAGTTGCAGCATGCAGGCTTCTCACTGCAGTGGCTTCTCTTGCTGTGGAGCGTGGGCTGTAGGCCCACAGACTTCAGTAGTTGTGGCTCCTGGGCTCTAGAGCACTGGCTCAGTAGTTGCAGTGCACAGGCTTAGTTGCTCCGTGGCATGTGGGATCTTCCCAGATCAGGGATTGAACCTGTATCTCTTGCACTGGCAGGTGGATTCTTTACCACTGAGCCACCAGGGAAGTCCTAGAGTATAGTTGATTAACAATGTTGTGTTAGTTTACAGGTGTACAGCAAAGTGATTCAGTTGTGCATATACATGTATCTGTTCTTCTTCTAATTCTTTCCCCACTTAGGTTATTACAGAATATTGAGTAGAGTTCCCTGTGCAATACAGTAGGTCCTTGTTGGTTATCTGTTTTAAATACAGTGGTGAGTACATGTCCATCCCAAACTCCCAATCTATCCTTCCCCACCTCCATCCTTTCCTCTGGTAACCATAAGTTCTTTCTCTGAGTCTGTTTTGTAAATAAGTTCATTGGTATCCTTATTTTTTTAGATTACACATATAAGTGATAACATATGACATTTGTCTTTCTCTGTCTTACTTCACTAAGGATGAAAATCTATAGTCCATCCATGTTGCTGCAAATGGCATTATTTCATTCTTTTTAACAGCTGAGTAATATTCCGTTGTGTGTGTGTGTGTGTGTCTGTGTGTGTGTCTGTGTGTGTGTCTGTGTGTGTGTCTGTGACTGTCTGTATACTACATCTTCTTTATCCACTCCTCTGTTGATGGACATTTAGGGTGTCTCCAAGTCCTCGCTGTTGTAAATATCACTGAAATGAACATGGGGATACATGCATCCTTCTGAACCATGTTTTTTCTCCAGATATATGCCCAAGAGTGGGGCTGTGGATCATATGGTAGCTCTATTTTTAGTTTTTTAAGGAACCTTCATACTGTTCTCCATAGTGGCTGTACCAATTTACATTCCTACCAACAACATAGAAAATTTCCCTTTTCTCCATATCCTCTCCAGCACTTATATGTAGATTTTTTTTTAATGATGGTCATTCTGACTGATGTGAGGTGATATCTCATTGTTGTTTTGATTTGCTTTACATACATTTTCTCTTTCCTGTTGAACTACCACCAAGTTGTTGATGTTTGAGAAGAACTGAGGTTGTAGCTAGTAAGGAAAGATTATGAATTTTTGGAATTATATTAAAATAAAAGGAAAAGTTTTAAATGCATTAACATTGTAATAGTTCAATAGCAATTATTGTTCCTCTATCGTCTGAAAATCAGTGTGAAGCAGACTGTGGAGGCTGCAAAGAACAGGAAGTTGTGTCCCATACTCTCAGGAAGTAAGCAGTGTAATGGTAGACAATAACATGTGAAACTAACTCTGCAGAAACAGGAAACTAGAAAATAGAAACAAAATAAAACAGCAAAATAGTAAGAGAGTTGGTTTGGGGGACTAGACATTTCCAAAATAATCCCAGCCTTGTGTATAAAGTAGAGACTCTTTTAAATTACAACTGATAAAGAATAAGGAATGAAACAGTACATTCCACCAAAGGCAGATTCTCAATGAGAAGGCTCATTTTGTCAATATTGTTTGTTTGTTTTAGTTTTGTCCAAACTAACTTTCAGTTTTATAATCTGGGCTAAAAAGGCAGAGTAGTGCATGCATGTGTGTACTAAGTTGCTTCAGTCATATCTGACTCTTTGTGACCCCATGGACTGTAGCCTGCCAGGCTCCTCTGTCCATGGGATTCTCCAGGCAAGAATACTGGAGTGGGTTGCTATGCCTTCCTCCAAACAATCTTCCCGACCCAGGGATCGAACCCGTGTCTCTTACGTCTCCTGTATCGGCAAGTGGGATATTTACTACTAGCGCCACCTGGGAAACAGAGCAGCACTCCTTCAAAGATGAATCAAGAACATATTCCTAGTTTCTCTATTTCATTTGTTGTATTTTACTTCCAATGCTACCACTGCTGTCTTGAACAGAATGTACACTCACACTTCTCAATGAGCATGTATTACAATGTGAGGGAGTTTGCCACTAGTAGTGCTACATGCTAAAATATAGACCTTCTATCCCAGGGCTTGAAGATGTGACTGAACCCTGATTTCTAAAAGAAACAGATCTTTCCTTCTGCTGGGTTCATTCTGTTTCATCTGTCTTGGAACCCATTTGCCATATCAGTTTCCTTGAGATCTAACTTGGCTGAAGCCATGGACAATCCTATTGTTTCCTTTTATTAAATAATTTATCATTTCCTTTTTTTATTGATGACATGAGAATTCATTCATTGTTCATTCTGCATACACCGAGTACCTTTTATGCCCCAGACAGCATTCTCTGAATGAGAAATATAGGAGTGAATGGAACCAACAAAGATGCTGCCTTTCCAGAACTCACAAAGGCAGGAGTCAGATAATGGCCCACAATATACCCAAATTAATAGCAGAATAAAATTCCTAGTGGCGATAAGCAATCTGTATTAAAATAGAGCAGACTAAGGTTCTAGAGGATGACATCACTGATTTTAATCTGATCCTCAGGAAAGGCTGCTCAGAGGAGACAGCTTGAGATCGAAATGAAGTGCAGGATGTACCCGTGTGACCTGGAGGGAAAGCATTCCCACAAGAGCCAATGCGAGTTCCTGTCAGAAGGAAGTCTTTGCCATGTAGAAGGAGCAGCAAGGGACCAAATGGCTGAAGAGCAGTGAGTGAGGCAGAAAGGCTGGGAGGTGAGGACAGAATGATAGGCAAGGACCAGATCTCGTTAAGCCTTTTTGCACCCCCTAAGCTAAAACCGTAATTTTCCTCAACATCTCCAGAGTCCATGCCACTCTTCCACTCAGGCTTTGGCCTTGCTTTGCCGGTTATGTCCTCCCCTCTTTAGCTTTTGCTGTAAAGATCCTTCCAATCACCCTCCCTCTTCCTGTAGGTGTGATTTATTGTGTTTGTGAAATAATTAGGAACAAACACAATTGTATTTGTCAAGAGGTTTTACATATGGGATATTTCTAAAGTTCACCTTTAGAGCAGTAAATAGCTTAGGGTGATAGTACAGAAGGGTGTTAGTCATAATCTGAGGGTTCATGCAGGGGACAACAAATCTTTGTGAGAACAAATGCCAACCTGAAAAAAAGAATGTATTTCATAATCAGGGCCTTAAAATACAAGGAAGGTAGCGGGGAAGCTCAACCACAGGGCAAGAAACCCCTCAGGTGTGTTTTTCTGAGGGTCTGACTGATGATGGTCACTTTAGAAATGAGATCATACTCAGTGAAGGGCAGACACAGTGATCCAGCTGCTTCAGAATGGAGAAGATTTCAAAGTCACATGCATCTCATAATTTTTGTTATTTAATCTTTTTTATTTTGTATTGGAGTATAGCCAATTAACAGTGTTGTGATAGTTTCAGGTGAACAGCGAAGGAACTCAACCACACATTTATACATGTATCCCTTCTTTTCCAAACCCCTCCTCTCCTCCAGGCTGCCAAATAACATTGAGCAGAGTTCCCTGTGCTAGACAGTAGGTCATCGTGGGTTACCCATTTTAAATACAGCACTGTGTGCATGACCTTCCCAAAGTCCCTAACTATTCCTTCCCCTAAGTCCTTTCCCCCTGGCATCTATGAGTTTGTGCTCTAAGTCTGTGAGTCTCTTTCTCTTTTGTAAGTTCATTTATATCATTTCATAATTTCTTAAGGAGCCCCTGTCATTTCCAGTCCTCAACTTCTGAGGAATGATAAGTGGCTCTAACATCATTAATCCTTTGATCCAAGAGGTAGAGCTACAAAGTGATGTCTAACACTGCCACATCACTTTGTCTGTTCTATGTTTGCTCTCCTTTCTTTAGGTAAATACTGAGGGTAGGGAAAGAATATGAAGAAAAAAGAAAATAAAAAAAAAATTAAAGGAATCTCTTCTTTGCCCCCCCCCCCCCGCCCCGACACTTTTTTTTTTTTTTTTTTTGGTCCATAAATAATCTCTGGGCAAAATTATATATTATAAGGAAATGTATTACAAAACTTAATTAGGGCTTTTAAAATTCAAGCCCAACATTCTATTTTATTTAATTTATATGAGGAATAGGAAGCTCTAGGTCAAAGGAAACAACTCAGTTTGTAGCCTGCTCTCCAGAAGAGGGAGGCCAAGCCACATGGACCTTAAGTTTAACCAGCACTCATATAATAGATAGCCTATTCTAGCTCTGGCTGCTAAGGTCAACTGGGAATTGTCCTTCGGGACAGCACTTAAACCTGTAGCCTTCAAGATCCAGATTTGTCTTAGCCTGAGATTCTTAAGGGCAGAATGACCCACTCAGAAATAGTTTAGATAAGCAGAATGATCTAAAACTTTAACCTCAATCTTCTCTGAACTCCCTTCTAGTTGACTAAGCTCTGTCTACATGGCCCTTCCTTTGTTTCTTGGTCTTCCAAAGCATTGTCCAATCTGAAGGACATCTATCTGTGTGCCCTTTTCCTAAGACCTCCCGATGATTAGCTCAGTTAAATATCATTTCCTCTGGGAAGTCTTCTGATATCAAATATATTAATAACACCCTCCATGCCAATTCTTTCTACCACATTTTTGTACTACCCCAGTATATTTCTTTCACTGTCTCACTATTCAAAAATTAACTAGTTTATTTATTGGTTTTCTGTTTTTACCTGTTTTCATCCACTCAAATGCAAGCACCATGATTTTTAGCTACATAATTTTCTTGTGCTCTAGAACAGTGCCTGCCACATGCACTGTTTAATAACCATGGTTTATACTTTCAGTTAAAAACTATTGCAAAATTATAGAAAAGTTGTAAGGAAAGAATAAAGGATGCCCATATAGCCTTCAACCAGAGTCATGAATTGGTAACATTCTGTCACATTTGTTTTTATCACTTTTTTCTAAACATATCTGTCTGACTACCTACCTACCTATCTACATATATATTTCCTAGAAACATTCTCATAACAGTACTTCATTGTAGGTAGCAAAGTCAGAAATTTTATTTTAATAGTTTTATTAGCTAATTTGGGCTTCCTTGGTGGCTCAGACAGTAAAGAATTTGCCTACAATATGGGAGACCCGGGTTCAATCCCTGGGTTGGGAAGATCCCCTGGAGAAGAAAATGGCAATGCAATCCAGTATTCTTGCCTAGAGAATTCCATGGACAGAGGAGCCTGGAGAGCTACAGTCTATGGGGTTGCAATGAGTTGGACACCCCTGAGTGACTAACATGCATGCATTAGCTAATTTAATGTCCACATTCAAATTGTGTAATTGCCCCAAATTATTTTTTGAGCATTTTTTTTTCTGATGTAAAATCCAGACCCTGATTGACTGTTGAATTTAGTTGTCATGTCTTTAGTATCTTTTAAGATGAAATTATTTCTTGGCTTTTCTTTGTCTTTCATGACAATGAAACTTTTTAGGAGTACATTTATTTAGGAGTACAGTTATTTTTGTAGACTACCAACAACCGTTTTCTTGAATTTGAATACATGAATACTGACTGCTGTCTAGAATTGTCCTTATATGAAAATTATTAAAATTGAAAATGTATAAAATTTTCAAAACTTCACTCAGTCCATTCTGAGATCTAAGAATAAAATGGGTACTAAATTAGACTTTGGGAGAGTCCCAACTTCCTGTCTTCAAACGTTTTTAATTTCCACAACTAAATAAATAACCTCAACAGATTTCCTGAATTTTTGTATTATGCTGACTTAAGATACACTATGAAAATTTAAGTAAGCTATTACAGTATAATTTATGTGGAACCCTTTTAAAGATCATACATCAATGAAAATATCAATCTCGTTAAAAATCAAGGCTTTACTAGCTTTACTTTCCAGTTTCATGTTCCACAGTTAGCCTTGTTTGACCAAAAAAACAAAGGAGACATTGTCTTGACTTTAGGTTTATTTTCAATAAAGTTCTTAGAGTGGAGGTTGCCATATACCAATATATTACTCTTCAAAGGAGAAAATCCAGATATGCTGGGCAACAAAAACCAATTAACAATCTCAGATTTTAATGTTTTGGGGAGCCCGGTACAAGTATCTCATAATCTTGCTGTTATATATTCTTACCTTCTAAAAAGAAGTTTGCTGAATACTCAGTTTAAATAAATTCATTCAAACAACTGGCAGCTAAGAATTATCACCTTGTTTCATAGATTATTAATAGCCTTAGCTCCAAAAGGTCCTTCAAAAATCACGTATCTCCAATTCAGTTTTTCTCTTATCTGGGGGGAAAATCTGCCTCATCTTTTTAGTCTATTCAGTGGTTCCCAGCCCTGGATGTTTCTTGGAATAAGTTGGGGGACTTTGAAGGACTAGCCATTCTTGAGTCACCACTACTGATTCTGATAAAAACTGGTCCTGAGTGGACCCCTAATAATTGGGGTTATCTTGAAAGAACTTTGCGTGCTTCTAAAGTGCAACCAGAATTATGAATCACTGATCCAAACCAAAGAAATTGCCATCACTCAGTGACATCAGTCAAGTAGAATGCTGAAATATCTTCTAGTCAGATAGCCCTGCTTATATGGTATACTCATCCTTCCCCTTTGTGACAAATCAATGTCCCTGGCTACTTCTAACTGAAAGGTTGTTGCTGAACCACGAAAAGATGTGGGGATTCTTGGCCTCTGGAGGAGAATTCAATCTGAGGCCAGAGATGCGGCTTGATTGCTCAGAGCTTTTGTGTAATAAAGCTTTATTAAAGTATAAAGGAGATAGAGAAAGCTTCTGACATAGGCATCAGAAGGGGCAGAAAGAATACCCCCGTGCTAGTTTTTAGCTGGATGTTATATAGTCACTAGCAGTCTGTTAATGCTTAAAACCCAGAGAATGGCACCAAGCCCCTCATCCATAAGGTGTATTTTGGCATAATCTTGGCACCAGAGGAGTCATCCTGGATCATAAAACGTTTGACTTGAATCTTGTAGAAAGGCAGATTACCATACAAATAGTTTCATTTACATAGATTAGGGGAACAATGTCTGAGTATAACATAATGATTTGTCAAGTAGGTTCTGAGCCATTAGGCGAACCCACTTGAAGACAGAGTCTGGGGTAAACGCATGGTATATTAACATAGCTTAATACAAACATTTCCATAGGAAAAAGGCATTGGTTAACCCAAGATTTGAGAATAGTTTACTTCAGGTGGAACCAGGTGTCATTATGGCAACACAGTATTTTAAGAGAAATCTCCTTTTAAATTTGTATAGAGAAGGGAAAAAAAATATATATATATATTTTGTTTCCTCCTGCCGCTTAAGAGAGAGATAAAAATTGTCTGATGCTTGCAGCCTACCTTCCTGCCTGTTACCCTCTCATAACCATATCTTTTAATTTTATTTAGATGCAATGGATTAAGACTCTTGACTAGAATAAATAAGACTATTATGTTACATAAACTTGTGACTAAAGAAACCAAAAACCTGTCTAATTTTGTCAATGTTAATTACCTTTACCATGGAGTTTATTATATTTACTATCCCTCATATCCATTTATGTTAAATATTTGACCATTTGCCTGATTCCTTCTTGTAGGAATAACCATGGCCTTTAGTTGCAATGATGTCTCACTTAAGTAAAAGATTTTCAAATGTATAGAAAACAAAAGAATTTGATACCACTAAATAATGAAACATCATGAAACTTTTCAAGAGATGATTATATAGTTAAATTGTTTATATATCCTCTTTTTATTTGGACTCTACAAATATGGATGTTATGACGTAAACAGTTACTTAAAAAAAAAAAATCAATTGCAGTGTCATCTGAACTCTTTACCCCTAATTTAATCAGGGTATTTGAACTATCCATTTCTGAGCTCATCAATGTTCTTGAATGTCAGATGCACCCTATTTAATCAATAACTAAGTCTTCATTAGACTCAATGAACTGCTGATGTGTACTTTTACATATTCAAACTGTCCCTCTGTATAGAATCTAACTGGATCTTTATTGAATGAAAAGGTCAAGTCAGGCTTCCCCTTGGCAATTATGTTAACTCCCTCAGATTCTCATTAACTAAACCATGTGATCACTGCACAAAGAATGCTTATAGAAAAAAAAGTATCGACCTCAGTGCATTATATTCTTTAAGAAGATTTAGTAATGGGCATTAGTTATAGAAGCAAAGAACATGACAGCTTACTGATTATGCAGATGTGTTTCCTGCATTTATTTAAAACAAACCAATTAGTTCAAGGGTTGGTGAACTCTTAAAGGGCCAGCGAGTTACAATTTTAGGCTTTGCTGGCTACATGGCCTGATGCAACTATTTAACTGTGCTTTTGCAGTGGAAAAGCAGCCACAGGCAGTACATAAAAGAACAGAGATGTCTATGTTACAAAATAAGGGCTTGTTTACAGAAACAAGTGGCAGGCTGTGGGTTATAACTTACTGACCCCTTAATTAGTGGAGCCAAATATGTCCTTTGTATAATATATATATATGCATATATGTACATGTGTTTGTTTACAAAATGAAATTGAGTGCCTCTTGTATCAAACTGGACAGCACAAAGTAATGCTACCAGAGATGTGAGTGAATTTTACATATATTTGAAGCCATCGTATTTTTTTCCTTTTAGTCAGCATGTCATGTTAGAAAACATAAGAGAAAGTCTCCATCCATGCCTCCTTTACTTAAGTAAACTGTTTCTAAACATATGTAGTACAGTCTTTCCTAAAGGAAGTCAATTGCAGAATTAAGCTATTCCTTAACTTTGCACACTTTAAATACCTAAGTAAACAAATACTCTCCTGTTTATTTGTTTGGTAGGGTTCTTGGATGTAAGATGCTTTATGCTGTCCTGACAGAATTCATCATTTTGGAGAAAGCACCAGAGGTCAGGTTTCAAGAGACAGTCTGTTTCCTCTGGTGAGGATAGAAATCTGTCATTAAATCTAAGTGCGCTTAATTTGGGAAGAGCAATTGGTTAAAATTTCAGTACCAAAGTAAGAAATATATAGCTAATTGAGAAGGAGGGGTGTTCCTAAAATGGTCGAGATAGATGGACTCTGATATCAGTCTCAACATTTTAAAGATTGCAGCCCAAGGACCTCTGGTGATTTTTCTTCATGACATCCCCTAATACCTGATAACAGGAATAGAAATGCAGGGGTGGGGGGAAAGAACCGAAAATGTAACCCTGATATAACCCCAACTCCTTTCATTCCATTTAAGCTGCCATGCATTGTGGCCTTTTTTAATGGTCATTTGTTGACTTTTTCTCTCTTGTAATGTGGAACTTGCCCTGTACATATCCGAAATTGACAGTTACAATCACAGTGGCCCACATATCCTTGAAATTCAGACAGAAGCATTCCATATAACATTCAGATCTAGTATTACAAAAGAGAAACACAACTAGTCAGTAAGACTCTCTTTGGTGCTTGGTTCAGAGACAGAGCAGCATCTCATCTATTATTGAAATAGTGCAGAATATGTGCTGCAGTGCATTGCCTACAGCATAAAGTAGCTAGACTAACACTTTTTGAGGGTATTTGGCCATATAGTCCTTAAGTCCGGTATCCAACTCAAGACATGACCATGCATTTTAAAGTAACTGAATCATGTATGTCTTTAGAAGTAAACATTACACTTGGTGTTTCTTCTAAGAGCATTGGGAACATATCTATACAACTACATGTAGAGATTAATATATAATTATATGACTATGAATGCAAATAATAAATCTAGTTATTTAATAGTTTTCACATGAAAAGAAAATACTAACCTGGAATTAAAATATAGATCAATAATTCCAAGAAAACTAGTCTAACTACATTAAATAAGTTTTGTGAGACACATTGTAGGGAACCTTCAAACTTGTCAGAACTTTGCAGTTAATGTAAAGTTCTGATGCTGGTTCATGGTTTTATGATAAATTTTGAAACTCAGCTCCATAGAAAAAAGTAAAAAGCAATTTTATTAGCTTTTGTAAAAAGCTTTTAAGTGATTTCACTAACTATTTAAAAATAAACATAAATAACATTTCAGACTATTATTATGACTGGGGTTATATTAAAAGTCTCTTGGAAGTAATTATGACTTTTTTGCTATTATAAAAAGCTTTTTATTAAAAAAAAAACTTGTATTTTATGTCCCCAATAATTCAGTAGTGATTCATTTGTTTTGCAATAAGTAATAGCTATTTCCAAAACTAATACTTATTTGAAACCTAGGAAAACTTGAGCAACAATATAGAGGACAAATGAAGTCATTTATAATCAGTTAAAGATAAAGTAAGCTAACTTTTCACAGGTTGTCCTCAAAATAGACACTAATGGGCATAACTCTCAACAAGAAAAATAATAAATAAATAAATAAAGGAGAAAGGAACTGAGTGAAATGGAAAATGGTAAATCCTGAAGATGTTGTGTGAGTTTTAAAAAGATTATAATAAAAGTTTTGTATAGTTAAAAAGCAAAGGTTAATAAAAAAAGGTAGTATTAAACAATAGATGGATTATAGGTAGAAGATATTCAAATAAAATCTTTGTCTTATAAAGAATGAGAAATAAAATATAGGCCAACTCTAAATTTGTGAGTTAAATATAAAATTAACTATGAATATTAATCTACTAAAACAGAGTAATAGAATAGCAAGAAGAAAATATGCAAAAGAAAACATAATTTAAAGTATTCTGGATTGAATACATATGTTAATAAAAAAATGTAAAGACAAACTTATTGATGCTGGGAAAGACTGAAGACAAAAGGAGAAGGGAGCGGCAGAGGATGAGATAGTTAGTATTACCGACTCAATGGATATGAATTTGAGCAGACTCTGGGAGATAGTGAAGGACAGGGAAGTCTGGTGTGCTGCAGTCTATGGGGTAGCAACGAGTTGGACACAACTTAGCAACTTAACAACAACAAAACATACTCATCAGAAGCAAGTTAGAGACTCAGTTCAGTTAGTTCAGTTCAGTTGTTCATTCGTGTCTGACTCTTTGCCATCCCATGAATCGCAGCATGCCAGGCCTCCCTGTCCATCACCAACTCTCGGAATTCACTCAGACTCACATCCATTGAGTCAGTGATGCCATCCAACCATCTCATCCTCTGTTGTCTCCTTCTCCTCCTGCCCCCAATCCCTCCCATCATCAGAGTATTTTCCAATGAGTCAACTCTTCGCATGAGGTGGCCAAAGTACTGGAGTTTCAGCTTTAGCATCACTCCTTCCAAAGAACACCCAGGATTGATCTCCTTTAGAATGGACTGGTTGGATCTCCTTGCAGTCCAAGGGACTCTCAAGAGTCTTCTCCAACACCACAGTTCAAAAGCATCAATTCTTCAGTGCTCAGCTTTCTTCACAGTCCAACTCTTGCATCCATACATGACCACAGGAAAAACCATAGCCTTGACTAGATGGACCTTTGTTGACAAAGTAATATCTCTGCTTTTGAATATGCTATCTAGGTTGGTCATAACTTTTCTTCCAAGGAGTAAGCATCTTTTAATTTCATGGCTGCAATCACCATCTGCAGTGATTCTGGAGCCCAAAAAAATAAAGTCTGACACAGTTTCCACTGTTTCCCCATATATTTCCCTTGAAGTGATGGGACCAGATGCCATGATCTTCATTTTCTGAATGTTGAGCTTTAAGCCAACTTTTTCACTCTCCTCTTTCACTTTCATCAAGAGGCTTTTTAGTTCCTCTTTACTTTCTGCCATAAGGGTCGTGTCATCTGGCTATCTGAGGTTATTGATATTTCTCCTGGCAATCTTGATTCCAGCTTGTGAAACTAGATTCTTGCAAATTATTTGTACATGACTCACGAGAGAAGCATCTAAAGCAAAATGATATATAAAATTTGAATGATCAGAGATGAAAGGCAATATACCTTATATATGTATATATATACACATATATATACATATATATATATATATATATATATATATATACACCTGAAAAACAAAACAAATACAAGATGATGAAGGAATGTATTAGATAAAATAGAATTTCACATATCCATTGGAACTAAAAAAGTAAGTAAACTCTTTTTTAGTTCTCATATTTTATTGAAATATAGTGGATTTGCAATGCATTTATGCTGTACAGCAAGGTGACTCAGTTGTATATATGCATATATGTATCCTTTTTTTACATTTTTTCCATTATGATTTATCACAGGATATTGAATATAGTTCCCTGTGCTCTACAGTAGGACCTTGTTGTTTATTCATTCTATATATACCACTCCAGCCCTCCCCAACTTCCTCCCCCTTGGCAACCACTAGTCTGTTCTCTGTCTGTGATTCTGTTTCTGTTTCATAGATAGGTTGGTTTATGCCATATTTTGGGTTAGGCATATAAATGATATCATGTCTTTCTCTTTCTGACTTCACTTAATATGGTAATCTACAGTTGCATCCATGTTGCCTTAAATGGCATTATTTTGTTCTTTTTATATGGCTAATATTCTATGGTATGTATTTACCACATCTTCTTTATCCATTCATCTGTCAGTGAACATTCTAGTTGTTTCCATGTCTTGACTTTTGTGAATAGTGGTGCTATGAACACAGGGGTGCATATATCTTTTTGAATTATATTTTTCCCTGGATATATGCCCAGGAGTGGAATTGCTGGATCATATGGTAGTTTTATTTTCAGTTTTCTGATGAACCACCATACTATTTTCCACAGTGGTGGCATCAACTTGCACTCCCACTAACAGTGAAGGAGAGTTCCCTAAAAGTCAAAATTTATGAGAAATATGTATGAGTCATAAACTTATACAGACTTAAGTGCCTGTCTTTGAAAAATAACATAAAATGGCATTGAAAATAAAATTTAAAGGTTTTAAGAAAATTGTCTTAGACTATAATACACTGAACACAAAAAATTATGAATATAGATTATTTGTACATTACTATTAACTTCCCTATCTATGAAGCCATTAGAAGACAAATCTATTGTCTAGGATAAATATTCTAGTCTCATGATGCATACTGCATAAATAAATAAATGTGGATTCAGAAAAGAACATTTTTAGCAAATTCCAAATAAGGATTGGGGCATTTGTATCAGTTGAAAAGAAGGTTAAGAAATAAATAAAACATGAACATGTAAGTTCTATCCATAGCACAGACTGCTACTCAACAGTCAAATTATTGGACTCAGCCTGCTTTTGCTAAGTCACTTCAGTCATGTTTGACTCTTTGTGACCCAAGGGACTATAGCCTGCCAGGATCCTCTGTCCATGGGATTCTCCAGGCAAGAATACTGGAGTAGGTTGCCATGCTCTCTTCCAGGGGGATCTTCCAATCAGGGATTGAACCCGAGTCTCTTACATCTCCTGCATTGGCAGGTGGATTCTTTACTGCTAGCACCACTAGTTAGCCTAAATCATTGTAACCAGGGGCTTTCCAGGTAGCTCAGTGTGTAAATAATCCATTTGCAATGCAGTAGACACAGGAGACATGGGTTCAATCCCTGGGTCAGGAAGAGCTCCTGCAGGAAGGCATGGCAACCCAGTCCAGTATTCTTGCCTGGAGAATCCCCATGGACAGAGGAGCCTGGGGGGCTACAGTCCATGGGGTTGCAAAGAGTTGGACATGACTGAAGTGACTTAGCATGCATGCATGCACACATCATAAACAGATCTCAAAAATATAATGTTGAGAGATGCAAGCAAGTTGTAGAATATCTGTACAATATAATTCCATTCATTATTATTTTGAGCATTCCAATTCTCAAAATAGGCAAATATATAAAACACAGAATGGAACGAAACCCACTAAGTATATTATAGTTACTGCTTCTCTGTGTGGAGGGAAATGCAATTGAGAATTAATTAGGAATCAGTGAAACTACTCTCTCTATGGGTAATGGTTGATGTCTTTTGTAAAGTACACCCCAAAATTGAGAGGAGTTGAAGAGGGGAAAAGGGACAGGAAGAGAATGACAGAGAGAGGGAGAAAAAGAGGCAAGGAGGAAGGAAGGGAATGGGAGAAGTAGAGAGAGGGAGGGAGGAAGTCGGTGGGGAGAGAAAGAGGGAGGTTTTGAAACAAAATCTGTGTGGTGGATACTTCATCTCTTATTTCTCATACTATTCCATACTCTCCTGTGTTTTTCAGCATTGATCAAAGCTCATTTCATTTGAATCAAGCTATATTAGATCCATGTTTCATAAATGATTGCAAGTCAAAGAAAACTGGAGTTAAAGTCAAGAGACTTGATTTTTAGTACAATCTCTACCACTTATAGCCTTGTGTGAGTCACCATCATTGAACCCTAGATCCTCTATCCACAAAATGTTAATAAGAATGGCTGCTCTGGTTAGTTCCCAAGAGTATGTGTAAAAAGCATTTTGTAACAGAGAAAATGCTTTCCAAATAGAAATGATTGATATTTATATATATTCTAATGAGCAATAAGTATTACAACTTCCAGGTATCTAATGCTTACCAAATGTCAGGCATTCTTAAAATATTGTTAATACTCAAAATACTAAAACTGAAAGTTAGCTGTTTATCCCCATTTAAAAGAGCAGAATATTGAGGCTCAGTAAAAAACCATCCAAAGGGTGGTAAATAGCACTGTCAAGAAAAGGGCAGATATTTTCTAATGTAAGTTATCCCTTTCCTTTTGGTAAAAATGTCTTTTGCAACATACAGAATATTGGGGAGGGGATGATTCATTTAAAGATTTTTCACATTTCTAGAGCTGGTAAAATTTATTTCTGATTGTGTGATACACTGTTTCTCTGGGTTAAATACTTGACTCTTGTTTTCTGATAGAAAGTATTTATCATTTGAATAAAAAGATCACCAGATGCCTTCATCTGGGTCTTGTGGAAGGGACTCTCCTGACTTTAGCACTGCGAGTTCCGGTACAGTCATTTTTATATCTCCATGTTCTTAATGATATGGGGCCTTCTGCTGATAGCTGAGGTGGCAGTCTGTCACTTGGCTGCTTCTGCTCACAGTCTGCCTGACAGCTCAAATACAAAAGAGCTGTTGGCTCTGCCACACTTGCTCCCAGGAGCCCACAGCTATGCTACCTCATCTGAGTGTCGTGCTTCAGTAAGTCTAAGCGGGTTCTTCTGCCCACTCAGCTTATGTTCTCTAATCACAAGGCAGCTGCTGGCGAAGCCAGCTCTCATCATTTCTCTACACAGACTCTCTCAACAGAGTTGCTCGGCAGCACGTATGAATGTAGTAGTGGCAGCCTCCTACCTTACTGATACTTAAGCCATCACAACATTCAAAAATAAACATGAGTCACGGATACCTCTTACAGAGCTGTTCACTAAACCATCCGTGATCCATAGTAGCTTTCCTAATTTTTATATGGCATCAGAAGACATCTCTGTAGAGACTTCCCTGGTGGTCCAGTGGTTCAGATTCTGTGCTTCCAAGGCAAGGGGTATGGGTTCAATCCCTGGTGGAGGAACTAAGATCCCACGTACCAGGCTGCACAGCCAAAAAAACAAAAAAAAAAACAAAAAACCAGACACCTCTGTAGACTTAGGAAAGAGCAAACCCCAAAGTGAAGCCTATGAGAAGGAAAACTGAGCCTAATTTATTTTGTGAAAGTGCAGTAAATGCTATGTTCAGAAAAACTTTGCATTGTTGTTCATTTGAAAATTCCACTATCCTTGTCATTCATTTCAGTGGCTATCCAAATATTTGTTCATGAAAGTATTTGCCATTCTAAGCATAACTTGCTTTGGAACTCAGAGATCTTCATCCTGTTAGTTTTGGTTCTGTGTTGATTCATAGCAAAAAAGTAATCAAATGTAGTATCCTGACACTATATTTTATATTTGCATATTTGGTTGCATATTTGGTTCAGTGGAGATTTCTAGCAGTTGTGCTTATGAGCTAAGCTAAAATTCCCTACCTAGCCCTATGAATAAGTCCGTTTATGTTTTATTACTATTTTAAACATATTAATAGTTAAAATGTGTATAATGAGGGGTTTGGAATATGCATCTATATTCACATTTGGCTTTTAGTACCTTGTTTTTGAATTACACTGACTTGAGATCATTTCAATATTTCAGAATGATTGATTCTATATACCAGTGAAGAAGACTAGCAGTGGTTAGATGCTGATGTTTCATAAATTTGTTATTGCATGTATCTAAAATATATTTACATGATTACTTTAGTTCCTCTTTGCATTATACTTTGAAATGGAATTTTTATCATGTCCAAAAATGTATATGATTTTATCATCAGTTTATATATTCTGACTATATGTGGAATTTGAAATGCAGACCTTTCTTTTTTATGGATAGATAAAATGGAAAAAATTCCTTATTTTCAGGCTCATTTTAATAATGCCCAATTCTAGGTGATTTCAAAGTGAGGTAAATGTTAATGCACTAAGAATTTAATATCATTCACAAGAATAGAAATAATGCATCGGTAGTGCTATATACACAAAGTCTCAGGGATGGAAAGTTGTAAAAAAAAAAAAAGGACGGGGAGATAAAAATCACTGTAGAGCAGAGTAAACCTTCCTATTCTTTTTTCATGTCAATTTGGAATTTTTTAACTCAAAGTCGTAAAATGACAGAGGAATAAGTCACAACACCATCAAAAGCAGACAGGGGACATCCACAAAGTCCCAGACACTTCTAGTACCATATGTTACTTTGACCCTGACATTATCTATTACAGTCTGAACTCAAAACTAATAAGGAAGCTCTGGCTTCCCTGGTAAGAAATTTTTCTTCATGTGCTTCCCCCACTTGGATAGCCTGATGATTATGAATTATGCACAGATGACTAGTTTCAATTCAGTTATACAAAATCCCTTTGTCTCGGTCAACAAAGAGGCCTGGGTCCCTACTTCATCGCATATCACCTAGATTCTTATCTTCATCCTTACATTTGACTTAAATCTCTACCAATCCTTAATTCACCAAGGAGAAGGAAATGGCTACCCACTCCACTAGTCTCACCTGGAGAATTCCATAGACAGAGGAACCTGGCAGACTATGGTCCATAGGATTGAAAAGAGTCTGATATGACTGAACGACTAACACTTTCAGTTTTTTCAGTCCTTGAGTCACCAAGCCATTTCATTCTTGATTCTGGAATTCCCTATAGCCTTGCTCCTCAAATTGTTGGCATCACCTGGGAACTTATTAATAAAGCAGAATAGAATCTTAGGCCAGAGCTCAACATCTGCATTTAAACAAGGTCTGGTTAATTTGCATGTACATGTAAGTTTCAGAAATATCACTCCTTGTGTTTCCTTACCATTGAAACACAGCTGTCTCTCTAAGCTGCTACTTCTTATGTAGTGGCTTCTCAAATGGTCATGTTCTCTGTCCTGTGTTTGTCATAGAATTTTGAAAGTCTGAAGGTTGGAAGAGTTCCCTCTTTGTTTCTCATTATTTCTAAATCATTCTCGCTCTCCTCCCTAAGAAAACATATCTACACTGAAGCTTTTGCTTTTTGGTTTCTCCATTATCCCATTATTCCTTGTTGCAAACCTCTATAGACCTGTCTCACTTCCCTCATCCCTTGAACATATTTGGACCTCGTTAACTCTTCCTACCTTGTGCACTACTCCTGATATAATGCATGGTGGTGTAAAGATAGAGAGTCCTTCCAATACATGGGCTCCAGTTTATTGATCTCGCATACAATCATCTTGACCTCCATTTCACATAAGCCACCAATATTCCGCTCATGCCAGACATTAATTATCATTCCCAATATATACTTTTCATCCATAATCTCAGTTTCACAAATTCCACTCTCTAAGTCTCACCTTCTCCCTTTCCAGTACATTCCCTCTAGTACCTTCTCTGCAACAATTGTTTGCACCCATCAGCACTCATAATTTATTTACCTATCCTGTTTTCACTCTCTTTCACTTACTTCTCTTCTTGCCTGGTTACCATAGTCATCTGTAAAGCCTGTTTAAATCAAATTCTCTTACTATCCAGTTCTTACAGTTTATTGCTTGAATATGTCACATAGTTTTATATTCATGTTACCACAAATCTTTTTTTTCTAGGTAAATAAGACTTCCCCTGTTTCTTATAATTATTTCATACTCTATTCTCTTCTCTCAAGCCTCTACACTTCTTCCCTGCTACACAGTCCTTTTAGTATCTGTTGATGATCTGTTTTCTTATTTCACTGACAAAACAGAAGCAATGCAAAGAGAAGTCTCCCAACTCCTCCCTCCAAATCTAACAACAAATCTGTTTCCTACCTACCCCTTTCAGTTGGTAACCTGTCCAAAATCCTTTCTAAGGATGACTTTCAGTGGATGCAATGGATCCCATGTCTTCATGACTTTTCAAGGACTTTGATACTCTGTCCCTCTTTCTCCTGGATAATCACATTAGCCAGCTCATCTTAATCTTTCTTTTAAGATCTTGTGACAGTGGGATCCCAAGTGTATTTTTATAATTGATTTATAATACTGTGTTATTTCAGGTATATAGCAAAGCAATTCAGTTATGTGTGTGTGCGTGTGTGTACACATATATATATGTATTTGTTTCAGTCACTCAGTCATGTCTAACTCTTTGTGACCCCATGAATTGCAGCACACCTGGCTTCCCTGTCCTTTGCTATCTCCCAGTGTTTGCTCAAACTCATGTCCATTGAGTCAGTGATGCCATCCAACCATCTCATCCTCTGTCATCCCCTTCTTCTCCTGTTTTCAATCTTTCTCAGCATCAGGGTCTTTTCCAATGAGTCAGCTCTTCCCATCAGGCACCCAAAGTATTGGAGCTTCAGCATCAGTCTTTCCAATGTGCAGTCAGGGTTGATTTCCTTTAGGATGTACTGGTTTGACCTCCTTGCAGTCCAAGGGACTCTCAAGAGTCTTCTCCTGCACCACATTTTGAAAACATCACTTCTTCAGTGCTCAGCCTTCTTTATAGTCCAGCTCTCACATATGTCACGGCTTCTGGAAAAATCACAGCTTTGACTATACAGACCTTTGTCAGCAAAGTGATGTCTCTGCCTTTTAATATGCTGTCTAGGTTTGTCATAGCTTTTCTTCCAAGGAGTAAGCATCTTTTAATTTCATGACTGCAATCACCATCTGCAGTGATTTTGGAAATAAGTCTGAAAATAAGTCTGTCGCTGTTTGCATTTTCCCCCACATCTATTTGCCATGAAGTGTTGGGACCAGCTGCCATGATCTTAGTTTTTTGAATGTTGAGTTTCAAGCCAGCTTTTTCAGTGTCCTCTTGCAACTTCATCAAGAGGCTCTTTGATTCCTCTTCACTTTCTGCCATTAGAGTGTGTATGTGTGTGAGTATTTCTGATTTTCTATTATACATTCTTATAGGATATTGAATATGGTTCCCTGTGCTATACAATAAATCCTTGTTACTCAAGATACTAAGTTTAAGTCTTGCTATTACAATTGTACATTTCACTTCTGGAGAAAAATTCCTTGAAATGTCTTCTCATATTAATTCACTATTATCCTCTCATTCTTGTTTTAACCCACTTGTATTAGTCTAAGTTACCCAGAGAAACAAAACCAATAGGAAGTATATATGAATTATTTTAAATGATAAATATAACTTCAATTTCTATATATAGGAACCTGAGGTAAGGGGCAGCAGCCGAGAGCACCAGGCTGTGACGGCGCAGGAGTGGCCGAGAGGCGCTACCCCATGCCTGAGGTCAGGGGCGGCGGCCGAGAGGAGCAACCCCACATCCAAGGAGCGGCAGCTACGTGGGCACAGAAGGGCCGAGAGGAGCTACTCCACGTTCAAGGTCAGGAGGGGCAGCTGTGAGGAGATAACACTCATCCAAGGTAAGGAGCAGCAGCTGCACTTTGCTGGAGCAACCATGAAGAAATACCCCACATCCAAGGTAAGAGAAACCCAAGTAAGATGGTAGGTGTTGCGAGAGGGCATCAGAGGGAATACACACTGAAACCGTAATCACAGAAAACTAGTCAATCTAATCCCACTAGGACCACAGCCTTGTCTAACTTAATGAAACTAAGCCATGCCGTGTGGGGCCACCCAAGATGGGAGGGTCATGGTGGAGAGGTCTGACAGAATGTGGTCTGCTGGAGAAGGGAATGGCAAACCACTTCAGTATTCTTGCCTTGAGAACCCTATGAACCGTATGAAAAGGCAAAACTCCCCAGGACAGTAGGTGCCCAATATGCTACTGGAGATCAGTGGAGAAATAACTCCAGAAAGAATGAAGGGATGGAGCCAAATCAAAAACAATACCCAGTTGTGGATGTGACTGGTGATAGAAACAAGGTCCAATGCTGTAAAGAGCAATATTACACAGGAACCTAGAATGTCAGGTCCACGAATCAGGGCAAATTGGAAGTGGTCAAACAGGAGATGGCAAGAGTGAACGTCGACACTCTAGGAAACAGAACTAAAATGGACTGGAATGGGTGAATTTAACTCAGATGACCATTATATCTCCTATTGTGGGCAGGAATTCCTTAGAAGAAATGGAATAACCATCACGGTCAACAAAAGAGTCCAAACTGCAGTACTTGGATGCAATCTCAAAAACGAAAGAATGATCTCTGTTTGTTTCCAAGGCAAACCATTCAATATCACAGCAATCCAAGCCTATGCCCCAACCAGTAACACTGAAGAAGGTGAAGTTGAAAGGTTCTATGAAGACCTAGAAGACCTTTCAGAACTAACACCAAAAAAAGATGTCCTTTTCATTAGAGAGGACTGGAATGCAAAAGTAGGAAGTCAAGTAACACCTAGGGTAACAGGCAAATTTGGCTTTAGAGCACAGAATGAAGCAGGGCAAAGGCTAATAGAGTTTTGCCAAGAAAATGCACTGGTCATAGCAAACACCCTCTTCCAACAACACAAGAGAAGACTCTACACATGGACATCACCAGATGGTCAACACTGAAATCAGGTTGATTATATTCTTTGCAGCCAAAGATGGAGAAGCTCTATACAGTCAGCAAAAACAAGACCAGCAGCTGACTGTGGCTCAGATCATGAACTCCTTATTGCCAAATTCAGACTTAAATTGAGAAAGTAGGGGAAATCACTAGACCATTCAGGCATGACCTAAATCAATTCCCTTATGATTATACAGTAAAAGTGAGAAATAGATTTAAGGGACTAGATCTGATAGAGTGCCTGATGAACTACGGATGGAAGTTCATGCCATTGTACAGGAGACAGGGATCAAGACTATTCCCATGGAAAAGAAATGCAAAAGAGCAAAATGGCTGTCTGGGGAGGCCTTACAAATAGCTGTGAAAAGAAGAGAAGTGAAAAGCACAGGAGAAAAGGAAAGATATAAGCATCTGAATGCAGAGTTCTAAAGATAGCAAGGAGAGATAAGAAAGCCTTCCTCAGCCATCAATGCAAAGAAATAGAGGAAAACAACAGAATGGGAAAGACTAGAGATCTCTTCAAGACAAGTAGAGATACCAAGGGAATATTTCATGTAAAGATGGGCACAATAAAGGACAGAAATGGTATGGACCTTATAGAAGCAGAGGATATTAAGAAGAGGTGGCAAGAATACACAGAAGAACCATACAAAAAAGATCTTCATGACCCAGATAATCACGATGGTGTGATCACTCACCTAGAGCCAGACATCCTGGAATGTGAAGTCAAGTGAGCCTTAGAAAGCATCACTATGAACAAAGCTAGTGGAGGTGATGGAATTCCAGTTGAGCTATTTCAAATCCTGAAAGATGATGCTGTGAAAGTGCTGCACTCAATATGCCAGCAAATTTGGAAAACTCAGCAGTGGCTACAGGACTGGAAAAGGTCAGTTTTCATTCCAATCCTAAAGAAAGGCAATGCCAAAGAATGTTCAAACTACCACACAATTGCACTCATCTCACATGCTAGTAC
This sequence comes from Capricornis sumatraensis, assembly GCF_032405125.1. Taxonomy (NCBI): domain Eukaryota; kingdom Metazoa; phylum Chordata; class Mammalia; order Artiodactyla; family Bovidae; genus Capricornis; species Capricornis sumatraensis. The sequence continues at coordinate 117,606,634 of NC_091092.1, forward strand.
AGTAATGCTCAAAATTCTCCAAGCCAGGCGTCAGCAATACGTGAACCATGAACTTCCAGATGTTCAAGCTGGTTTTAGAAAAGGTAGAGGAACCAGAGATCAAATTGCCAACATCCGCTGGATCATGGAAAAAGCAAGAGAGTTCCAGAAAAACATCTATTTCTGCTTTATTGACTATGCCAAAGCCTTTGACTGTGTGGATCACAATAAACTGTGGAAAATTCTGAAAGAGATGGGAATACCAGACCACCTGACCTGCCTCTTGAGAAATCTGTATGCAGGTCGGGAAGCAACAGTTAGAACTGGACATGGAACAACAGACTGGTTCCAAATAGGAAAAAAATGTGTCAAGGCTGGACATTGTCACCCTGCTTATTTAACTTATATGCAGAATACATCATGAGAAACTCTGGGCTGGAAGAAGCACAAGCTGGAATCAAGATTCCCAGGAAAAATATCAATAACCTCAGATATACAAATGACACCACCTTTATGGCAGAAAGTGAAGAAGAACTAAAAACCTCTTGATGAAAGTGAAAGAAGAGAGTGAAAAAGTTGGCTTAAAGCTCAACATTCAGAAAACGAAGATCATGGCATCCGGTCCCATCACTTCGTAGGAAATAGATGGAGAAACAGTGTAAGCAGTGTCAGACTTTATTTTTTTGGGCTCCAGAATCACTACAGATGGTGACTGCAGCCATGAAATTAAAAGACGCTTACGCCTTGGAAGGAAATTTATGACTAACCTAGACAGTATATTAAAAAGCAAAGACATTACTTTGCCAACAAAAGTCTGTCTATTCAAGGCTATGGTTTTTCCAATGGTCATGTATATATGTGAGAGTTGGACTGTGAAGAAAGCTGAGCACTGAAAAATTGATGCTTTTGAACTGTGGTGTTGGAGAAGACTCTTGAGAGTCCCTTGGACTGGAAGGAGATCCAACCATTCCATTCTGAAGATCAATCCTGGGTGTTCATTGGAAGGACTGATGCTAAAGCTGAAGCTCCAGTACTTTGGCCACCATATGCAAAGAGTTGCCTCATTGGAGAACACTCTGATGCTAGGAGGGATTGGGGGCAGGAAGAGAAGGGGACAACAGAGGATGAGATGGCTGGATGGCATCACTGACTCTATGGAAATGAGTTTGAGTAAACTCTGGGTGTTGGTGATGACAGGGAGGCCTGGCGTACTGCGATTCATGGGGTCGCAAAGAATCAGACACGATTGAGTGACTGAACTCAACTGACTGAAATGAACTGAAGAAATGATATTTATATTTAATATGTGCATATATATATATGTGTATATATATAAGTATATATATGTGTGTGTGTGTATATATATTTATATATATATGAAATTTTCTCATTCAGTTATAGAGGTTGAGAAGTCCCAAGATCTGCATTTGGCAAGCTGGAGACTCAGAATAACCAATGGTACAGGTTCTAGTATGTGTTCAGGAGAATTTCAGTGTCCCAGCTCATCAACAGTCAGCCAAGAAGAATATATTCTCCTTTATTTGCCCTTTTGCTCTATTCAGGCCTCCCACGAGTTGAATGAGTTCTGTCCACATTGAGGAGGGCAATCTTCTTTACTAAGTCTACCAATTCAAATGCTAATTTCATCTGGATGCACTCTCACAAACACACCTAGAATAATGTTTATCTTGGCACTCTGTGGCCTACTCAAGCTGACACATAAAATAAATCATGATATTACTCAATTAGACTTTTATTCCCAGCACTCCACCAAAACTACTTCTTGAAAGTTGCTGCTGACCTCCATGTTACCATCCTAGTGATTAATTCTCAGTTCTCATTCTTCAAGTCACAGTGTATTGAAACACTCAAATTCACCTCAGGTATTCCAAATTCTTGGATTTTTTCCCCCTGTCTAATAGGCTGCTCCGTCTCAGTCTCTTTGAAAGTTCCTCTTTATTATCCCTATCTTTTAACTTTAAAGTGTCCTGGAACTTAATCCCTTGACTTCTTGTCTTTTCTTTTATACATCCCTTCTGTTAGCAAACTCATCTAGCTTTAAGTAAAAGCTCTGTGCCAGTGACTACATACTGTTTTTCCTACCACCCTGGCTTCTTCCCTGAACTCCAGCACTGTCGTAGACATCACCTGCCTGTACTAACACCAAACTTTTGATTTATAATTGACTAAACTTAATCCATGTTGTGTGCTATCTGACATCTCCATTCTACGAGTAGTTTTAAGGGGGAAAAGCTTGAAATGATTTTGTCTTACTCCTTTATCCTTCATATTTCACAGCAAATCCAGGAGTAAATCCTGTTGACACTAACTTTGAAATATATCCAAGTTTTGACCACTTATTATTCTCTTCACTGAAAAAAGCCATGATCATCTTTTCGTTTGACTTCAGTTAGAGCCTCCTGATTCGACTACTTTTTAAAACAGCTTTATTGAAATGTATTTTACATATCATAAAATTAATAATTTTTCACATGTGCAATTCAATGATTATAATAACTTTTCTGAGTAGTAAAACCACCACAGTATAACAGTTTTAAAATATTATCATCCTCTTCATTTTAAGATAAGATCCATCATGCTTATTTCCCATTCCCAACCCTAGCTCTAGAAACCACTTTTCTTTTTGTATCTGTGACATTTCAAATAAATAGAATGATAGAATATATACTCTATTCTGTCTAGTTTCTTTCACTTAGCATAATATTTTTATATAAATTTATTTATTTTAATTGAAGGCTTATTACTTTACAATATTGTAGTGGCTTTGCCATACATTGACATGAATCCACCACGGGTGTACATGTGTTCCCCATCCTGAACCCCCCTCCCGCCTCCCTCCCCATCCCATCCCTCTGGGTCATCCCAGTGCACCAGCCTTGAGCACCGTGTCTCATGCATTGAACCTGGACTGGTGATCTGTTTCACATATGATAATATACATGTTTCAATGCCATTCTCTCAAATCATCCCACCCTCGCCTTCTCCCACAGAGTCCAAAAGACTGTTCTATACATCTGTGTCTCTTTTGCTGTCTTGCATACATGGTTATCATTACTATCTTTCTAAATTCCATATATATGCGTTATTATACTGTATTGGTATTTTTCTTTCTGGCTTACTTCACTCTGTATAATAGGTTCCAGTTTCATCCACCTCATTAGAACTGATTCAAATGTATTCTTTTTAATGGCTGAATAATACTCCATTGTGTAAATGTACCATAGCTTTCTTATCCATTCATCTGCTGATGGGCATCTAGGTTGCTTCCATGTCCTGGCTATTATAAACAGTGCTGAAATGAACACTGGGGTACACGTGTCTCTTTCAGTTCTGGTTTCCTCGCAACAGTGTAAGAGGTTTCCCTTTTCTCCACACCCTCTCCAGCATTTATTGTTTGTAGATTTTTGGATAGCAGCCATTCTGACTGGTGTGAAATGGTACCTCTTTGTGGTTTTGATTTGCATTTATCTGATAATGAGTGATGTTGTGCATCTTTTCATGTGTTTGTTAGCAATCTGTATGTCTTCTTTGGAGAAATGCCTGTTTAGTTCTTTGGCCCATTTTTTGATTGGGTCGTTTATTTTTCTGGAATTGAGTTGAGGAGTTGCTTGTATATTTTTGAGATTAATTCTTTGTCAGTTGCTTCATTTGCTATTAGTTTCTCCCCTTCTGAAGGCTGTCACCTTGCTTATAGTTTCCTTTGTTGTGCAGAAGCTTTTAAGTTTAATTAAGTCCCATTTGTTTATTTTTGCTTTTATTTCCTTTACTCTGGGAGGTGGGTCATAGAGGATCCTGCTGTGATTTATATCGGAGAGTGTTTTGCCTATGTTTTCCTCTTGGAGTTTTATATTTTCTGGTCTTACACTTAGATCTTTAATCCATTTTGAGTTTATTTTTGTGTATGGTGTTAGAAAGTGTTCTAGTTTCATTCTTTCACAAGTGGTTGACCAATTTTCCCAGCACTGCTTGTTAAAGAGATCGTCTTTTCTTCATTGTATATTCTTGCCTCTTTTGTCGAAGATAAGGTGTCCATAGGTGTGTGGATTTATCTCTGGGCTTTCTATTTTGTTCCATTGATCTATATTTCTGTCTTTGTGCCAGTACCATACAGTCTTGATGACTGTAGCTTTGTAGTATAGCCTGAAGTCAGGCAGGTTGATTCCTCCAGTTCCATTCTTCTTTCTCAAGTTTGCTTTGGCTATTCGAGGTTTTTTGTATTTCCATACAAATTGTGATATTATTTGCCCTAGTTCTGTGAAAAATACCGTTGGTAGCTTGACAGGGATTGCATTGAATCTATAGATTGCTTTGGGTAGTATACTCATTTTCAGTATATTGATTCTTCCAATCCATGAACACAGATTTAGGGGAAGTGTTTTCAATTTTTCACCATTGAGGATAATGTTTGCTGTGGGTTTGTTATACATAGCTTTTATTATGTTGAGGTATGTTCCTTCTATTCCTGCTTTCTGGAGAGTTTTTATCATAAATTGATGTTGCATTTTGTCAAAGACTTTCTCTTCATCTATTGAGATAATCACATGGTTTTTATTTTTCAGTTTGTTAATGTGGTATATTATGTTGATTGATTTGTAGATATTGAAGAATCCTTGCATCCCTGGGATAAAGCTCACTTGGTCATGATGCATGATCTTTTTAATATGTTGTTGAATTCTGTTTGCTAGAATTTTGTTAAGGATTTTTGCATCTATGTTCTTCAGTGATATTATCCTGTAGTTGTCTTTTTTTTTTTGTGGCATCTTTGTCTGGTTTTGATATTAGGGTGATGGTGGCTTCATAGAATGAGTTTGGAAGTTTACCCTACTCTGCAATTTTCTGGAAGAGTTTGAGTAGGATAGGTGTTAGCTCTTCTCTAAATTTTTGGTAGAATTCAGCTGTGAAGCTGTCTGGTCCTGGGCTTTTGTTTGCTGGAAGATTTCTGATTACAGTTTCAATTTCCATGCTTGTGATGGGCCTTTAAGATTTTCTATTTCTTCCTGGTTCAGTTTTGGAAAGTTATATTTTTCTAAGAGTTTGTCCATTTCTTCCAAGTTGTCCATTTTATTGGCATATAGTTGCTGATATTAGCCTCTTATGATCCTTTGCATTTCTGTGTTGTCTGTTGTGATCTCTCCATTTTCATTTCTAATTTTGTTGATTTGATTCTTCTCCCTTTGTTTCTTGATGAGTCTGGCTAATGGTTTGTCAATTTTATTTATCTTCTCAAAGAATCAGCTTTTGGTTTGTTGATTTTTGCTATGATCTCTTTTGTTTCTTTTGCATTTATTTCTGCCCTAATTTTTAAGATTTCTTTCCTTCTGCTAACCCTGGGGTTCTTCATTTCTTCCTTTTCTAGTTGCTTTAGGTGTAGAGTTAGGTTATTTATTTGAGTTTTTTCTTGTTTCTGAAGTAGCCTATTGCTATGAACCTTCCCCTTAGCAGTGCTTTTACAGTGTCCCATAGGTTCTGGGTTGTTTTGTTTTCATTTTCATTTATTTCTATACATATTTTGATTTCTTTTTTGATTTCTTCTGCGATTTGTTGGTTATTCAGCAGCATGTTGTTCAGCCTCCATATGTTGGAATTTTTAATAGTTTTTCTCCTGTAATCGACATCTACTTAGCATATTTTTGAGGTTCATCCCTGATATGACATATTTCAGTAGTTTGTTCCTTTCTATTGCTGTAGAGTATTTCATTGTATGGATATACTACATTTCTGTCTATACTTTGTATAAGCTGATGAATGCTTACATTGTTTCTAGTTTGGGGCTATTGTGAGTAATTCTTTATGAACTTTGATGTGTAGGTCTTTTTGTGTACATGTTTTTATTTCCCCTAAATAGGTATCCAGTAGTAGAATTTCTGGATCGTATGGTAGTTGCATGTTTAACTTCGATGGCAACCTTGTTTTCCAAAGTGGCAGCACCGTTTCACATTTCCACCAGCAGTGTATGAGGGTTACTGCCTTCCTATATCCTTTCTTGTCTATACCAATCATTTTAGTGCATGCAGAATGGTAACTTATTGTGGTTTTAATTTGCATGTCCTTAGTGATTAATGAGGGGCTTCCCTGGTGGCACAGTGGTAAAAAAAATTGCCAGTCAATTCAGGAGACACAGGAGATGCAGATTTGATCCCTGTGTGGGGAAGAGTCCCTGGAGAAGGAAATGGCAACCCACTCCAGTATTCTTGCTGGGTACTCCCAGGGACAGAGGAGCTTGGCAGGCTGCACTCCATGGGGTTACAAAGAATCAGACATTACTTAGCAACTAAACAACAGTGACCAATGATCTTTTAGCATCTTTTCATGTGCTTGTTAGCCATTCATCGTTCTTCTTTGATAAAATGTTTATTCCTATTTTTTCCTTTTTTTAAATTGAGTTGTTTCTCTTCTTATTGAGGTGTCAAGGGTTTTTTTAATATATAAATTCTGGACACATACCTCATATTGTGTATGTGTTTGTCAATATTATCTGCCAATTTTTCCTTTATCTTTTCATTTTTTAATGTTGCATATTGAAGTACAAAATTTTTTTAATTTTTATGAGGTTCAGCATATCAAATTTTTTCTTTCAGGGCCCAAACTTTAGTGTTACAGCTAAGAAGTCTTTGCTTAGTTCTAGGTCCCAAAGATCTTCTGTGTTTCCACCTAGAGTTTTAATTTATTTAGCTCTTACATTTAAGTTTCTGATCCAGTGTGAATTATTTTTTGTATATAGTGTCACATTCCCTGCTCCATCTTTATTCATGCACATGCTGTAATCAATACCAAGAAAATGGTCATTTAAAATTTTAAGTCACATCATATGCCTCCTCCTGTTAAGATCCTCTAATGGCTTCACATCTCATTCCAAGGGATACAGAAAGTCCTAAAGTGTCCTGAATCTCCTACCTTTTGATATGTCTTTTTAACTTGTGTGGTTTGCTCCAGGATTACAGGCTTCATTGCTATTTCTCAGAGTCTAATATCTCTGCCTGACAGTGTCTGCTCATGCTGCTTTATCTGCTTTATCAGGAATTTCTGTCATCTCCTCATAGGCATCTTCCCCAGCTATACTCTCTATAAACAAGTGCTCTGTGTCATATTCCCTGGTGGCTCAGATGGTAAAGAATCTGCCTGCAATGCAGGAGACCCAGGTTTGATTCCTGGGTCAGGAAGATCCCATGGAGCAGGAAGTGGCAACTCACTCCAGTATTCTTGCCTGGAGAAGTCCATGGAAAGAGGAGCCTGGCAGGCTACTGTACATGGGGTCAGAAAGAGTTGGACATGACTGAGGGATTAACACTGCATTTTGGACTACTGCATGTCGTATTCTGTGTCCTTTTTTCATATTTCCTTCATGGCCTTTAGCCTCTCCCAATACAATATAGGTATATTTATTAATGTGCGTGTGTTTGTTTATATGTTGTCAGCTTACCCCCATTAAAGCTCTGTAAGGTCAGAGACATTTTTCTTTTTCCCATGATGTTATCTTTATTACCTAGAAGAATGCCTGACACATAGTAAAAATATTTGTGGATAAAAAATATGAATGACTCATGGTCCTTATCTTTGCTTCCAAGAAGATGTCCAAGAGTGGTATGTGAGTCCAAGTATGCTGATATTCTTGAAGAAAAGTGAAAGTGGAGTAATATGGGGCTTGCTTTGTTTCTACTGATAGACACATCATTATGCAATGTTAACTGTGATAAACGATGATCTGAATGATTTTACAAAATAAAAATCCCATATTGAATTACCTCAGAATCATGTTGATTATAATCGTTTAATAATATATTTCAAGTTCTTGCACAAGTATTAGAAAAATATTTTTCAAAATAATTTCTATAAAAATGTTCAATTTAAGTAGACAGATATGTGCATATTATTTGTTAGATGATGTAATCCTTTTCTGACTACCATATCTATGAATAATTTTTCTCTCTCTTCCCACTTATAGTAATTTATTTATGCCTACTTTTATGAAAGTTATCATTTGATTATCAATCTTTGCTTGTATTAAAGCCATCTCTGCCACCTCACTCTAAATATATACAAATGGATTATAAACTACTAATGAGCACAATCAGTATCTTATCTGTCTTTGCATTTTCCAGAAATACTTTGCATAAATTTCTCACATACATTTTTATCCAATAAATAGTTTTTTTTTGAAACTTTAGCTAATATGCCAAAATAGGAAACTCATGTTGCCAAGTGAGATTGATTGAACAATATAGAATAATAATGCTGACTATTTTTATAGACTCATGGAACATATGAACTCTTTCTATGTTTGAACTAGGCATCTACTCTATTCCATTGCCTTCTGGATCCTGGGTACTGAGAAATGCTGACAGTATATTGCACCAATTACATGACAGCAGCCAAAACAAATATTTTTAAATAAAGCATTTGATAGAAACCATTTTGAATGGTACTTTATTTTATCTGCATTTAATTATCATTGTTACTTCATACATGTATAAAGTGAAGTTGCTCAGTCGTGTCCGACTCTTTGCGACCCCATGGACTGTAGCCTGTCAGGCTCCTCCGTCCATGGGATTTTCCCAGCATGAGTGCTGGAGTGGATTGCCATTTCCTTCTCCAGGGGACCTTCCCGACCCAGGAATCGAACCTGAGTCTCCTGCATTGCAGACGGATGCTATACCATGGGAGTCATCAGGGAAGCCCAGCTCATACATGTATATGAACTGAAAAAATAATGCTATATGTCTGGATATAAGTTTATGTATTTATACTAGGGATCTTATAATGTAAAATGTTAACTTATTCAGATGGAATCTGTGTTTTACAACTATGAAAAGAATGATGGAGGAAGACGTGCTTATAGTGCCTAACTGATAAGTTGTGATGCTAGAGTTTTAACATATAGAATCTGAATCCATTGCATGCCCCTAAGGACAGAAAAGTACTGCTTTCTCTGTGAAAAGCATCCTTTACATAATCTTTGTGTCTCAGTTTAATTATATATATAATGGGTATGTTAATTTAATTTACCTCTTGAATTATGAGGAATTAATCATATTATATATATACTATATACTATACATATACTATATACTATACATATACTATATACTATATGTATACCATATACTATATATAGTGAATGTGTGAAATCCAATGGAGACAGGTACGCATTCTTGGGGAGAAGTCACCAAGGAGATGAGGTGATCAAGAACTTGCCTGACATCCAACTCACCACTACTGATGCTCAAAGATTACTTCCAGCTAACGGTGTAATTATTTTGAGTACAGGAGCTAAAGTTCCAGGGAACAAATTCCCAGAATGGAATCCTTGTATCTCAGCTGTAAGATTGCTTCCTCTCTACCTTCTGAGAATGATCACTTGGTGGCTGGGGAGTCAGTACCACTGAGTTCTACCTCATGGGTTGTGCAGTACCCTATGGTACAGTGTGAGGATGGACATTCACATCATATATCATCAGTACGAATATTTTTTTGCAAGAATGCCCTGACAGAAGCCATGTGTCTTATTCTAAAACAACCAGTTTATTGCAACAAATGTCCAGTAAATGCAATAAAATCTCTTGAGACTGGTTCACTTTTCTAATTTGCATAAGGGCACTAGCATAGCACCTACTGTTTCTCCTTTAAGAAAGACCTCAAAAAATATTCTAAGTGTGTGAATAGCATGTCCTTGGGGGAAGAAAAGTAAATAATATGTGTGTGTTTTATTTTTGTGAGAGATTGTGTGTCTCTCTGACACACATTATCTCTGGTTGTTAAATTAGTTTTCTATCCTGTCTTGATATTGCCCATGTTTCTGGGACCAAGGTGGTAAATTACATGGAAACTGAAATGTATTCATGAAGTCCAAAAATTCAGTACAGATCAAAACACACATGGAAGATCTAGGCCCAGCTTTAAAGTACCGGAATATTTTTTTGAAATATGAACCTGCTTGGGTCTCAGGTGCTGCTGCTTTATGTGTCAGATATCCACAACAAAGTTAAAATATACTTTTTTTTTTTAATAGACTGCTATATGAAATAGCAGTTAAGGGCATAGACTCTGGAGCCCAGATCACCTGGATTGAAATCCCATTTTCCTTTCTCAATAGCTCTATGCCTTTGGGCAAATCATTGAAACTTTCTTTGCCTCAATTTCTTCCAGTATAAAATGGAATTGAGACTATTAGTATATTTATAGGTCTACTGTGAAGATTAAATGAATTGATATATGAAAAACATTTGAACCAAACCAACCTACTAGCACAACATAATTCTTTGCTGCTTCCATTACTACTACTACTATTAAATAATAATAGCAATAGTGATTATATATTTTTTGTATGTTCTTTATATCAAGTAAGAAATGCATATGGAAATTTTGTGCTAGAGAGAAAATACTTGTGCCTATGTGAGCATTTTGACATTCTACAAATTAATGTTACTTACTCACTAATGTTTCATTTACATTGTTTCAAAGTACCTTTACAGTACAGTGGGTAGTTGCCCATCTTTGCTAATCTTTTGGACACAGCTTTGGATCTATGTCCATGAAAACTTTCTACAGACGCAAAAAAAATATTTCTTACCCTATCTGTCATAGTTATGACAGTGTTCACTGCTGCTGCTGCTAAGTCGCTTCAGTTGTGTCCGACTCTGTGCGACCCCATAGATGGCAGCCCACCAGGCTCCCCCATCCCTGGGATTCACTATCAGTGTCCATATCTAAGGCTGACAGAGATATAGATTGACTATAGTGTCCGTCTCTTCTCTCTTTTTTATCTTATAACAAAATGCAAGGGGGGAAAACTAATATTTAAATCTAAAAAGTAGAATCTTAGTCTCTGATATAAAGTTTTCAATGTCTAAGTCTGGTCATATCCAAAATTAAAGTTTTATTTTTCTTAGATTTAAATACTAGTTTTTATTCTATAATGTTTTATAAAGAAAGCAAGAAGAGATGAACACTATATATGTATTCTTAATTCATGAGATAAGTCACATATTTGACAAGAAAATTTTTTACAGGAGCAGTTTTACTTACTAGTTCAATAACTTGGACTGTAGTAGAATGTTCTAGGCAGGGGGAAGAAATTTTCTAAAAAACCCCATTTCTTGGTCATTTTCCCTTATTCTAGCTTTATTTGATACTTCAGGTAAGTGATTTGAAGTGATACTAAATAGATGAGATTTTAAATTTAACAAAAAACAGCATACTCCAATAAAAATTAATTTAAATAATAATAATAATGTAAAATACCACTGCAGTAATTTATTGATGAAAAAATTTTATTCAAGACTGTGGACTTCAGGGAATTGTGAACTGGATGGCTCTCATTGTTGATGGCATTGACTTTAATTGCATGCTGCAGTTTTTTTATTTGAATGGCAAAAATATGTGATATAGCTAAGTCACCCAACAAGGAACACTTTTAATTCCTATTAGAAGGTATTCTTTACTTATACCATGATAAAAGGTGATCCACCTGTAAACCTGAGCAATCCAACACTCTGTGTCTTATTTAAACCATTGTTATGTTAGCATGGGCCTTCCCTGATGGTTCAATGGGTAAAGAACCCACCTGCCAGTGTAGGAGACACAGGAGACTCAGTTTGATCCCTGGGTCATGAAGATCCCCTGGAGGAGAACATGACAACCCACTTTAGTATTCTTACCTGAAAAATCCCATGGACAGAGGAGCCTGGGGGGCTACAGTCCATGGAGTCACAAGGAGTTGGACAAAACTGAACATGCATGCACACTCACCCTAATCCAGTATAATCTCATTTTAACTTGATTATATCTACACCAATATTGTTTCCAAATAAAGTCACATCCTGCACCATGTATAAATAGGCAATAAAGGTATGCCCCTGTCTGGCTGGTTCTTTACCTGCTGTGTTCCTCATTCAGCTGCTAAATTACTTATTGCTTTGAATAAATCCTTTTAATCCCTTTACCCTTCTTTTCCTAGGATGTAAAATTCAACTATGGATTCAAGGTCACTGTGGCTTTGTTTATATTCTTCTAATAGTGCTCAAGTTTGAGGCTTTTACTTTTAAATGATTTCAACTCATCTTTCTGGTTTCTCAATAATTTTTCTATTAATTTGCAATCTCTCTTTGTAGAAGAACATAAAATATTAAAACATGATTGAAAAAGTATTTTTTCTTACCAACAACTACTAATGTAATATTTATGACATTTTCCAATAGAAATCAATTACTTGAGATCTCAAAGATATAAAGAGTAGTCTTTAATTGTTAAAATGACCTCTATTCTGCATCATAGACCTGACCCAAAGTATTCCATGAATATTTTCATGCTCCAAATTTTAATACGACTGGTTTTAGCATCTCCACAACTGTATTAATCTATGTACCAAAGTCTCCCATATCATATTAAGACATTTAAGCCATCGGATAAACATACAACTTGAAACAGAAGATTGAATTTCCTTTTGCAGATCCTTTTATGCTGCCACAGTAAGAATGTTTTATTCTGTCACTAAATCTCAAACTCTTTCCATGAAATAAGTTTAGTACCTTTTTGTTAATATGCCAAGTAATACTGTTTTCTTTGTAACATGGCAATTTCATTTTATTTCAGAACATTTTTAATAAAGTTAAATGCCATGAAAAAGGTATACAGTCCTTCAGAGTAACTACGATTGATAGCAAAAGTATTTCAGTCATTCAGAGAGAGATAAAATTAAGAGTTTCTCTGATAAAAGTTGGCATCTCTAGTGCATCTGTCAACTGAACCATGCACATTTATGCTCCATGTTTCTGAAACTTGTCATCATCAACACATATCAATTATAGGTATTATTAAAGAAAATTGTGTGCTGTACAATCTAAGTTGTTATGGACAGTTTGAACTTTGAAAGAGGAAAGTCATTAGATTTGCAGGGAAGACTCTGAAGATATGACTTCAAAGGATGAAGGAGGTAAGAGAATGAACACGTTACACACTTGACAACTGGCAGTAATTCAAAGAAGATATTGTTGGTTGGGGATTTTAATAATTATAATCTTTGAGTATATTTACAAACTTAACTAGAGAGAAATAACAGAGATAAAGACTCCAGTCACAAAAGTGAGCCAGCTTAATCTGATGGCCCCTGAGAAAGCAAATGTTAGTGAAGTCAAAAGTAAATGAAGGAGATAATACAATTGGCATGCATGCACATGCTATGTCACTTCAGTTGTGTCAGACTCTTTGCGACCCCATGGACTGTAGCCTCCAGGCTACTCTGTCCATGGGATTTCCCAGGCAAGAATACTGGAATGGATTGTCATGCCCTCCTCCAGGGGATCTTCTCTACCCAGGGATTGAACCGATGTCTCTTACTATCACATGGTAGTGCCCTTTTCTCTGGGGGGGGGGGGGCGGAAAGAGAGAGCATTTTATTTTTTTAATATAAATATATTTATTTTAATTGGGGGTTAATTACTTTACAATATTTTATTGGTTTTGCCATACATCAACATGAATCCGCCACATTTAAAAACAACTTTAAGAGAGTAGGATGAAAAACTGAAGGAGTTTGCATCTTATGATCTCTATTTTCCCATGGACATTGAAGGTAAATTCATTTACTAACTGGGATCTAGTGCTGAATGAAGGCATAGATGGAATTTTGGGGAGCTCAGAAATTACTGAACATTTGATTCAAGATTTGAAACATCAAATCTGTTTACATAGCCAGGCATTATGTCCTTTCAACTTGCCTTGTTTGCACTTCTAATACTCACTCCATGGATATGGATTTGACCTTTTAGACTGAATTGGTTTACATTTATGTAGACATAGCTTCAGTTCTTCAAATGTTGTATTTCTTTAATGTTGCCTGTTTCCCCTGCATATTTCAAGCATTTTTCTAACTCACATGTACATTTGTATTAAATATCCAGTTTCTTTATTAGAATAATACCTGTAATTCTGGAATTGCACTATCCAGTATTGTAGCTACTATCTCCATGTGGCTATTTAAATTTAAAGTTGAAGAAAATTAAAAAGTATTCCCTCATGTTCACTAGTCACATTGTACATGCTCAGTAGCCACATGTGGCTGTTTGCTAACATGTTTAATAGTATAGATATATTTCCATCCTTGCAGAAAGTTCTGTTGAATGCTAGTGGTCTAGAATGATGGCATTCCTACTTGGGCAATTTTTACTTAAGTAAAGATGATCTGTTATAAGGATGTTTATTGGTGATTTTAAATTCCTGACAAAGTGATTTCTTGTCTCCGTGCTATTCCCAAGTTCATAAATGAAAGAAGTATCTATGCAAAACTAATTAGAAGGTTGAGCCTCTGGAGTCCTAATATTTATGAAACTGTAGTTTTTGACTTGTACTCTTGTACTGGCAATTCAACCCCAATCCTAATTTCATGTTGGAGGAATTTAAATAATTCTTCACCTCACCAGCCTTCCTTTTTGACTCATTCTTGATCCTGAATCCCAGGTAGAGTGAATGAGGTTCTGAATTATTCCTCAGGGCTTCAGCCATACTTTTAAACTCCATACTGGTTGACAAATGCAAGAAGTGTTGGTTTTCTCTGTTCTTCAGGGAGGGTCATGGTGTTGCAGGAAAAGAGCAGTCCTTAACTAAGGACTTGGGTTTGTTCCCAATGCCATCAACAAACAAATTATCTGATTCTTCTGATATTCCATTTTCATCTCTACTGAATTTAATTACAAACTTATCTTTCAGTCTAAAATTTAAAAATATATTTAAAGTAAAGCTACAAGATGATCATCACAGTAACTCTAAATACATATGATGCTACCTATGTGTATACTCTGTACAAAGAGACTTCTACAAACATGTTAAAATTTGTTCTCATAACAACCCCACAAAACAGGTACTCACTCAGTATGTTTCAGTATTTTTTTTTTTTATAAATAGAGTCTGTCTCAGTGGTTAGGAAGACTGTATTAGTATACGTTAAGAACCAAAATTCAATATATAATGTTTTTTCTAATACAATAATTAAATATGAATATTTAAGGATGACTTTCAACCAGGTGATGGATAAGGCCAGATTTCTTTCATCTGGTTGTTCTACCATGGCTAGAGACTCAGAGATATTTGCCACAGCCAGAAAATAAAAAGAAAGTGTGGAGAATGTACATTGACTACTTACACTCTTTGACCTAGAAGGGCACAGATCACTTCCATTCACTTGCCTCTAATGAGAACTAGTCTTATGGACTCAGCTAGATGCAAAGGATGCTGGGAAATGTAGCCTCTGGCCAGGCAGTCATCGCTCAATAATCAACCCTTTGCTAGGAAAGAGAAGTGTAAATCTAATTATCTCCTTACTGTGTGACCATAACTTTAATGTACTTGGACTTTATTTTCCTATTTTCTGTAATGGATTAAATAATTGTATCTCATAAGTATTAAATGAATGTAAACTATTAAGTTCAAGGCTCAAATATAATAAGCACTCAATAAGTAATAGCTCATTAATTCATTGTCATCCTCCTTGATAAGCTACAAAATATTCTGGTCCCTGCCAGATAGGGGCTTCTTTGATTCTGGCCATTTCTTTATCCACTCCAACAACCAAACTATTTAGAGGGACTCTATCATGGCTGCTGGCTTTCCATTATGCTGAACACCTACCTGCACATGGTCCCTGAATATCACTTTGCCTTTAATTACCCACCACTGAGCTATGCTTATTTACTGGAATTTCTGTTTTTATTTTATTTATTTTCTTTTTATCTTCAGCTCCCAATGCCAAATGCACATGTTTTTTGCACTTACTGAAAATTGTGCTTTTCCCAGAAGTGGATGCTTTCACTGTTGCTGAAATTGAGGGCATGTCTCTATGGGCAGTCTCATCCAAATTGCATGTTTAATTCAGGCCTTTGTCAGATTGGCCTATGCTGTATGTGTATCATCAGAGTACACCTCTTTAGTGGTGAGCAACCAAATAGGCTGCATGAAACCAGATGATATGTACAGAAGAAATAATGTGTATATTAATCTTCTTGTTTTCTGCATTCCTTTTTAGTTCATCTTCCTTGGGTATGAATATGTGTGTGCATCTGTGTGCATGTTGGATAAAGAAAGAGACAGTGTGTGTGTATGTGTGTATTTATTTTGTGGCTGGAAGGTGGGAAGGAGCAAGTTTATACAATGTAAACCTATTTTTGTCTTTAGGAGATCTGGATAAGGAGGAGGAGTTAGGAAGATTTCACTGGTAATAGTCAAAGTGAATAGACCAGTGGTTTGGGATGGAAAAAAAAATACAGGATTTTTTCTTATCTTCCAGAGTTGGGAATACTCTATGTCTTCAAGAAACATAGAGTAATATTTCAAAATGCAAGTGTTGCTTAAAACACATATATATAATATATATAATAAATAAATACACATATATAATTATATATATATATGACCAAGATGTGAAAATATTAACTATAACAGAGAAACATTCACAGAGGAATCTTACTCTTCTTAACCCTATAAATGAGTGAGTGAAAGGCACTCAGTTGTGTCTGACTCTTTGTGACCCCATAGACTATAGAGTCCATGGAATTCTCCAGGCCAGAATACTGGAGTGGGTAGCCTTTCCCTTCTCTAGGGGATCTTCCAAACCCAGGGATTGAACCCAGGTCTCCCACACTGCAGGTGGATTCTTTACCAGCTGAGTCACAAGGAAAACCCAAGAATACTGGAGTGGGTAGCCTATCCCCTCTCCAGAGGATCTTCCTGACCCAGGAATCGAACCAGGGTCTTCTGCATTGCAGGCGGATTCTTTACCTACTGAACTATCAGGGAAGCCCTCTTAATCCTCTATAAGGAATATTAAATGGTGGATTTGATTAGAGAAAGATTAGAAAGAGCATCTTCTTTAGCAACAACTGTGTCTTACCCCCAAAGTGGGAAGGTTTTATTCTTTCGAACCTCAGAGTCATAATAGCTTCACAGAATTTGTTTGAGAGTATTTTCTTTAGCATATTTAGATGCCACACAGCATGTGGGATCTTAGTTCCCTGATCAGGCATCAAACTCATGCTGCCTGCATTGGAAGCATGGAGCCTTAACCACTAGACTGCCAGAGAAGTCCCAGTCAGTCTTTTTTAAGTAATTACATTACCTCAATAAATAATAGAGGGTAGTGGTTGAGAATTGGAAACCAGGAGCCAAAGTGCAGGATCCTTGGGTTCAAAACTCAGCTCTAATCCTTGACTATGTTCTCAGCTCCTGACTTACGTATGTTCGTTTTTAATTAATTAATTAACTTGAAGTTTTATTTAGTTTTTAGATTTATGATTCAGTTTTCTTACCTAGACAATTAGGATGATTTTTTTTTTTTACCAACACCAAAGTGTCATTACAAGGATAAATAACATTTAAAGCATTACAAACAGTGCTTGTCATATAGTAAACGTTTGATAACTGCTACTACAATTTGCTATTTCCATTCAAAAATGAATTTTTCTACAATGGTAGGTGAAATGGAATAATCTGATTGGAGACCACGTTTGCCCATGATGCCCCTCCTGTCACAAGTGCATCAATTATGCAGTATTTTGGGAGAAATACATTTGGTTACTGTTTTGCAGAAGCATGGTAGGTGACACATTCTTTCTAAGAATTGAAAGTTCTCATTTACCAAGCTTGTCTTGGCATGATTTTCCCATGAAAATTTTCTTGGAATTTTTAACCAATGGTACCAATGGTGACATTTCTCCAGGTTGTCATGTGTGAGTCCTTGGTTCAGTTAGCATCCATTTGTTGTCTATGGGGCTTCCCTGGTGGCTCAGATGATAAAGAAATCTGCCTACAACACGGGAGACGCAGATTTGATCCCTAGGTTGGGAAGATCCCCTGGAGAAGGGAATGGGTACCCACTCCAGTATTCTTGCCTGGAGAAGTCCGTGGACGGAGAAGTCCATGGACAGATGAGTCTGGTGAGCTACAGTCCATGGGGTCGCAAAGATTTGGACACCACTGAGCACACACACATAGAACTATTTATTAGCCATGTGATCTTCATCAGAGTGAGCTTTTAGCACCTGGAGTGATTGTTCTAACCTCTAAAAGGCAACTGCTAAAAGGTATTGAATATTTTCATATATTTGATTTTTAAGGCAAATAATTTTATTAGTTACCTTAGGAAAAAAGAGGATCTAGGTTTTAATATGAGATACAGAGTCATAAGTTTAGTGCTAGAAGGAACCTTAAAAATAATTTATTCAGCTCCCTTACTGTATGGATGACAGAATCCAGGCTACAGTGTTCACAGGTAGGTTTCCAGAGTTACAGACTATTTTCAGTCAAACCAACATGTAATGTCTTTAAATTCACAAGTCAACTGCTTCTTTCATACCTCATAGCTCCCCATATGAGGACAATCTCAACAGGGGAAACAAGAATTTGCACAATACGGGTAAGCAGGGGTTACTTTTAAAAAATGGAATGCAGAGCCGAGGCTGGTGATAGAAACCAATTATTAAATTTTATTTTATTATAAATAATAATGCTGTGAACATGAATACACAAATACCTGAATACATGAATTCCTGCTTTTAATTGAATTATTTGGGGTAAATATGCAGAAGTGGAATTATTAGATCATATAGTAATTTAATTTTTCATTATTTCAGAAGAAGCCAATTTTTAAATTGTTATTTAAAAATTATAGTGACCGAGTCAAAATGGTTTTGTGCATAAAAGTGTGGTGGGAAATGCTTTATAGGAGGCATGAAGGAGATGAGGAACCGCCTATAAACCTTTGCTTCATGGTAAAAGGACTGTTGAGAATTTATTTTGTTTTTCTAATCACACTTCTCTTTTCACACTGATGAAATACTACTGAGTGGTAAGTATTATTGTCTTTGTTAGTATCATACATCAAGGTAATAAAGAGCTTATTAAACACAAGTCTTTGGATTTCTCCTCCAGAATTTCAGATAAGAAGACTTCAGGATGGGGATTGGGAGTGGTAGTACTGAGACTACATTTCCGACAAGTTCTCAGGTGATTCTGATGCTGTCAGTCCCTGAATGAAACTCTGAGACTCTCTGATATATGTCAGCAGTAGTAGATGGTAATATGACCAAAATGTTTGAGGCTGTACATTATGCTAAAAGCTCCACACATTGTCTGTGTGTATGTGCTACACTAAGCATTAAAGGAAAACTTTCTGATAGAAATAAAGAAAATCAAAGAGCTTATGATACGTGATGTAAGGTTTGTGTATATATTTCATCTTGACCGTGTACGTGACTGATTACTTCAGAGATGTTGCTGCAGCATTTTTAAATCTCAAGAGATACAGTTTAGGATTGTCTTGGGCTCTAGCTTCATAGCTACTATTTACTGGTATAAGATCCGCTTTAACCTAAAGAACTCTCCATTTCTTTTATTTCAATAAGAACAGCTCAGTAAACTCTTGAATAATCTCTCCCTCTCTTAACATGTTTTTTCCTTCCTTCATAATCTGTCTGCATATGGGTACAATCTTAAAATCTTTACTCAAGAATGTGAATTCTGGATATGATGCGTGTCAGTCATGTGATTTCACATTGTTTTTCAACTTCCAAATAACACATTTCTACCAAATTATTTCTGTAAGTCTTTTGAGGGGTTCACAATACCTCATGCTCTTTGAGAAAATCTTTCCTATGTGGTCTTTAGATTTTATTATTATTTAAAATTAATTTTATGGATTATATTTGCTTTACAATGTTGTGTTAGTTTCTGCTGTACAGAAAAGTGAATCAGATATCCATATACATATATCCCCTCTTTTTTTATTTTCCTTCCCATTTAGGTCACTACAGAGCATTGAGCAAAGGATCTTTAGTTTTTTTGTTTTTTTTTTTTTTTTAGATCTTTAGATTTTAAATAGGAGTCATTTCATGAGGATGTCTAAGGGAAAGTATATGAAATATGACAGGAAGAGACTATAACAAGCATGTAGGCAAATGAAATGGATTTTCACAATGGCATTAAGCCATCACCACATCCAGAGATGCTTCTCTTCCTTCATTCTCTCTCTTCAACTCTTGTTTGACTCTGGGCCCTTGGGAAGTCCCAGCCCACCTGGTATGAGCATCCAGTGCTACCCACTTGTTCCTTCCATGTCCAACACTCTCTTTTTTCACTTTCTGTGAATCCCTTCTGTTTACTGGAGTTCGGGAAAAAAAAACCGAATGGATCATCAAAACCTTCTCATCTGTCAACTCCCAAATGACATTTTTATGTTTCAGTAAGAGTCTTATGGATATAAACAGGCTCAAAATGAAATTGAGAATTTCAGGTAGCATGGACAGAAAAAGAAAATCAAATATAATGTTTAGTTTCCCTTAGCATTGCATCATGTGTGCAGTTGCTTCTTTTCCTGTTCAGATGAATAGTTCTCAAGACAAAAAAAAAAAAAAAAAGGCAAAATAAGACCAGATGGTGATTTTGCTGATTTCTGTTACTTTCCTATTAATGATGCAGATAAACATGTTTAACTGCCAGCAATATAATTATCTACCTTAGATTATAATTACTTGAGATTAGATTTTCTCTACCTTCCCATAAATTTTCAATGACAAAGGCCCTGGCATTTTCAACTCCCATAGCGCCTATCATGGTATTTTTCACATAGTAAACATCACTAATAAAACAAATGCTATAATAATAATAGCTACATAGCTATTAAAGAGGAAATCACAAATTGAAACACAAATTCATAGGAGAAGAGATAATTCTTTTTCAGCTTCAAGATTTCTTTTATTATAAGATTTTCTTTAAATTGAAGTATAGTTGATTTACAATGTTTCAGGTATACAGCAAAGTGATTCAGTTATACATAATTGTATATACCTATTCTTTTTAGATTCTTTTCTATTATAAATTATTACAAGATATTGAATACAGTTCCCTGTACTATAGTAAGTCCTTGTTTATTTTCTATATAATAGTATGTATATGTTAATCCCAAACTCCTAATTTATCCCCCCCTACTTTCCCCTTTGGTAACCATAAGTTTGCTTTCTATGTCTGTGAGTCTATTTCTGTTTTGTAAATAAGTTCCTTTGTATCATTTTTATTTTAAGATTCCACATATAAGTGATATCATTTGATAGTCGTCTTTCTCTATCTGATTTATTTCACTTGCTGTGATATGCTCTGGGTACATCCGTGTTACTGCAAGTGGCATTGCTATTGTTTAGTCACTCAGTAGTGTCTGACTCTTTATGACCCCATGGACTATAGTCCACAAAGCTCCTCTGTCCATGACATTTCCCAGGAGAGAGTACTGGAGTGAGTTGCCATTTTCTTCTCCAGGGAATCTTCACAACACAGGGATTGAACCCGTGTCTACTGCTTGGCAAGGGGATTCTTTACCACTGTGCCACTTAGGACAAAGTGGCCTTATTTCATTCTTTTTTATTGTTGAGTAATACTCTGTGTGTGTATGTGTGTATGTTTATATATATATACACCACAGCTGGAGAAGAAAGATAATTTAAAGGAAAGAAATCTCCATTGCAAAAAGAAAGAGCGTTTTGAGGACAGCTTGGTGATTCTCAAAATTATCCTGAAGTCATTCCCAAAGATCCTGTCCCTGAATTTAATGGAGATGTGGAATTTTCAAGGGAGAAACTGAAGAGTGCTGTTCATATGCTTCTGTGAGATATTTACAGGACACCTCTGACAACGCTGGGACAGAGGAGTATTTAGTGATGAGCAGAAATGGGATTTTTTTTTTTTTTGAGAGTCTAAAGGTCAGTCTCAGTTCACTGTGGTCTGGCATGATGAAACTTCCAGGGACCTCTGCAGAGAGGGGAGGTAAAAGAGGCCAGAGCAGTTGTCTATCCCCACGCCATGGATCTCACTCTATTACCAAAAGGAGAAAGGCCAGGAAAAATAAAAGATAACCTCAACGTATTGGACAAAACTTACAGGAGCATCATTGAGATCACTTCTGTGGATGCCAGAGTAATTTTGGAAAATTTTTGGGTGGAAGAATGAATGCTTCAAAATTCTGATGGGATTACATGGAAAAAACACATGGCACACTATCATTTATTGAGTAGCTATTTGAAAATGCCAGTGTGGCTTAAATATCCCATATACATACAGTGCTGTCCAATAACGTGTACTTATTTAGTAATTGAAATATGGCTTATGTGACCAACAAACTTGGTTTTTTATTAAATTTCAATAATTTACATTAAGTGGCCACATGTGGCTAGTGGCTACTGTTCTGGACTGCATAGGATGTAATCCTCAAGGGAAGTCAGAGATTATGTTTTGAGTATCCTGCATTTTAGAAATGTAGAACCTAAGTAAAGAAGATTAAATAAGTTGATCAAGATCACACCTAGAATATAGTAGTTGTCTACAACATAGAAATATATTTTTTCTCACAACTGTATCTCTTTATCCAATTTTCTGGACTGTTGATAATTTCACTTCTCTTCATTTGAAACTGAATTATCATGCATACCAAAAAACAAATCCTAAAATACTTTGCAATAGACCTGCCCTGGACACTACTCATATAACCAACAAATGAGTAAGTAAATTGTGGTTTATGCATATAATAGAATATTATCCATCAATGACATTGAAGCATCTACTCCTCTGTGTAACAATTCAGGTAAACCTTACCCATCAATATTGTTGAATTAAAGAAGTCAAATGAGCATGTAATGATCATCTCATTTACACAAAGTACTTAAGACTAAAAGACTCTATACTGTTAAAAGTCACACATGCATGCTAAATTGCTTCATTCACGTTCAACTCTTTGCAACGCTATGGTCCATAGCCTGCCAGGCTCCTCTGTCCGTGGGATTCTCCAGGCAGGAATACTGGAGTGGCTTGCCATGCCCTCCTCCAAGGGACATGCCCATCCCTGGGATCGAACCCATGTCTGTTGTGTCTCCTGCATTGGCGGGTGGATTCTTTACCACTAGGGCCACCTAGGAAGCCCAATTAACAGTCAGGGCAGTTGTTACTCCTGGAGACAGAGGTAGGGGAATGGGGAGAGGAGGGTGGGGTATGGAGGCAAATTCTGAGATGTTGTATTGTACTATTTCTTGTTCTGGATACTGGTTATACTTAGTGAAAATTCATTGAGTTGTGCACTTATGATGCTTATGTTATATTTGTTTTCTACTGCTGCCTAACATTATCACAAACAGAGTGGCTTAAAACAACACAGATTTATTGTCTCACACAGTTTCTGTAGGGAGAACTCTAGGCATGGCATGAATGGATTCTTTGCTAACAGACTCAGCAGGCTGACATCAAGGTGTTTGAGCTATCATTCTCATCTGGGGCTCAGTATTCTCCTTCAAGATCACTGGTTGTTGCTAGAATTAATTGCCTTGCCTCCTTTTCCTGCTGGTGTTGACTGCTCTTAATATCTAGAGCCCCTCTGTGGTTCCTGGCCATGAGGCCCCCATAGCAATTCACAGTGTGTGTATTTACCTTCTAGGCCAACTGAAGCATGTCTCTCTGACTTCCTCCTCTTTGATGAGCTGGAGACAACTGTCTGCTTTAAAAGGGATCAAGCCCACCCAGATAATCAGTATATCTTAGGTCAATTGCTTTGGGCTCTGAATTATATCAGCAAAATCCATTTTCAACACTACTTAAATTAGTGTTTGAATGACTCTCTGGGAGAAGGTGTGCATACCACAGGGGTTGGGATCTTCTGGTATCAACTTACTTTTTCTGCTTACTGCAGGGATCTTTCTTTGGTCTAGATTAAAATGTTCAAAGATAGTCCTTAATATCACCTATTAAGGAGATACCAGAGATAAGCTTCTCCATCAAGATAACTACTGTCCTTTATTTGCACTACTTTAGAGCAAGAATTAACAGGAGGAAGGAAATTCTGTGGATAGCATAGAGTAAAAGGTGACAGGAAAGCACACAGAGAATCATTATTTTCATTTCATATTCTGGTTTTTATTTTGAGTGCTATACATTTTTTTTTAATTGAAGGATAGTTAATTTATAATGTTGTGTTAGTTTCTGGTGTAAAACAATGTGAATCAATTATAAGTATGCATATATCCTCTCCTTCTTAAGCCTCCCTTGCACCCACTCCTCTGCCATCCTACCCCTCTAGGTCATCGAAGAGCACCAAGCTGAGCTTCCTGTGTTTAAACAGTAGCTTCTCAGTAGCTAGCTATTTTACACAAGGTAGTATATTCTGTTTTGTTTTTTTTTTTTTAAATATATATATATTCTCCAAATATTGACAAAGGGGAATATAAGCCTCCAGATTTACCATATGCCTAAATATAAATTCAAGTGTCCAGGTCTCTGAACATAGTGAGAAGTTTATGGAAGTGGTTGTTGACCTTGACAACTTTGAAAATGCTGTACTGGTGTAGTGGGGATAGTTTCATACATTAAAAAGAGATAGGACTGAGGTGAACATGGACATGAGGATGGAGGGCCCTGTGTTTTATGACAAAACTTGTTCCCTTGACATTCCCCTGGCCATGCAGGACTTTGATAGATGGTGAAGATCTCCAGCTGTAGGTCACACCAGTGAAGTCACATTCAAGTAAAGAAAATCCCAGTTCCAGAAGAAGCCTTGATAAAGAGTGGCCAGGGTTTGTAAAAGCAAGACATGTCAAGCTAAGGCACCTTCATTTCATGACAGCTCATTAGGACAGTGAGCAGGAGACTGTGTATATCTAGACATGAGCAAGCAGGTGACATTTTCTCCTATGATATTTTCATGAAAAGCTTTAGACACAGATCCTGGCTAGGAGTTCAATTAGGCAGGATTATATGTGGTTGACTACACAGAGAAGAGGCTCTGTCATGCCTAGTATTGTCAATCACTGCAGCCAAGTTTAGAAAAACATGATTATCGAAATTACAGATGACACCAAAGTGGAAAGAATGCATTTGCTGGATAACAGAATCTGTATTCAAAACGATGTCAATAGACTGGAATGATAAGCCAGATCTAACAAGGGGAAATCTTATTAGGAAACATTTAAAAGCTTTGCCTATGTGCTCCTTAATTATAATGCACATAGCTACCTAGCTTAAAGTACCACATTATTGTGCATAATTAATTTGTCTGTTCGATATGTGCTAGGCATAACACCGAGAATTTCATTATCCAATTTTCTTTATTTAACTACACTATTAGATGGGTGTATTTTCCTTAATTATGCACTAGTGGAGGTTCAGAGAGGTTCACTTATTTGGAGCAGGCCAGAGTTGGTAAACTTACTCTACCACTCTGGAAATATATACAGAAAGAGTTAAAGGAGCTTGTGGTTTATTTTTTATTTTATTTTTACTTTATTTTGCTTTACAATACTGTATTGGTTTTACCATACATTGACATGAATCAGCCACGGGTGTACATGAGTTCCCAATCTTGAACCCCCCTCCCACCTCCCACCCCATATCATCTCTCTGGATCATCCCCGTGCACCAGCCCCAAGCATCATGTATCCTGTATCGACCATAGACTGGCGATTCATTTCTTACATGATAGTATACATGTTTCAATGCCATTCTCCCAAATCATCCCACCCTCTCCCTCTCCCACAGAGTCCAAAAGTCTGTTCTAAACATCTGTGTCTCTTTTGCTGTCTCGCATATAGTGTTATCATTACCATCTTTCTAAATTCCATATATATGTGTTAGTATACTGTATTGATGTTTTTCTTTCTGGCTTACTTCACTTTGTATAATAGGCTCCAGTTAATTGTAGTTTTAGAGTGGGTTATAATTTTAGATTTATTAAACTCAATATATGAATGGTAAAACGTGGCCAAAAGTAATTAATATGTATGTCTGAATTCCTTATAAATACGGTGTCCACAGTGCCAAAGATGAGAATTTTGTTTTGCCTTATTTGCTGAGAACTAGAGCTTTGGGTTCAGATCTTAATACCATATTTTATATAAATAATAGACAAACTAGAGCCTGTTGCAAAAACCTGGCTCAATGTTATGTCAAATAATGTGTCAAAAAGGGGAGAAAGCAAATGACATATTTCTGAAGAAAAGATTTATTAGGGTTCCCTACATTTACAAATATTAAAAGGATTTTTCTACTAAAAATCCTAGTGAAAGATGAATCAGTCTTGCCAAGAGGGGAAACTAGGAACACTGGTTAGAATTTATTCTAAGGAAAAAATTTTTATGCAAGGAAGTGTACATAGTAATATTTATAATATAATGTAATCATATGTATGGTGTTATGATTATTATCTTATTTAACAAAACATAGTTGTGAGTGGTTTGATTAATAAGAAAAAAAATACTGACCAGTAGAAACAAAATCTACTTTCTTTCATGTAACATTGAATATGAGATCTTTTGCAAAGTTGAACAGCTTTCCTTATTAGAGACAGTATAATTTTCTAGCATTTGATGATTTAAAAAGTCTATCTAATCAATCTATCTATTTATCATGGTTAGATCTTGTGAGACATTTTAATTTTCTTATGTTAATTATATTATCAATTGAACTGAATCAACCTCTAAAGTGGGTTTAATTTTTAAAGTTTTAAATTTCAAATTTAAACTATATATACAGTAGAAAGAATTAAGTTTTTAAACCATACAAATTAACTTTATTATTTGGCATAGAAAATCCATTCCAATATTTCATGAGTTACTATCAACATTTACAAAAATGATTTCCTTTCCTACAGAATAACACTCCTGAATTTCTTTTTCTTTACCATAGGAAAAACTTGCATTTATCCTCTCTATAAAGGTGCTCTGTAGTACAAAACTTTCTGTTACTTTCTTCTCTTAGAAGGACATTGTAATTGTGGCTGGAAGTGAAAGGGGAAAAAAAGATGTGAAGTGAATCCACTTTCTATAGTTCCCAATTAGAGATTTTTTTCATGACAGCCCTTCTCCCTAGCTCACGGTTTCTTCGCACATAATCTTCTGGAGTATTTTAGAAGTTTCTGTAGGATAACAGTAATGTTATATGTCAGTATGCTTATTAAACTGAAGTAGTTGTGCTCTTTGTCGAATAATTGTTGAGACACTTAAGCTTCATCTGTTTTCATTTAGATTTTGTGCTATAGCTGCAAAAGTATAGAGAATGGAAGAAAAATCAGGCAATTCAGATATAAAACATTTTCTCTAGGTTGGTATGACTGGTAATCGATATTGTCATGTAGATATTGGCTTATGTAACCAAGGTTACTAGTAGTACACCAAACTAATAGTCTAAGATCAGAACTTTAAAAATCACAACATATTGGCTGACTTAAATGAAACATTCTAAGAATGCTAAAACACAACTGAAATGAAAATCAGACATATAATAGTCTTTCAAAGCAAAAGACTTAGAATTGTAGGTTATTTGCTATAATCCATGGATGGTGATATATTGATGAAACAAAAGTGAACTTCAATAGAGATTAATGTGAAATCTGTCAATAAACTCTGCAATATCATATATACCCATTCACTCTTTCAATTATCTGGTTTAGCAGGAATTCATGTTAAAATACACTTCAATGAGTTATTAAACTGAATGGTTTTAAGTATCCTTTTCAATTGTATTGTACAAGTCTATGATTTCATGGTTTAACATCCACTGGAGTAGAAAATGGCAAACCATTCCAGTATTCACGATTAGAAAATCTCAAGGACAGAGGAGCCTGGCAGGCTGTAGTCCATGGGGTCGCAAAGAGTTAAACATGACTGAACAATTGAGCACAGCATACCACACTTAAAAGTTGGTACAATAGGCTTATTTCATAAACTCTGATGTCAAAACAAGTGAGGCAGTCTTGCACGACTGAAACTCTTTACCCAAAAACTTCATGATGAAAACTTCCTAGAGATCTTCTGTATAAGATTGTGCTTATAGGGAGGTTCAAGAGGGAGGGGACATATGTATACCTATGGCCGATTCATGTTGATGTATGGCAGAAACCAATACAATATAGTAAAGCAATTATCCTTCAATTAAACATATTTAACTTTTAAAAAAGATTTTACTTATAATTAATAATGCTCTGTGTACACTGAAAAATTTGTTCAGGATCTATCAAGAAAAAAATCAGTTATGAGGTCTATGTTTATTTAAGAAATCTAAATTTTCAGAGACAAGTTAACAGCCCATGATGAATCTGGTAGGTTGACCAGAATGAAAAGAGAATTATGAAACTACTTCATCTGCAGAAAATTTGAAGACATAAAGATGTTTAACCTAAGAAAAAGCCTCTTCCTGTGTTTGTGTGTATATGTACAGTGGGGTTTGGTGCATGCATGTGTTTAAATGACAAACAGGTGTGTGGGACATTAAGATTTTCAACTGTTATGAGAAGAGCATGAAACACATTCAGGGAGTTTTCCTGATGGTTGATTTGGACAAACAGCTGGGAGGAACAGGGGTCACAGCGGTTCCCTTAATAAAATCATTTTTGTACAGTGTAAGAAAGGGCTTTAGAACAATTAGACATGTCTTTAATAAAATGAATTTCCTTGTGAAGACATGATGGAGAATCACCCATCTTAGTTATCAAATAATTCAAATAGTCATATCAAGAGGGAAATAAAGCAGTTGAAACTGATATCTGGGCATCAGTTCTGTATCCTAAAATATTACATATTTGGAGAAAGTAGACTAGTAAAAACCCACATGTCAGCAAAAGGAAACCAGGATGCTCACCTGCCTCTTAACAGGTGATTATCCTTTAGATGGAAGTATTTTTAAAAATGTGAAAAAGTCAACAACACAGACCTGCCTTACACAGGTGTCTGGTTCAATTTTACCATTTATTCAAGCTCTCCAATTTGAGAAATTAACACAAAAAAATGAGTCCTCATTGCAAATACCATGTTACATCTGGAAGGAGCCAGTTCAATACTACTTTTGCCATCATTAGTAGTAAGTACAGTAAGAGCCATTTTAAGACAGATAAAAGGAGAAGGAGAAACTTTCACAGAAAGAACGTCCAAATATATACTTGAAGATAAAAATCAAACGAGATAGAAAAAAACAGGTAAGTCAGAAGGGCGAATGAACAAAGACATTAGTAAACATGGAGGTAAGTTTAAATATATAATGAACATATAACATGAATGTAAATAATGTACAATACTTTGTAATAGGAAATAGGAGTTAACTAGAGTAAATATGTGGATGTTAAATTAGAATGTGCAGTCAGCGAAATAATACATAGAAAACATACAATGCAGTAAAGAGAATAATATATCCTAAAACTCAGGCAATAAACGAAGGCAAGAAAAGAAAAAAGCCCAGTAAAGTTAGATCAAATTAATGTTAAAAAATTTTAGTATATCATTAATCACTATAAATGCAAATAGTCTGAAGTCTTCAAATAAAATAAATACAAAAAGATACACATAGATAAATCTAGACAGATACATAGATGATCTAGGTCTCTCTGTCATATATAACATACATAATCATTCTTTTAATTTCCTGCAATTTGTTTCCTTATGTTTTAAGTGCAACTCTTAAATGTCTTTTAATTATTGTGAAATAAGCATTAAGATAAATATTTCTGGATAGTATCAAAATGGAATGATAAAAGTTTCAATTAATTCAGTATAATAATAAATGCTCAACTAGTATGCACCTAACAAATGTATATTGTTACGTCCCAAAATACTTAGAGCGAAAATGATTAGTATTTCAAAGACAGGGAAGCAACTCCAAAATTAGAGTGGGAGTGTTTTCAAAAGTTTCTCCAATAAAGAAACTGAAACAGATTTTTTCAAGTATGGATTTAGAGTGTGTTGAGACACAATTAACAAAATTAACAAGCTTAATAAGAGTTATCTTATGCTTATATCCAAAGAGGAAAGTATACATTTTAATATTAAGCACACAAAGGATATTTTAAAAACATTTTTAAAAAGAATTTAAAAAAAAGAATATTTTAAGAATCTAGGTTAGATTATAAATCGACTCAGAAAGTTCAGAGTCTGTAGCACACAGACTATATTCTCAACAAAAGTATAATTTAGTAATAACAAAAGGACTACTAATAAATCACATATATTTTTAAATGAAAAAATGAAAGTTTGTGAGTTGAAGAAATCATAATGAAAATTAGCAAATTACTGGGAACCAAATTAGGACAAAACCATTGTACATAAAGGGCTTCCCAGGTGGTGCTAGTGGTAAAGAACCTGCCTATCAGTGCAGGAGATGCAAGAGGCTCAGGTTTGATCCCTGGGTCAGGAAGATCAACCACTCCAGTATTCTTGCCTGAAGAATCACATGGACAGAGGAGCCTGGTGGGCTACAGTCCATGGGGCTGCAAAGAGTAGGACATGACTGAAGCAGCTTAGCATGCATTGTAGATAAATGTTTTTGTTTAACAATACTTAGAAGAGAATTTAAAATACAGGAAAGATGATTGAAAAACTTAATTTTTTAGATATTTTGTATCCAGTAAAGGCACTGAAAGAAAATCTGGTTTGTCCAAGAAATGCATAACATTTAAGTGCATAACAAAAGTGACTGTGGCAGGGAGAAAGACAAGTTAGCCAGATATCACTTTATGGCCCTAACATAATTGTCAAATTTGATCTTTGGCCAGCCTGGGCCATGAGTCTCAGTTATTTCCTTGGTATGATGCTGGCACTTCTAAGTCACTATTGAATCATTCTTGGGGAGCACTGATTTTCTTTCATAAGAAAAGTTGATTTAATAGAAGGGTGATGCTGAGGTTTTGGATTCAGAGTAAATAATTTTATGGTCAAACTGTTTAATTCTAAATAAATTTGCATTTCACTTTAAAAGTATACTATTCTTAGTATATTAGTTTCCAAATTGAGGATTGCTTGGAAGAGAATATTTGTCAGTTATTTCAGGAATCATGGGGTTTGTATAGGTGTGTTATAATGTCAGAAACTGGAGCTAATTTTGAAGAGTGTGGCTTGAATTAGTGAAATGACATGCAATTTTGCTTCAGTCCTGATATCTTTAGCACAGTCTTAGATTCTTATTTGGATCTTTGACTGAGGACTTTTGACAAGGTGCACAAGATTATCAGTCAGCCGTCTATATTGTCCTCCTTCATTTTTGATCCAAAATAGAATTATCCACCTTGATATGCTTTCTCTCTCAGTTAATAGGAAGAATCAATAATTACCACTGATTTTAATTCTCCTTCCTGATTTTGAAAGGGTAACTTTACATAGCCATTTATTTTCTCCATCCTTATGATAAATACATATTTTATTGATGCATAACAGATTAAATATTGAATTTTTAAAAATATTATTAAAGACAAGATTGACATATATGAATAGAATAATTACCTTTCTTCAATAATAATGTACCCATGATTTCTTTCTTTGACTTCTTCTCTCCTTCTCTCTCTGTCTCCCTCCCTTTCTTCTCACCCTCCTTCCTTATTCAAACACATTATAGATATCTACTAAGGGTTATCATCTCTACCAAGCACAGTGTGGGAGAGAGGACAGAAAGAATGAAGGAAGAGATTAATTTAATATAATGAAATTATCCATCATGATTGGTTCTCTGGGCTTAAAAATACCTCCTACATAATGAGAACTGTTAGGTACTAATAATTATAGATAGATAGATAATGCGGTCTATATACACTCTAATTATATTATTTACACTATTTATGTTTTATTTTTATTTTACCCAATTTGGAGGGTGAGAATACATCAAGATATATTTAGAAGACTTGGAGCAAATTGGAGTGATTGATTAGGGATCTAGTATGCTGCTGCTACTGCTGCTAAGTCAACTCAGCCGTGTCCAACTTTGTGCGACCCCATAAACGGCAGCCCACCAGGCTCCCCCGTCCCTGGGATTCTCCAGGCAAGAACACTTGAGTGGGTTGCCATTTCCTTCTCCAGTGCATGAGAGTGAAAAGTGAAAGTGAAGTTGCTCAGTTGTGTCCGACTCTTAGTGACCCCATGGACTGTAGCCCACCAGGCTCCTCCATCCATGGGATTTTCCAGGCAAGAGTACTGGAGTGGGGTGCCATTGCCTCCTCCGAGGGATCTAGTATGGATAGTGATGATTTTCAAAAGTATTATGCTAAGAATTTTACACATTGTTTTCTAGGCAATGAGAGGGTACTGAATATCTTTGGGATAATGAAGTTGTATGTTACAAACATTGGATTTGTTGGGGTACACAGGATATATCAAAAGAAAGAGATTCTAGGAGCAGATGACCCAAGGAGAAGACTATTGCCACATGCAGATTTGATACCAAATGCACAATGTGTAATGTGGAACTTGTCTCCTTGGTATATCTAATGATGATACATTAAAAAGTAATAGGGTAACAGTAACAAAAACCAACTGAAAAAAAATCTTAGAAACATGCCTGATAGATGTGATAGTAGTATGAAGAGTTAAAAAAATTGAGGGTACAGTTTTTAAATAATTTCTATTTTCAACCACATTATGAAGCATATGCATAAGTTAAGAGATGATGGCATTTTAGAAGAGACAGCACAAGAATAGAGCTTTCACATTTAAGGTCGTTTGTGTAGCCTTTGGTCACTTAGTATTTGAGAAGCACTGAGAAGGACTTTGTTAATTATTTTTGAGCACAAAACCTTCAGGTGTTTTGATTAACTTCTGTGGAATTGAAAAGAAAAATAAAATATGACTTCTGTGCTAGGCAGTTTACACAGGTCAGAGCACTGTTACTGAAAGAAAGATCTTCTATTTGAAATGAAGAGGATGCTCCAGTTGAAGAAGTATCGGAGAAAAAAAATAATAATTTGCTGGGTCTCTCTAATAACGTCTGCTTTAATACCTAGCATTTGGTTTGTAAACCATTTATAAGATCATATGGCACTCAGACCACGAATAGAAAAAAATGGAACAAAGTAAAAAAAAAAAAACTTTCTTGGTATACTTTCGTGCTGAAATCACTGTTTAAATATTCAGAATGGTGATAAAGGAGTTTTATGCTTTCAATAGAAACAATTCCTTGCTTCAAGAATCAGTATGAAAAAAGGGAGACATACGTAAAGGAGAGTGAATTCATTCTCCTTTTTCTTCTTTCTTTTCTCTCTTTTCTTTCTTTCCTTCCCTCCATCCCTCCCCTCTCCTCTCCTTTCCTTCTGTTCTTCTTTCTTTCCTTCATTTTATTTTTCACTAACACCATTCCAGTTTGGAATATTCCTGTGTTAATTATACACATCAATAAAGGTGTCCTTACACAGGCAGATGTCAGCCTTTTCATGGGACTGGTCACATGATGATCCACTGATTAAAAATATCCTGTGTTTGAGACTAGTACAAGGGTTGAGACTGGAGCTGAAGATGAAAAAACAATTCAGCCAGTACATATGCTTGCTGCCTTGTCTAATTCAGGCTCTACTGACTATGCGGCATATCCCATGAGCCTTAAACTTTAAGGGAGAGCACTGAGGGAGAACACAAATCCCAGAACACGTGTCATGTCAGATCGTGTAATCAAATGAGCGTGAGATCCTACGCGGGCTGGAGCTCACAGTCCTAGGCTGACACCTGTTATCCATGAGTCCTTCCTTGGGTCATTTCTACAACCTCTTCGAGGATGAATTTGCTAAATCAGCTAAGAATTGTGTTTAGCTCTTACAAAGGTGATCTGACTAGACAGGCTGAAATATATGAAGTGTGGCATCTTCATATAATAAATACCAATCTGGAAGTAGGAGATTGATGATGTGGCTTCAGCTGCTCAAGGATGGCAGGACTGAGTCTGGAATGCACTCTTGATCTCTGTCTCATAGTTCTCCAGTGGCTTCCTGAGGTGTATCTAGTCAGCAGTAAGAAGGAGAGTGTTCAGATGGTCATAAACTACTTTCCTGAATGTTCCATTCAGTTCTGCTTCATCTTCTTAACCACCTCAATCTTTGGAAGGGTGAAAAAAGGGTGAAAAAAAAGTGTGAGTGTATTGCCTGGGATTTTATTAATAGAGAAAAATAAATGAATGGATAGACAAAGATGTCTCTTAACCAAAAGTCTCATAGAATTGTGGTGAAAGTTTGATAAGAAATGTATGTGACTCTCATGACTATTAGAATTTGGTACTTGTGGATTTTGAGAGCAGAAAATAGAGTACATTATTTCTGTATCAATAGTGATCAATGAAAAGAAATACAGGAAAACAACAGAATAGGAAAGACCAGAGATCTCGTCAAGAAAATTAGACATATCAAGGGAATATTTCATGCAAAGATGGGTTCAATAAAGGACAGAAATGGTATGGACCTAACAGAAGCAGAAGATATTAAGAGGAGGTGGCAAAAATACACAGAAGAACTGTACAAAAAAGATCTTCACAACCCAGATAATCACGATGGTGTGATCACTCACCTAGAGCCAGACATCCTGGAATGATAAGTCAAGTGGGCCTTAGAAAGCATCACTACAGACAAAGCTAGTAGAGGTCAAGGAATTCCAGTTGAATTATATTTCAAATCCTAAAAGATGATGCTGTGAAAGTGCTACACTCAATATGTCAGCACATTTGGAAAACCCAGCAGAGGCCACAGGACTGGAAAAGGTCAGTTTTCCTTCCAATTCCAAATAAAGGCAATGCCAAAGAATACTCAAACTACCTCACAATTACATCTCACACACTAGTAAAGTAATGCTCAAAATTCTCCAAGCCAGGCTTTATCAGTACATGAACCGTGAACTTCCAGATGTTCAAGCTGGCTTTAGAAAAGACAGAGGAACCAGAGATCAAATTGCCAACATCTGCTGGATCATTTGGACTTCCCTGGTGAATAAGATGGTAAAGTGTCTGTCTACAATGCTGGGTCATTGAAAAAGCAAGAGAATTCCAGAAAAAAAAAAAAATCTATTTCTGCTTTATTGACTACGCCAAAGCCTTTGACTGTGTGGATCACAATAAACTGGAAAATTCTGAAAGAAATGGGAAAACCAGACCACCTGACTTGCCTCTTGAGAAACCTGTATGCAGGTCAGGAAGCAACAGTTAGAACTGGACATGGAACAACAGACTGGTTCCAAATAGGAAAAGGAGTATGTCAAGGCTGTATATTGTCACCCTGCTTATTTAATTTCTATGCAGAGTACATCATGAGAAACGCTGGGCTGGAAGAAACACAAGCTGGAATCAAGATTGCCAGGAGAAATATCAATAACTTCAGATATGCAGATGATATCACCCTTATGGCAGAAAGTGAAGAAGAACTAAAGAGCCTGTTGATGAAAGTGAAAGAGGAGAGTGAAAAAGTTGGCTTAAAGTTCAACATTCAGAAAACTAAGATCATGGCATCTGGTCCCATCACTTTCTGACAAATAGAGGGGTAACAGTGGAAACAGTGGTTGACTTTATTTTGGGGGGTCCAAAAATCACTGCAGATGGTGATTGTAGCCATGAAATTAAAAGATGCTTATTCCTTGGAAGGAAAGTTATAACCAACCTAGATAGCATATTAAAGAGAAGAGTCATTTCTTTGTCAACAAAGGTCCGTCTAGTCAAGGCTATGGTTTTTCCAGTAGTCATGTATGGATGTGAGAATTGGACTATAAAGAAAGCTGAGCACTGAAGAATTGATGCTTTTGACCTGTGGTGTTGAAGACTCTTGAGAGTCCCTTGGACTGAGTAAATGAACTGAACTGATTCTGTGTATCAGTTGAAGCTAAAAAATAGTTAAAAACCATGACATGTTGTTTCAGCAAGTCTCTCAGATAGAATTATACCTGATTTTGAGTTAAAACAGGCAGTAAAGAAAATGTCAGGATGAACACATCTCATCATCTGGGTCAGCTATTGTAATATAATATTTAAATGGGAAAACTTTATGCATAAGAACAAGCCTTCACTATACTATATATGTCTGTGTATGAGTGTGTGTGTGTCTATATATATGCATGTGTGTGTGTATGTGTGTATGTATATATATATATATATATATATATATATATATATATATATATATATAATTGTTTAGTCTCTAAGTCATATCTGAATCTGTTGTGACCCCATGGACTGTAGCCTGCCAGCCTGCTCTGTATACATACTGTATATAGTAAATAGTTTAAATCTCCATCTAGGTAAAGCAAACTCTCATAGAAGTAATTTCAGAAAAACAAACCAACTTTATTTTTTAACAAAATCTGAATTTGGAAAGGGGACATTGAAGTATATACTTAAAAATGACTTTCTGAAATGAAATACATTTACAAACTCATTAGGATCCACCAGGTTTGCCTTTAGACAATAGTTCCTGTAAAGATATGCTTTTTATAGATTGTTCTCCACTTATGACCATAGATTTAAAATTTCCTATTATTGTCATCTAAGAGATGAATCAGTAATCATTTATTCCACATATCTTTATTAACTATCTACTGCTAAGGGACTAAGTAAAAGATACTCCTCAATTCTAGAAGCTCGTATTTTGGTGTTCATGCATACATGCTAAGTTGCTTCT
Organism: Capricornis sumatraensis; assembly: GCF_032405125.1. Taxonomy (NCBI): domain Eukaryota; kingdom Metazoa; phylum Chordata; class Mammalia; order Artiodactyla; family Bovidae; genus Capricornis; species Capricornis sumatraensis. The sequence continues at coordinate 117,643,031 of NC_091092.1, forward strand.
GTTGGCTCTGACTCTTTGCAATCCTTGGCCTGTAGCCTGCCAGGCTCCTCTGTCCATGGGATTCTCTAGGCAGGAATACTGGAGTGGGTTACCATGCCCTCCTCCCGGGGATCTTTCCATCTGAGGGATCAAACCTGTGTCTCGTATGTCTCCTGCATTGACAGGTGGGTTCTTTACCACTAGTGGAAGCATTTTGGTGAATGAGGCCAAAAAATAAAGTGAAGTGAAGTTAGCCAGATGAAGGTGGGATAGGCAATGTCTTTTGAGTGATCCATAGAGGTGGTGTTACGGAAGTTAGACCTTGAAGGGTGAAAAAGAATTCACCAAACACAATTTTAGACAAGGAGGACAATTTGAGCGAAGACAGACAGCTTGAAGAGAGCATGTCTTATTCAAGGGACTGTACGAGTGAGGAATAATAAAAAATGCTCCCAGAAATCCAGTCAGAGGACAGATGATGACTTTTTCATGCCCTGCTAAGTAATAAATAGTTAGCCTTGAGACAATAAGGATTCACATATAATAGTCAACAAGTGCCTCGATCACAGTTGTATTCTACCGTGATCATTCTGACAGCTGTGTGATACAATGAATGCAAGAGTTCAGTTCTTGTATCAGAGGAAAGAAATTATGGGCATGTAAGCACAGGAAGATAAACTGGAGACAGACATGCATGACTGTGTTGGTAAGATAAGTACAAAGAAAAAGTGATTACAGTCGCTGATTAATTAGATGTATTTTTTAAATCCAGAATTATTTGCATTGTCAGATGAAATATTTAACATGAGAAGAATTTTTGTGCAAGAAGATGACTGAAGTTTTTAGCAAGTTACTTTTGAGATTTCTGTGGTATTTTTAGATGTTGTCCAATAGGTATTGAAAAACTCAGCCTCATGGTAACAGAGAGAGAAATTCTATAGCAAATATTACAGATTTAGAGATCATTGGTGTCATGTTAGAAGACAAAGCTGTTACTATCTGTATACTAATCAAATAGAGTATAAATAATGAGAGGAAAAATTGGTTTAAAAGTTAGAATCCTATAAAACCAACAGCTAAAGTTAACACAGAGACAGTGTATAGAGTTTCAGTTCAGTTCAGTCACTCAGTCGTGTCTGACTCTTTGTGACCCCATGGACCGCAGCACGCCAGGCCTCCCTGTCCATCACCAACTCCCGGAGTTTACCCAAATTCATGTCCATTGAGTTGGTGATGCCATCTAACCATCTTATCCTCTGTCATCCCCTTTCTTCTCCCGTCTCCAATCTTTCCCAGAATCAGGGTCTTTTCAAATGAGTCTGCTCTCTGCATCAGGTGGCTAAAGGATGAGTTTCAGTTTGAGGCCAAAGCTAAGTTTTAGCTTCAATATCAGTCCTTTCAATGAACATCCAGGACTAATCTCCTTTAGGATGGACTGGTTGGATCTCCTTGCAGTCCAAGGGACTCTCAAGAGTCTTCTTCAACACCACAGTTCAAAACCATCAATTCTTCAGAGCTCAATTTATTGGTCATTAGTTACTTTGAGAAGATTTCACCTGAGAAGAAAAAAAAAACTCTCCCCTCCCCAACTGATTTAAATATCCAAATGCAAATTTTCCATAATGCCCTTTATTTATAACACAAATGATATCAATATAATCATCAGTTTACTTGCCTGTCACTTCCATTAAAGGTATATCTTTCTGTGTCAATTTATAATTGAATCTTTATTCTTAATGCCTAACAGTATGAGGTACATAGCAATCACTGATTTAAAAAAAGAAAAAAGATTGATTTTATTGCACTGATAATTAGAAGGCAAGTCAGGCGAGAGTAGTACCTTAGACAGCAAAGCAGAATATTTTCAATAAAGAGAGATTAAAAACATCGAATCTCATGAAGTACATAAATCAGGTATCAATAGTAATGTGTCTACTGACTGTCTTAGAATTTGTTACTATATTATTTTGGAGTAGGTATTTTGCTTCATCAATGTGTAATTGTAGCATGTTATTAAGTTGTTTAGGGTTTGGGTATTATAGTGAACGTTCCTCTATGTTCACTACCCAATAGCTGAATCTCCATCTTGTGTTTGAAATATGTCTCTTCATGAGGCAAAGTCTTCCTTTCACTAGAAGAAAGAAATAGAAATCATTTCAGACTTCCTTACAGCTAAGGAGTGGGCAAATGCAGCTTCATTTCTCCAAGTATCAGGTGCACTGGATCAGGACTTGAATTAGTGAATAAATGCTGTTACAGTATTCATCAAATCAATGGCCATGACAGGCTATTCTTAATTATCTCAAAGATGATTATCTTGTCTGTGTATTAATCACCATCCTTTCCTTTTCCCAATCTCCCTTAGAACAACAACAACAAAAAAGGAGAACCTTGCCATTTCCCTACATATTGAGTTTAGTTATATTTGAACTTAAAATAATGGTTAAAATGATATATTTACATCAATGATATATTTGACATCTCTATACTTTTCATATCTATTATTTCTATGCTGTTGTTGTTTTACAGTCACCAAGTTATATCCAACTCGTTGCCACCCCATGCACTGCAGCACACCAGGCTCCTATGTCCACCACTGTCTCCTGGAATTTGCTCAAATTCATGTCCATCAAGTCAATGATGCTATCTAACCATCTCATCCTCTGTCACTCCCCTTCTCTTTTTGCCTTCAATCTTTCCCAGAATCAGGATCAGGGCCTTTTCCGATGAGTGGCTCTTTGCATCAATTTGCCAAAGTATTGGAGCTTCAGCATCAGTCCTTCCAGTTAATATTCAGGGTTGGTTTACTTTAGGATTGACTAGTTTGATCTCCTTGCTGTCCAGGGTACTCTCAAGAGTCTTCTCCAGCACCATAATTCAGAAGCATCAGTTCTTCAGCACTCAACATTCTTTACAGTCCAACTCTCACATCCATACATGACTACTGCAAAAATCATAGCCTTGACTATATGGACCTTTGTCAGCAAAGTGATGTCTCTGCTTTTTAATATGCTGTCTAGGTTTGGCATAGCTGTTCTTCCAAGGAGCAAGTGTCTTTTAATTTCATGACTACAGTCAAGCCCCAGTGATTTTGGGGCCCAAGAAAATAAAATCTGTTACTGCTTCCATTTTTTCCCCTTCTGTTTGCCATGAAGTGTTGGCCTGATGCCATGATCTTATTTTTTCTTTTAATATTGAGTTTTAAGCCAGCTTTTCACTTCTTTCACCCTCATCAAGAGGCTCTTTAGTTCCTCTTCACTTTCTTCCATTATAGTGGTATCATCTGCATATCTGAGGTTGTTGATATTTCTCCCAGCAATCTTGATTCCAGCTTGTGATTCATGCAGCCTGGCATTCTGTATGATACACTCTGCATATAAGTTAAATAACAGGGTGACAATATACAGCCTGTCATACTCCTTTCCCAATTTTGAACCAGTCAATTGTTCCATGTTTCTATAGATGACTGAAAAGAGTTGCTTCCATTTTTCATATGTAAATGATTTGTGTATATATCTGTTTTAGTTCAAAAATCACCTTGACTGTAAAATCTGTCCCTAGATATTTATAATATAAAATATTTTACATTTTTGTTGGTGTTGATCCTTTAAAGTGCCACCTAGGGTTGATTGTGATCACATAGCTCACTTTTAAAATTTTAAGTAGGTAGACTCATATAACAATTGGCATGTCACCCATTCCAAAATGTTGGCACAAAAAAGAATGCAGAATCATGACCTTGAGCTTCTGAGAATGCTACTTAAGTTAAGCAAATTAAGCACAACTGTCTTGGGCACTTTAAGTAAGAATCAATCTGGATTATTACTTTTGGCACATTTACAGATCAACCTAAACCAAAACATTTAAAAGCAAACAGGGAAAAGATAAGTTTTTTAGAACTTGGAGTATTAGCATGGGAGCAGAGAATCAGGCTAGTGCCAGCATTGGAACCAGATTTGTCAAGGAGATAAGCAGATATTTCTTGAGTTTAACCAAGAAATAAACATACTACTTGACATTCTATGAATGATTAATAAAATGGATAAGTAATTATTTTGTCTGTTTTTTTTTTAAATAAAATAAATTTGAATGATAGGAGGAGGAATACAGGCTTATATTTTGAAAAGGGTATTAACTATATGATATTAAATTCTATTAAAGAAAAAGTGTATCACCTAAAGATATTAAGCCTATGAATTATTTTACAAATTCCTTTGAAAATTGACCAGCAAACAATTCATTTATTTTAACTGCTTTAGGGATACAATTGTGAGATTAAGTCAATTATATTATGATATGAATTTCTTCCTACTTTGGAAATTTCAGTTCCTTTCCTTTTTTTCTGTCTATTCACACTTTGTTTCATGACTTTTTTCCAAAATGCATCTGTTGCAAATCAAATACAGTGAATAACACTTTGCACCAGGCACTTCATGTCACCAAACATATTTAGAAATACTTCTAGGTCATAATATGACTGATAGCAATAACATAAAACAAAAGTTAACTTGTAGCTGGTTCTTTTTAAGTAAAAGTAAAAACAAATAATAAATTCAAAAATTGCCAAACCGTTGCCTGTCTCTTTTAGCAATTTCCTCCTTCACGTGGCAGTTTTGAGTGTTTTAATCTTATTCCAGTGAATGAATTCCTGAACTGTCCTGCTCCATTATTCAGGTGTAATTGTGGTCTGTTGGCCTGGTTCTACTTGCTTGGCTTTAGCTGCTAGAAGGCAATTATACCTGATTGTTTCTGGTAGTTATTACTGCCATTATCACTTGCCTGCCCAGAACCTGCCAAGATTTTCCCAAATATACCATGACAGTTTTGTTCAAGAATATGTGTGTGTATATATACATATTATATATATATATATATATATATATATATATATATATATATATATATATATATATATATATATGTGTGTGTGTGCTGTGTGATGAGTTGCTTCAGTTGTGACTGACTCTGTGTGACCCCATGGACTGTAGCCCACCAGGCTCCTCTGTCCATGGGATTCTCCAGGAAAGAATACTAGAGTGAGTTGCCATGCCCTCCTCCAGGGGATTTTCCCAACCCAGAGATTGAACCCACATCTCTTATTTCTCCTGCATTGGCAGGTGGGTTCTTTACCACTTGGGTAAAATCCCATTATATATATGTGTGTTATATAACACACACAAACATATATTGCTGTATCAGTCCCATATTTGCATCTTTCTAGGGAATCACAATCGTGATGTTTGTTCTTCTGTAAAATTTTCTTTTTGCTGATTTTCATACTAAACTTCATGGGTGTAACGTGGCAGCTGGGTGTCTAGCCCCACAATTTCTGTTTTTTATGGTCTCTACAAGATTCTGTTCTCTAGCGTACAGTCCAGCTAACTCAACTATTTATTTCTCCAGTTCCAGTCTAAGACAACTTTTAAAATATAGGTTGCAACAAGTACAAATGTAGCCAGAGTATGCTGTTTCATAATGCTTGCTTCTTGTTTTCTCATCAAGCAGAACTGGTGTTCAATACTTCCTCTGCTTTTGTTGATGGCTCTTGGTTTCTTACTCCATCAGTTTTAATGACTATATACACTGTACTGGTCTTTCATACTTCCTGGTTGGGAGGAAAGGTTGCATTTAAACTGAAGAATACTTAACAGTGATGTCAACAGTGTCAAAAGACGCTGAAGGTGACAAATACATGGGAACATTCTGGAAAACTAACCCAGTTAGTTAACTTATTTGTGGAAATGAGTTAAATAGTAAAGTTTTCATCAGTTCAGTTCAGTTGCTCAGTCATGTCTGACTCTTTGTGACCCCATGGACTGCAGCACACCAGGCTTCCCTGTCTATCACCAACTCTTGGAGCTTGGTCAAACTCATGCCCATCGAGTCAGTAATGCCATCCAAACATCTCATCCTCCATCGTCCTCTTCTCTTCCTGCCTTCAATCTTTCCCAGCATTAGGGACTTTTCCAAGGAGTCACTTCTTCACATCAGGTGGCCAAAGTATTGGAGTTTCAGCTTCAGCATCAGTTCTTCCAATGAATATTCAGGACTGATCTCCTTTAGTATGGCCTGGTTGGATCTCCTTGCAGTCCAAGGGACTCTCAAGAGTCTTCTCCAACACCACAGTTCAAAAGCATCAATTCTTTGGTGCTCAGCTTTCTTTATGGTCCAACTCTCACATCCATAGATGACTATTGGAAAAACCATAGGTTTGACAATATGGACCTTTGTAAGCAAAGTAATGTCTCTGCTTTTTAATATGCTGTCTAGGTTGGTCATAGCTTTTCTTCCCAGGAGCATGTGTCTTTTAATTTCATGGCTGCAGTGACCATCTGCAGTGATTTTGGAGCCTAAGAAAATAAAACCAGTCACTATTTCCATTGTTTCCCCATCTATTAGCCATGAAGAGATGGGACTGGATGCCATGATCCAGATCTCAGTTCTTTGAATGTTAAGTTTTAAGCCAGATTTTTCACTCTCCTCTTTCACTTTCATCAAGAGGCTCTTTAGTTCTTCTTCACTTTCTGCCATAAGGGTGGTGTCATCTGCATATCTGAGGTTATTGATATTTCTCCCAGAAATCTTGATTCCAGCTTTTGATTCATCCAGCCCAGCATTTTGCAAGATGTACTCTGCATATAAGTTAAATAAGCACAGTGACAATATACAACCTTGGCGTACTCTTTTCCCAACTAGACGGAACAACCCGTTTGTTGTTCCATGTCCAGTTCTAACTGTTGTTTCTTGACCTGCATACAGATTTCTCAGGAGGCAGGTAAGTTGATCTGGTATTTCCATCTCTTTAAGAATTTTCCACAGTTTGTTCATATTGTCTCACATTTTGGGTTATTATTATTAGAAGTTACTTTTTGGTCTAGTTATGTTTCTTGAATACTTTCTTTTGGTATATGAATTAAAATACATCGTTCTTTTTTTGTTCATGCCTGACTGAGCCAAGAATGCATTTTGAAAGAAGATAAATTTTGCTACTTAAAAATCATAGATGCAAGTCTGTCAATAAATCGTTCTCACTTAGAATCAACCATCCTCAAAATCCTATTGACTGTGGGTATAAAATATAAATCCTAAAACTTGCCTTCTAGGAACTTGAAGTCAATTTGTAGAGTAAAATGGAGGTAATTTTAGCTGCAAACACAAATATAAAAGAACTAATGGTCAAGGAAGGTTATGATCATTGTCAAGGTCTGTTTGGTCTCATCCCCATCATACATGTCCACAGTCATCTCTAGGCTTGCTCTGCCCCCCAGAGCCAGCAGGAGCACCCCCTGGTCACACAGCACAGTTTTTGTCTGCACCAGCAATGTCAGGATTTGGAAGTAATTTTCCTATGGTATGTGCTACCCTCTACCTTTCATTCTACTTGACCTCATTTCTAGCTGTCCCATGAACTGGGGGTGGTTTCTAACTTCTGTCCTTGGAGTCAGTGGAGTTCATTCCCACTGACTTTCTTCTTACTAGCTCAGCCCCTCCCCACTCTGAGCATGCCATATGGCAAGTGTTACACAAGAGTCCATGCTAATCCATTTATGAGCATAAGTGCCAAATCAGTACTACAGCTTACAAACTCTGCAGGAATTGAAATAAATGACGAGTCACTTCAGACTAGGTTGTCAGAATCTTGATGTGTTTAAAACCAGAAAGTATACAGAAAAAGGAAAAGCTTTCCAGGTAGAGAAAAATCATAAGTGAAATCAAAGTTAAGACAATGTTTAATTGCGGAAGGATGACATGAATTTGCTTTGACAGGAGGGCTTGTGAAACATAGCTGAAAATATAGTTTGTATCTAAATTAGTAATGTCCTTAAAGCTATGACATCTGGAATTATATTGTATATAGTGAAAAATTATTGGAAGATTTTAAGTAAAAGGATATTATTTTAAGCAACAGTTTAAGAATTTGGTTACATAAGTTTGTGTATCATTGCAAACCAATGGACACATGCCCATTTTTGAAACAATCATTGGATTAATATATGGAATTGTCCTTCTTATAACTACACATTGAAAAACCTCTGAATTTCTAAATTTTCTATGATAAACCCATATTACTTTTAAAAATAGAAAAAGTATTACATTAAGGGAAAAACTATGCCAATGAAAAATATTTACAAAAATGTCAATAAGCATTAGCTCTATTTATTCATTTCACTGTAACGTTTGTTCAGAATCATTCTCAACACTATTATAATATAATGAATAATAGCAATCATGAAGAACATTTAGAATTATTAATTATCAAAAGAAATTAATATTATCTTCAACATTTATTACATACCTCAGTTCACTTCAGTCGCTCAGTTGTATCCGACTCTTTGCCACCCCATGAACCACAGCACGCCAGGCCTCCCTGTCCGTCAGCAACTCCCAGAGTCCACCCAAACCCATGTCCATTGTGTCAGTGATGCCATCCAACCATCTCATCCTCTGTCGTCCCCTTTCCTCCTGCCCTCAGTCTTTCCTAGCATCAGGGTCTTTTCAAATGAGTCAGCTCTCTGCATCAGGTGGCCAAAGGATTGGAGCTTCAGCTTCAACATCAGTCCCTCCAATATTACCTTATGTTCTAGAAATAAAAATATAAGCCTGAAATGATGCCTGCTATTAAGTAAAGCTAATGGAGGAGATAGTCAGATGCAGCACAGATTAACATAGATTAGTGGATGGCAAACTGCAGTCCATGGAGGCATATTTGGGTGGCTACCTGTTTTTGTAAATAAAGTTTTGTTGGAACATGTTATGTATCTCTTATGACCCATGTGGTTATGCATTTCCTATGGCTGCTATCATGCTACAAAATCAGACTTGGGTAATTGCCACAGAGACTTTACATGGCCCACAACTCTTAAATTATTTACTTTCTGGAACCTTATGTATAAAGTTTGCAGACCCCTGACATGGAACATGACAATCACTGAGCTGAAAGTATACAACAAATGAATTGGGAGCACAAATAAGAGCATCTCAATCAATCCCATTCACTGAGAGGACTTTTTAAGCAAAAATAATTGAAATGCAATTGTAGAACACTAATTACTCCAAGTCTGAATGACTGTCCATATGTAGATAAACAATCTTGAAAGCTAGCTGAACCTGTGAGATATTTTAGTTTCTTTGAAACACAGCATGACAAAAAGGTCTAAGCACAGCTGTGTTCATCGTGATTTGTAAATTATCATTTGACTGTCAAACATAAAATGATTAAATCATGGATTATTTTGTTTAAAACAGCCATATGTAAAGTAAAACTCTTTAAATGAGATTTTTTTATATAAGGACCACTATTCATTTGCTGTATTCAAGTGGTTGTTTGGTCACCAAGTCATGTCTGACTCTTTCGTGACCCCATGGACTATAGCCCACCAGGCTCCTCTGTCCATGGAATTTCCCAGGCCAAAATACTGGAGTGGGTTGCCATTTCTTCCTCTAGGGCATCTTCCTGATTCAGGGAGCGAGCCCACATCTCTTCCATCTCCTGCACTGGCAGATGGATTCTTTACCACTGAGCCACCTTCTTCAAGTCATATAAAATCAGTCTTTCCAAAATATCTCTCATTCCTCAGATGGAAGGTCTTATGTATCTTGAATTCTTTTCTTGATTTGCTTGTTGATTTTCATTCTGGTCAGTCATATAATAGTATATGTAAAAGACACTGCAGATGGTGACTGCAGCCATGAAATTAAAAGACACTTACTCCTTGGAAAAAAAGTTATGACCAACCTAGATAGCATATTGAAAAGCAGAGACATTACTTTGCCCCAAAGGTCCATCTACTCAAGACTATGGTTTTTCCAATGGTCATGTATGAATGTGAGAGTTGGACTGTGAAGAAAGCTGAGCACCGAAGAACTGATGCTTTTGAACTGTGTTGGAAAAGACTCTTGAGAGTCCCTTGGACTGCAAGAAGATCCAACCAGTCCATTCTGAAAGAGATCAGTCCTGGGATTTCTTTGGAAGGAATGATGCTAAAGCTGAAACTCCAGTACTTTGGCCACCTCATGTGAAGAGTTGACTCATTGGAAAAGACTCTGATGCTGGGAGGGATTGGGGGCAGGAGGAGAAGGGGACGACAGAGGATGAGATGTCTGGATGGTATCACTGACTCGATGGACGTGAGTTTGAGTGAACTCCCAGGGGATGGTGATGGACAGGCAGGCCTGGTATGCTGCGATTCATGGGGTCGCAAAGAGTCGGACATGACTGAGCAACTGAACTGAACTGAACTGAATACATTTAACACAATTATATTACTATGATATCCATCATTTGTTGAATACTGTTTCCTAAAATGTTCTGATCTGTGTGTCAGAGAGGAGCAGACAAAAGCTTATAAAACTTATTAAGCTGGTGTTTATTCTTGACTGTATTCTGACCTTGATTCACTTCAATGATAAACATGCATTACTAACACATTTTTTATCTAAGTCAGATTGCATCCAAATTAGATATATATATCAAATAAAAATCAAAAGTTTAGCTGTTTGGGATGCAATAATCATTCAGTAATAAAACATGTTAAGTATTCTAAAATGAAGATGCTAAATCTCCAAAATGATGACCATGCTTAATATTTGTTTTCTTAATTCAGTAAAGAATAGTCTAGAGATTTTCCTGATGGCCCATTGGAAAACTTTGCCTTCCAAGGCAGGGGGTGTGGGTTCAATCCCTAGGATCCCACCAGCCTTGTGGCCTGCAAACCAAAACGTAGAGCAGAAACAATATTGTAACAAGCTCAGTAAAGACTTTTGAAAATGATCTATATTTTTTTAAAAAAATGAGTAGTCTAAAATTCTACATTTGTTTGAAGGAAGAAGAGAGTCCAGAACTCCTAATTGGCCCAGTATCATGCCCCACCCACTTTCCAATTTTCTACTGCTTGAAGAACAGGGTGAAGAATAAGGCTTAGTCACCCAGTGTTCAGAGCACTCCAGGGAACACTCTAACTATGTGATGGCCAGAAGGAAGACAAGCCCCAAACACCAGTGAGCTCTATGAGATCCCATATCTCCTTCCTCTCCCACAATAATCACATCCTCATTCAATAAGATTTTCCTGTCTTCCCCCATCCAACCCACTGGAGTCTTCTCTATCACCGTAAGTATAGAACTGGCCAAAATATTCATTTGGGCTTTTCTGTCAGATGTTACTGAAAAACCTGAGCAAACTTTTTGGCCAACCCAATACCAACAGCTCCATTGTCTCAGCATTTTCTGTCAAAAGCAAGGAGTCATTCTTTTTTTTTTTTTTTTTTTTTTTTTAAGGAGTCATTCTTATTGCTTTGCTTTCACCACCCCCCCCTTTATTGTATCACAACAAATCCTATTTTCTGTAATTTCAAAGTATTACAGTATTAACAAATCTAACCACTCCTTGCCAGCTGTACAGATAACAAATGACCTTCATTTCTGATCTAAATTACTATGATCTTTGGTCAAAATTATTTTAATATTCTCTTGATAAACCTTGTTGTTCAGCACTTGGACCCCTACTTATTCAGTTTATCTCAGCACAACAGCATAGATAGTCCACTTATTACTGTATTTCCTTGAAGATGTCACACTTGTACTCAGAACATATCTATGGCGCTAAAGGTTGCATCCTTTCAATTTCTCTGAATTTCATACATATTCTCTAATTTCAGTGGACTCTGAAAAGACAAGGTCATAAATATTCTCAATTTTCCATCATGAACTGGAGGCCAATAGGTATATTATACTCTCCAGTGATATAGATGAGGAAACTGACAGTTTGACTGTTTTAGCTTACCCAAAGTCACAACTAGTCACATCTGGGATTCAGATTGTTCCTTTATTAAGTATTATATCCAAAGAGAATGGAAATAGAAAGACACTGAATTTGAAAGCTACATTACATTACACACACACACACACACACACACACACACACACAATATCACCTACTTCATCCCCAAAGTGGCATATATCATGTCCACTTACTGTTCATTTGTCAAAACAAGCCATGAGGCTCCAAGCTAATGTCAAAGGAAATTAGAAAAAGTTAAGAAGCTCAAGAAATATGTGTTGAGTACTAACTGCTTCTGCTTGCACTGCTGAACAAGTGGCCCACTTGAGTCATCTTGAAAAAGTCTGCTGGCTGAGTTGAGGATCTAGTAGAAAGAGGATGAAATTTCTTACCAAGAAACTCAGATGTATCTTCCATTTCTCTATTGATCTCTGAAACTGCAACCTAGCATTTAATGTTTAGGTGTTAGGATTGCTTCTAGACAAGTATTACCATTTTTATCCCACTTAGCAATAGTCACATCCTTTTATTATGTGCAGTAATGAATGGAGCTGCAAAAGGTCAGAAAAAAGATATCATCCAGGCTAGAGAATGGTGTAGCCCCTCACCTCACTCTTAACCTAGATGATAATGTAGAAAGATGGAGGAACGCTACCTGGCTACCTGCTCCATAAAAGACTCTTCATACATGGGCAGTAATCATTCTATTAAACCACAGCACAACATAGCATTAACCTCAATAGTGCAGACATTCACTTGGTCACCAAGAAAAGTCACATGGTCCTACTCTACCAAATTGGGAGAATCAGTTCACTTAATGGCAGTTCCTATCACAGGCAGCGCTCCTCTGCCTCTTACTGTCACATTTTTTTCAAAAAGCTTCATGGATTCTCCCAGGTATTTAAGGAAATAACAGGTTCTATCCAGGATCTTGGTGCTCTGTGCCAGCAGCATTATACAGTAAACCTAGCAAATTCTGCCATTCAGTAAGAATCCAGAGTTGTTCTCTTGAAGATCCTAACACTTGAATTGAGGAATGGAAGGAAATGTCATAGCTCTCTCTACTCCTGTGAAATTCTTCTTATACAAAGTATCTCTAAGGAATGTTCCACTCTCTTTTAGACGCAGCAGACAGGAGTAATGGTCATAAAACCAGTTTGGTTTCTGCTTTGTCCCTTCTTCATTGATGTTTCCTGAATATCCTTTTAGAATATTTGAGCTCTTACCCTCAGTTGCTGTGAGCTTTGGGTCAAACAGGATTTCTTTTCTCAAAATTTTTATTATATAACCCCATGTTTTGAGCCAATGCAATACATTCTGAAGTGTCCCTTTCTTTCTTTTTTTTTTTTTCTGTCTTATTTTCCTTTCTAATTCCTTACTCTTATTTCCCCCCCCAAACTCCAATGATCTATGGATAGTAGTTAAGTAGTTTGGGATATGTGGTTTTAGGAACAAGTCCAGCTCTATTTCCCACATGTCAAAGCCTGGTCATTATTCAGTGATGGCTTAAAAAAAAAAAAAAAAAAAAACCACTTTCAAGTTCTGTCCAAAAAGGAGATCAGTTACAGATGCTGATTTTAATTTAAAGCCAATGAGAAAACAAGTTTTAGACATAAATGAAGGGTAGGACCACATTCAAAACAGGGAAAAAAGGACAATAGGTAATAATTGTGATTCTTATTCCAAAGCAGTCTTACTACCTAAATTCTGAATATTGAATTATATTTTTAAAAATATGACAACTGTGTAACGTGATAGAGCTAGTAGTTATCTCTGCAATGGCAATCATATTACAGTATGTAAAGGTATCAGATTAACATGTTGTACACCTTAAATTTCCACAATGTTATATGTCAAATATATTTCAATAAAATCAAAAACTTACTAGTTATAATGTAAGAAATCACTGAGAAGCTATCTAGATTCCTTGGCAAGGAATAATTTTATCTCTTGATTGCAAAATATATTAAAAGACCAGCAATCTCTGTGGCTGTCAAAATGGTAAGAGAACTGCATGTCAGTCAGATCACTAGTAGTCAGAATAATGGCCTCCTAGTCCTGTATGCAGGTCAGGAAGCAACAGTTAGAACTGGCTATGAAACAACAGACTGGTTCCAAATAGGAAAAGGAGTATGTCAAGGCTGTATATTGTCACCCTGCTTATTTAACTTCTATGCAGAGTACATCATGAGAAACGCTAGGCTGGAAGAAGCACAAACTGGAATCGAGATTGCCAGGAGAAATATTAATAATCTCAGATATGCAGATGACACTACCACATTTATGGCAGAAAGTGAAGAACTAAAGAGCCTCTTGATGAAAGTGAAAGAGGAGAGTGAAAAAGTTGGCTTAAAGCTCAACATTCAGAAAATGAAGATCATGGCATCTGGTCCCATCACTTCATAGCAAATAGACGGGGAAACAGTGGAAACAGTGGCTGTCTTTATTTTTCTGGGCTTCAAAATCACTGCAGATGGTGATCGCAGCCATGAAATTAAAAGACACTTACTCCTTGGAAGGAAAGTTATGACCAAACTAGACAGCATATTAACAAACAGAGACATTACTTTGCCAACAAAGGTCCGTCTAGTCAAGGCTATGGTTTTTCCAGTGGTCATGTATGGATGTGAGAGCTGGACTATAAAGAAAGCTGAGCACCGAAGAATTGATGCTTTTGAACTGTGGTGTTGGAGAAGACTCTTGAGAGTCCTTTGGACTGCAAGGAGATCCAACCAGTCCATCCTAAGTATATCAGTCCTGGGTGTTCACTGGAAGGACTGATGTTGAAGCTGAAACTCCAATCCTTTGGCCAACTGATGCAAAGAGCTGACTCATTGGAAAAGACCCTGATGCTGGGAAAGATTGAGGGCAGGAGGAGAAAGGGATGACAGAGGATGAGATGGTTGGATGGCATCACCGACTCGATGGACATGGGTTTGGGTAAACTCTGGGAGTTGGTGATGGACAGGGAGGCCTGGCGTGCTGCAGTTCATGGGGTTGCAGAGTCAGACACAGTTGAGCGACTGAACTGAACTGAGTCCTCAAAACCTGTGACTATGTTACTTAATATGGTAAAAGGGACTCTGCAACCTCAGTTAAGATTAAGGGCATGGAGATACAGAGATATCAGGGCAGACCAAATGTAATGGCCTGAACTCTAAAAGTGGAAGAGAAAGGTGAAAGAAAAGGTCAGAGAGATGGTAGCCTGAGAAAGACTCAATGAACCCATAGCTGGTTCTGAGATGTAGGGTTTTTAAAATTAATTTATTTATTTATTTTAATTGAAAGCTAATTACTTTACAATATTGTAGTGGTTTTTGCCATACATTGACATGAATCCACCATGGTGTACATGTGTTCCCCATCCTGACCCTCCCTCCCACCTCCCTCCCTATCCCATCCCTCAGGATCATCCCAGTGCACCAGCCTTGAGCACCCTGTCTCATGCATTGAACCTGGACTGGTGATCTGTTTCACATATGATAATATACATGTTTCAATACTATTCTCTCAAATCATCCCACCCTCGCCTTCTCCCACAGAGTCCAAAAGACTGTTCTATACATCTGTGTCTCTTGCTGTCTCACATATAGGGTCATTGTTACCATCTTTCTAAATTTCATATATAGACATTAGTATACTGTATTGGTGTTTTTCTTTCTGACTTACTTCACTCTGTATAATAGGTTCCAGTTTCATCCACCTCATTAGAACTGATTCAAATGCATTTGTTAATGGCTGACTAATATTCCATTGTGTAAATGTACCACAGCTTTCTTATCCATTCGTACCCCGATGTTCATCTCAGCACTGTTTATGACAGCCAGGACATGGAAGCAACCTAGATGTCCATCAGCATATGAATGGATAAGAAAGCTGAGATGTAGTTGTATGCAAGGACCAGAGAAGGGCTTTGAGAAGCTAAGGGAAGCCCTCAGCCAACAATAGCAGAAAGTGGAGATCTCCTCATTGAAATGAATTCTGCCAACATCTAAATGAGGAATGAAACAGATTTTTTTTTAAATTTTCTGAGAGCATCCAGAAAGTAATGCAGCCCCGCCATTACTTTAATTTTAAACCAGTGAGACCCACACCAGACTTCTGACCCAAAGAACTCCAAGGTTACTATTGATGGTGTTTTCAGCCACTATATCTGTTAGTAGTATGTTATAGAGGCAATAGAAAACTAATACAGTTACCACCAAGCAAGAATGGTTTCCCTGATGTGGCAATGTAAAGTTTTCTTTAGACATTGTGCCTGTCAACAGATATCTCAATGTTGTCTTTTACTGTTAGCTCCCAACAGTGTAATCTTGGCAGTGGATTAGATCTATGATTCTGCATTTCTTCTTCAATTGTGGGTTCTATATGGTGAGGGTTTCCATGGACAACTGTAATATTCAGCTGTTACTCTTTCTGGTAAATTTTATGAGTGATCTGATACTGCTGCTAGTGTGTTATTTGGGCAGCCTATTAGATAGATCTTGACTGACAAATCTGCTGGTTACCATCTGTGGACCCTTGGGTAATTAAATTCACCATTCTAAGCTGTAGCTTTCTCTTTCATTAAAAAAAGAGTGCAATATTCACATTTCCTTCATAAGAATTGTATAAGGATTCATGAAGATTTTATGTTGTGAAGGGTATCACAATATCTACAGTTGATTTACATTGCATCCTGCCTCCTTTCTCCGTTCATTCATTCAACAAATATTAAAAGAACATTGACTACATGTAAATATTCTCCGAGGCACTTCGTATACAGAAGACACAATTCTTCTTCTCATGAAATGCATTCTAGTGTAAGCTCCACTCCACATATCACTCTGTGATATCCTGTGTGGATTAACAGAAGTGATATAGTGATGAACTGCATGGTACCGTATTTATCATTTCTGGTTAATCTTGTTTCTCTTTCCCAGGACCCAAGAACTCTTTGTGGATTCAAAAGTAAGTTTATTCTCTATTGAGTTCTTCCATACATTGTATTGAAGAGTCTCTTGCTCTCTCCACTTAGTAATTTAAGGTACAAATATCTAAAAGTGAAAAGGATAATCAAAGTAATAGCTAGGTAACCCAAAACAGCCACAGGGAGAAATATTTTTAAAACGTTAGAAATTTGTAATGAGTGATTTTGAAAAAGAATCAAATACCAAGAAGGCCTCTGTAAAACTTCAGATAAATGTCTTGACCATAAAAATAATTCATGACTATTCTTAAAGGAGAACCAATTTTGGATAATAGAATAGCCAAGACTATTGTTACCTCGACTTAGTAACAGTTTCAAAATGAAGTTTTCAAGATGAACAGATGGCCCTCTTTCTGCAGTATTACTATTAGCTACGCAATATAAAAAAGTTTGTTTGCTTATGTTTCAGTGACAATTATATTTTTATTTACCTTATTGGTTTTAACTGATCATTTTTTCAGGACTGATTTTTCTTTTTTAAAAAAAAATTATTTTAATTGGAGGTTAATTACTATACAATATTGTACTGGTTTTGCCAGACATCAAGAAGAAAGAGGATGAGCTAATTTTAAGTTGTAAAACTAGAATTCCATCTAAAAATATACAATGTATCTCAGGCAAATGATTTCCATTGAATTTTCCTTTTTTTTTTCTTTTTGTCATTCAAATTCATCTTAGCACATAGAGAAAAGTTTTTCTGTTGAATATTCCTTATTTTTATATTTTGCATCTAACAATTCCTCTTGGAAAATTTGAAAAATTGTACTCTTTGAATTTCTAGAGAGACTGGTAAAACTGATCAGTGTCTTCCATATATGTAGTGTTCAGTTCAGTTCAGCTGCTCGGTCATGTCCAACTCTTTGTGACCCCATGGACCGCAGCACATCAGGCCACCCTGTCCATCACCAACTCCTGGAGTTTACCCAAACCCATGTCCATGGAGTTGGTGATGCCATCCAACCATCTCATCTTCTGTCGTCCCCTTCTCCTGCCCTCAATCTTTCCCAGCATCAGGGTCTTTTCAAATGAGTCAGCTCTTCACATCAGGTGGCCAAAGGATTGGAGTTTCAGCTTCAATATCAGTCCCTCCAGTGAACACCTAGGACTGATATACTTCAGGATGGACTGGTTGGATCTTCTTGCAGCCCAAGGGACTCTCAAGAGTCTTTTCCAACACCACCAAAAGCATCAGTTCTTCGGTGCTCAGCTTTCTTTATAGTCCAACTCTCACATCCATACATGACCACTGGAAAAACCATAGCCTTGACTAGACAGATCTTTGTTGACAAAGTAATATCTCTGCTTTTTAATATGCTGTCTAGGTTGGTCATAACTTTCCTTCCATAGAGTAAGCGTCTTTTAATATCATGGCTGCAATCATCATCTGCAGTGATTTTGGAGCCCAGAAAAATAAAGTCAGCCACTGTTTCCCCATCTATTTGCCATGAAGTGATGGGACTGGATGCCATGATCTTCGTTTTCTGAATGTTGAGCTTTAAGCCAACTTTTTCACTCTCCTCTTTCACTTTCATCAAGAGGCTCTTTAGTTCTTCACTTTCTGCCATAAGGGTGGTGTCATCTGCATATCTGATTATTGATATTTCTCCCAGCAATCTTGATACGTAGTGTAGTCTTCCTCAATATGAAGTCTTTCATGTAGAATTGAGTAAACATCAAAGTAAACCAAAGTAAACATGAGTTTATTTTAGAGGAGAAGTCAACATTTATAGTTTGGAATAAATCCGTACAAATTCGAACCAGTGCTGACTAAAAAGAGTTGCCCAATTTCCTGGCAGTGGCCAGAGGTAAACTTCATTCTAATTTGGGCTACCACCAGAAAAAGACAAAGAGAGTTCTCCTTTTCAGCTGCAAATAAAAGAAATGAACTTGGCCAAGCAGAGAGCTCTTAGACAAGGAGACAGGAACTGAGAGGAGGTCTGGTTGGTAAAAGACAGATGGAGAGGTTTCTTGGGTGTATGTGAATGCTTTTTGCAGAAGTACAAGCACTTTACTGAAGAATATTAAGTTGAATGCTCCAATAAGTAGCAAAAAGCCACAGCTGAGTCAAGGACTCCCACAGAATGCCTTTTGGCAACTCAGCCAAGTTTCCCTCAGAACTGGGATAAGCTGTTCCCCACTAATAACAGACGGGTTTCCCAGGTGACTCAGTGGGTAAAGAAGCTGCCTGCAATGCAGAAGACACAAGAGGTGCAGGTTCTATCCCTGAGTCAGGAAGATCCCCTGTAGAAGGGCATGGCAACCCACTCCAGTATTCTTACCTGGAGAATCCTGTGGACAGAGGAGGCTGGCAGGCTATGGTCCATTAGGTCACAAAGAGTGGGACACGACTGAAGTGACTAAGCACAATAACCGATAGTCACTCTGCCTCTTTCTCCTAGCATCATCAAAACAAATTCCTTCCCACAGAATCTCCTTAATCTTGGAAAATGGATCATGTTCTTTATGTATTATAGGAGAGGAAAATTTGCCACTCAAAATGTACCACTTTGGCATATGGACTCTTTTGAGCTGAAAACATTTAAGGCCCAAAAGACTCAGAAAGAAATTTTGACTTCCCCCTAACTGTCTAAATGTAGATAGAGGACTTGTTCCAGGAAGGGAGTTATTCCCGTAGACAACTATAGTACAAACCAGATGTGTAGACAAGGAGGAACCTAGCAAAGTCTATTAAAATCCCTCTCTGTGCCCCATTGCCTTGGCAGGGCCCAGCAAACATTTGTTTACCATTTTCATGTGAGTTACCTTCCTCCCCTTTGAAATCCCTGACCACTATTCTCTACATCCTCTTTTGCCCTTAACTGAAGGTGGTATTTAGGGTGAGGTCTTCAACCATTTGGGGGATTAATTCAGTTTCCCTGAACCCTGTTTGATTCTCTCTTGCCTAACCTGTCTCATGTCAGTTTAATTCTTAGACCAGCCAGAAGAACCTAGAAAGATAGAAGAAAAAAATTTTCCTTCCCAACAGTATCTTCTCACAGGAACCCCCCGCCCCTTCTCTCACTCATCCTTCAGATCTCAACATCAGTGTCTCTTCCTTCAGAAAAACTTGACCACTTCCCCAACGCATGTAAGTCAGTTTTCCTCTCCATGTTCCCTTAGTACCTGCGACCTCAGTCACCACACACATCATCCCAGAAATTGTGGTTTAATTGTATGTGCTACTGTGTGAACTCTAAGGTCTTTGGGAACCTTTTACAATTATTACCAGTGAATCCCAAGCACTTAGCTTGTAATACTCTATATATTGTGTTTGTGGAATGACTGGCCTGAAATCTGGGAACAGATTAGATTATTTAGATCAATGAGTGATCACAGTTAGTGCTTCCCCTAGGTCCCTTCATATCTCTGTTATCATTTCTGTGCATTTAGATTTTCATAGTTCATTCAGTCAACTCAAATGCTTTTATATTCTATCATTACTGTGTAGAATATATGTCAGTAAGAATACTAGGGAATCTTTGACTGGGTCACACTGAAGCATGCCATCATCAGCACCTTGTAAGTGGTCTTATAGCTACCTAAAAGTCAAAATTGTATCAGAGAAGGGCTTTTAAAAAATAATACTACCCGGCCACATGAATTGGAAATATAAATTCCAACATATGGAGATTTTGGAATTGAGATTTAGTGTATAAAAATCACTGGCTCTTTTTATAACTTCACTCATCAAAAAGTCTCTCTGAGCATCAGGTTGGCATAATAAATGTATAAATCATAAGCCTAAATAATATAAAATTAAGTAGCTCTTAACAGCTATAGCCTTAACCTTACATTTTATTTCCAAATGAATAGAAGTTCACAGAATCTTTTCCTTCTTTTTTTTCTAATCAAAATAACTCCTCCTCCTGATTCTAAAGCAATGAAATGAAATGGCTAAAATCATGTTATTTTATGATAACAGTTTTACAGCTGCTAAGAGGGAGATGGTTTTAAACCTCCCATATCTATTATAAACGACACTGAAATTATCATCCTTAGATTGAAGAAGAGGGTGAAATATTTGTCACAATATAGTCTCTCCACCCCACCATCCTGAGAAGAATGCGATGACTAAAATTAGAGAGTGCATGAAGCATTACTTAATTTCAGTCTTCTGCAGAAGGAGGAGAGAATTGGGTCTGAGAAGATAAATAGAGATCAGAACAAAGAAGCTAGTCAGTTCTTGTGAGCCTCTCAACACCCTGGGTGGTAAGCCCACAGTCATCCAAGAAACAGATGCTAGGCTGAAAACTCAATTCAGGGTGTCAGTGAATTGCATTAAACCTTCTATTTTGTTTGTCTCCTAAAGAAAAAAGAAAACTAAGTTTCATTTATCAAACACAAGCAGGTTTTTTATCTGTTTGTTTGTCTGTTTTAGAGATTTTGCTCTGATGTTCTGCTTTAATTTCCTATTCCCTGAGGTCTTCAAGTCTCCCTTAAAAATGATGTCCACCTAATGTTCCAAGAATAAGTTAATTTATATCTCACATGATGAGTCTCGGCAGGATAGCCAACACAGCCTACCACAAAATGTTTGACTTCTATTTAACATAAGAGAGTATGAGTCATGTATTTAAAACTTCAGTAGATTTCTCCTGTTTTAAAGTCTAATTTCAGATTAGAGGAGAAAAGACAGGTGGCAGAGTAAGCAAACTGCATTAGCTCAAGGATGACAAGGAAATAGTCAACTGTCTGTAAAAAGGATCTCAGGATGATTTCATATGGCACAGCCACTTCTTGTGCTTCTTATGCAGCTCCAAAAAATGAGGCCAATTCACTGATTAGGTTATTACAGTTATTAAGAGAATAAAAGTTACCGTCCACCAAGTGTTTCTAAGTGAAGTGTCACTGTCACTTGGAGAATTCCTTGTTTGTTTTTTTTTCTACAAAATTGGGAATTCTTGGTCTAAGAAAATTTAACAACTTAGCAGCAGCTTTTTGTTTAAGTACCTGTTTGTATACTTAAACACTTTTAAGTACAGAGAGATATTGTGAATGAAAATATAGTTGTATGAAAATAGATACTGTAAGGCAAAGAATGAAGATTGTCATGGGTATTACAAGCCTACATTTATAAACCAGTCTTGTTCTTTGTTGCCACTTCATGTTTCCCCCTTTTCCATTTTAGTCAGGGATAGTGTATGCTGTATGTGATGATTTAATTTCAGGTGCTTTGTGCTATCATTTGAATGACTTGTGAACTCCTGGACACTCCTTTTTCATTGATGACTGTTTAAACACAGGGTCCTACTAGACATTGGCAGGGTATTCTGTAATCATTAGACACTATTCAGTTCAGTTCAGTCGCTCAGTTGTGTCCAACTCTTTGCGACCCCATGGACTGCAGCACGCCAGGCCTCCCTGTCCATCACCAACTCCCAGAGCTTGCTCAAACTCATTGTCCATCAAGTCAGTAATGCCATCCAACTATCTCTTCCTCTGTCATCCCCTTCTCCTCCTGCCTTCAATCTTTCCCAGCATCAGGGTCTTTTCAAATGAGTCAATTCTTCGCACCAGGTGACCCAAATATTGGAGCTTCAGCTTCAGCTTCAGCATCAGTCCTTCTAATGAATATTCAGGGCTGATTTCCTTTAGGATGGACAGGTTTGATCTCCTTGTAGTCCAAGAGACTCTCAAGAGTTTTCTCCAACACCATAGTTCAGAAGCATCAATTCTTTGGTGCTTAGCTTTCTTTATAGTTCAACTCTCACATCCATACATTGGATACTATGGGAGAGGAAAAAGAACTTTCCCTCTACACTTGTAGGTTCTTGTCTGAGAGTCCCCTGCAATAAAGAACAGTTTAACAACAGAAAAACAAACGAAAGTTTAATAACTTGGATACCTCCTGTATACATGGGAGATACCCAGGGAAACTGAGTCAGTCCCTGAATGGGCCCAAGCCACCACCACATATCATCTCCAGTTAAAGACAACAATGTTAAGGGAAGGAGGCCAGTTATGGCAGGTAACAGGCAAAGCACAGTAAACAAGGCAATGGTTGTAAAGTTGATATAAGTCTCTGCCTTCTCTATTCACAAGAGATTCTAGAGATATAAGGTTATCCTTCCGTTCCTAGTAGAGAGACACCCTTACAAATGGAAATTTCTGTTAAACATGTAAATATCTCTATCAAGAGAGTAATTTCTATTCAGTTTTTAGAGCTTTTCCTGCATCAGCCATTTCTTAAAAATAATCAACCTAAAACAGTTTTTACTCCAAAGAGATATATTTGGTGAAGGTATATTCCACTCCCCTTCAATATCAAAAAATAATTTTTTACTATTTTAAAAAAATGTATTCACAGATAAAATGGGGTCAAAGTATACCATTTAATCTGTATAAAGTATTACATTTTTAATAAAAGATGGTTAACAAAAAAATATTGTTAAGTTAATGAAACTATAAAGAAACACAACAGTACAGAATTGCAACATGAAGATCCCTAAGTTTGACTTTAATGAAAATAATTATCTGTATATAAATTTATGTATCTGATTGAAATTTAATAGACTATATATGAAAAATTGTGAAAAGCATTTTATTTTTAAATTATTTTAAAACTCCTCCTGAACCCTGAGTGTAAAAGGAAGCGGGTTCCCCTTTCTTTTTCAGTGGAAGATTTCCTTCTCTTCCTATTTTAGAATATTGTCAAGGAAAAGAAATATTTTAATGATTTTTAACAAAGAGACTGTGATAAGAGAATTATCAAAAGAATGTAGATTTATCCAAGGAATTTTAAAAAGTAACATTTATCATTTTATATGAAAAATTGTGAATAACTATGGCAAATATTCATATAAAATAGAGAATAGGAATAAAGCATGTTCACATAGGTTGTCAAAAGAATCTTGGAATATAACCTGTTAATAACATCTGGCAGTGTTTTTCAAGAGCAAGGTGATTTTGGCAATTGATGTAGTTAATTAAATGAGCAATAAGTGCATCCCACAATTAAACTAAAACTGTCAGACTATTAACTTAACCAGTCTACATATTAGCCTTTCAGGGGAGAAAAGCTCTTCCCTTCTCCCTTTTAGGTTATTTAGCTGGTCTAATAACTAAACAGACATAAAACAGATTAACAAGAGGGAAAGAACCCACAATTTTGTACATATGGGAATCCCAAAGCCATGAAATTCCCTGGCAGTCAAACAGTTGAGGCTTATGTACCATCCTGAGCTAAGGAGAAAGGGCTGGGGTCTAGGATGTCAAAGGAAAGGAAGATCTCACAGGGAGATGGGAAGGGCAAATGTTTGGTAAACAAATGTTTGTCATGCCTTGTTGAGTAATCTTTCTCACATAAAAAAGTTTTCTGTGGTGTCCATGTGTTTGTTCTCTACGTCTGTGTTTCTGCTTTGCAAATAGGTTCATCTGTACCATTTTTCTAGATTCCATATATATGCATCAATATATACTTGTTTTTCTTTCTGACTTACACTTTGTATGAAAAACTCTATATAGGTTCATCCACATCTCTGCAGATGGCAAGGTTTCATTCCTTTTTATGGCTGAGTAATATTCCACATGGGCTTCCCTGGTAGCTCAGCTGGTAAAGAATCAGCCTGCAATGCAGGAGGCCCCAGTTTAATTCCTGGATTGGGAAGATCCCCTGGAGAGGGAATGGCAACCCACTCTAGTATTCTTGCATGGAGAATCCCCATGGACAGAGGACCCTGGTGGGCTACAGTCCATTGGGTTGCAAAGAGTCGGACATGACTGAGCGACGAAGCACAGCACAGCAATATTCCACATAGAGAACAATCCTGGACACCAGGATAGAAAAGGGGGTAGGCTGAATTGGGAGACCGGGATTGACATATATACATATACTACTATGTATGAAGTAGATAACTAATGAGAACCTACTGTAGAGCACAGGGAGCTCTGCTCATTGCTCTGTGGTGACCTAAATGGGAAGGAAGTCCAAAAAAAAGAGAGGCTATATGTATACATATAGCTCATTCACTTGTTGTACAACAGAAAACAAAGCAACATCGTAAAGCAACTCTACTCTGAAAGTTTTTTTTTTTTTTTTAAGCTCTCTGTGTACAAGTCACCTATCTAAATTATTTAGGTAGTTAAGGGGAAGACAGAAAGCTCTTCTTGAGTCTGTCAGGCCTTAATCATTTTTGGTGGTGATGGTTTAGTTGTTAAGTCATGTCCAACTCTTGTGACCTCATAAACTATAGCCTGCCAAGCTCCTCTGTCCCTGGGATTCTCCAGGCAAGAATACTGGAGTGGGTAGCCGTTTCCTTCTCCTGGGGGTCTTCCCAATCCAGGAATCGAACCTGGGTCTCCTGCATTGCAGGCAGATTCTTTACTGTCTGAGCTATGAGGGAAGCCCTAAAACTAACTCAAAATAATTTGCATGTCAAAAGTGGTACATTCTGGGACAAAATACATGAACCCCATCAGTCTTTTTGTTTATGTCTGTTTTAACAGACTATTCCAGCTCACACATCCTGAATAGGTATCGTCATCTCATGTCCTTACTCTCTCTTTTCAGTTTTACTCAGTAAGTTTCCTTCAAACAGATAATAATAGTAAAGGTACAAAGGTGTCTGGTGACACTTTCTGGAAACAGACTTCTACCTAAAGTGTGCTTATATGTATGTTTTAGGGAACTAGTGAATCTTTCTGTGTGGAGTCGTTGCCATTTGCTATTTTGCTTTAATTATTGTGCCCATTGCTCTCCCTTTTTGGGGACATAGATATGACATTTTCCAAGAGGTGTTTATGTTTCTACAGATTTAAAATCCCTACTTAATATTTCCTGGATTCAGTTTGTATAACACATTGATATTTCAATTAGCCAGACACTACTGAAGTGACTTAGCAAGCTTCCTAATAAATTGTTTGAACTCACTATAAGACATTTTAAAAATTATCTGAAGCTACAAATAACACACCAATGGAAAACATTACATCCATTGTTCCCTCTTGAGTGGTGGTAGATGTTAATCTATTGCCATTCACATAAGCATCAACAAGTTATTATCTGATAAGATAAATTTTTTCTTTACTTGAATTTTGAATTCTTTGATTGCCTTACTTACATTCCAGATGCATTATGTTTCAGTTATAGAAAATGAGACTACTGTTGTAGAAAAACTGTCATACTATCCATCACTGTGTACCATTAAAGGCCCTTTTGTTTATTGGCTTTTTTTCTATCTGCCTCTGTTTTTCTTGCTTATGACTCAAGAGATTCAGTACTTTTTCTTAATTGCTGTGAATTGGATATCCATACATACACACACACACACACACACATTCTATCAATAATTTTACTGCACGTCTCACCATGTTCTGAAATAATGGCTGATTGAAATATCAATGTGTTATGCAAACTGAATCCAGTAGTGTCTGAGTCTATGCAACCCTGTGGACTGTGGCCTGCCAGGCTCCTCTGTCCATGAGATTTCCCAGGCAAGAATACTGGAGCGGGTTGCCATGTCCTCCTCTAGGGGATCTTACCAACCCAGGGATCGAACCCAAGTCTCTTATATCTCCTGCATTAGCAGGCAGGTACTTTACCACTAGCGCCACCTGGAAAGCCCATTAGAAATCTTGTGTAATGATAAATAAAGGTTTAAAAACAAAATTAAATAATATTATGGTGGATACATATATACATGTATGTATAGTGAAGTATAATATGCCATACCTATTAATGATTTATTGTTTCAAATTCAGAAATGCCATTCTTATTTTCAAAACTGGGACACAGAAAAATGTAGACCTCAGTAAAAACTTTCAAACTGCCAGAAAAAGGTTTTCCTTTAAACTTTGAATAATGGATACAGCAAAAAGTCCTCTTGATCAGATGTGTGTGATTCACTTGCGCCAGATGTTGGCCAAGCCCCTGGGCCCCAGCCAGGCCAGCAGGAAGGACAGAGAGCACAGACTATGAATTACATGCTGAAGATGAAAATGGAGCCCCTCACACGTACACTGCTTACTCCTTAGAACAGGGACGTCCTCAGAGAACTCT
Organism: Capricornis sumatraensis; assembly: GCF_032405125.1. Classification (NCBI taxonomy): domain Eukaryota; kingdom Metazoa; phylum Chordata; class Mammalia; order Artiodactyla; family Bovidae; genus Capricornis; species Capricornis sumatraensis. The sequence goes on from NC_091092.1 coordinate 117,669,755, forward strand.
CAAGCACAGCGAAAGATGCAGTATTCCTAGTCTGTGGGCATAGCAAACATGCTAAGGAAACGATGATGACTGTCTAAGCATGAAAGAACTAAATATGACAGCCATGAATAGAGTTTTCTTAATCAGCCACGTCTTCTTTGAATAGCAATTCCCAGTTTCAAATCTGTAACTCAAGGGAACTCTACAAAGAGTAGTGAGGGTCTGTGGGAATTGCCCCCTGCCAGTATTTCACAAAGTCTAACGGTAGTCTTTGAATATATTTTCTAAAGATGCTAGTGAAAATCATTTTCAAAACACAAAAGTCTAATTGGGAAAAGTAATAGGAGGGCTCTAGTTAGTAGAAGAAGCCCGGAAGTCATTGTTTGAGTACAGAATTTCCCTATGTATATTACTCAGAAAATTATTTCTGTAAGTTATAAGCATTACTAGAAAGAAAAACAATCCAGTGGCCAAAATGTTTAGGAAATGTTCTGTTTAAAATAAATCACTTGACTTTCTAAGAATCTCCAAAAGGGGAATAGGAGAAAGTTTCCTAGATTCATTTATTTTGGCCACAGTGGGTGTATGTGTGTGTATGTGTATGTTTCAGAGAATATGGCAGGACTAAATTTCTACAGAACTCATCTTGGGTAAGGCTTACTGAGATGATCGAGCCAACAGAACAGGAATGTGAACCTGAAGATAAACCACCCAGCTGCCCTTAGACTCTGTTAGAACATTTTCATTCTGATGGAATAATATGGATGCTTTAAGGTTTTATTTATTTATTTCTGGAGGTCTCTTCTGACCCAGTGACTCAGAATCCTCTGTCTTGGGACTGGTCTCTGTGTTGTTTGCTGCCAGACAACTTATTTTTACAAACTGTCTGCCCAGGGTTATTCTTTATCTGACTTTCTGTGTATCGGGTCTGAGAAAGTAAGAGCCTAGCTTTTTTCCTTAACTTTCAGGGAGGTTATGTCATGATTCAACTCAACTGCAGCAACACTGAGTGCACAAAGTCCAGCAAGAAACATGTAATCTTGGCAGGCTATGAAATTAAGGATCCTTGGAGCTCGTTGGGGCAAATGAGTTAAAGGAAAGTGATCTGGGCAGACATCCATGTATTACTCCTACTAAACTTGGCATATTGAAAAGCTACAGTATTTGCAAGAAAAGAATAGATCTGAATCTCACCTTTGGCCATCATTAGCTCTGGGAATTTAGACAATTTATGTAACTTTTTAAAACTTTAACTTCCTCATTTGTAACATGAAGGCAACAGTGCTAACTTTGAATACTTAGAAGGTTGAATAACATAATTTCACATAGAAGAATCTGAAGTGTGTTAATATTAAGGGTTAGGTCTTAGGGCTTCCCTGGTGGCTCAGACAGTAAAGAATCCACCTGCAGTGCAGGAGACCAGATTTCGATCACTGGGTTGACAAGATACCCTGGAGAAGAGAATGGCCACCCACTCTAGTACTCTTGCCTGGAGAATGCCATGGACAGAGGAGTCTGGCAGGCTACAGTCCACGGGGTCGCAAAGAGCTGGAGACAACTGAGTGACTAACACTTATTAGGTCTTAAATAGAATTATTATTAATAAAATAGAATGCATAAATCCTCTTGCCCCTACCATGGTCAGTCCTTGGCACCTCTTCTAACCTCTAGACAATGATTCTAAGTAGCATATTTCTGGGAATTCCCTGGTGGTCCAGTGGTTAAGACTCTCACTTTCACTGCCATGGACTTGGGTTCAATCCCAGGTTGGAGAACTAAGATCCCACAAGCCAAGTGGCCTGCAAAAAAATAAATAAGTAAAGATGTTTCTGTTTCCACAGATAGTTTCTCTTCAGTGAATGATATCTGATGATTGAAAACACTTAGAGATATAAATAAATTCATATGATGTATTTTCAAACAATATAAAATACTATAGAAGAACTATTTCTAGTGTGAACATCTTCCCAGTGTTCCAATTTATATCATCCATGGGGGAGACTTAATCTTCACAAAGCTGACTCTCACCACACACAACACTCCAGCAACCTCTTCAACCTTCTACTCCAATGCTTTTGATAACAGAAATTGACAGCATATTATCTATTGTTTGTCTAGCTATTTTTCATTACTCTGTGCAAACCCAGATAATAAAAATCTTATTTTACACCAGTGATGTTCACTTTTAAAATGCTTCTCAAATTTTATCTTCCATTTCATGTCTTCATTCTATCTCTGTATTCCAACACTATAAACCAAAGTACATTACGTGATAGCTGTACTAATTGTGAACAGCAGAAATATGTGTGATATTCAAGTCTACCACTAAACTTACACAGTGATTGCTCACATTGAAATTTTATGTAAATGCTGTAAATAAACAAGTGAGATCATTTTGTACGTCTTAAATGCTTATATATTGTAAAACTGCTGATCCTCAGTGCCCCCTGGTGTTTGAAATTATTTATTTGCTATAAAACATTTTAATGATTTTTCTCTATTATTTAAGCCAAGCTTTAAGTCATATGTAATTTTACCAAGAGCTCTGCCAAGAGACAACTCTACTTATCTGATAGCACAAGCAACGTTGTTTTGTTTGCTGAGTTTTCCAAAACGGGTAGTGCAGTCTTACACTCTGGAGCCTTTGTTCCAATGGGGTTGAATACCTTCTCACGTGTTCTACTCTTTTTGGTACTTACTTGCATCATGGTTTTCACAGTCTTCTGGAGTTCTCTCTTTGCTTCTCTCTCTCCCCAGATATAAGGCCTTGAAAAGTAGGAACTATGTCCTACTCACTACTGCCTCCTCAAATCCTATCACAGCATCTGACCCATTAGATATGCTTAAGAAATCTTTGTTCCATGAATGAATGTCATTGCAAAATCCTGACTGTGGAAACAGGTTCATGGTCCATTTCCAAACAGAAACCACATGTACAGTAATACCCCTGGGGTTGGGATTCATCATTTCCAGTAGAACAATTCTAGTAATTTTGAACTCACTGTAGAGTTCAACTCATTTCTAAATTGTTCAGATGATTATGAACTTTCTTGGTTATGCAAATCAAATCTAGTTGATTAATATCTGAAAATACTCTGTCTTTTGCTAAAAAAAAAAAGACGTTTTTTATATCCTTTTGGCATTTGTGTCATATCTGCACAGAGTAATTAATTCCTGACCTTTTATCTTGTTTTAGATTAAACCTCATTAGGTATTTTAATAGTCTTTGTATTGTATGCTGTAAGGTCCTAAGTCAACTTTTCTGTGGCTTGAACTATCGCTTTTATTTAGAAAAGACTCAATGAAAATCCCAGAAATTATAAAACTCAGCTTCCATCCAGAATCTGTCAAATGCCCTGTGTCTGTTTTCACAGGCAAAACAATGAAGAATGATGAAAATAAGAACCAGCCTTATTGTCATTTAGCAGAGACAAGACAAAGCTTGTTTGTGGAGCCCCAGAGCTTCAGAACCAGTGCAGAGATTATCAGGTAGGAAAAGTGAGAACAGTGATCAAAATCATGCTTAACACATACCAGGGCTTCCACACAGTTATTTATTTTGCACTTGTTGATTTGTTGTTTGCTGCCATTGGCATGAAACAGACAATGAATCTAGTACGGTCGTCCTTCCATTCATCTGTAACTTATAATCAGTGTGATTCCCAATCTTTTTTAAGTTAAGATATCTTACCATTGGTTATTTGATTTTATGAAACTTTTTCCTTTTTTTCTCCCTAAAGGAAAAAAAAAAATTTTAATAAAATAAACAACAACAACAAAAAACTGTGCTTAAAAAAGAATGCATAGGAAATGCAGGTACAGGTTCCAAAAAAGATGATTTAATTTGCTAATTTTGAAGGGCTATAAACTATCTTCTCCCTTGAAATTTTATTCATCTCATCATAGAAGGTTTGTATGGTCCCATCTCCCACAATTCCCCAATGGAATAATATGAAGGTGGTAAGCTAGATTTTGTCTTCAACTCAAGTTAGTAGAATCCAGTCTGCCTCATTGCACATCAAGTTTATATCCCATTTATATATCCCCTCCTCAGCTCAACTGAATTCTGTTCATGATCAAACTGTAAGCACATTTCATTTCATACATGAAACTTCTTTTGCAGAACACCTTGATATCATCTTATATAGATACTAAAAATCCAAATCTTAGGAAAATGCATTCCTAGCATCTTTACTAACATTCATGAATTATGGACATGACTCCAATAATTAAGAAATATAACAAATTAAGCTGATAAGGCTTACAAATAAGACCCCATACATATATGAAATGCAAATAAATTTCATAAATAGGAGTAAGCAGTTATAATAGAACACAGTAGATACAACTTGTGGTACTATTATATCGACTTGATGAACTACCTCTTTGTAGATAAGACTTTCCTACTTTGTTTTTTAGATAATTTTATCTTGATACATTTCATCTTTGTATAGAATTAATGAAAGCTATTTGGAAATACATTTATTGAACTACTCTATTCAGTGAGTCATACTATATTCGTTTTACTTTCTGGCAAGTATTTTCTTTGATCCTTTAAATCTGTAAACACAGTAACATTAATGTCCTGTTTTTTGTTTGTTTGTTTGTTTTCCTAACTGGACAAAGCCATTTCATAGCTAGTAATGTTTACATTGTAAAATACCACAAGTTTTCACATTAAAACGGCTAACATTTGGGCAGATGATAAAGATAACATGTGGGAGGGAGAATATGAACTCTGCTTTGACTCTGAAAAATATTTTTACATATTTTAGAATCAAAGGTGAGGTGAGTCATTTTGCTTCTTAGTGAGTTAGACCCTCAATGGTCAAGGGAATTTAAAAAGCTTTAAATTAAAACATTCTTTAAGGCCCTCAAATGAGCAAACTTGAATTATTTTTTATATCTTAGGGAAAAAATAGTGGAAGGAGTTTTCCAATCACAAAATAGTAGTCAGCTTAGATTTTAATCCTATCAAAAGTTTATTCATCTTTAGAACATAATTAAGGCAGTAGCTTATTTAGTGAAGAAATAAAATAAGGAAAATAATCCATGCAGCATAGAGAATCATGCTTTTGGCATGCATCTTTTTTTATATCCACTGACACATTACTGGTGAACGTTCCTTACTTAGTTCAACCTGACTTCCTACCAACAAACAACATATAATTGCGATGTTCATAGATTGATACTGGATGAGCTTAATAAAGGGTTCTACTTCTGCACATCTCTGGAATTAAAACAAAAGGCACCAGACCTACAATTAACAGCTGGAGATAACATATAATTTTCCAGAGCCCAATAGCAGTTTTTATGTTATTCCATTGTGCTTCATATATTGGCCTATTTGCTGTGGATTCTACCCTGGGAAAGCTGCAAGTTTGTACATGCTGAATTGGGATGTCGTTTGCTGTGACCTCTGAGCGTTAGCGATAAAAGCTTTACTGTCGGGGAAACATAGGCACCATGTTGCTTTTTTACCGTCAGAGATGTTGTCATTTGCTTCTCACAACAGAAATGCCTGTGGGTTGCACCACAGCCAAGACACAGTTTGTCAAGCAAATTTAATCAGCAAACACATCAGAGTACAGTCATGCTTGGAGCATCCATTCCATCACTGTGAATCACGTGTTATTTAGTAAAACACTCTGCTGAAGACAGCATTGAAATAATTTGATGTGGTTAAAAGAATAATACTATATAAATCAAGGAAAGGAGCAACAAGGCTTTTGGTTTTTCTTGGCAGCCTACTCTATGTAGTTAGTAATTGACATGAGCATTTTTCTTAAAAAAAAAAAGGCAGTATCAAGTGATTGAGATGATTTCACTGAATTGAGTATACTCAAATTTAATAGTATAAAAACAGGAACATTTAGAAAACCTAAGCCATAATGTCATAAGACTATAAAAATGCTGTATTTACTATGTGAAAATAGCTCATATAAAAATTCACATGTGCAGAAACATATGCACATGTGTAATCTCTAAGAATTTTTGATACTTATATTTTATTTAATTTATATGAAGATCACAGAGAAAAAGACTTTATCATTTTATACTAATGGTTGAGCAGTGGATGAGAAAAAGGTTTTTTAATAAAAGTAAAGAAAATAAAAATAATTTGCAAAAAATTTAATTAAAAAAAAAAAAAGCTCAGGTGATGTACTAAGGTTTCAGGCTTAGTAAGTTAAAAATTTAGTCCAAATTTTTTTTCCCTATAATGAGTTTATTTTAAAATTTCTTTCCTTTGACATTTCTGCCAAATCTAGGTTTCTGGGCTTCAGTTTATACATACTTCTCTTACTCCAAATGCTGTTTGTGATGGCTTGCAATAAGAAAGATGATGTGCATATTATGTATTATATTAATTATATATAATATAAATAAAAATGATACATATATTAGTGAAACATGGGTGGGAAATATATAAATATTATGAAAACATCAAATATAAAGTTACTCTAGAAAAATATGTATTGTAATGTCCTTACAGTACTCACATTGGACTATAAAATTGGTTCTGAAATTCCTGCAGATTAAAACAAAAAGTGAAATGTGCTGGGTTACAAATTTACATTGTGTATTGCCTAAACCTCATATCACAAATGCCATAGTAAGAAAGTATGAAAATAATATGAAAGAGAAATTCCAAATATAGCAAGTAAAATAATATATATAAATGTAATAAGCATATTGTGTCAAACAGATTAAATGAAATATAAAGGTCTGTGGGGTTTTTAGCATTTGATGAAAAAATTTAGCTTATTTGTATGCAGTCCATGAAATGATATTTCAGGAATAAATGAGCTAAAGCTGGAGATATAGGCATGAATTTTTGACCTTACAAAGCAAAATGTTTGACTTACTGAGATTGCACACTAAAACATCCTTATTTACTCTTAAAACAAGCCTTTCTAATTATCTGAAACAGGAGGACTTAGCGGTAGTCTGTAGAGTACATTTTGGATTGGTGTTATAATGTATTTAATTTTAATTACTAATCAAGTTTTCTACTTTATCTCTTGAACCCCAATTGAATCAATAAATGGTTATTTTATAAAACATTTTCCATTTTTCCTGTTCATCTTTCCACTGGCATGGTATTGATCATACCATCTTATAAATTTTAAAATATCTGCTATATCTGTGATTGCTTCCCTTTTTATGTTTTTGTCTCTGTTTTCCTTTTTAAAATTGTTTGTTCTTTTTTTGACATAATCTTTCCAGAGGAGCATCTATATTATTCTTTAAAAACTGTAAGATAGTGTGCAATAATTTAAAACATTTTGTTAAGGAGTCAGAGTTTGCATTACAAACAATCCCTATTTCTGCAGGCTCAGGAAAAAAAAAAAAAAAAAAAGACCAATTACCTAGAACAGTGAAAGAAAAAAAGGCATACAGTAAGATGCAGCAAATATATCTTAGAAAGACAGCATAAAACTGGTAAAAAAAAATATTAAGCAAATATTGCCCAATAAAGCAATATGAAAAACTATCTCTAATGAATTTTGCCCTCTTTTCTCAGTTACCTGTTCATTTCAGTTCAGTTCAGTTTAGTCACTCAGTCATGTCTGATTCTTTGTGACCCCATGAACTGCAGCACACCAGGCCTCCTGTCCATCACCAACTCCCAGAGTTCACCCAAACTCTTGTCCATCAGGTCGGTGATGCCATCCAGCCATCTCATCCTCTGTTGTCCCCTTCTCCTCCTGCCCTCAATCCCTCCCAGCATCAGGGTCTTTTCCAATGAGTCAACACTTTGCATAAGGTGGCCAAAGTATTGGAGGTTCAGCTTTAGCATCAGTCCTTCCAATGAACACCCAGGACTGATCTCCTTTAGGATGGACTGGTTAGATCTCTTGCTGTCCAAGGGACTCTCAAGAGTCCTCTCCAACACCACAGTTCAAAAGCATCAATTCTTCAGTGCTCAGCTTTCTCTAGAGTCCAACTCTCATATCCATACATGACCACTAGAAAAACCATAGCCTTGACTAGACGGACCTTGGTTGGCAAACTCATGTCTCAGCTTTTTAATATGCTATCTATGTTGGTCATAACTTTCCTTCCAAATAGCAAGTGTCTTTTAATTTCATGGCTGCAGTCACCATCTGCAGTGATTTTGGAGCCCAGAAAAATAAAGTCAGCCACTGTTTCCCCATCTATTTGCCATGAAGTGATGGGGCCAGATGCCAAGATCTTCGTTTTCTGAATGTTGAGCTTTAAGCCAACTTCTTCACTCTCCTCTTTCACTTTCATCAAGAAGCTCTTTAGTTCTTCTTTGGTTTCTGCCATAAGGGTGGTGTCATCTGCATATCCGAGGTTATTGATATTTCTCCCAGCAATCTTGATTCCAGCTTGTGTTTCTTCCAGTCCAGCGTTTCTCATGATGTATTCTGCATATAAGTTAAATAAGCAGGGTGACAATACACAGCCTTGACATACTCCTTTTCCTATTTGGAACCAGCCTGTTGTTCCATGTCCAGTTCTAACTGTTGCTTCCTGACCTGCATACAGGTTTCTCAAGAGGCAGGTCAGGTGGTCTGGTATTCCCATCTCTTTCAGAATTTTCCACAGTTTATTGGAATTTTCCACAGTCAAAGGCTTTGGCATAGTCAATAAAGCAGAAATAGATGTTTTTCTGGAACTCTCTTGCTTTTTTGATGATCCAGTGGATGTTGGCAATTTGATCTCTGGTTCTTCTGCCTTTTCTAAAATCAGCTTGAACATCTGGAAGTTCACAGTTCACATATTGTTGAAGCCTGGCTTGGAGAATTTTAAGCATTACTTTACTAGCATGTGAGATAAGTGCAGTTGTGCGGTAGTTTGAGCATTCTTTGGTATTACCTTTCTTTGGGATTTGGAATGAAAACTGACCTTTTCCAGTCCTGTGGCCACTGCTAAGTTTTCCAAATTTGCTGACATATTGAGTGCAGCACTTTCACAGCATCATCTTTTACAATTTTTGAGGTATAATTTACATAAAATTCACATTTTTTAGGTCCATAGTTCCATGAAATTTGTCAGTCTTATACAATCATGTAACTATCACCAAAATCAAGATATCTACATATGCCTATCACCTGAAAAGCTACCTTTATGCCACTTGGTAGTCAATCCCCACCTCTACTCCCATCTCTGGAAATCACCGATTTTATTTCTGTCTCAGTTTTTTCTTTTGCTGAAGGTCATATAAATCGAATTGTGCAGTTTGCAGGATTTGGGGTCTGGCTTCTTTCATTTAGCAGATTTTTGCACGTATCAGTGGATATTACCCCTGTTTGTTGCTGACTATTCTTTTTTGTTTGTTTTTAAATATAAATTTATTTATTTTAATTGGAGGTTAATTACTTTACAATATTATATTGGTTTTGCCATACATCAGCATATGTATATATCATAATTTGTTTATTCATTCACCCACTAATGAACATATAGGTTGTTTTGAACTTTTGTCCATTATGAATGAAACACATATAAAGATTCACTTATAGTTTTTGTGTATAAATATGTGTTCATTTCTTTTGGATACACACCTCCATGTCGAATGGGTGGACAATATGATAAGTATGTGTTTAAAAATATAAAACCAACAGATTATTTTCCAAAGTTGTAGTACCATTTTACATTTTCACCAAAAAATGTATGAGAGTTCTGGCTGTGTTCAGATATTGAAAGATTTGATATGTCAAGATGTCAGTTCTCCCCAGATTATTCTAAAGATTCAATGCAATCTTATTCAAAATTTCAACAGGTGTTTTTGTAGAATTTGATGCAATGGTTCTAAAATTCATATGGAAAGACAAAAACCCTAGACATGCTAATTTTTTTAATGAAAGAACAAAGTTGGGAAACTCTTGCAACCTGATTTCAAAAGCTAATATAAAGCTACAGTAATCAAGCCTGTGTTTTGTTGGTGAAAGGGTAGACACACAGTGTAATGGGACAGAAGAGAATACAGAAATAAACCTATACATTTATGGTCAATGGAAATTTTTTCTTACTAAGGAGAGATTTTGTTCAAAAATGTGATTGCAAGCAGGAAGGAAGGGAGTGTTGTAATAGGAGAATGAGGACTATTTTCATAAAATGCTGTGGCTATAAGATGTGCGAGGATCTCAAGAGTTAGACAGATAGTTTTCCTTTTATAAAGAGTAAACAGCCTAGGAAGAACTGGGTTTGGAAAGTGGGATGAAAGTATGGCTTGATCAGACAGACGATCAGATAGTGTTTTACCCTGAGACCAACCTGCTACCCTGGAGGAGCCTTTAAGGACAACTGTATGCTAACTGTATGCTTCAGGCTGGAGAAGTAGGGGGTCAAAAGTTAGAGTTTGAGAAAAGGAGGAAAATCTTTGTTGCTATTGATCAGTGAAGTAGCAATTTAACTAATTATTTATGAGACAAAAAATGGGAATTTGGAGGGTCTGTGTCTGGTCCTGTCATAGGTAAACAAGGGAACTGAGGATTGCTCTTGGTGTTCCTGCAAAATCAGTTGAACCATCTGTTGAGGTTTGGTAGCAAAGGTCAATTGTTTTAATGTCAGGCATCTTAAAAGAGGGATACCAGGTGGCACTAGTGGTATAGACCCTCCTGCCAATGCAGAAGATGTAAGAGATGTGAGTTCAATCCCGGCATTGGGAAGTTCCTGTGCAGGAGGGCATGGCAGCCCACTCCAGTATTCTTGCCTGGAGAATTCCATGGACAGAGAAGCCTGGCAGGCTGTAGTCCACAGGATTGCAAAAGAGTTGGACATGAGTGAAGCAACTTAGCACACACCTCAAATGAAAAAGAGACATATTAATATAGCATGTTGCATTAAACATTAGTATAATATTGAGTTTGTCAAAGAGTTTGTTTTTTTTCTGGGAGAATGAACTTTTTTGCCAACCCAATCTATTAAACTATTCAAGAAGTTGATGGATGGAAATCTTCTGACCCTGTAGCACTGCTTATAGAGTTTCTTGAAGCTACGACATCAGTACTCTTGTGGCGTTGTCCAGTCTTGGTTAGCTCTCATATAACTGTTTGCATGATCTGACCATTTTACCAGATTTGCTTAGTAACCCAGACAATGGCTTTCCCAGAAAGAAATCCATCCCATGTGTGATCAGTTGCAGGACATGTCCTTTGATGTATCTATCAAGTCACTGGGCCTTAACTTCCTGTGCTTCTTCAGCTCCTCGGAGAAAAGGCCAACTTCAAGGCAACCTGAGGTTTCAATAGAAACCTTCAGTCAGGTTTTGGTTCTCAGTGATGCCAAGTCAGGAGGGAGGGAGGAAGAATTAGAAATGTTCATTTGGAGAGTTGTAGCCAGGTAATATGTATGATAATATGTGCAAGATGGTAGGTCTAATGTGCAGGTAGATAACAAAACCATAAAGTTTACAAAGAGTTACAAAATAGTTCAAAGACAATGAACAGGACCAGAATATGATAACCTACAATAATGTTCTATAGTTTACATTTGAAATATAAATTTCTCTCTACAGTCACACCCTTTTTCATCAGGGATAATCTCTGAGACTATTCTTGGTCACAGAATAAGTCTGTCTCATTAGATTTGGTCTGATTATTTACAAAGGTACAGCAAGAATAACAATTTACTAAATAGGCCTTTTACATCTCTCTGTGCTGGAAGATTTTATAAGGAATTTATATTGGACTTTTAAAATCCTTTTGAGTCTAGTAAGCCAAGCCAAAAACTCACCACCAAATTTCACTTACAGTACGTATTAATTTGGGTAAATTCCTCTCAAAGTCCCTCAAATATCTTAAGATTCCTGGGCCTGCCAGGAAGCAAACTTCCTTATGCACCTGAAATGTTGAGTATCCTATAAGCCAGGTGCCAGGCAGGTTTCCCCAAAAAGCCTTTGTAAGCATTGGCTTCAAAATGTGAACCTTAGCTCTTTAGGAGTATTTACAAATTTGATTCTATGAGCATTATTCTCAAATATGACATTCTAGTTAAAGCCTTAGTTATGCAACCAATGTTTCCAATTACATTCTGTTGATAAGGAAAACCAATTCTCATAAAACCCATGAAAACAATTCTTTTGCCATGAAAATAATAATATTTAATAGGAGTTTCTGAATCCTGGAAGGATCAAGCCAGGAAAAAAAATAAATATTTCATCTCTGCTTATAAAATTATAATCTACTAAATTATTATAAATTCTAGCTAAAGTAAAAAGGGTTCATTTTTTCAGGAAATAGGATATTATTAATATTCTAAACAAAACTGACAATTATCCTGTCTAAGTTCATTCTGTCCTGTGCAATTAATTCTTGTTTGGCTCCATCTTGAGTCTGCAGTTTCATGAACTCATAAACTGCACTCAGGTTCTACAAATCCTGACTCAGTACATTGGTTTGGCCTCACTTATTTAAGCAAGGTTATCAGAAGTCTGTGCTCCAGACTACTTGGCCTAGTCTTATCCACAGATCTCATAGACAATTGTTTTTGTTGAAGACCAGCATCCTAGCCTGATGGCACTCTTTCTGGGAAGCCTCACAGTAAAACATAAAACTGTTTGTGGATGCCCAAAGACTAAAAACAACTGTAGTTAAATATCTGATGAGACCTAATTATAAATATATATGCAATTGACAAGGACATTTGGTTGCTTCCGTGTTATATGACATTTGAAAAACAACAACAACAACTGAATTTGCAATAAAAGTAACTTATTTTGTGACCAGCAACACTACACTGTTGTAGTCTAATATCAGGCAAAGCATCCCTAGGATGTATCATGGACAGCAAGGACACTGACACATCTCTAAGAATGTCACACAATTTCTGAAATGTTTATGTTGGTAACATTTCTCCCATACAAACATAAACCAGGGACTGTTAAGCATTTCTTCCGATTTGATGACACTTGCTATGCAATCCAACACATCAAATAAACCTAATTACTTCTAGCCCCTCTCTTTTTACAGGATGAAAGATCCTTTGTGATTTTCCAGGGGTCCTCAAAAACAGTTTGAGGTCAGGAAGATATCATTTAGGATTTGTCTTCCAGAGTGTAAAATGTCAACGGTTGTCAAATCTGAATGCTTGATTTAATAGGAAGTGGCTATCCATTTAACCAAAGTGGCTAAAAGTTTTCAAAAGTGAATATGGAAGGTAACATGAGTCTATAAAACTTTCACTCTTTCAAAAGTGAGAAGATATTGTTTTCTTAAATAATCAAGGACATGGCAAAAAGCAACACAAAACTCAGGATGGTACTCTGATAAAGCATAAAATCTTTGCCTTATTAGAAGATTATTTAGAAAGCATAGAAAGTACCTTTCACAACCACTTAATAAGAGACGACAAATGGTCCTAGAAAAGCTTATCAATTTAACACAGAGAAAACCAAATTCTAGTTTTGTATCAGTGCAATATTTTATACTAAAGCTCTTTTTAAAACAATCTTATACATAAATCAATCAAATCCTAGCTAGCTTTAAGCAAGACAAATAAATTCCTGTTCTGCAAACTTTGTACAACTTTTCCCATCCATGCAGATTTCGTTTTGTTTCCTCTTTCTCATTCACGAACAGCCAGTCATTTTACTTCAGGACAAAATTATTATTATTTTTTTTGCTTACCAAAAGGATATCCTGCATATCTTGCATACTTAATTTTAGTGTAAGTTTAAGGTGTTAAAGTATGTATGATTAGCTAATTCATTTTTAATCAAGAAAAAATTATCAAAGAAGATACTGTCTTCATTTAAAAAAATCAAACATTATAATTTCTTTTAGAAGCTATATAGTGAAGTGGTCTCAGAAAAGGGGAAAATTAGAGAAATATCAATACATTATGAAGAAATCATTACTAAATTTAGCTGAGCCCACAAAATCCAGACAAAGCAGTTTATTAACTGATTTTAAAGATTGCTTCTTTGTTTTCCAAAACTTAATTCAAATATGATGATCTCTTCTCATAATATCCTAGATTACTTTTAATTTTGGTGCATAATTCACCGAAAAAACTAAACATTACTTTTAAATCAATTGAAATAACTTTTTATCACTTACTAAACACATGGAGCATTTGTTATAAAACTGAAATCAATACACACTGCTTAAAATGTCTGTCCCAAATTTATTGGTACTAAGGGGATTTTTAACATATTATGCTACATATTACTATAGATAGGTTGTATATTAACTAACTGTGCCACTATCTTATTTTAAAGTATATTTTATCATTTGTCCTTTTAAAATTAAATACATCTGTTTTTCTAGTTGGTCATTTCTGTTAGAGTTTTTTTGATTGAATTTCTGTTTATGATGCTTCTTTTAAGGGCATAAGCAAAGATTTTTTTTTTCTTTCAGATATTTAGTCTGCTCATCCCTAATATGCTTTTTATCAGATTTTTATATCACTTTGCTTCCTCAAAGAATTACAAATTCATTTGTTTTTTTAACTTATTATTTCATATTAGGATATACTCAGTTAACAATGTTGTAATAGTTTCAAGTGGACAGCAAACAGCCTTAGCCATACATATACATGTATCCATTCTCCCCAAATAGACTGCAGTAAATATTGAGAGATATCTGGTTGTATTTTATTTTAGCATATTTTTAAATATTTTGGAAAAAATAGGATTTTTTCTTTAATAAAAAAATCCCTTTATGGTTTTTTAGAAATGGGTAAAATCAGAATCTGGTGTGATTGTAAATTTGAATTGTTACAGATGTTTCTTTCAATACCTGGTTATTGTATTTCTTGATTTTTCAAGCGAAAAATCTAAGAAACACTATTCTCTTTCTCAAGCAGCCCAAATGTGAAGGATAAAAGAAGAGTGGCTAAGAAAAAGAATATGGGAGAAATTGTTTTTGCCCTCTGAAACTCAAAGGTTAAAGTGACACTCTGTTATTGGAATGATGGCAGTCCTGCATGTGGCATGCTACCTAGGTGAAATCTAGCTTTTAGTGTAGAAAAGAAAAATAGAAGCTAGTATTCCTTCATTGTTGTATATTAAAAGCAGAAAATTGACATGAAATGAACTAGACATGTAGAATATCCTTCTTGCAAAAGTATCTAGAAGCTGTTGACTGATAGCCTCAATCAAAGCCACACAATTACAGAGGCATCATTACCAAGAAAAAAGGTCCTCCCATCTGTTGTTTTTGCCACTGATCATCTTTTCTCTGCCAGAATATGAAGGAGACATTACAGACAGGTGATGCAGGGTCAGATCAAAAGAAATCTCTTCGAATATAGAATTGCTTTTCCTCCAAAATTAACAAAGTAGAGATGGAGAAAAAGATAATTTGAGACAGTTACTGCTTCAGTTGTTTTTAAGATTCCCTTCCTTCTCTCTTAATTCTCCAAGTACAGTGTTAGAACAAGAAATTACAGACTTTATTATTTCATTAGATGAATGAAATGGCATTCACATGTCCTAACTGTCAGTTTCAGTTACAGAAATCCCTATTAATAAAAACCATACACTAAAAATAAATGTATTCAATTTTAAAAGGACAAACTCTATACGATATTCACCCTGATAGCTCAGTTGCTTAAGAATCTGCCTGCCACACAGAAGGCCCTGGTTCGACTCCTGGGTTGGGACAAACTGCTGGAGAAGGGATAGGCTACCCACTCCAGTATTCTTGGGCTTCCCTGTAGCTCAGCTAGTAAAGAATCCACCTGCAGTGCAGGAGACCTGGGTTCGACAAGATGCCCTGGAAAAAAGAAAGGCTACCCACTCTAGTATTCTGGCCTGGAGAATTCCATGGACTGTATAGTCCATGGGGTCTCAAAAAGTTGGACTTGACTGAGCGACTTTCACTTTCATATTACATATAGATGTTATTTTCAGCATCAGTGGCTATTTAAAAGGAAAAAGGAGATATGTATAATATAACTATATATGATATCTGTATTATATATAGACATTATTTTCAATATCAGTGTAATCACTATAGTATCAATATAATCAACAATATACATTACATTATGATTTGTGTATATATATACACACATATATATTTATATACATATATATTATATATGTATATATGGCTTTGTACAGAATCTGCCTACAATGCAAGTGACCCAGGTTTCATACCTGGGTTAGGAAGATCCCCTGAAGAAGGGATAGGCTATGCACTCCAGTATTCTTGCCTGGAGAATCCCATGGACAGAGGAGCCTAGCTGTCTACAGTTCCTGGGGTCGAAAAGAGTCAGATGCGACTTAGCCTTAATCACCCATCCAACCTAAAATACAACTCAGAACATACCCTTCTTAGTATTCTAGATTTTTAATATTCAAGATTTTTCTCTCTTTATTATTGAGGAACATAAACTACTCCTGGCCCTCTTTAAGCTCTGGAAATAGTTCTGTCTGCTTCTTTCCAGTGGTTCTTTCCTCCCATTCAGGCACTAATCTGTCCACACTTTAGGGTGCCCGTGGAACTCTGCAATTCTCTTAAGCTTTTTCTCTGCGCTGTTTTTTTGTTTCTGTTCAGCGCTTTCTGCCTCTGTAATTATGTGGGTTTGATTGAGGCTGTCTGATACTCTGACTTGCCAACTCTAGCCTCTCTGGTTCTTAGGTATTTCTCCTCAAGTTGTGGTGATTGCAGGGCTCAAGATCAGTTGTACATCCCTTAACTGCAGCCTGGATACTCATTCTAGGCAGTAAAGTGGGGCAACTGTAGGGCTCACCTAATTTGTTTCCTGTCTCTCATGGATTGCTGTCCTGTGTTGTGAAGTGCCCAATTTCTGAAAACTTTTGTTTCATGTGTTTTGTCCGTTTTTTAGATGTTTAATGTGAAATGATTATTTTGGCCAGGGCAGAAATTTACCCTAAATTTTGCATTGCAATTTTTCTGCTTTGCTTTTAGTGTTCCCACATTATCTAGATATTTGTTCTCTCAGCTTTATTGTGATATAATTGACAAATTAAAAATGTATACATATAAGGTATACAACTTGATGGTTTTACATATGCATTGTGAAATTACCTCTGCAGTTAAGCTAACTAACATATCTATCACCTCACATACTTACCATTTTCTTTTTGTTTGTGTGTAGTGAGAACATACCACACACAAAGATTTGACCTCTTAAGGTGTGGAGAAAAGGGAATGCTTCTATGCTGTTGGTGGGAATGTAAATTGGTGCAGCCACTGTGGAAAAAAAGTATGGACTCTCTCAAAAACTAGACAAAGAATTGCCATAAGACCCCGCAGTTTCACTCCTGGGTATATATCCAGAAAAAAAAATGAAAACACTAATTTGAAAAGGTACATGTACCCCAGTGTTCATGACAGCATTATTGAAAATTGTCAAGCTATGCAAGACTTTAGGTGAAGTTAGTAGTATCTGCTCTTTGAGGGAATGCAAGGATTTCCATTAGAGCAATTGACCCTGCTCTTTGTTTTTTTTGTTGTTTGTTTGTTTGTTAAGCGGAAAGTTCTCTGATAACTCCTGTTTCTTCCACAAAAATTGGTTTGGCATTTTTTTCTATGGGGATACATTTTGGTAAATTATATTTCCTAGTAAGTCATCCACTTCACAGAGGTTTTCAAGTTTAACTGAAAACAGTTTGGCAAATGTTGTCCTCTGTTTCAGTAATTGCTTCAGACTACGGTGAATTGTACTTTTTTTCTTGATTTAGCTGAGAATATCTGTTTCATTAATTGTTCACAGAAATTAGAGATTCATTTATACGTAGTAGTACTACTTTTCTGGTTTCTAATGCATTAATTTCTGTTGTAAACCTTATTATTTCCTTCCTTTGCTCTCTTTCACTTAATTTTGTTGTTATTAGCTTTTTAGTGGGATATTTAATTAATGTTTTCAAAATGTCCATTTATGCTGATCTAAATGTTAAGTTTGTGACTATTCCATCACTGTTTTAATTGTAACCCATAAAATCTAAAATGCGGTATTGAGTTTTTAAATTTCTAAATAGAATTGTCTTTTTTAAAAAAAAATATTGATTTCTACCATACTGAATTGTGAACCAAGTATATTGTTTGTATTATTTATACACATTGTGCTTTTCTTTGTAACCCAATTAATTTCATAAATGCCTCAAATCCTATTGGGAAAGAAATGTGAATCCTCTGTTACTGAAGTGAAGAACTTTATATATTATTCCATTAGACTTCTGTAATTAGTGTGCTTAGGTCTTTTGTATCTAGTGATTTTCAGTCCACTTCACTTGACTTAAAAATAGTGTCTGAAGAACTCATGTTTTTAGTGTGCTTCTATTATTCCAAGTATTGCATATAGTCTTTGCTGTATGTAGGTACGCTATTTCAGTTCAGTTCAGTCCAGTTCAGTTCAGTCGCTCAGTCGTGTCTGACTCTTTGCCACCCCATGAATCACAGCACGCCAGGCCTCCCTGTCCATCACCAACTCCCGGAGTTCACTCAGACTCGCGTCCATTGAGTCAGTGATGCCATCCAGCCATCTCATCCTCGGTCATCCCTTCTTCTCCTGCACCCAATCCCTCCCAGCATCAGAGTCTTTCCCAGTGAGTCAACTCTTCGCATGAGGTGGCCAAAGTACTGGAGTTTCAGCTTTAGCATCATTCCTTCCAAAGAAATCCCAGGGTTGATCTCCTTCAGGTATGCTGTTTAGAATATAGATATTCATAGGTGTTATGTCTATATTGTGAATTTGACTTTAGAATTCTAATGTGTTTTCCGTCTCTTTTTTGGGGGAGAGGGAGTATGTGATTATTTTGACTTGAATTCTGTCTTGTCCAATATCAAGATCACAAACACTACTTTCTCTCTCTTTTTTTCAGTCTTCTGACATACTTTTCCTTATGTCTTTATATTTAGCCTTTCTGAATCACCTTTTAAAAGTTGTATCTCTTGATTTCAGCATAGACTTGACTTTTGCCTTATGAGCCTTATGAGTTACTCTGAAAATAATTTCCATTTAATAGGTGAGTCAAGCCTATTTGCTTTAATTGGGATGGCTGATATGACTGATATAATTAGATTCAGCTTTATTAAATTTCTTTATGTTATTTTGTTTAATATTTGTTTATTTGGCTGTGCTGGGTCTTAGTTGCAGCATGTGGGATCTTAGTTCCCTGACTAGGGATTGAACCTGGGCTCCCTGTGTTGGGCGCACAGAGTCTTAGCCACTGCACCACCAGGGAAGTCCTTATATTATATTTTAATATGTGGTAATTCACTCTCTGATCTCCTCATTTGGGTTTTCTTTGGGGACTTAGGAAGGTTTAGAATGTTTCCTAGTTGTTACCTTAAACTAATATTCTAATGTAATGCTATTATCCTTCTTTTTCTTAGTCATATCTTTGGTTTGGAAGCTTTCAATGTTGTTTTTTGCTACCCACAATTTATCTACATGCATACAGTGTACTTATTCTGCATTTTGATTCTCCTCAATTTTTAAGATTCCATTACATCTGTTTGATGGAACAAATATTTCAGGCTTCAGTTCTTACCTCTAACTGTGTCCTTGATCTAAACCAATCATGACATCCATTTAATGTTCACTACTAGTCATCTTTCTGAAGTATCTCCTGTCATCAATGGGTTTATGAAGCTTATTCTCTAGTTACATGAGTGCACTAGAGTTGGAAGGGTTTATAAGGGTAATATTCTGAGTCTGGCATGTATGTATAACAATGTTTTTATTTACTCTTATACTTGAAGGACACATTGGCAACATGCAAATTCCTTGATTCTCATTTTATTATCTGGTATTCCTTGAAATATTGCTTCTCTGTTGCTTTGCTGTGTGTGGTACTGTCTAAAAGTCAGATTTCAACCTTTTTTTTTTAATTTTTTGGTAAGTGATATTCTTTTCGCCTGGAGGTCCAGAGGTTTTTTTGTTTTTGTTTTGTCTCCTAAGCTTAATCATTTTACTAACACATGCCTCAGAGTTGATCCATCTGGATTTTGTGGTTGATGTACATATCTCATATATTCTTTTCTATAACTGGCTTCCATTTGCTCCTTTTGCTGCCTTCTAGAAAGACAGAGATATATCTTCCTGTTCGCTGGGTCTCACAAAATTATTGAGTATAATTTTTTGTCCTTTTCTTTCATGCCTGGTTAGGTTCTATTTAGTGCTGCACATCGCATACGAGATAATGTAGAAATAATTTGAAGATCTAGATAATGAGGCTTTCTCCTAAAGATTTACATTTGTTGGTTTCTTTTCACAGCGGGGTTTTGTCTCTATCATAACTTTTCTGAATGTTGTCCCCAGCCCCTCCTTTTGGCAGGAGCTGAATTACATTGTTGTTTACAAATCCCTCTTGAGTCTAAAACCACTCTTTCTCAGACTCTTAGCTGCATCTTTAAATATTAGCAAATGTCTCAATGGGAAATTTAACACAAAATCTGGCATGATGTCCAGAGTTTTCTCTTTTTCTTTGTAGATCAACAACATCCAAATTTTAGAATTTCTAGATATTCTCAGCAGGAAGGATAAAACAAAACAACTTAGTCTTCTTTACAAGTTAAAGTACTTTATTTCCCTCTCACCACTTTGGAATGATTCCCTTTACTTAGCTTATTAAGAGATATTGATATTTAGAACCAAAGACTTAGTGGTGAAGTTTAGTGGTGTTCTTTATGGTAGTTATAGTAATCTACATCTTTATATAAAATACTGTAGCAGAGAACTGGTATTTAATTTCCTGGATGAATATTGACAGGATGAACATAAGTCATGAACATACTAGATAAAGTGCATGTGCTAGATGTGAAGTCACCGCTGAGCAAAAGGTAAGCCGATCTTTTTGTTGTTCAGTCACTTAAGTTGTATCCAACTCTTTGTGATCCCATGAACTGCAGCACACCAGGCTTCCTTGTCCTTCACCATCTTCCAGAGTTTGCTCAAGATCATCCTTTGAGTGGGTGATGCCATCCAACCATCTCATCCTCTGCTGTTCCTTTCTCCTACTGCCCTCACTTTTTCTCAGCATCAAGATCTTTTCCGATGAGTCAGCTCTTCACATCAGGTGGCCAAAGTATTGGAGCTTCAGCTTCAGCATCAGTCCTTCCAATGAATATTCAGGACTGATTTCTTTTAGGATTGACTGGTTTGGCCTCCTTGCAGTCCAAGGGACACTCAAGAGTCTTCTCCAGTTTCATCCACTTCATTAGAACTGATTCAAATGTATTCTTTTTAATGGCTGAGCCTATTATACAGAGTGAAGTAAGCCAGAAAGAAAAACACCAATACAGTATACTAATGCATATATATGGAATTTAGAAAGATGGTAACAATAACCCTGTATGCGAGACAGCAAAAGAGACACAGATATATAGAATAGTCTTTTGGACTCTGTGGGAGAAGGAGAGGGTGGGATGATTTGGGAGAATGGCATTGAAACATGTATAATATCATATATGAAGCGAGTCACCAGTCCAGGTTCGATGCAGGATACAGGATGCTTGGGGCTGGTGCACTGGGATGACCCAGAGGGATGATACGGGGAGGGAGGAGGGAGGGGGGTTCAGGATGGGGAATATGTGTATACCTGTGGCAAAACCAATACAATATTGTAAAGTAATTAACCTCCAATTTAAATAAATTTATATTTTAAAAAATTTAAAAAAAGGAAAGTGAAAAAAAAAAAAAGAGTCTTCTCCAACACCACATTTCAAAAGCATCAATTCTTTGGTACTCAGCCTTCTTTATGATCTAACTCTCACATCCATACCTGACTACTAGGAATACCATAGCTCTGACTATACAGACCTTTGTTGGCAAAATAATGTCTCTGCTTTTTAATACGCTGTATAGGTTTGTCAATGGCTAATTCCAAACACCTATTATCGTGTTTTGCATATTTTTACTTAGTATCTGTTTAGTTTGTGCAGCTTCTCTGGTTTTATCATTGAAAGTGAATCTTAATATTACTTATTTATTTGCTTTTTTCCCCTTGCTAAATCTCACTAGAGTTGCATTGAGTATTTGTCTTTTACACAATTAACTTTTGACATTGTTCAACATATATTCCCTTTGTCCTTTTTTTTTTTTTTTTTTGGACTTCTTCCACTGTTTCTTGATAACCATTTAAATTTGATAATTAGCTCACAAGTTTTCATCCTGTCTGGTTTTCTAGTGTATGCATTTAAAGCTATAATTTATCAGTTCTAGTTGCAACTTTCAAATTTTGATTTAGAGTGTTTTTGTTATCATTTGGTTATAAGCTTTGTCTTTATTCTAATATATTTTTGACCTATTCATTTGGAAAGTATTTTTAAAAATTATAATTATCTTTTCATATTTTCCCAAAATGTATTTCTAATTCAGTCTCACTTTTATTAAAGATTATATATTTATTGTATTTTGGTTCTTTGATTGAATACTTATTTGAATAATTGTGTTAAAATCTCCTAAAATATTGGTTTCTTTGTCAGTTGTTTCTTGTGAATCTTTTAAAGTTTTTTGCTTAAATATTATGAACCATGTTGGTAGATCCATACAATTTCAGAATTGAAATATTTACTATGTATGAAGTAACCATCATAAATAATAATGATATAATGTCTATTTTAGGTGACAAATCTTCCTTTTGTATATATTTTCCTATTTTTTCACATTCATTTATGTTCAAACTTTTTTGTAGTCTTTTGCTTTATGTGCTTGTATGTTCAGTTGTGTCCGACTCTTGGCCACCCCATGTACAGTAGCCCACCAGGCTCCTCTGTCCATGGAATCTTCCAAGCAAGAATGCTGGAGTGGGTTGCCATTTCCAACTCCAGGGGATCTTCCCCACTGAGGGAATCAAACCTGCATCCCTTGTGTCTCCTGCATTGGCAGATGGATTCTTTGCCACTAGTGCCACATGAGAAGCCTCTTTTGCTTTGCACATATCTCTTATAAATGACTAACTTTTTTTTTACTTAATTGCAGGATTTATTTTTTTAATAAATTTATTTATTTTAATTGGAGGTTAATTACTTTACAATATTGTATTGGTTTTGCCATAGATCAACATGAATCTGCTACGGGTATATACGTGTTCCCCATCCTGAACCCCCCTCCCTCCTCCCTCCCCGTACCATATTCCTTGGGTGCCCTACCAATTCAGGGCAATTTAAAATTAAATGAAAATTAAAAAAAAAATCATATGAACTGAAATCAAACCAAAATCTGCTTTATTCTGATATTTCTTTCCAGAATCATCAAATCGGGTTTCCTTTTGTTTCCTTTTCTTCTTCTTTTTTTTTTTTTTTCTGGTTAGTGTGCTTTTAAACTTGGACTTTGTGCCTACACTGAATTGGATATGTTTCCTTCTGGCTGCCTTCCCTACAGAAAGGCTTTTTACACATTCATAGTTTTTATAGTTCCATTTTAATGCAGGGAGTACCCATCACAGACAGACCTTAGGTTTGAAATTTTGGCCACAATACCCCGTACTAAATTTCAAATTATCCAGGATTTGGGTAGCATACTCAAATCAAAAGCAAGTTTTTGTACTTCCTTACCACCAAGGGTTCCTGCTTATGACTCATTTGGGGAAATATAGACAGTTCATACCCTTATGTCAACTTAGTGATTTGTATGCAAATACATATTTTAAGGTATTTAATATGTATAAAAAAGATCTTAACTGGATTACTACAAAGGTGTGATTAGTCACCCAGAGCCAGACATTCTGGAGTGTGAAGTCAAGTGGGCCTTAAGAAGCACTGCTGTTAATAAAGCTAGTGGATGTGATGAAATTCCAGCAGAACTATTCAAATCCCTAAAGGATGATGCCATCAAGGTTTTGCATTCATTATGTCAGCAAATCTGGAGACCCAGCAGTGGCCATAGGACTGGAAAAGATCAATCCTCATCCCAATTCCCAAGAAGGGTAGTACCAAACAATGTGATAACCATTGGACAATTGCACTCATGTCCCATGCTAGAAAGGTCATGCTTGAAATCTTGCATGCTAGACTTCAGCATTATGAGAACCAAGAAGATCCAGATGTCCAAGCTGGGTTTAGAAAAAGAAGAGGAACCGAAGATCAAATTGCCAACATTTGCTGGATTATAGAGAAAGCAAGGGAATTTCAGAAAAACATCTATCTTTTTCATTGACTACACTAAAGCCTTTGACTGAATGAATCATGACCAACTATAGAGAGCTCTTAGAGAGATGGGAATACCAGACCATCTTACCTATCTCCTGAAAAACCTGTATGCAGGTCAAGAAGTAACAGTTAGAACCCTGTATGGAACAACTGATTGGTTCAAGATTAAGAAAGGAGTATGACAGGGCTGTCTGCTGTCACCCTATTTGTTTAATCTATACACTGAGCACATTATGAGAAATGCTGGAGACTGGATGAGTTACAAGCTTGAATGAAGATAGCCAGGAGAAACATCAACGACCTCAGATATGCTGATGATACCACTCTAATGGCAGAAAGTGAAAAGGAAATAAAGAGCCTCTTGTTGAGGGTGAAGGAGGAGAGTGAAAGAGCAGGCTTAAGACTAAATATTAAAAACATAAGATCATGGCATCTGGCCTCATTACTGCATGCAAATAGGAGAAAAGGTGGAAGTAGTGACAGATTTCTTCTTCTTGGGCTCCAGAATCATGGCGGACGGTGATTGCAACCATGAAATCAGAAGACAATTGCTTCTTGGCAGGAAAATGATGACAAACCTAGACAGTGTTGAAAAGCAGAGACATTACTCTGCCAATGAAGATCCGTATAGTCAAGGCTATGGTCTTCCCAGTGGTCATGTACAGTTGTGAGAGCTGGACCATAAAGAAGACAGAATGCCAAAGAATTGATGCCTTTGAACTCTGGTGCTGGAGAAGACTCCTGAAAATCCCTTGGACAGCAAGGGGATCAAACCAGTCAATCTTAAGGGAGATCAACCCTGAATATTCATTGGAAGAACTTATGCTGAAGCTAAAGCTCCAGTATTTTGGTCATCTCATGTGAACAGAGGGCTCATTGGGAAAGTCCCTGATGCTGGGAAAGATTGAGAGCAGAAGGAGAAGAGGGCTTCAGAGGATGAGATGGCTAGACAGCATGACCAATGCAATGAACATGAACTTGGGCAAATTCTGGGAGATAATGAGAGACAGGGAGGCCTAGCGTGCTGCAGTTCATAGGGTCACAAAGAGTCAAACATGACTGCTTGACTAAACAACAACAAAATGTTTAAATCTTTGTCATTTCAATTATCTCCTATTTCTCTCATATCTTATTTCCCATTTCTATCTTTTATTTTTACTTACTTGGCATATAAAAATTCTTTTTACTTAAACTTTGTATTTTGTATGGTCAATTAACAATGCTGTAATAGTTTCAAGTGAACATCAAAGTGACTCACCCATAAAAAATTTTGTTTTAAAAAGCAGTTCCAGGTTCATAGCAAAATTGAGGGGAAGGCACAGAGATTTCCCACATATCTCCTACTCTCACACATGTATTCCCAGTCCCCCCTCCCCCATATCAACATCCCCTATCAGAGTGGGACATTTGTTCAGTTCAGTTCAGTTGTTCAGTCATGTTTGACTCTTTGAGATTCCATGGACTGCAGCACGCCAGGTTTCCCTGTCCATCACCAACTCCCGGAGCTTGCTCAAACTCATGTCCAAGTCAGTGATGCCATCCAACCATCTCTTCCTCTGTTGCCCCTTTTTTCTCCTGCATTCAGTCTTTCCCAGCATTGGGGTCTTTTCCAATGAGTCAGTTCTTCACATCAGGTGGCCAAAGTATTGGAGCCTCAGCTTCAGCATCAGTCCTTCCAGTGAATATTCAGAACTGATTTCCTTTAGGATGGCCTGGTTGGATCTCCTTGCAGTCCAAGGGACTCTCAAGAGTCTTCTCCAACACCACAGTTCAAAAGCATCAATTCTCGGTGCTCAACTTTCTTTATAATCCAACTGTCACATCCATACATGACTACTAGAAAAACCATACCTTTGACTATACGGACCTTTGTCGGCAAAGTAATGTCTCTGCTTTTTAATATTTGTTACAACTGATGAACTTACATTGACATGTTATGACATCACCATTCAAGTCCATGGTTTGTTTAACTTAGGGTTCACTCTTGGTACAGTGCCTTCTATGGATATGGAAAAATGTTGACACATCTCTTTTCATGACCCTAAAAAAATCCCCTGTGCTCTGCTTTTCCATACCTCCCTACCCAAGTAAACAGCAAACACTGAGCTTTTTAATGTGTACATAGTTTTGTTTTTTGCCAGAGTGTCATATTGTTATATTATATAGTCTGTAGCCATTTTGAATTGGTTCCTTTCACTTAGTAAGATTCATCTAAGGGTACTCCGTGTCTTTTCATGCTTGCTGTCTTATTTCTTCTCACCGTTGAATAAGATTCCATTGTCTGAATGTGCCATAGTTTGTTTGTCCATTCACCTATAGAAAGATATCTTGGTTGCTTCTAGTTCAGTTCAGTTCAGTTCAGTCACTCAGTCGTGTCCGACTCTTTGCCACCCCATGAATCGCAGCACGCCAGGCCTCCCTGTCCATCACCATCTCCCGGAGTTCACTCAGACTCATGTCTGTTGAGTCCGTGATGCCATCCAGCCATCCCATCCTCGGTCGTCCCCTTCTCCTATTGCCCCCAATCCCTCCCAGCAGCAGGGTCTTTTCCAATGAGTCAACTCTTTGCAAGAGGGGGCCAAAGTACTGGAGTTTCAGCTTCAGCATCATTCCCTCCAAAGTAATCCCAGGGTTGATCTCCTTCAGAATGGACTGGTTGGATCTCCTTGCAGTCCAAGGGACTCTCAAGAGTCTTCTCCAACACCACAGTTCAAAAGCATCAATTCTTCAGTGCTCAGCCTTCTTCACAGTCCAACTCTCACATCCATACATGACCACAGGAAAAACCATAGCCTTGACTAGACGGACCTTAGTCGGCAAAGTAATGTCTCTGCTTTTGAATATACTATCTAGGTTGGTCATAACTTTTCTTCCAAGGAGTAAGCATCTTTTAATTTTATGGCTGCAGTCACCATCTGCGGTGATTTTGGAGCCCAGAAAAATAAAGTGTGACACTGTTTCCACTGTTTCCCCATCTATTTCCCATGAAGTGATGGGACCAGATTCCATGATCTTCATTTTCTGAATGTTGAGCTTTAAGCCAACTTTTTCACTCTCCTCTTTCACTTTCATCAAGAGGCTTTTTAGCTCCTCTTCACTTTCTGCCATAACGGTGGTGTCATCTGCATATCTGAGGTTATTGATATTTCTTCCGGCAATCTTGATTCCAGCTTGTGTTTCTTCCAGTCCAGCGTTTCTCATGATGTACTCTGCATAGAAGTTAAATAAGCAGGGTGAAAATATACAGCCTTGACGTACTCTTTTTCCTATTTGGAACCAGTCTGTTGTTCCATGTCCAGTTCTAACTGTTGCTTCCTGACCTGCATACAGATTTCTCAAGAGGCAGGTCAGGTGGTCTGGTATTCCCATCTCTTGAAGAATTTTCCACAGTTTCTTGTGATTCACACAGTCAAAGGCTTTGGCATAGTCAATAAAGCAGAAGTAGATGTTTTTCTGGAACTCTCTTGCTTTTTCCATGTTCCAGCAGATGTTGGCAATTTGATCTCTGGTTCCTCTGCCTTTTCTAAAACCAGCTTGAACATCAGGGAGTTCACCGTTCATGTATTGCTGAAGCCTGGCTTGGAGAATTTTGAGCATTACTTTACTAGCATGTGAGATGAGTGCAATTGTGTGGTAGTTTGAGCATTCTTTGGCGTTGCCTTTCTTTGGGATTTGGAATGAAAACTGACCTTTTCTGGTCCTGTGGCCACTGCTGAGTTTTCCAAATTTGTTGGCATATTGAGTGCAGCACTTTCACAGCATCATCGTTCAGGATTTGAAATAGCTCAACTGGAATTCCATCACCTCCACTAGCTTTGCTTCTAAGTTTGGGCAATTATGAATAAAGCTGCTATAAACATCTGTGTGCAGATTTTGTGTGGACATAAGTGTTCATCCAACTTTTTCGGGTACATACCAAAGAGTGTGAATGCTGGATCATTGAGTAAGAATTTACTTACTTTAATTTTGTGAGAAACTGCCACGCTGCCTTCCAGTGGCTCTATCAATTTGCAATCCCATCAACAGTGAATGAGAGCTCCTATTGCTCCATGCCTTCACCAACATTTGGTTTCATCAGTGTTTGGACTTTTTTTTTTTTTTTTTTTGCCGTGGCATCTCATTGTTGTTTGAATTTGCAATTTGATAATGACATGTGATGCTGAACATCCTTTCATATGCTTATTTACCGTATGTAGTGAAGTGGCTAATAGGCTATTTTGCCTATTTTTTTGTTGGGTTCTCATTGTTGTTGAGTTTAAAAGTTAGTTCCTTGCACATTTTAGAGGATAGTCCTTTATGAAATATGTCTTTTGCAAATGTTTTCTCCCTGTTTTCTCATTCTCATGACAGTGTCATTGGTGGAGAAAAAGTTTTAATTTTAATGAAATCCAGGTCATTAATTATTCATTTTGTGGATCTTACACGGGGGCAGCGCATTTTTCCTGTGACATCACTTCTCAGGAGCTCTAAGAGGAATTGTTAGATTTTCAATTTTTTCAACTTTTTGCTTGTTGTTAGGATGGAGAGATGACTTCACGGCTTCTTGTATGCCAGACCAGAAATTGGAAATCGAATTAATAATTTTGAAAAAATAAATGTCTTCTATCTCTTAAATGATCCTTTCTTCTTTAGAATTTACTTATCTAGCTAGCTATTTATCACCTATCATCCATCTGTTTATCTAAAATATTTTAATCTATACTTACCTTATCTCTTTTTTTTCATGTTCTACAATTTCTTCAGCAGTCTGATAGTCTATGGATGCCCATTTACATTAATGAATAAAGTAACAGAAAAAAATGATGGGGTGTGCATGTGCATGATTATTCCTTCAGTTTCAGTTCAATTTATCATTGGCCATGGGAAAAGAAGTATTTCTTTCAAGAAGCATTTCACTCTTCTATGGCTTTTGTGATCACTATTCCTCA